>NC_138049.1:90073137-91273137 GCF_964194185.1 Rhinolophus hipposideros | reverse complement strand
CCATAGCAAAAAGGTGTTATATATTCCAGATTTCATGGAAGGAAAAAATGTAATTAGAAAAGTAAGTTTGACGTTTATTCATCTTTTCCTCTTCTTCTACATTCCTTCAAATTTTTCCTTTAAACAAAAAAATCAGTCTAGAGGAGGGCTTCTTGGCAGAATCTTATGTTTTGGGGGCCTGGCAAGAATGACCTCACCTCCCTCTTCCCAACCAGTTCCTCAGGCCCCTAAGGTTTTTTTTTTTTTCACAGGGAGTGAGTCCTCTTTGCTGAGTGGCTGCACTCAATAGGCGGTCTAAAGATGTGGTGTTAACAGGACTGTTTGGTGGTGGAACATGTCTACCTGTTGCAGAACAGGCTTTCTTGTGAGTGTATGTTCTTAATGCAATTGTTTTCTTCAGGTACCTGCTGTGCTCTGACATGAACCAGCATAGATGGATTGCCTCAACTCTCTGATTGGCTCCTTGTGAAATGATGAAAATGAGTAAGATCTGGGTGTTTTTTCTCCAGCCCCAGCTCGGAAATCTTTTATAAAACACTATGCTGGGCCCCACTCCAAATCGATAAAATCAAAAGCTATAGGGGTGGGTTGAAGGCATCATAAGTTTTAAAAGCTCTCCAGCTTTTGCTATTAGCAGACAAGGTTGAGAATTATTAGATGACATAAACAAATAGCTGCATGATGGATAAGGTCCTTTTTAGTACTAACAATTTATAATTCCATGAAAAGCCCAAGTACCCCTGGCACTGATTCATTTGTCAATATAAATGTATTGAGTGTATATTATGAATCTAACAGTGTGTCAAACAAAAAAGTCATAAAAGTAAACTTTCCCTGGTGGCCGTGATAACTTAGAGTCTAGAAGAAGCTTATGAATATCTATCAGTGCACTGGGTAAATCCTATGAATGCACATTTTTCACTGGGCTGTATCAGATAAGATGCTGGAGGTCCTTACTTCCAGATATTCATTTTGTAGAGTTGCTCTGCTACTCAAAGATAGGAGATAGAGCAGATTTTTTCTATCTTTGCACATTGATTTTTTAAAACTAAATTAAGTTAATTATTGACTTTTCTGCTACATTTTGATCAGTGCTAGATTTATTTCCTTTATCCACAACAATGTGAAAAGTCTAACTCAAAACTCTGCTTTGAACTGGCAGATAGTTAGAGGTCATGTGATCCAACTTTCCTACCGAAGAACAAATTAGTAAAATGACCTTGTTCAAGGTCACACTTATGGATCATTATTGTAATTTACAGAACTCAGGTGTTCTGATTCTCAGTTCAGTGATCATCCCATTACAGCAGCCACTGTTTAGGACTTTCAGGCAGGTAATATATCTTTTGCTTAACTATCAGAGATGTGGAATACTGAGTTCCATTTGTTTGATGACAGCCATAAAACTCTGTTGTAATCACAATAAATGTAAGATAATCCAATATTGTTTGAAAAGCCACTTCTTTGCAGACATTCATTTGAGTGGGAATATTCATTCTCTACCATTCAAATAGAGTAACATTTTAAATCAAGGAGGAAATATTACAGATAATTGTATTGCCCCATGGGTTTCTTTGCTAATGTGTTTCGTCACACTAAATTGGTAATAAAAATTCTACCTTTTAAAACAAATATATTTCTCAAAGTGACTAGTTATTATTCACAGTCACCCAAAGTTTTATAAACTTGTACTTTCTTTTTTATAATGTCTTTTACCAGCTTTACTAAGATAAAATTGACATATAACACTGTATAAATTTAAGGTGCACAATGTATTGATTTGATACACTTATATATTGGGAAATGATAACCACACTTGCATTAGTTAACACCTCCATCACCTAACTGCCATTTCTGTTTTGTGTTGAGGACATTCAGGATCCACTCTTTTAGCAACTTTAAAGTATATAGTACAGTATTATTAACTATAGTCACCAGGCGTTACATTACAACCCCAGGACTTAATTATTTTATAAGGGGAAGTTTGTACCTTTTGACACCTTCACCCACTAACATTATTGAAATGATAAAATTATAGAAATGGAGAACAGATTATTAGTTGTTGCCAGGGTTTAAAAAGGGAGGTGGGGGTAAGAGGGAGGGGTATGTGGTTACAAAAGGGCAACATGAGCTGTTTCTGATGGAAATATTCTGTATTATACCAGTATCAATATCATATCCTGGTGATGTTGTTAGAATATAATGTTGCAAGATGGAACCACTGAGGGAAACTGGGTAAAGTGTACATGAATTACTCTGTGTTGTTTCTTACAACCGTGTGCATCTACACTTATGTAAAAATTAAAATATATTAATTAAGAAGAAAAAGTCCTCTATAGAAACAAAAATTAAAAAGAAAACTATTATTTGCACTTTGTCGTGTTACCTGCAAAACTTCTCAAATCCCTAACAAAATTCCAATGAGACATATGCTGCCATAGGAAAATGAGTTGAAACACTGGGACTGAGAATAGTTAGATGGATGGGAGGCAGGGGATGAAGAAGGAGGCAATGGTTCCAAGTAAAACATACATTAAATAATCTCCTTGACATAACCAGTGAACAAACTCGAACTATGAGGAGGAGACAAGCACAACACTCAGTGACCCAACCCACATACTGGAACCTTGACTAATACAAAAACAATATTCCTTTTTTAAAAATCAGTTTCTTTTGAAATCACAAAAATAAATCATTCTGGTACCCCCACGAAAGCACAAAATAAATGTATATATTATGAGTACTCAAATTTAGCATTAGTGTTTTGTAAAAGTTAAGCATATGTATATGAAAGCAAATTTTGTGACTATGGACATTTTTGTTTGTCGCATCTGAGTTTTTGTTGCTCAAAGCACTTAGGAGAAGTCGGCATATAAGATTCACTTTGACTAGGTTGCCATTTGACTAGTTAAGTTTGCAATTTTTTAATTCTTAAGAGATTTAGCTTATAAAATTTTAGTTTTTATTTGTTAACTACATAAGAAGCATTAAGTATTTATATATTTGTAAGTTAAATATATTTGTCAGTTAAATATATTGAGTATCAAAGCAAACACAAAAAGTCAAAAGCCCTTTGGATGTTCAGTCACATGGCAAAGCCAGGATTGACACTCCTACCTGCTGAGGGATCAATTCTGACAACCTGGCTCCCTCCATACAGGACTAGAGGTCTCATACAAAATCAATAATTTGCATTTCTCCAAATATTTGCAATAAAAGTTGTTAGACATATGATACAGCTGAGCTCCTTATTCTGAACCAGAACTTACAAATACAATATCTGGGAACGGTATCGTCACCATGAATAGGCAGCTCGGACCAGTATAATTTGTGCTCCCCTCAGTGTTACTGAGATCAAAAGTTACCCCTATGATAAAATGGAAAAGGAAACGATCAGCTCGGTTCCGATAGTGCCCAAATGTTTAGCAGCCCCATGTATTGCTATTCTTATATGATAATTTGGCAGAAGGCAGGGACCACCTGTGCTGGTAACTGGGAGTGAGTAAGCTCATTATGTACAGTTGTACCTAAGTCAAGACAACTCCTAGAATTGTACACTGCACAAATTGCTCGCACACATGTGCGCATGTGAGAGAGAGAGAGAGAGAGAGAGAGAGAGAGAGAGAGAAACTCAGCTAGAGATTAGAGATAAGAATAAAGCGATCCAGAAAAACAGGTGTTAAAAAAAAGGAGTATAAACCTGAAGTAAATAAGTAATATGTAAGTAATATGAAACTGCATCCTCATAACTCCAATGACCACGGATTGATTCTAGCTGCCCTCACACTAGTCTAAACATTAGATGTACATTGGAAAAGATTCTGCATGTACAATAAAGGAGACAAAGGTGAAATTACTGTGAATTTGTGTACATCTTAATTTTTAAATTGGAAGTGTTACCTGTTTCATGCTTGGAGTTGTTCTGGAGGCAGAGTCCCAAGAATAAAATGTTGGGAAGCCCTCAAATTCCCCATCCTCTAAATGTGTATTCCCTGACAGGGGCCAGCAAAATGTACATGAAACAAATCTGGTAAAATCTGGACCAGAAGATTTTTATTTCCTGACAGCCTTATGAGTATCAGGAGATAATTCATAGCTGATTTACCCTGCATTATGAGACAGTTACAGATGTATCACAGCTCTTCTCAATCATTTAGATATGAGCTTATTAACTTTCTAGCAGCAGGAGTACTATCTCACTATTTGAGAAAGAGAGGCGATATGTTAGTGATTAAATGACTTCATTAAATTACTTAATAAACAATCTGTCACTTTTCATGTTTCATAAACTTGAACACATTTATGAAGGACAGGGAAGTAGATTCCTTAACATATTTTATATAAAGCTTATGAGGTTGAGGAAAGAGTAATTTCAAAGTACCTCAGATTCCCTCCTTGATTTACATTTATTTACTATCTGATGAAGCAAAGAAAAGGGAGACCTACTTAGAAAATAGGTTTCATGTTTGCTATTGAGCAAATAAGGGAAACAAGAAGTCATATACACTCTTATATCCATAACACACACACACACAGACACACACACACACACACGCTCATCATTTAATGAAATTGCTGGCCCAGACTGCTCAAATTCCAGCTCTGCCACTTTATTTGCTGCCTATGTGACCCTCGGCAGGTTATATAAGTGTTATGATTCTTAGTTTTCCTTTCCATAAAATGAGGGCAATAGCAGTACTTACTTCTTAGCATTAAAACTATTTTTGCAAACACTTAGAACATTCAATCAAAGAGAATAAAATACTTAGGAATAAATTTAACTAAGGAGGTTAGAGACTGGTACTCAGAAAACAGTAACACAGTAAGGAAAGAATTTGAATATGTAAGATACAAATAAATGGAAAAATATACCATGCTCATGGATAGAAAGAATTAATATAGTTAAAATGTTCATACTACCCAAAGCAATCTACACATTCAATGTAATCCCTAACAAAATACCAATAGAATTTTTCACAGAATTAGAATAATAATCCTAAAATTTCTATGAAACCACAAAGACCCCAAATAGCCAATCTTGAGCAAGAAGAAGAAAGTTGGAGGTATATGCTACCTGATATCAAACTATACTGCAAGGCTAAAATAATCAAAGCAGCAGAGTACTGGAATAAAAACAGACACATAGATCAATGGAATAGAACAGAGAGCCAGAAATAAACCCGTTTCTCTATGGTCATTTAATCTATGACAAAGGAGGTAAGAATATACAATAAGGTAAAGACAGTCTATTTAATAAATGATGTTGGGAAACAGATACACATGCAAAAAATTAAAACTAGACCACTTTCATACACCATATACAAGAATAAATTCAAAATGGATTAAAGATTTAAATGTAAGACCCCAAACCATAAAACTCCTAGAAGAAAACATAGGTAGCAAACTCTTTGACATTGCTCTTAGTAGTAATATATATGATCATGTGTGTGTGTGTGTGTGTGTGTGTGTATCCCCTCAGGTAAAAGAAACACAAGAAAAAAACAAATAGGACTACACAAATCTAAAAAATTTTTGCACAGCAAAGGAAACATCAACAAAATAAAAAATAATCTACTGAATCGGAGAAGATATTTGCTAATGATTCATCCAACAAGGAGTTAATATCCAAAATATATAAGGAACCCATACAATCTAACACCAAAAAACAAACATTGCAATTGAAAAATGGGTAGACTAAAAAAACCCAAAAACATTAGTCGTTATTAAAAAAAAAAAAATGGGTAGAGGGCCTGAATAGACATTTCTCCAAAAAGGACATACAGATAGATGACCAACAGACATATGAAAAGATGTTCACTGTCACTGATCATCAGAGAAATGAAAATTAAAACCACAATGAGATATCACCTCACACCTGTCAGAATGGCTATCATCGACAAGACAAATAGCAACAAGTGTTAGAGAGGCTGTGGAGAAAAGGGAACCCTCGTGCACTGTTAGTGGGATTGTAAATTGGTGCAGCCATTATGGAAAACAGTAGGAAGGTTCCTCAAAAATCTAAAAATAGAACTACTATATGGCCCAGCAATTCCACTCCTGGGTATTCATCCAAGAAAATCCTAAACACAAATTTGAAAAGATATATGCACCCCAATGTTTATTTCAGTGTTATTTACAATAGCCAAGATATGGAAGCAACCTGTCTATCCATTGATAGACAAATGGATAAAGATATATGATGGAATATTTGCCACTCAGCCATTAAAAGGAATGAAATCTTGCCATTTGCAAAAACGCAGGTAGACCTAGAGAGTATTATGCTAAGTGAAATAAGTCAGACAAAAAAACACAAATACCATGTGATTTTATTTATATGTGGAATCTAAAAAGCAAAGTAAATGAATAAATAAAACTGAAACAAACTCGTAGATACAGAGAACAAACTGATGGTTGCAAGGTGGGCAGAGGGGCGGTGCGGGGAGGGGGCTGGGTGAAAAAGGTGAAGGGATTAAGAAGTACAAATTGCCAGTTAGTAAAACAGTCACAGGGATGTAAAATAAAGCATAGAGAACATAGTCAATAATACTGTAATATTGACTATGCACAGTGTCAGATGGGTACTAGATTTATCAGGGTTATCACTTTGTAAGTTATATAAATGTCTAATCACTCTGTTATACACCTGAAGCTAATATAACATTATATGTCAACTGTAACTGAAAAATTAAAAAGAAAACGTAGAATACTGTTTGGCACATATTATAAAAATCATGCAATAAGCAGTGACAATTATTTTATTAATCAAAGTTGGCCACAAAATTAACTGCGTAAGGCAAGTTACTTTACCATTCATTTGTGACCATTGGATTGGAGATTATTTATGTATGATGTTTTGGGTGCTATTTTTCTATTTCTCTTTAGCGGGATAAATTGGGTCAAGAATGAGCACCGCATGTGCTCTTTCTATATCAAATGAGCAGGGAATCTCCTCCCCTTCCCTGCACCAGAAATCCTCATGGTGAAGTCAAAAGAAAACAATTTTCCACTCTCATACTCTTTATAAGTCTGAGTTCCTTACAAATCTGTTAACTTTAGTGCAACATCTTTAACAATCAAATAGAAGGGGAAAAAATCGTACCTTGCGAATACAGCTTCTCTATTTCTTTCTTCCACAGTCAAACTCCGTTGGTTAATGCAGAATAGCTGAAAGAATGAGACCTATAAATTATGATCATTTTGTATTTGAAGGATATTTTTCTAAAAACAGCAACAACCATGATAATAATTTTAAATCTACTTTCAATGGTCACATCATAGAATCTCAAAGGTCTAAATTAAGCTGATTGCTTAATTTACTAATTTACAAAAGCACTAATCGTATACACTACTTCCTGCAAAATGTGCAACTGAGTTATGGAAGCTCTGCTGGCTCTCCTTAGGTTGCTATCATTTTTCACCCAGTGTGAGGTCAGAGCATCACTTGAAGCACAAAACTCTTCACTATGTTAATTGCAGAACCTGCCACATGAAAGCCAATGCAGGAAAAAGGATCAAAAAAACATCGCAAAGTATCACGCTGCACAAAATGTTGATGAGTGGAAAACTGAACTTTGAGTGTTTGATTATAAGAGAAGATGCCTGTTTTCTTTTTCTTTTTTTTAAGTCAACTTAAAAATCATCCTGATTTGTGTTCACCTACATGGAACTGAATTCCTGATGAATCTCTCTGAATCTTATCTACTTATTGCTTACTTGTTATTTTTAAAAATCCAGGCTATGTTATGAGACACAGATCTTATGCACTTCCTTAGATTCCATCGGTGCTGCCAACCTCCTCCACGCTGGCCCAGTTCTAACAATGCCATATTGCATGCAGTTTGGTGGGGGCGGGGGTGTCTTCTCAATCCTGCTTCTGGGGCCAACCAGTCACTTGCCCTGGGAAGGCCACGCCTTGGACCTTTGTCTGTGCACAGCCAGGCCGACCTGCTGCACGACCAGTTTCTGTGGCATTCCACTTCCCCATGTGGATGAAACATCCCATCACAGGAGGGGGACTTGACATTCTGAATTTCTATAGAAATTGCCAAATTATGTATCCCAGAATATGAAAGACTAACTCCCCCAAAGGGTAAACTTTGACTAATGGGAGCAAAAAAAATCAAGAGAACTGGGCAAATAAGTTCCCTCCCCTCCCTCTGTCCCATTGATGCTCGAGGTCACAGTCCTGTTCTCCTTGCAGTCCTCCAGCGCAGGGCAGCCCAGGTCCAACAGCGTCCTTGCTAAGTAGATGCTATGATTGTGCAGCCTGCCATCAAGTGGCAGCCCGCTTGCACGGCGGCCCAGCATTCCTGCTGCTCCTCTCATCACTGCCTCACTTCCTTTCTCCTCACCCCTGCTGTGCTGAGCTCGGTTTAACCTTGGAAATTGCTGCATTGTCACTTTTAGCCTTGTTTCAGGTTTTCTCTTCTAGGAAAACTGGGCAATGACCATTATAGTCTCTTGTATGTTGACCTAAGGAGCCTGATCGTATCATTTGAACTCTTTTTGTCTTTCCGAATAGAGTCATTACTCTTTAGGATTAAGAACACCAGCATACTAAATTAAAGTGAGCTGAAATATTGTTATGAGCAATATAAACTAATGACTTAATAGAACCTGGAAAATAAACAGATAAACGTCTACGTTCACCTTATTGGGAGACCAAGATGATTCTGAGCAAAGCGATGCATCTCTTTATAAATGTTCTTAGGAGGAAAGGAAAATGGATTCTTTAAACAAGTTTCATGCCTTTTACTTTTCCAGCAGAGGCTACCACCCAGAAGTCAGCAGAAGGCTGATAACTGAGACAAGGATAAACATTCATAGTGCATAACATGCACCAATAAAATAAAACACATGATTCTTGAGGCTGGGAAATACTTTTTTCCAAAAGATAATAAACCTAATATACTGACTCTTAAGAAGACAAGAGACTGACTCATAAACCTGTTAGTTTGTTTGCTTCTTTGTATCTGGTTTGTTTCTTGGGAAAAGAAGATATAGGTATCCCCCATCATTAGTACGGTAATGTTTTCTCTCATAAAAGAGAAAATCCTTCAGATTTCTTTCAATTAGCAAAAACAGGTACTAATGTAGGTCTTTCATAAAAACGAAGTGATGTAACATGAATTTTCAGAAACTGGGGGTAATCTTCATTTCATGCCATTTTGGCTCACAAAGGTTTCATAAGGAACACTTTACTTTTAAATAGTGGGGGAAACCTGTAACAGGATTTGCAATTGACCCCCAATTCCAACTGCATTCCTGCAAAAAAGCAGTAACTTCTCCTCATGGTCCTTCATCTCCCAACCCCTCATCCTAACGAAGAGGATCTATAATAGAGCAGCCCTGCAACGAACTTTTCAAATATCTCAAATTTTTTATTAAAAATCAAATAAATATATCTTGACTATCAATTCTCTTCATTAAATGAACACAAACTAATGTATCTCAGAGAAGAACAAGAGGAAAAACTCTCTTAGATTTTCAGGTCCACCAGTGTTACTTTTTTATCTAACAGTGACTCTGCTGAATAACAAGTGAGTTTAAAGAATGGCAGAATATTCCATCCAAACTATCCCACTTTGGCATAAGGATTTTTTTTGAGCTAAAGGCATTTAAGAAAAACAGCAGATACAAAGGCCATTGTAATCTCCCTATTTCTTCCTGAAGACCGGAGATTAAAAACTCTCATGTGAAAGATGCCCTCTCTTTACCAAGAGGAAAGAAACAATTCTGTGATGGAGAGAATGCTATACAAACAGACCTTGTTAAAATAATTCTCATCTTCTTTTAGCCTCCTCGTATGTTTTAGTTACTTTTCCACAATTGCCTCTCTTTGTTCAGCCTGCCTTAGCGTAATATTCTATAGGTTTTACCATTTCTTTGGGTCTTCATTTCCTATGGGGGCTCCAGGTCATAGAAAACATACAAATTTGTAAGCTTTTTTCCTGTTAATCTGTTTTATGTCAGTTATGTCAATTCTCAGTCCCAGCCAAAAAACAAACAAACAAACAAACAAACAAAAAAACCCTAAGAAAGTAAAGGTAAAATTTTGCCTCCCCTACAGGTCCCATCTCTCTTCACCTTCTCCCCAGCTCCATTTGACTTCTTCTTGCTCAGCTACTGCTTGAGGCAGAATCAGTGGTGACAGCTGCTATTGTGAGCGCATGGAGTCCCAGCAGCTGATCTGCATAGAAGAGGAGGTAATCAGTTGACACAGGATGAAGCAATCAACTAAATGTTCTTTTCCAATTCTATGTGGGCTGTTTAGCACTAAAGACTATTTCATGGTTCCAGACTGTCTAGAATACAACACTGACATAAAAGGGAATAGTCGGCTTATGTTTTCACATAAAAAATGGAAAGTGTTGACAACCACCCTAAACAATAAATACTTGGTCCTCATCCTGCAGCAGTATTTGACACTCCTCAGTTTTAAACACTTTCTTTTCCTTACCTTTAGAGAGAGTCTTCTCTCCTCCATGCATCTCCTTTGTCTGCATGTATTTCATCCAGTAAATGCTAGTTTTCTCTGGAAATTCCAATCTTGGCCCTGTCTAAATAATGTAGACGAAGAGCCTGTCCCAGTACATATAGACCATAAATGAGCTTTCCCTGCCTTCCTTCCTTCTCTTCAAGGCTCCCCCATCCAGCCCTTGGAGGGTTTATTCAACAACAGCAATTCAACAACCACCTGCTTGAGAAGGCTTCACATCTGTCTCCGTTCCCAAAAGCTCTACAAAGGCCCAGATGATCCATGTAGACTGTCTCAAAACTTTCAGTCATGCCAAAGTCAACTTCCAGCAAAGGGAAAGTTTTTATCGCCCCTCACTTAGCAAATTTCCCTCTGCTGTGTTCCCAATAGCTGTATAAGCAATTGTAATTTGCCACTAAAGCTAGAAAGACTACTATCCTTTTAGATTTTCTCATTTCCTCCTCCCTCTTTTTTCACCGATACTGGTCTATTCCATTCCCCCAAATTTCCTCACCAGGACAAGGGCTTCTAACACATGTGCCCAGTTCACGTTTCCCTTAACTCCAATGTATCCGTCCCATTGCATCAAAATTATATTTTAATAATCTTTCTCAAATCATCCTGCTCATCTGTTCTGACGTTATCTATTGCTCCTCCCTGCCAGTCACACCACATTTTTACTTACTGTTCTAGATACATCCATGTCACAGAACCATGGTGGATGCAATGTCTTCTTCCTAAAATACCACCCCTCTGACTTGATAAAATCTGGGTCACCATAAATTCTAACTTAAATTTCTTTTCATTGAAACTTTCTAAGACTTCCTTGCTCAAGGATGATACCCCACTGTTTTCTCTATTTTTGCAATGTATAAGATTAATGAATGCATTTCAGTCTTTCTTCAGTTTTTCATCAGCTTAAATTACCGCGGTTACAATCCATTCTGCATTGTCATTGGCCTGTGCATATCTACCAGTCTCTTTTCCTAGATATGTTAGCTCCTTGAGAAAAAGGACAAAATCCTTGCCACCTTGTTATAGGGTCTACCACTACTAACTAGTGCCTTGCTCATACAGGGTCCTGGCAATATTATTTCTTAATGAGCTTTATTCCAGAATAATTCAAATTAGGTAATTTGGACTTTTGGGTGAGCATCTCACTTAGTTTTTGACAGTTCCTTTTGACTGCTTAATTGTGTATCCCTGACTACTCACACATTTTATGAGAAATGCAGCTTGATGAATATTGAGGGAGAATACGAATTTAATTAATTATATAATTGTGTCTCTCACTTAGAAGAGTTGCCAAAAATGCTTTCTCAAGATGATTTTGTTTCTCTTTTTATTTGACAGACTCTAGTAAAAAACTCACAGTTAAAATACCACCCATTTACTTAATTTTGTTAGGTCTTTTTCAATATGCCAGATATGACACACAATGTTTCTTGTAAGGGTGAAGGCACAGAAAGCTAAATAAGGCATTGCCTCTACCCCAAAGATATTTACAGGGTAGTACAGACCCAGGCATGTAAACAATTAACATTCAAAGCCAAACGGATCAAGTGATAAATAGATGTGCAATAGTGCTGCGAAAGGGCAAAATAAGAAAAATGTGTTCAAACTGAAAGGCCAGCACATATTTCACAGTGCAGTTGGCCACTTGGAGGAAATTTACTGACTCCCGACTAGGGTCTTGATTCATGGCCCATTTGTAACAATGATTAGCTCACTTTGGATTCTGTCCTTGATATTTATTCTTTTCTTCCCCTCTCCCCCTTAAATAACAATTTGCTTCCTTCTCTTTCAACAATTTCATCATGTTATAGAATAATGGAACATAGCACATCGTTTTCACTGCTGATTTGTTGTTTAACTATTGCGTGTTCGGCCCTATTAAACACTACTTACAATGTGTAAAACTTCCATGTTAATTCCCTACAGCAATGCTATTAACCCAGCATTTCTGAACTAGGGATCATTTACAACTGCTGTTTGGAAAATCTCAAAAAATTACTTCAGACTTCATCGATTATGTTGTGGGGGCAAATGTCAGTTTTTCGTGTGAATTGCTTAAGATACTAAAAAAAAAAAAAATTAAGGTAGCTCAATGTACCTTAAGTAAACATATCAATCTGGAAGTAGAAATTAATTATATATAAATAGCCATTCATTTATTGATTATAACTGGAATATTAATGAACCCATTTCTTTTGTACACTACCTAAAATTGTTTTCTTTTAGACAAAAGGTAATAAGAAAAGGATTTCTGTAATACTGATTTCTAAAGCAATTAAAATAGGTAAATTATTTTGTATTTTATGTTATCAGTATAAGTATAGTAGAATGCTTTAAAATGTCTCAAATTACTTACAACTTCTTCCCTATATCCCTGATACTCTACCAATTCACAATATATTTTACAACCTTCTATCCTACAATCTGTGAATATAGGGAATCTCATTCTTAGAATAAATTGATTCTTAGAAAAAATTAAAAGCTAGAAATTTATCAATCATAAATTTAAAAATGCAGCCTACAATGGAGCCTAAAAATGGAGCAGGTAGAACTAAGAAAAATATGCTATGCTTTCTGTGTTCAATTATAAATTATTTTCATAAGCTTCTGAAATTTAAAAAATATATATTCTATGCATCATGAATACATTTATGTCAAGAAAAAAATAAATAGTTAAAGAATCTTCCTAGGTATCACACCCCAAGTAATATAAAACACACATAACAATTATTAAATAAAGCATTATCTTCTCATTAGAGGTGGTGTTGATTACTGAAACTGTTGTTGAATCTCACTTGATAATTCTGTGTTGTTGGGCAAGATATGTTAAGTCTCTGCCTCAGTTTTCTTAAACATAAATCACTCATACAATGTTTTCAAAAACCTTTAAAGAATGTAACACTTTGTATAGGTTTTCTAGGAGTCAATTGTGAGTAATTAATTAAAGTAGGAATTGTACCATTTTACAATAACACTGTTTACCATTTTGTTCACTTCCACATATTCTATGCATTGTTTAATCCACTTTATAAGCTTCAAACAGCGTGGGATAGAAAGGGAGGAAAGGTGCAGCTTATGGGTTATTTACTGTACCTTAGATCAGTTCCTTGTACTACTGTTCACACCACTGGAAGCGTTGGAGAAGAAGACAGTGGAACAAGTATCTCTGTTTTTGCTGTTTACTTTTTCATGGGCCAGCAAAAATCAAGAAATGTAAGGAATATTATACTGTTTCCACAAGAGAGAAAGCAGAATCTGTGGCCTCACTGCCCTTGAGACAGCGTCTTGGTTGGTGGCCTCTGCTGGGTCTTTCCAGCTCACTGAGTATGTCTTGCTCTGATGACAACATCCAATGGTTACTGACGTAACTCTGAGCAGACATTGTGGCATGTACTGTACATGCATTCCTATTTGCCCTTTACGAGCATCACAGAAAGTAGGCATCATTATTAGTCTCATTTTCACCTCATTTTAAAGATGAGGAAAATGACTTGCAGGCAAGTCCCACTAACTCTCTAATGTCACAAAACTAGTAACAGCATGAAGAATCCAGCGTCTAGAACTTAGTCACCTGGTAGGCATCCAGGATGGTCTTATCTGCCAGGAGGTCTGGAAAGGCATCATTGTTCACTGGCTTCACTCAACAAGTTCCATTAACTTTGCATTATATTTTATTCAATTCTCTAAGGCTTGTTTAAAGACATCAGTGGCAATGACGTAGCAGTTTTGTGAACATCGTATCCATGAACTCTACAAGTTCATTCACTTCTGGCTTTCTGCTTCCTCGTTTTCAAATGGAGCACTAATAGCAAGCAGTAACACAGACTTTCACATACCTGGTAGAAGGAAAAAAAAGCCTTTAAATCTTCTTTACTGCCTGTGATTAACTCAGAATAAAACAATAATAAATAAAACAACAACAACAACAGGAAATCAGTCCCATGGTAGTTTTAACTACATAGTAGTAAGTGAAAAAGTTTGTATCCTGGGAGTCCCAGTGTTCATACTATCTATCCTGGATTATATTTGCCTAAGATAGTGGTAACATTAAAGATTTAAGCAAAGTCACAACTAAAATGGCAGACACAGAGAGCGAATACAGGATTAAAACCCAGCAGGTCTAACCTCTCATAATCCTTCAGCCATAGAACATTCCAGAGAAAGACAGAAAGTCCATTATCTATACATCATTATTCTTATTACAATCCATAATTATAAGGATTTGAGGTTCGGCAAATGATTTGAATTGAAGTCAATATTGATCATTTTTCAAATTAAATTTAAAGATAAATTAAGATAGCTCAAATTTCCCAGCTAACCTAAAGTTAAGTAAAGACAAATTAATTTTAAATAACTCAGTCTTCTAGTCGGTCCATTTGTCTTTACCCTGGGGAAGAACCATGACTTAGAAAACCAGAATTAACTTGTGAAATTGGTTGAAAGAAAGAAGAAAGAGTACCCCTCTCAATTCTTGATGATTTTTCATATTGATTTTAAATCAACATCTTGAGATATACTAGAAGAAGAACTATAAAATGCACAAATCTATTATCTGAATATCATTTTTCTCATACCATAGATGAAAAGAAATGTTGGGACAGTATATGATTTCACCTTTTGCATCCTAATCTGCTCCAAAAATAATCTGATCGTGTGTGTAAGAAAACAGCTGAACGGTTTGTTACTAGGATGATATGAAGGACAAAAAGAAATGGCAGTAGCTGAGTGGTACAGGCTACCCAAATAGCCACGCACATTCTAATTCCAGATGAAGTTATTCTTACCCCAATGTTAACATTTTCTCTACTATAACAGTTCTCAGAATTATAATTGTTTATAGTTGCCTGCCTGTCCTCCCCTACAAAGGTTAAAGCTTCTATTATATGAAGCCACCCATAGGTGAGCCAAGTCAGATTCAATTTATCCCCTTTCCAGAAGGTCACCAAGTGCCCAACAGAACAATGGGAGGAGAATACAAGTAAATATGTGCATTTATAAGTATGTCAACTATAATTGAAAAAAATAAAAAACGATTTGAGAAAAACAAAAAAATCATTCTCAATATATATGGTAATTTAGTACATTTTGCAGATGGCATTTTGATTGAGGGGAAAAGATAAATTATGGCACTGCTGCCATAGCCTGTGGAGGAAAATATATGTGTCTCCCTGTACCTGTTAAATTGCTTTCAGCTTTAAGAAACAAACCTCAGGATACTTTAGCTTACACGTATGGCGGTTTTTTTTTTTTCACGTAAGTCTAGTGCAGTGTACTTCAACCCATTGCAGATGCTCAAGGGAGGACACAATCCCATTTCTGTCTACCTTTCTACTCCACCATCCTCGGAGTGTGGTTTTATTTTCATCATTGCTAGATGGCTGAGGAAACTGAGGGCATAATATCCACATTGCAGACAAGAGAAAAGGGGAACAGGGTTTTTCTTTGTTTTTTAACAGGCTTTTTGGTTTTAGTCAGAAAAGCATGCCTTCCCCAGGAACTTTTTCCTCTAGCCCAACCAGAGTCATGTGGCCCTCGAACTGCAAAGGAGCCTGAGATACAAGGTTTTAGCTTCTAGCCTTGATAACAGAGAAATGACAGGAGGACAGAATTTGGGCATTGTTGTAGAATAAGCCAAGCCAACCCACAGCAACTGCCACACTGAAAAAAATGAAAAAATAAAAAATAAATAAATAAAACCCAAAAAACTTTAATTGCATTAAAAAATTAAATGTAAATTAAAAGTTTGTTTAAAAAAAGTGAAAAATAAAGGAGACTACATATTCATCAAGGAGCAGAGGAGACATTCTTAAACAAGACTGGCAAATTATACAGAATAAAAGAGAAAATACATGTTTAACAATAGATCTTTTTAAGTTACAAAAAAATTCAGAAAATGTCTGTTATATATTTCACACACACACACACACACACACACACACACACCAAACAAAAAGAATCTTTATAAATTTACAAGAGATGAAAAGCCCAAATGAGTGGTTGGGTGATTCATAGAAGAGTATATTGAAAGAACAAAATAACATATAAAAAGACTCTCAGCTTCCCTACTTGTCAGTAAAATGCAAACTAGATTAAGAATAGAATATCACTTTATACTTATTAGACCCACAAACATTTTCTAAAAGGAGAGAGAGAGAGAGCCCCCAACAGAAGAATATTCTTTTCCCTGGTGCTAGAAATGTCATTTTATATCCTTTCAGAAAGCAATCTGGCAGCATCTTTTAAAATTTAAAATGATTACATCCTTGACCTTAGAAATAGAGTTCCTGGAAACTTATGCCTTAAAAGTGAAAGCATTAATGAATAAGGATATTACTATAAGAATATTAATTGCAGTAGTGTCTGTGATGGCAAAAAAATGGGGAAAACATTTAATATTAATCAATAAGAAAACATTTGGCTAAATCATGTTTTATTCACATTCTAAAATAACATGTAGTCCATTAAAAGAAAATATTAAAATTTTATCTATTCACTTGAAGAATTTCCATTACGTTGGATAAGGGAAAAAAATGCAAAACAAAATGTATCATCCCATTTTAGACAACAATAACAAGTACATGTGCACTTATAGATAGGTGATTGATGACAAATAGATGATAGACTTTTGTGTGGGCATGTGCATATTTTTATATATAATTATATAAACATGGAGAAAATATGTAAGAGATTGTTGTGACAGAGTTGAGGGGGAGATATGGGTGGACAGTGGGTGGATGGAGAGTAGTTAAAATAGGAAAAGAGAATAAGAAAAAATACCACTAATAATATAACAAATATAATCTAATATAACAGATATATCTGTTATATTATTATTAATAATAATGTAAGAAAATATATAATCTGCTGCTAATTGTGCATTTATGTAAAATTATATTTGTTTCTACACAAACATTTGTGACTACATTTAAATTAAAATGGCAACATAGTCATTTTGGTACAGCATAATGGTTGTGACCATGCCTGGAGTACCATATGTGGCTCCAGGCAAACATCACAGACATAAAACAAAACAAACAAAAATGGAAAAGGATCGTGAAAGAGCAATTCAAACCACCAGTGAGTGGAGAAGCTTCAATTCCTCTAGAATTCAAGAAAAGTATGGATTAAGATGGAGTAGATTCCGTCTTTCCCCTTCAACAAACTCTACCCACACTTCTCTTTCATTTTTAACAGATGACTTTATCAGCCACTCTAGAGAGAAAACCATACAGTAATTAGTGGACTGGAACTTCTTAACAAAAATTTAAAATGTTCTGGTTACCTTGGAAGGATGTCTGGTAATTAACTCATAATTTAAAAAGTAGTTAATGAAGAAAACAAATCAAACATTTATCCTCTTTTTGTATAAATTGTACCTCAGAGTAAGCAAATAGTTAAGAGGGAAAGTCTCTCGTTGTAGACTTATTCCAGCTAATGAATGAAACGAAAATATGGAATTGGAACATCATGTTTTGCAACTCCTAATAAATTAACAGAAGTAGGCAGTGATTGTAAATGACTGCTAACTTCACAATAAAAGAGACAACCAGACATTTTATGCCTTCAGATGAAAGAAAAAACCACCACCTATTAAGCAGTCTTCAAAACAAAATTAAACTGTAATATGATCAAGATTTGAGATCTAAGTACAAATTTACAGAAAATACAGTGGATAAAACAACGTGTTATACAGCTCTGTTCAGCAACCAACAAAATCCAAACCATGAAATATTCTGCAGGACAAATGATGCAGTTCTCGGAAAGAATCAATAACAAGAAAAAGAAGGAGAAGGAGAAGGAGAAGGAGAAGGAGAAGGAGAAGGAGAAGGAGAAGGAGAAGGAGAAGGAGAAGGAGAAGGAGAAGGAGAAGGAGAAGGAGAAGGAGAAGAAGGAGAAGAAGGAGAAGGAGGAGAAGGAGGAGAAGGAGAAGAAGGAGAAGAAGGAGAAGGAGAAGAAGGAGAAGAAGGAGAAGAAGGAGAAGAAGGAGAAGAAGAAGAAGGAAAAGAAATCTACTTAAGATATAATCAATCAATAAAGAAAGGCTGAGTTGTTAGCCAGCAGGGACCCCAGCAGAGGATCCCAGCAGAAGCCGTCAGTCCCTTCTGGGTGTGGATTTTAACAAAAGCAATAACGTCTAAAGTGGTGGAAATACATGGCATTCCTGTTTAAAACCCACCAAGTAAGATTTGACATGCAATTCTTTAAAAGCACTTTGACTTTAAAGAGTTGCATCCTGACTTAAGGTCAACTTAACCATAGAAGAGAAACGATTTGCTAGGCTATGCCTAAATACCAGTGAGGATGTCCACCTTAGATATACTTTCAGACCTTTTCCAGGAAGGAATTCATGTACTTTCGGGTTAAGCTTTGAAAAAAATGTGTCCAATTTTTCTACCCCATTTTTTACCACAGCGTAGTCTCAGATCTTCTTGCTTACCAACAGCGTAATTCAATCCTCATTTCTTTCTGTCCCCAGCCCTACTTCTATGTACGAACCTATTGACCCATGGTCCTTTCTCTGCTCCTGTCCCAAGATCTTTTCCTGCTCTGATTTTCAAATTCTAACATTATTCTCTCACTCTTCTTTGGATATAATTATTTTAGAGTCCTCTCTCTGGGGTCCCAGTCAAACATGGAATGACATTGAAGGACAAGTAGAGAGAAACCACAGAAAAGTTAGTGCCTGGCCCAGGGAAACTTTTTACTAAGGTTCTTTTAATGATTTTTAAGAATGCAGAAGAGTCACCCGTGGTATTAAATTGCAAGGTACTCATAGTTTACATAGTAGTGAGTTAATTTACTATGAGTTACATAGTAAATTGTAACTCATAGCTACAAAACTGTGGGGGGGATGGAAGGATGGGAGGTTTGGTGGGGGAGACAGTTGAGATTATGTCGGTTTGACCCTTTTATTAGGCCGTAACACTTCAGCCTATGCTTTTTCCTTACCTGGCCCATTGAAACAAGTATTTTGTTGAAAAGAAAAAAATTTGTTGATGAGAAATAATTTGATGTTTTTTGTCCAAGGAATAAAGTTGTCCCCATGCTGAGAAATGGGTCGAATGTGAATACATCTTGTCTCTTAAGAAACTAGCTACTGGTAGTAATGACCTGTTTAAAATGCCATCTTGTCACTTCCTTGGGGCTCTGCTTCAGGCCTCAGAGATTGTGTTGGTTGGTTCAATGATCACAGGAAGCTGAGTTGAATTCATTTATGAGATCTTTTTTTGCAAACCGAATATGAAAAACAGTTTAACCTCAACCTATTCACACATTTAATACCTTAGCACAGACAGCAAATTGTCAGTGTTCTGAAAACTTCTAATTCAGAAATCAATAGCAGAATACCATGTTTTATAACCAAAAGTTACAAAATCCATGATGCAGGTAGAAATTGTTTTTTGGCTAAACTAATTAAAAAGATATAGAGTAGCAAAAATTTTATTGTATATTTTCATAGCATGGATTTTCACGTAATAACCTTGAAACCTATGAAGTGAAATAAACATATTATATATAAACATATTAGATATATAGACATATATACATATATATGTATATATACATATATGTACGCATGTACATATGTATATATACATATATACATATATATGTATGTGTATATATGTGTGTATATATGTATGTATATATAAATATATACACACACACACATATATATGTTTATATATATATATATATATATATATATATATATATGTAGTAAAAATCAAAGATTTGCCAAAGGAAGTAATTGCCTTGGTTTCATATATTGTTTAATATATAGTTTCCCTTTATGCACATACTTATTAAGTGCTTTTGTCTTGCTGGTTTCTGACTCTAGAAGATTTGCTGGTATTAAAACAAATTTATGGTTTTGTTTTATTAATGAAACAAATTTTTATTAGCGTGCCCTTTCTCGTTCAAGTTTCTGATTGTCAAAGATTCAATATCCTTTGAGCATAGTGGACATTTTTCTCATATTACATATTGATTCTCAGCTAAAGAAATAACAAAGCATAATAGAATTACAAAGGATGGAGACCACACATAATTAGTTTAGCATTTTAAGAAACAGAAACACATTTGCCATACAGAGTAGTCATTGTTGTGAAGTCATTGCCCTAAATAATCTTTATTTTGTATCCATCATGACATATTTGATTTAGACTTCTCATTCTGCGTGAGTCCCATTAATGATTTCTATTGGGGACATTTTTATCTTTTAAAATTAATGATTAAAAGTTATAATTAGTATTTTAATGAATGTCTTAACAAAGAATGCATTGATGTATGCAATATGGCATGATGCTTTCTTGTGAAATTTGTGATCTCCCTGAAATTTGTGAACAGCTCAAAAATATACATAACAATCACTAATAAGGGTCGTGTGGCTATTTATGGGTTAAAAAGTATTTTATTTTCCCTTTGTAACAATAAAAGCAACATTATCCACGCTTGTGTATGTTCACCTCAATGGGTGCTAATGGAGAGTACCCCAGAATGAGGATCAAGAAAGTGCCAAGCTCTAGTCTTAGCTTTGCCACTAAATAGCTCTGGGTCTTCAGACAAATCAACCCCTGGTTTGTGATTTACTCATCTGTAGTGAGGATGGGGCTATTTGACTTCTAGGTTTTCTTCCAGCTATGAAAGCTATGAGTCTATGAGTGAAATTTTTTTTTGTTATTGTTGTTTTCTCTCTCATTAGCAGTAAAAAGAAACGTGGTGTGTTCACTTTCTTCTTGATTATCGTCAATGGGAAAACTGAAGAGGACATAGCACAGAACTTCATCAAAATCACTGCAGAATTCTTATGAAAGTTAGAGAAAAACAGGACATTTTGATATTCTGTACATGATTTTTCCCTATTGTTTTATTCACATGCAGAGTTTATAATGGGTGTTCGACTTGAAAATGCTTTGGTGCCGCTTATAGAAGTCCTAAACTGCAGATCTGCATAAAATACATGCCTTGAATAGAATACTCAGACATTGTACTGGTTATTCTCTGCACTGCAGCAGCTAATATAATTCCAGAGCGAAAAAACCCTGTCGCCTTATATGTTGAAAGTTGTGGTTAGAGTCTCGGTGGCACCAGTGCAGTCAGGAAAAACTGATTTTCTCAATGCATAGAATGACGTTATAGCCCCTCTGATAAGATTGAACTTAGAAATTTTATTTAAGTTTTATCTGACATGTTAATGAAAATAATGTCTGGAATTTTGTGTATTAGTTGGAAAAATGATATACTGTATTTCAACAATTATAAGATGTCAACTGAAGACCCACTCTTATTGTATGTACTATTAAAATACATAAAACATTGTCAATTAATGATAGCTAACTTTACACAGGCCTACTCTATTCCCATGTTGTTTTGTGTAGACAATTTTGTAATTTAATGACAAATTATAGTATGTTTTTTTTCAAAACATTTTAAATGTCAGACTCAATCAATAGTACACAAAACCCAATTTTCATCACTTCAGTGATGACAATATAAATACCACTTGACTAAATGTGTATATGCACACTCTGATAACCTCCCCATAATCACACTTGACTGATAGTAATTGTTATATGTATCCTGATTGCAGAAATACTCAAATGTGAGCATCTTAGAATCAATGAATTTTGGTATATATTAATAAAAAAATATTCCTATCTAACATGAGTATGAATAAAACAACATAAAAACTATTCAGTATCCATCAAATCTAGTATAGTAACTATTGATATCGCTTTAAGATTTGTCCAAAGTAAAATCTCTGCCCTGCATTCCAGATAACTCTTTTTATATACAGTTGGATATAAATACTCAGATGTCATCCAGGCCCCTCAAATGTAGCATCCCAAAGTGAACTCACTGCCTTCCAAATCACCTCTCTTCATGTATCTTCCAACTTGGTTAATAATATCACCTCTGTATAGTTGCTTCTGTTAGAAACTTTGGAAACAATGGTTTATAACTTTTCAGCCTTACTATCAACATTTACCAGCACTCAAGTCTTAAATATTCTATAGCCAAAAGAATCTTTCTAACTCGTCTCTTTCATCACTATTGACAAAGTCATTGCATTAAATCAATTCACATGGTCTTACGACTTTCGCTGTATTATTCAATTTTAAGGCATATTTTCCATACATAGGTGTTTATGAAATGTGTGAATTTAAAGCAGTTTTTGCCTCCTTCATCCAAGAAGCTGAATTAAAACCCTAGTGCTTTTTACATAAGTCTTAGAACTGTATAAACACGATTGTGATGGTTAATTTAATGTGTTACCTTGACTGGGCTAAGGGATGCCCAGATAACTAGTAAAACATTATTTCTGGTTGTGTCTGTGAGGGTGTTTCCAGAAGAGATTAGCATTTGAATTGGTGAACTAAGTAAAGCAGGTGGTTGTCTCTAATGTGGGTGGGCATCGTCCAATCCATTGAGGGTTAGAATAAAACGAAAAGGCAGGCGAAGTGTGAATTTACTCTCTTTCAGCTAAGATATCCATCTTCTGCTTTCAGACACATGATAAAAGGCAAAACTGGAAAAAAAAAGAAAAAAAAGGTTTAACTTTAGTAAGTGTGTACGTGCTAAATAACACCACAGCTAATTATCTAACATAAAAACTAAACCTTTTTTCAGTTTTGCCTCTTACCATTGTACAATACTTTTATCTCGTGTAATATTGGTAAACTTAACTTCTATTCTTTCTGATTATTTGTATCATCATTCCTGCTTTTTCTTCACATGGTATGCTTTTATCCATTCTGCTTTAACATTTAAAACTAAATGTCATTTTAAGTGTGTGTGCTTGTGTTCATGCACATATCATCTGAAAACCTTAGAACAGCACTTTTCTTTTGAAACCAGTATAACACTTCTTTCATATTAGATATAATAATACATGTACATGATTTTATTCCTCCCTTCTAACTGTTATTGTCAGCTTACTTATATTACTTTTTAATCAGAAACTGATGACTTTAATATTTTATAAATAAGATATCTATTATTTCCTGCATGGAGAATTACTGTTTGCTACACAACAATGCAGAATGCTCCCCAACTCCTCTTTTGTTTCTTTCTCGCTAAGGTTAGATTTTTAGAATATTTGATTGTACCTTCTCTTCCTCTACCCCACTCCTAGTTAAGACCTCTGGAATACTTTTACTTCTTTTCTCCCCTCCCCACCCCCTGTACCCCCAATATTCCCCACATTCCTAGGTTTTCCTGGGACAAGTTAGTATTTACTAGATTTTTCTGTTCTATTTAAACAGTTCTTAATTGGCATTCATATCATACATTCCAGATGAATTTGTTATTATCTGCAAATTACTTATGTCACAGGGCTAATTTCACAAGAGTATTTACTTTTTCTTTCATCTTCCCCTACTTTACCTTTACTTATTTGTTTATTTAAGTAGTCATTTCACAAGCATTTTCTCTACATGGAAAATGTGGATAATATAGTCTCAGATTTCTCATACATCCTTAATAGCTTTCTTTTTTATAGAACTCATGAGTGATATCTTGGTTGAATATAAGACTTCTGGCTCACAGTCCTTTTATCTCAGCTGACTTCTGACTTATTCCACTATTTGAGATTCTGATTGCAAATAAGATGTTTTCCTCTATGCAAAAACTTGCATAGTTTTTCTTGAAATGTATAAATTTTCTCTTCATCCTATGAATTCAGGTCCAGATGTCCAGTACATGTGTCAGGCTTTGTCCAGATTCATGTCATTTTCATTTTTATCACCCACACTGAAACGTGGTTAGGCTTTTATATTTTATACTTATATCTCTTCTCAGCTTAGGGGCGTTTCCCTCTAATTGTTTAATTACTGCCTCTCCTTTATCCTTTTGTTATTTTTTTTTCAATCTGGATCACGAATTTTACCATAATAAGTCTCCTGAATTTATCTTCAAAGTATTTTATCTTCTCATTTATGATTTCTTTTCTTTTATCTTTCAATACTCTGCTAGGAGCTATTTGTTGCACATGAACTCCCAGTGATGATCTCCTATAATTAATATACTGGATTTTATATTCCCAAAATCATGATGTTAAACCCCAAACCATTTTATTTTGCATCACATTTAGTTTTCCTTATGTGATCTTATTTTTCTTCTGATTTTCATGTTCACCTTTTCTAGCAGATTTATTTGACTGTTTTTATGTTCCAATTGTTTGTTCTGGACCATCTATTTTTGAAAGATGAATCAGTTTCGATGGATGTATCTTTTCTCTGTGTGTCAATTGGGTTTATACCTGATATTTGGGATATGCTTAATAACCAGAAAAGTGAAGGTGGAGAAAGTCAATATGCTGTCTAGTTTTGTGCACTATAAGCTCTTTCTGAGGCCTGTGGGCTTTTGTGTTTTACACTCCCCAAGCCTGTAAGATGGAGAAGACTTATCCTACTTGTTCAGTTTCTCACTAGCAAAAGGGACAATAGGCATTCAGATCCAGGCCATTATCAAACAACTCTTATTCCCCCACACATGCAGATTCAACTGACAAGAACTTCCTGTGATCAAACTTATTGGTCCATGCCTTACATCTTTCTCTAATCACCTGCGCTCTTTCATATTTTTCTGTCAGCAGTCCCCAAGCCAAGGTGACATACTTTAGTTTTTTTCTTACAGCAGCATTCCATTTTCATGGCAGCATACTAAAATCTTTCCAGTTATCTATTGATATATAACCAACTACTCCAAATGTAGCAACATAAGTCAGAAGCAACTTTTTATTTCTCACAAATCTACAATTTTGGCAAAGCTCCGCGAGAAGGACTTGTGACAGCTACACGAGATGCAGCAGAGTCATTTTCAAATTGCTGGGAGCTAGAACAACTTGGGGCTTCTTGGAAACCTCTCTCGCTTCATGTGGTCTCACAGTCTCTCTCTGGAGTCTCTGCACATGGCTTTTCCAGACTGCCACTTTGAGTGGTTTAACTCCTTCTGTGGCAGGTTTGGGGTCCAAGAACAAGTATTACAAGAGACCAAGCATGAGGCCGCAAGTCCTTGTACAAAGTATCCTTGTTACCCAGGGCCGTCTCTAATGCAATGAGAAAAGAGGACTCCACAAGTACATACATAACAGGAAACAAAGATTATTGAGAGTGAAGGTTAACCTAGAGATAACTACCACAATAAACTACACGCCCCCCACAAGGTTTTAATTTAGCAGTTATTACACAATATTGTAAACACTCAATATATTACCTCTTCTATGCCAACAAACTTTAAAGAGACTATGTCTTTTTATTTAAATGCCACAGTCACAGTACATTTATTATTTAGGTATAACTATTAGCACCGTCTTCAAAAGGGTCTCATTTTGGTGATAAAATATTTGGTCACGTTTCTCATTATTATTATTATATATTTAGCAACTCAAACAGTATCTGGAATATACTTGGTAAGTAATAAATGTTGAAATAATTATTCTGTCAATCATTACTTCTATAATAGAGAATGACAGTTGACACAATAAGCGGTATATTCCAGTTTCACCATTTAAAGCATGAGAATTTATCCTTTTGTGCGAAACAATCACTCTGATGCTCTTCTCAAAGTTACTAACTTCTCAAGCTTAGTACTTGAATTAATCTGCATATCTGATAAGTAAGGTCATCAGTTTCTGAAATAGTCAGGTCTTCACTTATAACATTCAGAAAACATTGACCTTAAAGTCCCCCAAGATAAATGCACATAAATATTTTCTCCAAACCACTCCACAAGTCATTTATTTTTTTCTACTGATCTTTGTTAGATCTTCATTGTATTTTTCCCTTTAGAGAATACAGAATCAAATGCAAGAGGCAAGAATTTCTAATAACATATTTTCAATTCTCTTTTAACATGCCCATAAAAATGATCTTTTATAAAATGAGTACTTTACTAATGGAACAGAAAGGTTTTGATCTATTTTTGATGACATTTACTTTTTCTTATACATTCCTTGAAAAAAGAAAAGGTAAACTTCAAAGAACAAGAGAGAGACACAGGTCACTCTTGAGATTTTATTCTATCAATATCCCCAGTACCATAAATTTCCAGTTTATAGTTAGCTTCCCAGTATACACAGGTATGTAAATCTTAATATATGAGGTCAGACAATTAAGTTCGTGAACTCATCCTAGAAAAAGTGCTACATACCTCACTGCTGAATATCACTATGGTCACCTTCGAAGTACTCTCCTTAGGAAGCTATGCACCCACACCAGTGCCTAGACCACCCTTCAAGGCAATTTTGGAACTCTTTCTGGAATGGTCATCAGAGCTGTCGTTGTATTATCTTTGGTGTCCCGAATGTCATCAAAATGTCTTCCTTTCAATATTTCCTTCACTTTCGCATAAAGAAAGAAGTCATTGGGGACCAGATCAGGTGAGTAGGGAGGGTGTTCTAATACAGTTTTTTGTTTACTGGCTAAAACTCCCTCACAGACAGTACTGTGTGAGCTGGTGCATTGTCGTGATGTAAGAGCCATGAATTGTTGGTGAAAAGTTCAGGTCATGTAACTTTTTCACACAGCCTTTTAAGCACTTCCAAATAGTAAACTTGGTTAACTGTTCGTCCAGTTGGTACAAATTCATAATGAATAATCCCTCTGATATCAAAAAAGATTAGCAACATCATTGCAACAAGTTGTGAATTTAATTGTCAAACCTCATATTTCCCAGTTATAATTCTCGCCATGGTGTCTTGTAAGCAGTAACTAGTCAATCAGTGCTTGTTAAACAATTACCTAATCTCATCAGCCATTATTTTACCAAATCCTGAAATGACTTTTATCAGTTCCTCATAGTCTCACTGTGTCCTAATTGTCCATCAATACCAAGAACGATAATTATTTGCAATACGTTCAGACATTTCTGACAGGGCTATTAAACTCAGACAGAAATCCAAACAGCTAGAGTTTATAATTTATTTATGATAAGGATTATAGGGTTTGCAATGCAAACAATGAAAGAAGATTACTTGATTTAAAGATCTACTTGATTTATTAATATTTAATATGATTACACTGAAGGGCAATTCAATAAATGAAAACTATTCTCTTACCTAAAATAATACTTGTATTTTCTCAAATGTTTCATAGCACATTTTCTCTGCAAAAGCTCAATGTTACTAAAAGCTTAATGTCACTATTAATAATATTGCTTTCCTAACTATAGAAGTAATGTACAATGTAAGGAACAAAAGTTTTCATTCAAGCTTCAGATTAAAAGAATTAGTGTCTCAATTCCATAAGAGATAGAAAATTAACAAATATTGCTCTTTCCAAAATGACCTAAAACCATCAGAAAAAAAAATTTCTGATCATTTTTGTTAAAGTCATTGAAAATAATATTGAGTAAGAGAACAACGGCATTTTTATTCCTGGAATTAATTTCCTCATCTGGGTATTAGTGTGTGGAGGAGGTTAAGAGACTTTACTGTACCAAGGAAAAATGAATTGATTTTTAAAAACAATGTGGATTGACATGATACATTGAAATTGAAGAAGCCCAAATACAAAGCTGATTCTCTTCAATAAAGCAATAGCATGGGAAAATGAGGAGTGGACTGAAAAAGAGATAAATATGTCTTAGTCTTATGTTAAGGATCCAAACCATTGCTGGAAGAGTGCTGATGCCATCCTAATGACATTTATTATTTCAAGTGAACCAAACGAGGTAAGGCTGCAGCCCAAGTCCAACATGGTTCAATTCTAATTTGATCAAAGAGATCATCTTGTAACCCTGGACTGGCTAACAGTGAAAATGGTGAACACTTTCTGGGAAAAGTATTATCCAGTTTCATCTCTAATAATATGGTATACACAATCTTTGACATAAAATAAAAAAAAAAATAGGGTAAACATGAAGTAGAAATATGTACCCCATAATCAGAGAATAAAGCAATCAATAGAAGCAGAAAAACAAATTACTCAAGTGTCCAAAATAGCAGATAAGGACTTTAAAAATAACCATCATAAATAAGTTAGAGAATTTAGAGAAAAAGACAAAGTGAAAGAGGAGTTGGAATATTTACAAAAAATAAATGAAAATTTGAAAGAGAACCAAATAGAAACTGTGAGATTGAAAAATATATATTTGAAATTAAGACTATATGGGAAAGATTTTATAGTAAAAAGACCACAGAATAATAAAAGATCATTGAATCAGACACCTATTGGGAAATATCAGTAGTCTAGCAGATGTGTAACTAAAATCTCAGAAAGAGGGAAGAAATAAGTACAAGGAATAATGGTTGAATTGTTTTGCAAAATTCATGAAAGATATCAACCACACATTCAAGAACCAAGCAAGATAAATACAAAGATAATCACAGCTAGATACATCATAGTTAAACTGCTGAAAATAAAAGAAAATTAGAAAATCTTGAAGGTAATCAGCAAAACGAGGTATATTACATTTATGAAAAAAAGTTTTTAAAGATGCCTATTTTCATCAGAAATAATTGAAGTAGAAAGGTAATAGGTTGACATCTCTAAAGAGCTAAAAGAAAAACTGTAACCTATAATTCTATGTCCAGTAAAACTATTCAAAAATGACTGTAAAATAAAGTCATTTTCAAGCAAATAAAATCTCAGAAAATGTATCGATAGCAGACCTGCACTAAAGAAAGCAAAAACGGAAGGGAGGGAGGGAGGAAGGTAGGAAGGAAGGAAGGAAGGAAAGAAAGAGTGTTGAGGATAAATTTATACATACATGTAAATTACATGACAATAGAAGAAAATACATTTACAGCAATAAATGGAATTATATGATCTTAAGGTTCTTGAATCATTTGTAAAATAATATAATGCTAACAAATTTAATCTGTCATAAATTAAATATGTATATGGAATCTGTAGGTTAATCACTGTCAAAAACATAGAGGTATAGCTAAAAACATCTATAGAAGAAATAAAAAGGAACACTAATAAATACTTCATTTTTTTTTTAGAGGCAGGAAAGAAGAAACAAACAACATATGGGTTAAATATAAAACAAAAAGCAAGAAGGGGTGCTTAAGATTAAAACAAAATCAGATGTTGGTTTCTTGATAAGTTGGTGCTCAGCCAAATGCTTTCACTAAAGTCCTTAAAAAACAGAAAGAGACACTTTAGAAACATGATTTCAACTCAAGTGATTGCAACTGATTGTAGGCACATAAAAATAACATGGAACATAGAGATATCTGATTCAACTTTTTGTTCAGTACTTATATAATCTGCAAAATGAGAAAGGTACATTGATTGATGTTTTCCACTCTTTAACCTAAGAATAATAAGCAAATCACACAATCAAAAGCAATACCTATACAAAACGCACACAATGTGTAATCTTTTCACTTTAAATCTGAGAGGCATAATCGTATACTCTTATGTATGCAGCTTTGTGGAATATGTATATTTTCATGTACGACAAGGACTAGTGATATGAACTGGAAAGAAAGTAAAATTATTTGGCTTCTTAGAGAGCATTATAGCTCTTGAAATTATCTAAATATGTACAACTACATCTTTACTATGTATCTTAAATTTATCTAATGATGCTTATTTTATTCTAGGGAATAACCAATGATCCACTCACTCTGCAACTTGAAGTAGGAAACTATGAAAAAATGAATCTAGTGAGGTAGATATTTTGATTTTAGAGTAGTTATGCCCTCCAAAATTGAAGTTTTAGTGCTTATTTACCCCATGGATAGTTATTTATTCATAAGAAGCCATTATATTTCTATCTCCAACCTTCCTTGGGCAAAGGTGACGTTCACTAATAATAAACTCTCATTTCTATTTGAAAGTCACCTAATTTTTTGTGTCCATAACTAACAAGTTCCTTATTCTTTGAATTTAAGTCCATTATCTCTCTTCTACACATATCATCCATCTTCTAAGTAGTGTGGCCTCTTGTAGGGAAATGAGAAATAAATTTGAATTATGGAGAGCACCCACAAAAGGAGTAAAAAAAAACGAGTATAACTAATATGCTAAGAAAAGATAAAATAAAATTATATAAAATTCTCAATTAAAACCACAAAAGGCAGAAAAAGAGTGGAAGACAAATATAGTAAAAAAGAACAAGGGCAACAAATAGAAAACAGTAATGAATAATGTAGATATTAATCCAACTATATCAATAATCACTTTGAATGTCTGGTCTAAATGTACCAATTAAAAGACAGAGATTCTCAGAGTGGGTCAAAAAACAGAGCCCAGCTAGATATTGTCTACAAGAAAACCACTTTAAATATTTAGATTGGTGCACACGTAATTGCGGTTTCAGACCATGAATTTTAAATCATTATAAGTAGGCTCAAGCACATCTTTATTAATCAACATAGGAACCATTACAATCAACACATTTTTGCCAACAAGAAATACGTTTGTTTATTTCTGTAGCATAAAAATTTGTGCTTCAGGATTTGACGGACCCTTGGAAAGCATTTTCTGCATCCTGCTGGTTGCAGAAGCATTTTCCCTGCAAAAAGTTGTCAAGATGCTTGAAGAAGTGGTAGTTGGTTGGCAAGAGGTCAAGTGAATATGGCAGATAAGGCAAAACTTTGTAGCCCAATTCGTTCAACTTTTGAAGCATTGCTTGTGCAACGTGGGATTGGACATTATTGTGGAGAAGAATTGGGCCCTCTCTGTTGATGATTGCTGGCTGCAGGGATTGCAGTTTTCAGTGCATCTCATCGATTTGCTGAGCATATTTCTCAGATGTATTGGTTTCCCCGGGATTCAGAAAGCTGGAGTGGATCAGACCGGCAACAGACCACCAAACAGTGAGCATGTGCAAGATTGGCTTTGGGAAGTGCTTTGGAGCTCTTTTCAGTTCAACCACTGAGCTAGTCATCGCTGGTTGTTGTATAAAATCTGCTTTTCGTTGCACGTCACAATTCAATTGAGAAATGGTTCATTGTTGCACAGAATAAGAGAAGACGACGTTTCAAAATGACAATTTTTTAATTTTCAGTCGGCTCATGAGGCACCCACCTATAGAGCTTTTTCACCTTTCCAATTTGTTTAAAATGCCAAATGACTATAGAATGGTAGTCATTGAGTTCTTTGGCAACTGCTCTTATAGTTGTTAGAGGATCAGCTTTGATGATTGTTCCTCAGTTGGTTGTTGTCAGCTTCCGATGTCTGGTCTCTACGCTCCTCATCTTCAAGGCTCTTGTCTCTTTTGCAAAACTTCTTGATCCACCACTGCACTGTACGTTCTTTAGCAGTTCCTGGGCCAAATGTGTTGTTGATGCTGCAAGTTGTCTCTGATGTTTTACGACCCATTTTGAACTCAAATAAGAAAATAGCTCAAATTTGTTTTTCGTCTAACATATTTCCATAGTCTAAAATAAACATAAAATAAACAGCAACTAATAAGTCATTAGGGAAAAAAGCGAGAAATGCACATTAAAATGATGTATAACATAACATTTATTTAAGAGTGTATTCCAATGTCAAATGGCAAATTTCAACAATGCAAAAACCACAATTACATTTGCACCAACCTAATATAAAGACACATAAATTAAAAGTAAAAGGATGGAGAAAAGTATGTTGTGCTAACACTAATCAAAGAAAGCAGGAATAGCTCTATTAGTTTAGACAGAGCAAACTTTAAAGTAAGGAAGTTATCAGAGATAAAGGAGGTGATTACATAATAATAAAGGAGTCAATTCTGAAAGAAGACACAGCAATTCATAAAATGCATGTGCCTATCAAGAGAGCATCAAAATACCTGAGTCAAAAACAGATAGAACTAAATTATATAACAGCAATGGACTAAAAAGAGAAAAATCACAGGATCATATCAATCAGCTGCAGAAAGAGCATTTAACAAAATCCAACACTCATTCATAACAAAAACTCTCAATAAACTAAGAATGGAAGACAAGTTTCTCAACTTGATAAAGACTATCTACAAAAAGCCTACAACTAACATCATACTTAATGTTGAGACTCTCAAAGCTTTTCTGCTAAGATCAGGTACAAGGCAAGGATGTTCCTAGCACCACTCCTTTTTAACATTGTACTGGAAGTCCTTGCTAATGCAATAATTCAAAAGAAGAAAAAAATGTATACAGATTGGGAAAGAAGCATAAAAACCTTGTTCATAAATGACATGATCTATGTAGAAAATCCAAAAGAACTGACGAACAAACAAACAAAAAAAAACCTCCTGGAACTAATAAGTAATATATACCATAGTAAGTTTACAGGATACAAGATTAATATCATTGCTTTCCTATTTACCAACACTAAGCAACTGGAATTTGAAAATAAAAACACAATATCATTTACATTAGGACCCAAAAATTGAATATTTGGTTAATAATCTAACAAAATATGTATATGTTCTATATCAGAAAAACTACAAAACTCTGATGAACAAAGTGAAAGAACTAAATAAATGGAGAGATATTCTATGTTCATGGATAGAAAGACTCAATACTGTCAAGATGCCAGTTCTTCCCAATTTGAATTATAGACTCAATGCCATCCCACTGAAAATCCCAGCAAATGATTTTATGGATATGAACAAACTAATTCTAAAGTTTATAAGGAGAAGGAAAAGATCCAGAATATCCAACACAATATTGAAGGAGAACAACAATCAGAGAACTGAAACTACCTGACTTTAAGTCTTACTGTAAAGCTATAGTAATCAAGAGGGTGTGGTATTTGTGAAAGAATAAGCAAGTAGATCGGTGGAACAGAATATAAAGCCCAGAAATAGACCCCCAGAAATACAGTCAATTGATTTTTGCAAAGGAACAAAGGCAATACAATGGAGCAAAGAAAGTCTTTTTAACGAATTATGCTGGAACAATTACACATCACCTGCAAAAAAGAAAAAAAAAAGGAAAAAAAGAGAATCCAGACACAGACCTTATTTCCATCATAAATATTAACCCAAAATGGATCACTGACCTAAATATAAAACACAAAGCTATAAAATGCCTAGAAGGTAACATACAAGAAAACCTAGATGATCTTGACATATGGTAATGCCTTTTAAAATAAAACACGAAAGATGTGATCCATAATAGAAATAATCAATAATCTAAACTTCACTAAAATTAAAACATTCTGCTTGAAAGACAGTATCAAGAGAATGAGCAGACAAGCCACAGACTGGGAGAATATACTTGCAAAATACATGTCTGATAAAGTACTGCTATCCAAAATATACAAAGAGCTCTTAAAACCCAACAATTAAAAAAAAAAAAGAAACAAAACAAAACAAAACATACAACCCAATTTAAAAATGGGCCAAGGATCTAAATAAACATCTCAACAAAGAAGATACACAGATGGGGGAAAAAGCATATAAAAATATGCTCTACATTATATATCATCAGAAAAATGAAAATTAGAACAATGAAATACCACTACATGCCTTTTAGAATGGCCAAAATTTGAAACACTGCAAAACCAAATTATGGTGAGGATATGGAACTACAGGAACTCTCTCATTCATTACTGGTGGGAATGCAAAAAGGTACAGTCACTTTGCAAGACAGTTTGGCAGTTTTTACAAAAGTAAACATACTTTTACCACATGATCCAGCTATCAGCCTTCTCATTATTTACCCAAGAGTTGAGAACTTATATCTGCGCATGGATATTTATTATAGCAGCTTGAACCATACTTGCCAAAACTAGGAACAAACCAAGACGTCCTTCAATAGGTGAATGGCTAAATAAACTGTGGTACATCCAGGTAACAGAAGAGTGCTAAAAGTAAGTAAGCTATCAAACCATGAAAAGAAATGGAGGAAACTTAAATGCATATTGCCAGGTGAAAGAAGCCAACCTGAAAAGAGTACATATTGTATGATGCCAACTATATGACAATCTGAAAAAGGCAAAACTGTGGATACAGTAAAAAAAAAAATCAGTGGTTTCCAAGAGTAGGGTAAGGGTGTGGGTAGAGATGAATGAGAAGGGCACGAGGGATTTTTAGGGCATTGAAAGTATTTTGTATGATATTATAATGATGGATATCTGTCATTATACTTTTTTCCCAAACCTATAGAATGTACCACTAAGAGTGAACCTAAGGTAAACTATGAACCCTGGGTGATTATGATGTTTCAATATATGTTCAACCTTGGTTTAAAAAAAAAAAAAAGTACCACTCTAGTGAATGATGTTGATAATAGAGAAGGACATGCATGTGTGGGGAAGGGGGCACAAGTATAAGGAAGATCTCTGTGCTTTCCCCTCAATTTTATTGTATACCTAACACTTTCCTAAAAAATAAACTCTACTTAGAAATTGAATTGTTCCAATTAAGTTTAATGTTCTTTGAAGACTATTGCTTTATCCTTTCAAGATCTCAGATCTACAGAAGAATCTAGGTGGCAATTTCAAACATTGGGCCAAGTCTTGGAAAGGGAAAGAACTAAGAAAAGAGCAGAGAAGATAAATAACGTATCACTATGCATATTGTGAACACACAATGTGTCCAAATTTCTATCATTTATTTCTCATAATTCTTTTGCCTGCTCAGATAATATGCTTTTGCATTTTAATAGGTTAGTCTCATGATGTTTTCATATAAACACAACTTTTTTGTTGTTGTTGTTAAAATTCATGTCGTTCTTGGGGACATGTCAACCTAAATCTTTATTTCTGACTTGATTGCTTTAGTTGGTATCTTACGTGGATATAGACAAATTGATAACACTGGAGATTCCAGAAAGAAACAGGCAAGTACAAAGAAGATTTTGGAAGGAATAAAAGATAGGAAAAGACACAAAAGACATAAAGATAAATCAGAAATTAATAAAATTAGTTAACTTACAGGGTATAGGCGGTAATGCAACAAAAGAAATGGTGGAATGCAAATGGGATAGAAAGGACGGCTCTTGGGGATGCCTTCGGATATAGTTCTGACTTTTAGTACCATGATAAATGTTCATATACACATACAAAAATATTTTTTTAAAAAATTAAAATCAACCAGGATGTGGGGGGAACACAAAATGTGATGCAAACAATAATAAAGCAACTTAACTGTATTACAAATAAATAACAAAACCACACAGAAGTGCATGGGGAAGAAAGAAGTAATCTAAGTAACTGTAAACATTATTTGACTATTTGCTGAGAGTCTAAGGACAAAATGAACTGTACACAAATATTCTACTCTAGTTAGTAAATTTGTCACAAGAGTGTGAGTAATTATGAAACAAGGATGTTACAATGAAGCAAATAAATAAATTATACGAATAATGAGAGCCAGGTTTCTCATTGTAGAAGAAAGAAGTTACAAATTAGAATTGTGGGAGGCTAGAATGAACCCTGGGGTGTTGGATCAAAACTGGAGGATTCAATGTGTACTCATAATTTTTAACATATATATAGAAAAATACATAGAAATTGATATTGATGTTTATATAGATGTCTGTGTATTTTCCCAAAGAGGCCCTAGGAGCAGTAACACAATGTAGAAATAAACATAACTAGTGCTTGCATTTTGGTTTTGAACACCATTCTCCGATAAAAACTACAGGGCTCTGGGAAAAAGGTTGATTCCAGGGCTGAGCAGAAAAAGTACTAGATGAAAATAGAACACCTTGTGTTGCCAGAAAGTATGTAAATGCTTCAAACCAATAATTGGAGCATGTAGAAAAGGAGATAGAACCCAAGGTCCATAAGTTTAGTACCTATGTTTTCTTCTATGCAGTTTATTGTGTCAGGTCTTATGCTTAAGTCTTTGATCCATTTTGAATTAATTTTGGTACATGGTGACAGATAGCAGTCCAGTTTCATTCTTTTGCACGTGGCTATCCAATTCTCCCAGCACCATTTATTGAAGAGGCTGTCTTTCCTCTATTGTATGTTTTTAGCTTCTTTGTCAAAAATTATCTGTCCATATTTATGTGGTTTTATTTCTGGATTCTCAATTCTATTCCACTGGTCTATGTGTCTGTTTTTCTGCCAATACTATGCTATTTTGATTATTGTAGCCCTGTAGTACAAGCTAAAGTCAGGGAGTGTGATACCTCCGGTATTGTTCTTTTTTCTTAAGATTGCTTTGGCTGTTCGGGGTCTTTTGTGGGTCCAAACAATTCTGATGATTTTCTGTTCTATTTCTTTAAAAAATGCCATTGGGATTTTGATGGGGATTGCATTAAATCTGTATATTGTTTTGGGTAACATGCCCATTTTAACTGTGTTGATTCTTCCAATCCATAAGCATGGAATATCTTTCCATTTCTTTGTGTCTTCTTCAATTTCTTTCAAAAATATCTTATAGTTTTCAGCATGTTGGTCCTTCACATCCTTGGTTAAGTATATTCCTGGGTATTTTATTCTTTTTGCTGCAATTGCAAAGGGAATAGTTTTTTGTATTTCTTTTTCTGAGATTTCATTGTTAGTATTTAGGAATGCAATGGACTTTTGTGTTCAAAGAGCATTTTATGAATTTGATTCCAAAGGCAATGGAAGTAAAAGCTAAAATAAACAAATGGGAGTATATGAAACTTAAAAGCTTCTGCACAGCAAAAGAAACCATAACAAAATAAAGAGGCAACCAACTGAATGCGAGAAGATTTTTGCAAACAGTGCCTCCGATAAGGGGCTAATATCCAAAATATACAAGGAACTTATGAAGCTTAACAACAAAAAAACAAACAACCCAATTGAAAAATGGGCAGAAGACCTGAAGAGACATTTCTCCAAAGAGGACTTACAAATGGCAAATAGACATATGAAAAAATGCTCAACATCACTAATCATCAGAGAAATGCAAATAAAAACCACAATGAGATATCACCTCACCCCAGTCAGAATGGCTATCATCAACAAGACAAATAGCAACAAGTGTTGGAGAGGCTGTGGAGAAAAAGGAACCCTCATACACTGTTGGTGGGAATGCAGACTGGTGCAGCCGTTATGGAAGGCAGTGTGGAGGTTCCTCAAAAATTTATGAATAGAATTACCATATGACCCAGCAATCTCTCTCCTGGGTACCCCAAAAATTTGAAAACATTTATACATAAAGACAGGTGTGCTCCAATGTTCATTGCAGCTTTGTTTATGGTGGCCAAGACATGGAAACAACCAAAATGTCTTTCGATAGATGAATGGATAAAGAAGTTGTGGTATATATTCACAATGGAATACTATTCGGCAGTAAGAAAAAATGAAGTAGGACCATTTGTGACAACATGGATGGATCTTGAGAGTATAATTCTAAGTGAAATAAGTCAGACAGGAAAAGCAGAGAACCCTATGATTTCACTGATATGTGGTATATAAACCAAAAACAACAAAAGAACAAGACAAAGAAATGAGAAACAAAAACTCATAGACACAGACAATAATTTAGTGGTTACCAGAGGGTGAGGGGGGTGGGGGGAGGGAGATGAGGGTAAGGGGGATCAAATATATGGCGATGGAAGGAGAACTGACTGTGGGTGGTGAACACACAATGGGATTTATAGATGATGTAATATAGAATTGTACACTTGAAATCTATGTATTTCACTAACAATTTTCACCCCAATAAATTAAAATAAATAAATAAATAAATAAATAAATAAATAAATAAATAAAATATGGGAATAAATAAAAAAAAATTTAAATAAAAGGAGATAGAAGCAAATTTGAAGGAATTCCCAATGACTAAATGTGGGACTATTTGAGCAAAAAATGTATAACAATAATGGATTACAAATCATAGAATAAAATATCCATGAGTCCTTGCCAATATAAATATATTATTAAATAAATAAATAAATTTGGGGATATGGGCAGTTCTTCCATATACTAAAAATCTGATTAATAAATGTAGAAGGAATGATGGAATGTTATTTGGCAAACATCACAGTAAAAATTGTTTCAGGCAAGATTCATCAATGAACACTAAAATCAGTGGGTAAAAGTATGATGAGAAACAGGATATCTGTGTAATGTAACAGTATCTCCCCACAATGTAATTATGAATTACAAAGAAAAAAAATAGTAGCTTTACAATGGAGAAACTTTTTAGATGCTATCTTAACCAAGTTGTCAAAGTTAGCAATACCATTAATGAAATGTATTGACATTAGGTGTCTCCTCTTATAATGTACTGAGAGGGACATAGCATTACTTTTGCATTTTCCTTACAAAGAATGCATGACCTGAATTTAATCAAGACACATCAGAGAAATCCAAACTGGAAGACATTCTACAAAGTAATTGGCCATTTTCCTTCCAACGTGTAAAGGTCATGAAAGACTAAGTAACTATCTCAGATTGGATGAGACAAATGAAATGTAACAACTAAATGCAATATAGCATCTTTGGTTAAATAAACTATTAATTTTTGTGCAAGAACATTTGGTTCTTCTTGCAGATTTGTATATGACTAAAATTATTTCAAAATAAAAAGTTCAAATTAAACAAAAAACAAACCATTTTTACAATTAATCAAAACTCCTTTTCGTTGATATGCAACTACAAAATAGTGAAATATCATTTAACAAGCATAACATAAATTACATATTGAATTGTGTTTTATACTATACTGAAGTATCTTCTTGGAGACTTTTATAGTGATGATTCTTTGTTCAAAATATTTTTCAAATACTTTTTCTGTAATTGTCACAAAAGCAGATTATGTGCCACTGAGAATATTAATTATTTTATTTAAAAAATTGAGGATTTTTCCCCCTATTATCCAGATAGAATACATAGATAAGTATATAGATAGGTGATAGATAGACAGACAGACAGACAGACAGATAGATAGATATAGAGAAATAGATATAGATATAGGTAGGGGGAGAGAGACAGAGAGAGAGAGAGACTGAGAGAGAGAGAGAGAGAGAGAGAGAGAGAGAGAGAGAGAGAGAGAGAGAGAGAGAAAGAGAGAGAGAGAGAAAGAGAGGCATGTATAATTAAACATTAATGAATATTCCGCCAGCTTGGCTCCAAAACAGTTACATCTGTTTTTAAATATTATGATCATCTACAAAGAATAGCTTTTCTACCATTGAGGATATTTAAAATAAAGTTTATTGCAACAATTCTTAGAGAAAAGTCACAAAATATTTGGGGACAATGATAGATGTTAGAATTGATGTGCAGACTTCTAAAGTGATAGTTTTAAAGTGTGGTAGCACGCATAATTTCTGCTATATTTGTAAAATTGGCTTTATTCAAGGTTTGGTGAAAGACACTTTAAGGAACGAGGGGTACATTCTGAAAGCTGTAGTTCAACAGTACCAGGCTAAAAGTGATCTTATTGACTTGTCAAATAGCACTTACCCTACTATAATTGCTATGATTATGTCATAAATCAGTACAACTGAAAACAATTTACATTAGTTGGTTACATTTGAAAAGGACAAAAGAGTTTTGAATAATAGCAGTAACTCTGAATGTTCCTATAAAAATCTATATTACAGCTTCCTGTACCCAATAAAATGGGAGTGACTATCATTTGCATTTCAATTATTGCACAAAAGCATTTTTAGGGTGGTAACAACCAGCTGTCAATGACCTTTTTCATTTCATGGCATAACATTGTTTAAGTTTAGAATAATAATCATGTTTTATGCCACTTTTTGCCATTAGTCTTTGCCTCTTGCCCTCATTAATCTTGGTAATTCTTATGTAAAAATCTACTTATAAGCTTTCTAATGGCTTAGTTTTGTCAAACATCAATTTAGTATTATTTATATACTGAAGAACATAAACAATTATTATTTAACTCGATTAAATTTATTAATCCAAAATAACTAACTACATATTAGAAAAATATTGCCATTTTCTTTTTTTATATATTGATTATTTTCTACATTAAAAAATTACAATAACTACATTATTACAAACACCATGAAAATCTTGAGATGTCATTCATTTTCATTCAAAATGCATTTGCTCGTCATCTTTATGGCATAAAATAATTTGTAACATGCTCTCAAAAAATGTGTTTTTAAACACAACAAGAAATGGTAAAATTCTACACTGGTTTGAAATAATATTAAATTAAAATACATTATGTCCTCTCTCATTTGTTGTTTAGTTTCAAGTTTCTGGTTTGTTCTAGAATTTAGGACATAGAAGCAGAGTCCACTATTTTTGTCTTTACATATAACTGACATTTTAGTCACTTAGCTAATGAAAATAATAGCTCATGTTTTAATAGTGCTTTATGGATTAAAAAGAATGTATTATGTCATTACATAGATAAGAAAGCTAAGTCTCAGAAAAGTAGATGTTTTATCCGAGTAAATGTTAAGCCAGTGTAAAGTGAAAGAGCATAGGCTAAATCTGCATCTGCTGATTTTGGTGTTTTCTTTTCCCCAACACAACACAGTTAGCTGGCTTTATACTGCAACTGACAACACTTCCAGAGTATTCTGGCTGAGGAAGAAAAGCATCCAAAGGACAATTGGGCTAAAGAAACCATTTTTCTAAAGAAAAAAGCATTCTACAGCTAATATAACCAAGTTACAGGTTTTACACAGCACCTGTAAGAATCATGATGAACTAGAGATCAAACCTCACTCAAATCTTTTCTGCCTGCATTTAAGGGTTTATATCCTTCTAAGGCTACATGAACTTGCTTATATCATTGGATATGGCAGCATTGCACAATAACTATATGCTCTGAGCTCAGAAGCTGGGAAAAATTAAGAATAGTTTCTTGAAACTATTATTATAAAATGTTTCACTTTATCTCTTGTAAAATTTTTGCCTTGAGTTCTATTCTGATTGATATTAATATATCCACTGTTGTTTTCTCTTCCTTCTTTCCTTCCTTCCTTCTTTCCTTCCTTCCTTCCTTCCTTCCTTCCTTCCTTCCTTCCTTCCTTCCTTCCTTCCTTCCTTCCTTCCTCTCTCTCTCCTCTTTCTTCTTTTTTGTTATATTTATTCGTCCAACTTTCATTCATTCATTCATTCTCTTTTTAAATCATTTTAAAATTCATTTTTCATGGAGCTATAACTGACACACAACTTTATTAGTTTCAAGTGTACAACATAATGATTCAATATTTGTCTATATTGCAAAATGACAACCACAATATGTCTAATTAACTTCCATTACCATACATTATTGTGGTGAGAACTTTTAAGATCTACTCTATTAGTACCTTTAAAAAATGCAGTACAGTATGGAGAGTACTATACTCTCCATTCTCTACATTACATCCCTATGAGTTATTTATTTTATAACTGGAAGTTTGTACCTTTTGAATTCCTTCACCCATTTCGCCGAGCCCCACATCCCCTTCCTCTGACAACCACCAGCCTGAACTTGGTTCCTTTTTTAGATTCCACATATAAGTGAGGTCATACGGTATTTGCCTTTCTCTGTCTAACGTATGTCACTTCACATAATGCCCTCCAGGTCTATCTATGTCATTGTAAATGGCAAGATTTCATGCTTCCTTATGGCTGTCAACTATCATTTTCTTTTCATTAGTGAATTTATGGTATATATTTTTCTAAACTATTTATAGCTAAAAGATGGCTTCAGTAAATACTGTATAGTTAGGTTATTTTTCTTTTATTATCCAATTTAACAAATTCTGTCTTTCAATTGGAACTTTTGGTCCATTTACATTTAATTAGTTATGTAGTTGGGTATGTCTACTTTCTTCCTACTTTTTTTTTTTTTAAGATTTTATTGGGGAAGGGGAACAGGACTTTATTGGGGAACAGTGTGTATTTTCAGGACTTATTGAACTTTTCAATCTTAGTTGTGGAGGGTGCAGCTCAGCTCCAGGTCCAGTTGCCAGTTGTTACTTGCAGGGCACACAGCCCATCATCCTTTGTGGGAGTCGAACTGGCAACCTTGTAGTTGAGAGGGAGCTCCATCCGGGAGCTCAGTGGCAGCTCAGCTCAAGGTGCCTTGTTCAATCTTAGTTGCAAGGGGCACAGCCCACCATCCCATGTGCGAGTCGATGAATCGAACTGGCAACCTTGTGGTTGAGAGCCCACTGGCTCATGTGGGAATCGAACCGGCAGCTTTAGGCGTTAGGAGCAAGGAGCTGCAACCGCTTGAGCCACCAGGCCAGCCCTCTTCCAACTTTTTCTATTTGTCCATTTGTTCTCTTTCATTCCTTGTTTCTTGAGATTTGTTGCTTAAATAATTATTTTATTATTTCATTGTACTTAGCTTTTTTGTTACAAATTTTATTATCATTTTTATGGCAATCTCCCTAAAAATTACAAATCATTCCTAAACCTAGGAGAGTCTACCTTAAATTAGTTCTTTTATCATAATACAATGAAAGAAACATTAAACTATTTAATACCACCTAGCTCATTCCTCTTTTTGCTAATATTGTCATCTATTTTAACTTTACATATGTTATAAACCCCACCAGAAATGGTTTTATTGTATTAAATTGTCAACAGAATTTTTTATACATTGATATACTTATTTTTCTGCTATTGTTCTTTTCTTCTTGCTCTTCCATGATGTCATCATTTTCTTTCAGGCAGATTAAGTTTCCTTAGAATTGCCTATAGATCTGGTTGTTGGTGACAATGGCTCTAAGATATTGTTTATCAGATAAAACTTCATTTCAGCTCTGCTAAGAATACACTTCTGGATTTGTAAGGGTTTTTTCCCCATTTTAGCACTTTAAAATGTCACTCCTTTGTCATTTGGCTTTATATTTTCTATTCAGAAATGAGCTATTATTTTTATTACTGTTCCCCTAAATGTAATGTATCTCTTTTCTTTATCTACATTTAAAATATCCTCTTTATTTTAATGTTTAGAAGTTTGAACATAGTGCACCTAGGTGTGGTTTATTTCAGCTGAGATTTTGAATCTATGATATCTTTCCTCAACTTGAAAGATGCCTGTTTATCACTACTTCAAATATTACTTCTCTCCCATTATATCTCTCTTCTCTCCTTCCAACTCTTCAGTTATACCTATGTAAGATATTTGACAGTTAACTAAGTAAAACTTGAGTTTCAGTATTTCCCCCGAGTAATTATTCTAGACTTTTTTACATCACTGAGTTCAAGTTCACCTATTCTGACTTCTGATGTGTCCAACCTATTTTTAAATCATTTTAACAAGTTCTTTATTTCAGGTATTGTATTTTTCACTTCTAGAATGTCCATTATTTACAATAAAATCCAATTTTCTGTTAAGTACTACATATTTTTTTATGTCTTTTCATCATCTGTTTCACTGATTTCTTCTTAAGTCCCTGTCTGCTAACTCCAATACCTAAATAATTTATGGTTTGTTTTTTGTTTTGTTTTATTTTTAACCATTTGACCCTTTCACCCATTTCTCACACTCATCAACCCCTGCCTCTGCCAACGACCAATCTGTTTTCTGTATCTATGTTTTTACTTTTGTTTTAGTTTGTTAGATTCCATGAAAAAGGTTATACAGTATTTGTCTTTCTCTGTCTGGTTTATTTCACTTAGCATAATGCCCTTCACTTTCATCCATGCTGTTGCAAATGGCAAGATCTCATTCATTTTATGGCTGCATAATATTCTGATATATATATATATATATATATATATATATATATATATATATATATATATGTATATATATCAGTGAATATATATATATATACATATATATACATATATATATATATATATATGTCAGTGAAGAGTTAAGGTGTTTCCATATCTTGTCTATTGTAAATAATGCTGCAATGAACATGGGGTGCATGTATCTTTTTGAGTTAGTGTTTTTGTTTTCTTCACATGAATATCAGACATAGGATTTCTGGATCATATGGTAGTTCTCTTCAATTTTTTGAGGAACCTCCATACTATTTTCCATCATGGATACAGGAATTTACATTCCCACCAATATTGTACAAGGATTCCCTTTTCTCCACATCCTCACCAACTTTTATTATTTCTTGACTTTTTGATAACAGCCATTCTAACAGATGTGAGGTGATATCTTATTCTGTTTTTTTAAATTGCTATTCCCTGTTCATTGATGATGTTGAGCATCATTTCAGGTACCTCTTGGTCATCTGTGTGTCTTCTTTGGAAAAAAATGTCTATTTAATCAGATTTTTTTGCTATTGAGTTGTATGAGTTATTTATATATTTTGGCTATTAACCCCTTATTAGATATATTATTTGCAAATATTTCCTCCATTTATTAGGCTGCCTTTTCACTTTGTTGATGGTTTCTTTTGCTGTGCAGCTTTTTAGTGTGGTAGTTCCATTTATTTATTTTTGCTTTTGGTGTCAGGTTCAAAAGAAATCACTGCAAAGATCTATGTCAAAGAGCTTACTGTCTATGTTTTCTTCTAGGAGTTTTACAGTTTCATGTCTTATGTTCAAGTCTTTAATACATTTTGAGTTAGTTTTTGTGTATGGTGTAAGATAATGGTCCAGTTCCATTATTTTGCATGTGGCTGTCCAGTTTTCCCAACACCATTTGTTGAAGAGACTGTCCTTTCCACGTTGTATATTCTTGAATCCTCTGTCGTAAATTAATTGACTAAATGTGTCTGTGTTTATTTCTGGGCTCTCCACTCTGTTCCATTGGTCGATGTTTTGACCTGTTTTTATGTCAATATTATACTATTTTAACATAGTTTGATATCATGGAGCATGATGCTTCCAGTTTTGTTCTTTTTCTCAAGATTGCTTTGGCTATTGAGTTCTGCTTTTGTGTGTGGTTACATACTGATTGTAGGATTATTTGTTCTATTTCTTTGAAATATGCCATTGGAATTTTTTAAAATTAAATTTATTGGGGTGACAATGGTTAGTAAAATTACATAGGTTTCAAGTGTACAAGTCTATGAAAACAACCAAATTGTCCTTCAATAGGTGATTGGATAAAGAATTATTCTGCTACAAAAAAAGATAAAATAGTGCCATTTGCGACATGGATGGATCTTGAAATTATTATGCTAAGTAAAATAAGTCGTTGGAATTTTGATAGGGATTGCATTGAATCTGTATATTGTTTTGAGTATTATGCATGTTTTTACAATATTGATTCTTCCAATCCAGGAGCATGGAATATCTTCCCACGTATCTGTGGCTTCTTCAATTTCTTTTATCAATATCTTGTAGTTTTCAAAATACAGGTCTTTTGCCTCTGTGGATAAATTTATTCCTATGTATTCTTGTTGAAGAAATTGTAAATGGGATTGACTCTTTTATTTCTCTTTCTGATAGTTTATTATTAGCTTATAGAAATGCAACAGATTTTTGTATATTGGTTTTGTATCCTGTCTTTAGGTTTTCTATAAATAATATGTCATCTGTTTTATTTCTTCTTTTCCAATTTGGTTTGCTTGTTTGTTTGTTTTTGCCTAATTGCTCTAGCTAGAACTTCCAACATTATGTTGATTCTTTATTTTCTACGGATATTGCAGATGAAATGCTATTGAGATTACAAATCATGTTAGTATCTTCAAAAGATTATGTAACTTTGTTTAGTAGCAGTCAAAATTCTGGCACATCATCCTGATCCTCAGAAGACTAGTTTTAGGATTTAGTTGGGTGGGTTCATTTTAGTTTTGCCCTTAGCGTTGGTTTAATCTTCATTCCTAAAGTGTGATCCTTAGTCCTTGATTATGACATTTCTGAGGTCTCAACTGATAGGCCTGAGTATTCACCAAGTTCTCTCATCTCTAGGTGAGTATGAGCTCCAACATACCCAATCACCATGTAACCTATGAAATCTCTGTTCACCTGTCAGCCTCCCAGCAGCTCTTCTCCACCAAAAGTTTTATAGTCTCATTCTATATACACAGCATAAAAGTTTCCTAAAGGGTTGAGAGAATTTTCTTCACAGATTTTTTTTTCCCTCTGCAACTTCCTCCCTTCTGACAACCAACCCCCAAAATGCAAGCTGCTTTAATTGCCCTGAACTCTGAACTCCATTTTCTCTTCCAAACATAAATTCTATATTCTGCTTGAGCTGAATCTTTTTCTGGAGAAATCCAAGGTAAATGTAGACATCACTTCATGTACTTCCCTTCTTTCTGCGGTTGTGGCTCAGTAAGTTACTGCCTAATAATGTCCAGAAGGCATTATTTTCTATGTGAAATCCAGGTTTTCATTTGTTTACAGCAGTATAGTTAGCTGATAATATCAATTATAAACAGAAGTTCATAACAACTTTTCAAGAAAGACATTTTTTATACTTTTTGAAGAGCAAATGCTTGAAGGATAGAGAGGCTCTTAATCTGCCTGGTTTTATATCCAAGGCAGAACTGGAATTTTATTCTTAAAGTAATCTATTATCTTCACTGTCAGCAATGTCTTCTTTCTACTCAGGCTACTTTTCTCCCAGTTTCTGACATTTGTCCACCTACATGCATTAGCTCATGATATTTCTCTTTTTTTCAACTGTTTTCTCTCCTGTATCCCCAAATTACCCATCCTTCTAGGTTTATCATCATTCATAATTTTTCCATGAAATAATCTAACTCTATTTACATTAATTGTTCCTTTATTTGAACCCTTAATGTAACTTTGCACAATAGTAATCTGCTTTATTGTTATTTAATTTTATTAAGATTAATTGTTTTCTTTCCCCCAGTAGATTGTAAGGCCTTTGTACTTAATGTCCAATATGTGTAATACTGTAATGAATACACTACAGTTCATACTATGATATTATGTACATAATAGCGGTAAAATAAATATTGTTTATTTGTTTGATTCATTCATCCATTCAGGGCAATGAGTGTTATGTATTTATACTATTTGTAAATTAATCACACAGTATATGACCCATGTATTTTATTACTGGATCCAGTTATTTTACATTTCAGTCAGTAGTGGAAAGGATTACTTGTCTTGGCATATACTCTTGTATGCAGTGTTACATTTGGGTGAGGATGCAATAATTGGAAAAATAAAGCTAATCTCATATGAAAATTATTTCTTAAGCATAAGGCAAAGCAAAAAGGGTGATGATTTGGGCTGGCTGTCGGGAATAGAAAATGTAATCGAATGCATGAGTCTGTCCCAAAAGATAGCCCGAGCATAGTGACAAGGACAACTAATGGGCATCAGGGGAGAGATGACAGTACCCAGCTGGAACACAAGGATCAAGATTGTAAAGGGAAGATGGAAGTAACTCTGGAAAACCAAGAAATCAAGGCACAGGCAGAGTACTGTGGCGCCACCTCTAAGAAAGAGAAGTGGGTAGAGTTTCAGGAAGAATTTTGCAGACTCCTAACGTTTATGTTGGCTTTTTTTAAAAAAATAAAACCTTACATGGAAAAGAAAATGTGATAGATGACAGATAGGTAGATGATAGAGAGAGAGAGAGAGAGAGATAGAGAGAGAGAGAGAGAGAGAGAGAGAGAGAGATGGAGAGATAGAGAGATAGACAGATAGGGATACACACACAATGGAACATATATATACACCGTGGAATATTATTCAGCCATAAAAAGAATGAAATCTTGTCATTGCGATGACATGGATGGACGTTGAGGGCATTATGCTAAGAGAAATACGACAGAAAAAAACAAATACCATATGATCTCACTTATACATGGAATCTAGGACACAAAACAAAACCAAAACCAGCCAATTATTTAGGAAGATTTGGGAGCTCAGCTCCCCTGTGACTCAATCCTTTCCAGGGTTTTCCCCCTAAACTACTGTCCTTTACCCTCAACTCTGTCCTTTGACTCCTCAAGCTTATATACCTATGATTTTCTGAAGCCAAGTTATGTATGAATAAGGGAATCCTCTCAGGCAAGAAGCCAAAAAGTCACAGAGCTTTCCCGTTCCAATTCTTTCAAGGGTAAACTCCTGTGCAGTTTGATTGCTTTTCATATTTTTCCAGTGCCTGGAAATAGCTGGGTTTTATAATTGTTGTCTTTTAGGAGGATTAGTCCATCAAGTCAAGCTACTCTGCCATTACCAGAAGCCAAAATGCCAGTATTTTTAAATCTACAGTGTTATTCCTATAAAATATCAAGGTCATACAATAAGTTTCATCTTTTTCTTTCAGAAATTTTGTCAGCTAAGATGTTGCATTTGCCTACCTTAAATTTCCTAGGTTGTTCTTCTGTTTTCACAGCTATTTCATGGTCCCCTGGTTTCAGTCTTTTCAGCATATGGAATGTTCAAGCCATAAAATTGTATGTGCTGACACAGAGGAAAATCACATTTATTACATTTCTATTCTGTGACAGGCACTGTGCTAAGCATTTTGCATGGTATTTCTTTAAACGTATGTCTCGTACCAAAGTCCATGCTTGAGTTGAAACATGTGGCACTCCAGTTTGCTTCCAGATTGGATGTAAATAATATTACTGACAAGGGTGACAACAACTGCTCTTGGATCTGATACCTTGTGTGCCAAATTGCTAGGACTCCCATCCTTGCTAGTAAAACACAAGGTGATTCATAAATCCTCTTTCGTATATTTAAATATTTTTCTCTGAAGCAACGAGTGCCATGTCACCTGCTAATGGCTTTAGATGCTACTCTCCTGTTATTTTTTTCAATTATATGAATGAACCTCAGAGTGATTTTGGAGTGTGCTGCATTGACATCCCTCCTTGTGCCTTCCTGTTTTACAAATGTCTGTGCTGCTTGGTTGTGAGAGCCTTCTCTCAAATGGTACTGAAATTGTTTTAAATTTCAAAACACAATGACCTTATTCTCTTACATATTACAGCATACCTAATATTATTAGCATTTTACTTGATAAAAACTTTTGGGTTCTTGAAAAGATTTTGGACAAATGCCTTCAGAACTGATATTAAAATTAACATCTAATTACAAAGTAGCCTCTCCTGAAGAAAATTAATGATATTATTAAACAGGGAATGATTAACATGATTCATCTGCTTCATGACTATATTTTGAGGGCATTTCTAGGGCCTATAGGGAACATAATCTACCCCTTTACTGTGTTAATTGATTTCAAGTTTGTTTTTTTTTTCAAAATGTGTCAGAAATCCGGAGTGTCAGGATGGTTCAGTTGGTAAGAGCATAAGCTCTGAACAACAGGGTTGCCAGTTCAATTCCCACATAGGCAGTGAGCTGTGCCCTCCACAACTAGATTGAAGACAACTGAGCTTCTGCTGAGCTCCCTAAGAGGTGGCCGGATACCTCAGTTGGTTAGAGTGCAAGCTCTCGACAAGGTTGCCCGTTCAATTCCCTCCATGGGATGGTGGGCTCTGCCTGCTGCAACTAAGATTGAAAATGACAATTGGACTTGGAGATGAGCTGTGCCTTCCACAATTCTTTGAAGGACAATGACTTGGAATTGACGGGCCCTGGAGAAACACACTGTTCCCCAATAAAACTGAAAAAAAAATGTGTCAGAAATCCACAAAAAACAAAAAGTTGGTATTTTGACTATTTTATGTTTTTAATAAGAATAATTTGAGCTGCTTGGTATATAAATGACATTATTTTTATGTATAACTATTTCAGATATATTCATTTGGATATATCCCACCATCACAGCAAAAGGGTTAATTTAGTGTCAATGTCTATCTAGCATTTTGGGAGCTGACTATTGATTGCAAAACTTGTTCAGTTTTCCCCCCAGGGAGGCAATCAGGTCTTTATGCAAACACAACTACTGGAGGCTAAAATGTGCATTCACTTGATAGTTAGTTTAGGGTTCACCATGGATATTTGCTATAGACTTAAATTTTAAGTCAGTGGTTTGAAGGAATGAGGGCATCAAACTTTTAGGGTAATATGGGTGCTATACAGGGACCAAAGGATCAGGCAAAACAGCTGCGTAGCCAGGAAGTCCCCCTAAAGCACTCCACAACTGATCCAATGCTGCTGATGTTTAGCACATGTGCCGCAACTTGCACAATTAATTGACATCGGGCACTAGATGTTAACATTATAATGCAGATTGCCTCCGAAAGCTGAATAGTTGTGAGGCCAGTCCAACAAGAATGGATTACTAGGTATCTGATTCCTCATCTGTATCAAAGACTCATCTGACTGCACCTGATGGATACAGCCTAGGTCTCACATGCTTATGCTCTAGAGCAGGGGTGTCCAAACTTTTTTCAACGTTTTTCACCAAGGGCTATTTGCGGTAAAATACACAAACAGCTGGGCCACTCACTCGAGGTGAAGTACGTATTGCCTCACCTGGTTTATTTAAGTAAACTAAATATATTTTTGGAATTTGCTGCGGGCCAATTAACAATGGATTGCGAGCCGCAGTTGGCCCGCGGGCCGCAGTTTGGACACTCCTCGTTTAGATGGTAGGAAGTAGGGAAAGTGTTTCTGACTTCCACGTTGGGAAAGCACAAACAAGCAACTTGTGAAATTCCCCAAAGATAGGCTTTTCAAAGGTACTGTTCACCTAAAAGCCTGGCACATCTCCACTAGATGGTCGTCAGCATATGCGTGGACACTGAGGTCACAGATTTCAGTGTGATCAGCCAGGAAAAGTGGATGCTTCAGTTATTCTTGCTTATTCACTGTGATTTGTTCCTTATGTTGTTCCTAACAGAGAACTTGTGTCTTACTCTATTTTTCAGGACAGAGTCTACTGAAGTATGTGAAGAGATTTAGATATAAAGAGAGATATCAATAGAGTTGTGTCCCCTGCAAAAAAAACAGTGCAAACATATATTTTGCATACAATGGTTTGAAGTCCTTTATATTCCTAAGAGCATCATTATAAAATAACTTATAAGAGGAGATAGAGTGGGACCTCATTTCTGAAAACACTGGAAACTAGAAGGTAAATTTTAATGGAGATTATACTTTTCAGATTATAAAGTTCAGGGGCAGATCCTCTTCTAATTGTTATTCTCCACCTCAGATAAGTCTCACATTGTGACAAAGGGAGTGAGTTTTTACAAGTAACATAGAAGGAAGGCTAACCACCAACAGTAACAACTCACAGGAGGAGAAGAAAGCAGTAACAGTATTAACGTATCATCTTGTCACTGGCTGAAGCAGTGATAACTCAGATATGGCTGATTAGCATTGGGGGAATAGTTATACTTTTTTGTAGAGGTTTTTATATTATAAATCTTAAAGAGAAAGCTTTAAGATTTATAAGTAAGCACGCTTACTAAGTGAGCAGTTAGCACACTTACTTCTGACAGGGAAAATAGAAAATATCCAAGATCTCCAAATAAAGAAGTTGCCAACTGCCCCAGGGCTCTCTCCTAGCGAGACCCATAGATATTTTTGTTCTTTAAGGAAAAAGAGCATTTATATACCAGGGGTGCCCAAAAAACGTATACACATTTTAAGACATGTTATCCTTGCTCAAGCAGTAGTTAGCTATAATCAGAAGTGTCTGGATGCTGATGGGAACCACTTTGAGCACCTCTTGTAATTGCAGAAGTCAAACGTGACTTGTATTCATCTTTTGTTACCAGTATATATTGAGCATTACAATTTTAATACAGTTTTTTTCCTTTCTTAAAAAGTGTATACATTTTTTGGCACCCTCTGTATAATGCGACATAAAATTAAAACTCCCTAGAACTTTATCATTCACTTTTAAATCTTTCATAGAAACCTCTGTAAAGAGAAAAAGAAAAGTCAAAATCTAACATGCAGAGTTTATTTATTTACTAAATGTTGGTGATGTTTCTATTTTTTTGTGTGTGTATGTTGGTTAGGTTATTTCAAAGACCACTGAGATTTTTATCACGCATATTTTCTTTCAATAAATTACCAAAATAGTACTTCCTGATGGGATGTGTCTAAAGCTGTCCTGGGCCTCTTTCTCTTTTCTACATATATTATCTATCCAAGGAAGCCTAATTACTTCTATTTTAAAAGATATGTACATATTAATGAGCCCCAAGTTATTCCCTTTAGTGTAGACTTTTCATATATATACATATATAATCTTTCTAAAACTCCCCACTTCTAACTTAACGTGGCAAAAAGGGAACTCCCATCCTCCATCACCAACAAGTCTTTCCTTCTCAACAAATACTATTATAGCCACATATTCTGTATTTTAGGTGAAATATGCAAAGATTGTTCTTGATTCTTCTTTTTCTTTTCCACCTTAATTACACCTGAATAACTGGGCTAGACTGCATAAGAAGTTCATGGACAGTTTTTGACCAAACTGGAAGTAGCCATTAGCTTAGATAAAAGTCATGCTGACTATGGTCGTTGGTTTATTTTCAGGCCAGTAATCTAGTATAAACTTTCTCAATACTGCCACCATGACATAAGTTTCAATAAATGAAGGCTGCAAGGAATACCACAGTAAGCTGAGAAGGGGAGTCCATTTGTTTTATCATAGGCTTATTCACTATAATATATATTAATAATAATTCAATATATTATTTATGCTTCAGACAAAGCTTCATCTGGGTTAATGGAGGCCAAATGGCCCTGCCCATACTTCCTGTTCTGCGAAGTAGAATGAACGAGGTTGTCTGAGATCACCCTAGAGAATAGAGCATGACATTCACATTACAACTCACCAAATATATCAACACATGCACACACCCTCTTAGTTTTAGTCTATTCACTTTTCAATGGGTATTTACTTTGTTTCTGGTTGTTTTGTGTGTTGGGGTGGTGGGGGTCATGTGGTTGCCTCAACGATGTTAGTATGAACTCAAAACTATAATCAGTTGCTTTTTATTTTTCTGAGGTCTAAATTGTACCTATTTTCTGTTCTTTTTCATTCTTATTTTCACGTTTCATTCTTATTTCACAAATGTGAGCTGTCTACTTGGATTTATGAGATACAACATCCATACAAACTCTATCAACTTCAGAGGAAGGAGGTAGAAAACACATTGGAAGTCAGTTTGGCCCCTATATAGACCCAACTGTTTTAAAGAATGTAATTCTGTTTCCATGTCTCTGCTATCTTATCATTGCCTCAACTTTCACAGGACTAATGTGAAAATAAAAGAAAATACATAAGCAAAAGGTGTCAACATAAAGATCTGTATTAAGATTTTCATGGGAAAGGGCAACATCTGTTTCCCTATCTTCCCTGACTCTAAGCAGCCTAGACTTGCCTAATTTTTCATGACTTTGTTTTTTTATTTATATTTTAATTATGATATTTTATAAAGAATATACACATGCACACACACACACACACACACACATCTCTTTGACCAAAGCCATTCTGAAATATTTTCTGAAAATGGGTGTAAGTTCTAATAAAATGACACAATAATATATTTACGGCCAGGGTTTTCCTGATGAACAGAAAATGTATCCTGTAGCCAGCTTCCCTATTGCTACTCTCTATAATTTTCCGTACATCTCTCTAACACAGGGATTCCCAAACAAGGCACTATTGACATTTTGGGCCTGATAAATTTTTGTTGTTGGGAGTTGTCCTATGTCTTGCAGAAGGTTTAGCACCTCTCTGGCCAGTACCCATCATATGCCAATAGCACACATACACCCCCAATTTTGACAATCAAAAATGTCTTCAGACACTGCAAATGTCATCGGAGGGTCAAAATCATACTGGTTCAGAACTATTGTTCTAACCGAATTGAATTCAGCATGGCTTTCCTAGGAAAAGACTTTCCTAAGAGTTAAGAAATAAAATATGGAATTTCCAGTCAAGATGGTGGAGCAGATAAATGCTGTGCTTACCTCCTCTCATGACCACTACAGAACAACCATCGAGAATCTTTTGAAGTTTAGCTGGATAGAAGTCCAATAACTAAGGATAAACAGAAAAGGCTACATTGAGACTGATGGGAGGGGCAGAGAAGTAAAAAGTGCTGGTCTAAAAACCACGTGTGGTGATTAAAAATTGAGAGGGATATTTCAGTTGCAGAGGTCACCCCTGACGAGCAAGAGGTCCCAGCCCCACATCAGGTTCCCCAGGGAAGGGTTCCAGTGCCAAAAAGAGAAGTCTCTATCATTTCTGGCTGTGAAAACCAGCAGAGATTGTGGCTAAATGAAATGGAGGATGGCTGCAGTCTTTGGCATTCTTCTTAAGGGGACTGTACATGGATTTATTCACTGATGGACTCACTCACTCTGAGCTCTAGCACTGGGGCAGCACCTCAAAAGTTTCCAGGGACATACAGTGAAGAAATGGATTATGTGGTTGCAGTGCGAGGGCTGGCGGGGGCAGCATTCTCCCACACAGAAGTGCTGGCAGAAATCATTATTCCTTTGTTGTGCCCTCCCTCAGCCAGCCTACAGATGCAGGTGAGCTTCATACATGAGTCTCCATCATCCTAACCAACACCATTCACCCCACCCTGATGATTCCCTGAGACCTGGTCTGACACAAATTGAGGGCCCACCCCAACCAATTCCAGTGCCTTTCCCATAAAAATAGCCTGTTTTAGTTTGTGTTGGGGACTTTCTTAAAATCTCTCAAAGGTTCACAATCCCCAAAGAAGCAGCGTCTGATCCCCTTGTGCCCTGTACCTCTTACTAAAAAGCCCCAGGCCAGGGACTAGTGGCAGCCAACCATGGTTTACAGCTTAGCCTCACTCTTCCAAGCCCAGCAAAAGTGACAACCATTTGTAGATCACTTTGTAGCTCATGCCAAGTGGCCCGAGAAAGGGTACGCTTAGTGGCTGAACTTGTCCTGCACTAGAGCACCTCCCAACAGGCTACAGAACCAACATGCTCCATGGTTAGCTTCAAACCACACTGGAGCACCTGCAACCACATAAACAACAAAATAACAGGGCAGACTGGGCAGGCACCAGAGTCCTGCTAAAGTAAAGTATGCTTCATAGGGTCAGCACCTGCACAACAGTTCCTCCATTGTTGTCATGGCCAGTCCTCACAACCAATCAGCCTGAGGGTCAATCCTTCCCACTGACATGCACACAGCACCCAAGGCTCAAGCACAACAGGAAGACACACACACAACCCACACAAGAGACACATCTGGAGCACCAGGTGCAGATGACTAGGGAGTGTGTGTCACTGTGATCCACAGGGCACCCATTATATAAGGCCACTCTACTAAGACTCAGTGACATACCAACTCTACCTATACACAGAAACAAACACAGAGAGGCAGATGAAATGGGGAGGGAGACAAATAAACATGTCCCAAATAAAAGAACAGAATATCACTCCAAAAAATAACTAAACAAAATGGAGACAAGCAATCTACCAGATGCAGAGCTCAAAACACAGGTTATAAGGATGGTCAATGATCTCAGTAAGAACTTCAATAAAGAGACAGAAAACAAAAATGGAGACAGAAAACAAAAAAAGAACCAGTGAGAAATAAAAAAATACAATAATTGAAATGAGGAATAATACATTACAGGAACTCAACAGTAGATTAGATGAAGAAGAGGATCAAATTAGTGATTTGGAATTTAAGGTAGCAGAAAACACTTAATCAGAACAGCAAAAAGAAAAAAAAGAATCCAAAAAAATGAGGATAATTTAAGGAGCTTCTGGGACAATATCAAGCATACCAAAATTCACATCATAGAGGTACAAGAATGAGAAGAGCAAGGAATTGAAAACCTATTTGAAGAAATAATGATGGAAATATGCCCTAAACCTAGTGAAGGAAATGGACATACAAGCCCAGAAAGCAGAGAGTCCCCAACAAGATGAACCCAAAGAGGTCCACACAAGACACATCATAATTAAAATGCCAAAGCTTAAAGACAAAGACAGAATCTTAAAAGCAGAAAGAGAAAAGCAGTTAGTTACCTACAAGGGAGCTCCCTTAAGACTGTCAACTGATTTTTCAACAGAACCTCAGAACCTTTGCAGGCCAGAAGTGATTGACATGAAGTATTGAAAGTGATGAAAAGCAAGGACTTACAACCAAGATTACTGTACCCACAGCTATTATTTAGAAGTAAAGGACAGATAAAGAGCTTCTCAGACAAAAGCTAGAGTACATCACCACCAAACCAGTATTACAAGAAATATTAAAGGGATTTCTTTAAGAAGAAGAAAAAAGGTCAAAAATATAAATAATGAAATGGTAATAACTACATATCTATCAACAATTATTTTAAATGTAAATGAATTAAATGTTTCAATCAATAGACATAGGGTGGCTAAATGGATAAAAAAAACACATGACTCCTATATATGCTGCCTACAAGAGACACACTTCAGATCAAAAGACACACACAGACTGAAAGTAAAGGGATGGAAAAACCATTTCATCAATATGGAAATAAACAAATAAAAACAGCTGGGGTAGCAATACTTATAATAACCTGACAAAATAGATTTTAAAACAAAGGTTATAAAAAGAGACAAAGAAGGAGTCAGTAATCCCACTTCTGGGTATTTATCTAAAGAAACCCAAAACACTACTTCAAAGTGATACGTGCATCCATATGTTCATTGCAACATTGTTTATAATAGGCAGGATATGGAGGCAGCCTGGGTGTCTGTTAATGGATGAATGAATGAAGAAGAGGTGGTACATATATAATGGAATATTACTCAGCCACGAAAAACAATGAATGCCATCTGAAATAACATGAATGGACCTAGAGGGTATTGTGCCAAGTGAAATAAGTCAGACAGAGAAAGACAAATGCTATATAACTTCACTTATACGGGGAATCTAAAGAACAAAACAAACAAAGAAATAAAACAAACAAACTCATATATACAGAGAACATTTTGATGGTTGCCACATGGGAAGAGGGTTGGAGGTTGGGTGAAAAAGGTGAAGGGATTAAGAAGTACAAATTGGCAGTTACAAAATAGTCATGCAAATGTGGAGTATAACATAAAAAGTACAGTCAATAATATTATAATAACTATGCATGGCATCAGATGTGCACTAGATTTATGGGGGTGATCACCTTGTAAGGTATATAAGTGTCTATCTTTATGTTGTACACCTGAAACTAACATAAATATTGTATGTCAACTGCAATTGAAATATAAAATATTTTTTTTAAATAAAATACATTTTATTACCAATTATATGTGTAAGACTAGGTCAATCTTGGGGACCTATTTTTAAAGCAGAATGGAAAAGAGAATCTAAGTGTCATTCCATGTATATGTTTCCTGTTCACCATCTTATTGAAAATAAATCAAAAACTTTCTATTGAATATTTATTATAAAATCAGAAAATTCCTAAGACCTGCATATGAAGTAAGATAAAAAGAAAAACTACATTTATTATTGAAACTCTTCTGTGGTCTAAGCACTAATTTGGTTGTTTACCCACTCCATACAGTAAGTAGAAGCATGGGATCTGTAGAAGACAAACCAGAGCGTGTCCCGTCTGAGCCACTTCCTAGTTGTGCAATATTGAACACATTGTTCAACTTCTTTGAGCTACAATTTCCTCATTTGTAGGTATGATTAACAATAGTTTCTACCATATGGGATTATTATGAGATTTAAATGTGACAATTCATCAGCAAGTCAGCAAAATTCTACGCGGCAAATATTCCCAAATGTAAAATAGGAAACAGTAGTCTTCCATCATAGGAAAATAAGGCAATTTATAGGTCCTTTAAACTTCATGCCTGTTAAATAACATTTTAATAATTTATTTTCTTCTACTTATCTAATTTCTTTTTGCATACATTACTATTTTTCAAGTTTTTCAACCTCAGGAGATTAATGCTCTATGACAAATTCTGACAGAGTAAAAGTGATAATGCCCTTTGGTTTATTTGCAATAACAGTAATGAGCTATTTTAAATCCAAGTGTCATCTGTAAAAACAAAAGTCTGAATACTCAAGAGTGAATGTATTTTTAATGCACTCTATGAATAATAATAATGGATAATAAACTGACACTATGTCAAAGAGGGGAAAGTAGAAATTTTACCATTCTCTCTTTCCTGTTGTTTTTTATCTTTGACATTATCATATTTATACAATTTTTAAAAAGCTGAAGTTTAAACACCATGTTTGAATTTAATGAGTATAATACAGCCACTTGAAATGCCCAATTTTTGTCAATTTTTGTATCATAGTGACATAGAAATAAGCTAAGAGTGATGACCTAGTAAAATTACACAGATAACCGCTTGACTTTTATTTTCTCTGCCTCTAAAAAAGCTAAATTAGATCTAGGGAGTAAGTGTAATATCATTAAGTTATCTCTTCATATAGATGATTCTTTATAGCAAATTTGGGTAGGGATTCTAACGGTTGAATTTGGAAGGGATCTAAATCATAGACCATTTGATGAGCAGCTGAACAAATTACATGATTCTACATACTGCATGTTATATTCCAGTGATAAAAGTCTGTGAAAACACACAAACACACACACACACACACACACACACAACTGCATTTAATTCCAACTCAATTTAAATATAATTCATTTAGTTGTATTCGTTTTAATCTCAAATTTTTAAGGTTTATAAATATTATATATAGTAAAGATCAGTTCATGACCAGATCTACAGAACTACTAACTTGCATTTAAACTAATATAGTATATAATTCCTACAGAACACCTATAGAAAAAAAATCTATATAAAAATAGTTTTAAAAGACAATCACCACATTAGAAAAATAGAAATAACTTTTATCAGTAAATCAGCTATGACCATAGTAGCTGACTATATCCCACATACCTAGGAATTATTTGAACCCTTTTTTGGCCACAAGAAACTATTTTAAAAATTATTCCAGTTACAGATTAATACCAGAGCTGAACCTAATTTTTGTACTAATTTTTTTTTAAGATTTTATTGGGGAAGGGGAACAGGACATTACTGGGGAACAGTGTGTACTTCCAGGACTTTTTTTCAAGTCAAGTTGTTGTCATTTAGGTCTTAGTTGTGGAGGGTACAGCTCAACTCCAGGTCCAGTTGCCATTGCTAGTTGCAGGGGTCGCAGACCATCATCCCTTGCAGGAGTCGAACCAGTAACCTTGTGGTTGAGAGCCCACTGGCCCATGTGGGAATCGAACCGGTAGCTTTCTGAGTTAGGAACATGGAGCTCCAACTGCCTGACCCACCGGGCCGGCCCCATTGGTACTAAATTTTGACATGGACAACTATTACTTAAAGTTTATTTTCAAATTTATTATTGGGCATATGCATTTTTAAAGCACTGTAATGAAGGATTTCTTCCATATTTGTTTAAAAGCATTCATTGAGTGCTCTGCATTTGGTTGTCATATGCTAGTAAGAGCACTGTATTTACAGCCCAAATGCCAGATTTTGTGTTTAGATTCTATTTTACTAAATCCATGAACTTGGATAAGCCACTTAATCTCTTAGCACATCTATTTACTCATTGTCAAAAATAGGGTAACTTCTGCATTACAGGCTTGTTAAAAGATAAAATTTGATGTTATGCACAAGAAATACATAAATAAAATACCATATAAATGAATATTATTACTCACACCCTGCCACCAGTTTACAAACATGGCTAAAACATAGTCCTGTAACTATCACCTAGTTATAATCTCACTGGCCATATAAAATGATAATTAAGTGACACAAGCAAGAATTGCTGTAAGAGGATAGCCATACAAATGAGAGATTCAACCTGGGCAAAACAGTACGAGATATTGTGTGAAGAAAAGCGAGTTAATCTTAGCACCTTTCCTCCTCTCTCCTCTTCTCCTCTTAGCTCCTTTCCTTCTGATGCTTTGCCTTTGTACTCAAAAACTGCTTCCATGAAAACAACATAAATGAAAACCCAGGAAGTATATATAAAGCAAAGTTAAAAGAAGAGCCCAAACCTTGAAAGACTTACCACAAAGGTCTGATAGAAGGTTCTCATATGAGGTTAAAAAGTACATAGAGTTCATACTAGTGAGTGAGTTAATTTTGTTTTTTGTTTGGCATTGGGGAAGTGAGGAAAGATTTAAAAGACAGTCCGCAGGAGGAAGAAAATATCACAGAATAGAATGGGATATTGTTGAAGGTTATTTGTCTAAGGATTTTTGTGGTCACATGTCAAAGTTGACAACTCATTTTCTACAGGAATTCTGAGAGCCTTTAATATGTCAGTTTGGCTTGTTCAGTTCCAGGAGCAAATATATCTGCAAAATTTAGAAAACTCATTTGGCCCTAGAAAGCTACTTGTAGTTTAAAAGTGTGTGAGCCTAAAATTTTGTGGAAAACACAAAGAAATGGCTTCATGGAGTCTAAGGGCAGCTGGAGGAAGGGGGCATGGGGAACGGTTCAGAGAACAATGTGTTACGGGGTGTTCACTAAAAGGCTGAGCTAAGACCACTGTACAGTGTCTCTAATCAGTCCGCGAGACCCTTTCAGAAACATCTCCGATCCCGTTGCTGGTGTTCTGTCCCCTGCAAATATCTGAAAGGCTTGGTTTACCCTCAAAGTGAACATTTGTAGCTCCGCCTTCAGCCTCTGGTTTTTGGTCGCCCATCTCTGCACAGACACATGAGTGTCCCCGTTACCCACCAAGCCGCCCACCTTGGACAAAGCCTGTTTAAGATGACTCAGGGCTATGCTCTAATGCTCTGATCTCTTCAGCCACACTGATTTATGTTCTCCGCAAGAAGCTTCCAGCTTTGGTTTTAAGTCACTTCCTTTGTAAATAAACCAAAGGTGTCTTGTACTTTGAATGTGGGAATTCTTGACATTTAGTGGGCGGTTCTCAGTATTTAGGGTCTTGGCCAAAGTGAGAGTCCCAAATTAGCCTCCTGTTTTAATGATAGTAAAGGATGCATTCATTCATACATACGTTAACTCATTCATTCAACTTAATTTATTTAAGATCAACTGCCCTTTGGGATCACAGCAGAGAAAGAAGAGTTAGGATAATTCTTCCCTGTTAAGAACAAAGGAATACAAGATGATTACAGATGGAGTTAGTTTGTAAATTTGGTGACAGTTTAGGCTTACATTTTATTCCTATCCAAATGTTTTCCCTCCCAACTGTATACAAAATAGATTAAAATATTGTGTACATGTGATTAGATCTTGGCAGGAAATAAAAACGAAGCATCATAACAATTGTGATGAAAGAGTAAATGCTCTTAACTTGAACATTGGATTGGATTAAATACATTAGAAACTTACAAGCGCAATCATTAACTAAGCCTTTTTATTACTGCAGTAGAAAAGTAATTTAAATTGGAAAAAACAATTAAATTAAAGGCTACAATTTCCTATGCTTGCAGGCAATTCAGCAATCCAGGTGCTATCAATTTATTGCCCTCAAAAAACAGCTTAATATAGCAAACTGATTGTTTTAAAATATGCTCCAATTTTTATTAAAACCCTGAGGAACAATTAAGAGAAAACATTTGTAGTCTGCAACTTATCTCATACATTGTACAATTAGACATGGGAAGATCTATTAATTAATTATCCATCATCACTTACAATGTGTAACTCTCTATGCCTTCTATGCTTTATTTTTGTTTGGCTAAAAATGGAAAGAATAAAACTTACTGCATTTTGTATGCTGCAGAAGGAAATATTTAATATTCTCAGAGCATCATGTGGATATACAGATGAATGAGTTATTCCAGTAAGAAAAAATGTACATGTCTTTGGAATATAAATGACAAAGGTAAAATTGCTTCCTACTCTGAAGTGAAAAAGCATAGAATTATAGAATTTAAAACTTTAGGATCTCATTAAAACTGTTTCTTTGTCAGAAGGTGTCTACGACTTCAGATTTTAGGAAAGCAATCATTTAGAACTACTCATCTAATAGTAGTGTCTCAAATCCCAACTCCAACACATGGGTATGACTAAACATTCTAAGGTCTGTTGTGGCTCTTTCCTTTCTGATAAATTGTAGTACCTATTTTTCATATCATTCAGAGGCAGAAATGCAGTTAAAAACACAGACTCAGGAATAGAAATCCCTAGGTTTACATTCTGGCACCAAAAACTCTTACCTAGAAGACCTTGGATTTAACCTTAATGTGCCTTAGTTCCTTTATATGTTAAATGAAGATACTAAGGCATTTACTTCAGAGGGTTAAAGGCATGATACCAAATGAGGGGCCAATCCCACAGGCTACCTGCTACAATGTCTAGTTCCTTATGCTAATGAGGTAAAATTGTAATATAAGAGTGGTATGTGAGTTGGCAATGGGTTAATTGGGGTTTAGATTTTTCTAAGCTTATATTATTTGGGATAAATGTAAATATATTGGTTATTTTTTGTACTTTGTGAAGTAAGTATGTTAAAATCATATGAAACCATTAAAGGAATAGAACTAGAGAAGAAAAAATAAAAGTAAGGAAAGAAGAAGGAAGGAAGGAAGGAAGGAAGAAAGGAAGGAAGGAAGGAAGGAAGGAAGGAAGGAAGGAAGGAAGGAAGGAAAAAAGGAAGGAAGGAAGGAAGGAAGGAAGGAAAGAAGGAAGGAAGAGAGGGACGGAGGAAGGGAGGGAGGGAGGGAGGAAGGAAACAAGGACTGACCAAATATGAGTATGATAGTTGTAAGAAATCCAAATATATCAGTAACCTGATAAAACTAAGTGTATTAAAACTATATAACTAATACAAAAGATAACCAGTCAGACAGAAAAAAGCAGAGAACCATATGATTTCATTAATATGTGGTATATAAACCAAAAACAACAAAAGAACAAGACAAACAAATGAGAAACAAAAACTCATAGACACAGACAATAGTTTAGTGGTTACCAGATGGTAAGAGGGGAGGGGGTGGTAGATGAGGATAAGCGGGATCAAATATGTGGTGATGGAAGGAGAACTGACTCTGGGTGGTGAACACACATGGGATTTATAGATGATGTAATACAGAATTGTACACCTGAAATCTATGTAATTTTACTAACAATTGTCACCCCAATAAACTTTAATTAAAAAAAGATAATCAGTAAGTTTTTTTAATTCAATAATATATAGATTATAAGAAACAAATTTAAATTATAAAAAGTTTGACAGTGAAAATATAGAAAATTATACTAGACAAATCTAATTGAAAGAAAACTATATTAGCATCAGACAATAGGAACATTAAGATAAAAAGAATGGTTAGACATAATGAAGTTTCCCACAATGAAAAAAGGTTTAATTCACCAGAAAGGTAGAAAAATCTAAATTTCTATGCCGCTGTAACATAATTTTAAAACAGGCAAAAAAAAAATAAAGGAAAAAACATAGGAATAAATTGACAAATTATAACCCAATGGAGGACATTTAAAACACCTATCCGTACTTGATATAGTAATCAGTTTAAAAAAAAATCAATAATATGAAATATTTGAACTACAAAAATTAAAAAAAATTGAACGAATTGACATGAATATATATAAACATCACATCCAAATATAATAGAATATACATTTATGTCAATACAGACTTTATAAGGTAACCACATAATAATGCATAATAATGAAAATTTAAGCTATGGGAGTGGATAGACTGATCCAGTCCACATGTAGGTAGAAAAAAGGAAATGTTTTAAGCAGAACGCTGAGTATGAAGCTAAAAGTAAGGGCAAACACTTATTACTTCTAAATCTATTTCCCTAGGGCTTAACTGTTTTTTTCATCTCCAACTAAAAATATCCATCTGGTAGGTTGAAAATGTCCATCTAGTAGGTTTCTATAGATTTATCAAGTAAACTGTTTCCCCAATTTAAATAATTATCTTATGTACCAAATGAATCCTCTTCATACGTGCCCTATTTCAGAAGCTGAAACATCTACAGAATATGGTATGTTATAGAGGCTTTCTTGCTTCTGACTGTCTGCTGGGTTTAGTTAAAGGGAGTCTCTGAAAGGAGATTAACCGGTGGGAAGAAGAAGAGGGGTTGGAGTACTTACTGACTCACGCCACTCCCAGCTCATTTCCGGCAATATCTGCCAAAGCTCTAACTCCTTCCTGCCTAAGGATTGTAAATAGCCTCTGCTACTGGGAGTGTCTGGTTGCCCAATCATTCCTTGCTGGTTCCCATCACTGTGAACACACCTTGGCACACAGCTTTTCATAAATTATTTCCAAGTAAACCCTTTGGAGTGTGCCATCTGTTTTCTGCTGGGGGACTGAATGATTCATCACCTCTCAATTTCAAACGTAATTCTTAGACAAATGCAAAAGTAATCATGTACCCCAGTAAACAGAACTTGGCAGCCACTCTTCAAAACTACAAATATGTCTTGAAAAGCAGGGTTATTTCCTCACAGAGGAACATGAATAATTCAGAAATTATCATCCATTTCTGAATAAGCATGTACTTTGCTGCATACTGTGATTTTTATTCTCTTGATTTTTTCCACACAAATTTCAATAGTACAGTGTTTCCTAGCATTTTTCATTTGAAGTCTGTTAAAGTAAAAGATAAAATAGTGAAATAGTCTCCTGATGTTTACAAATGTCTCATTTCACCTCTAAAAGATGTGTATCTTTGAATAGCAATTGTGAACACCAAAGCTATTTTTCCGTGGGGTTTTATTGCTTTTAAGCAACTCAATTTATTATTCTTTATGTTCGTCATTTCTCTTTTTCAGTGGGAAATTCTCAATGTCAGTTCTTTTTTGAGAAATAATTCATCTCTAGTTTGCTGTCAGGACCCTTATCATCTGTGGGTTGAAATCTATGCCTCCCATAAATCAACTTGATTTAAACTTGCCATCGGCTTCCCTTTTCTTCATCCCTCGTTCTTTCTCTAATCTTCCTCTCCCCAGTGTCTTGTTTCCTTTTGACTATTTATAGGACACATAGTTAGACAGGCCATAAAGTTATATGTTAAGGATGTTTTTCTAAGCTGATTTATTTTAGCCATTCAGTATAATATCCCTGAAGTTCTAACAAGGAAGAGTCTCAAAGTCTTGCTCACTAGCTCTGTCGATAGAAACCTGAGAGGTCAATTGTATAAAATTCTCAAAACCCTAGAATGACTTGTTTCTGTTCCTTTGGGAGGTGAGGATAATCAGAGTAGTTTTCGGAGATGCAGGCAGTTTAGCTCTGATTATAACCTGCCAATAGGAAACTGTGGAAAGACCAGAATTGTGTTATCCCAGTGCACTCTCCACTTCTAGTCCCAAAAAAGCTCAAGAAACCTGGAGAAAGACTGGGAGCACTCAGAGGTGTCATCCTCCTTCTCTCTCAGGAGACAGATTTTTTATATTTTATTGGGCAGTATTCATAATGGGAGTGCACAGAAGGGTCACTTTTAAAGGCATGCACCAGAGAATGTAACATCCAACAGATGAGCATTCTACTAAAAGTCACAATTCTTCTCTCAATTTCATATTCCAGGAATACAAAATGGATTACTTTTATTGCCTAGGCATTTAACAGTAATGTAATATATGATCAAAACAAATTTAGTGCTTTAGAGTTTAAGCCTTTATTAAAACGATTACTCCTTTAGATTCATGGAAGAAATATACTCCAGAGGATATCATCTAACATATCAAACTATTTGTAACAAAAGGCTTTGTTAGTGCCCCCAGTCTTAATCATTGACTTTGTTAAAAATTATTTATATATCTAAGTGATTTCTCATCCGGAGAGTTCCAAGGACACTTTTAACAATAAATGAAATAGAGACGCTCAACTAAAGAAAGTCATATTTGTAACATTTAACTGATGGTCTCAAACAGCTTCTTTTTCTCTGAGTATAATTGTAATTTTCTCATCTAACCAAACTCAGCTGTCTTATGTCTTTCTAATTTCCAGTGCAACCTTTGTGAATATAACCAAAACTATATGTATCTTATTAATAGTAGTTTGAGATTTTGGACAGTAACTAGAGAAATCAACAGAAGCAGTCTTCGTCATCTCTCCCTGAAATAGCCTTCCTACTCCTGGCAGCCTCAAGATGGTCCATCCAGTCTCCTAGATGGATACTAAAATCTTTCGCTATTGCCACGTAGGCTGGCATCCTCCCTCTGCGTCTCTGTACCTACGCTCCATTGCACTGGGATGGCACCAAAATGGCATGAGCTGCCACTGGCATGGTTTTGATCTATGCAGTAACTTATCTAAAGCATTCATGTTATTTCTTCAAGGTCTTTCTTCTGTCCGTGTGCCATTTTTCTTCCCTTGCCACCTACTTTCTTCTAGCTGAAGTGTCTTGTTCATGTAATGGACTTTGTTACTAATTCACCAAATGGTCTTTCAGTTTTTTGAAGTGATAAAGGTACAGCTCTTTTTACTCACTCTCCTACTTCCCAGGCAAATAGGAACTGCAGGAAAATCTGCAGGGTTGGGTCAAAGAGCAAAGCACAGTGGCTCTTTCAAAAAGTGTTCTTTCCTACTTATGATCAGCGAGTCAGATCATAAGTATGATCAGTATGATCAGCGAGTATGATCAGCAGAACTCCTCTATTCCACAGCCCTGTAGTGGTGATTAAAACCAAAGTAAAGCACTTGGAACTTAACATATAGTAGATGTATAACAAATATTATTATCATTATTATATATTATACTTTTAATGTTATAGTCGGCTTGTTGTAAGGATAGAATCCTGGGTTTCAATCAAGATTTTAACTCTGCACCTGAAACTAATAAAACAACAAAAAAAGATTTTAACGCTACTCTCTATAGAATGATATACAAGCCACTTAACCCCTGCTTAGCCACCCAGACCTTAATCAAGATTTATCTACATAAATACTTGAATACTTGAATAACTCTCCCCTAGCCAGCACAGTAAAGTCCAAATTCCCATGTGAGGTGTATAAGACCCTTGACAATACGAGCCTTGACTTTTCGTTTTCACACCACCTGGACATACCACCACCAACCTATTATGCACCCTCAGCGGTAAGCCCCATGCTGTTTCATGTCTGTGACCCTTCCCATGCCGTTCTTCACTTAAAATGCCCTTCACCTCTCCTTCTCAAAATGTATTTTCAGTTGTGAAAACCCAGTTAAAATAGTCTGTGAAACTCTCTCAGAATCCTCCCTTCATTTCTACTTCTATAATGCTCATATATAGTTCCATACATATTTATATTTTAGTACTTATGTTGCTCTGGGAGTATTTACTGTTTATATCCCTACCACATTTAAAGTTTTCACTGAAGGTTGGAAACTTTCACTTGCTGTTTTTGTAACTTCATCTACTGATGCTACTTTCAGCACAAAATCAGTCCCCAAACATTGGTAGAAAACTAAGTGAATGAAAAAAATGCATTATTTTAGACCTTAAAACTCTTACATATAAAATTAGGAAGTTATGGCTAATAATCATTTAGGTAAACTTTATGACATCATTTATAAAAAAAAATTTTCTTTAAAAAGATAAATGTTTCAATTGGATTAGAATCGCTTCATTCAACCTAAAGAAATTTATTACATAATATATTAATTTTGTTATATCCACAGTATTATTGCTACAGAATAGATAATACTGAGAACCATTTTTATAAAGGTGTTGGTTTAAAAGATATGACTTGGAGACCTTCCACTTGAAAATGGGATGAAATAGTTTAGTAAACTAACATTTCTGCCAAGAACAACCAAGAAATCAGAAACAGTTTGAAGAAGTTACCAGTTTCAAGGTACTGGGGAGCTGCAGAATTAATGAAAACCAGAAGGACTAAAATTATAAAGAAGAAGAGCCTCAGACAAATTATCTTATGGACAGACCACCTTTCCCTGTGGGTACTTGCCAGTTCTGAAAATGGAAGAGCTTTTCAGAATTCAGACTTTCCTTGAGAATAGGACTGCTTCCAAGGGACATAAAAACCAGCAAAACTTTGGTGATCAGGTGAAAACAAAATGATGTAACAGTAAAATTAAGAGATCTTAATACATGGCAAGCTTCTCTAGAAATATGCTGAATTATTAAGATACACAAAACAAGGGATTAAACAAATAAGCTTTCTTAAAAAACTGAAAAGCAGAATGGAATTTTCTAGTCTTGCAGCCATAACTTGGAAGGCTCCAGGAGTCTTCCAGGGAAACAGGCCCCAGTGAACATACCAGATTATCATTTGGAGCCCCTGGAGGCTTGTGCCCTGGGAGCAGGGAATGAAGTCTATGTCGATGGAGGCATGCTAAAAGGCAAGAAAAAGCACAATCTGAACAAGGAACAAAGCAAGAATCAAAACCAAACTCAGCTACACCACAGATTTTGGAATTACCAAATAGGGAGTTTAAAATAACTATGATTCGTATGTTAAAGAAAAATGGGAAAAGTAACCAACACCCAGGAACAGATGGATAATATAAGCAAAGAAGTGGAAATTCTATGAAAGAGAAAGGATATGCTACAAATCTGAAACACTGTAGCAGAAATGAAGAATGCCTTCATCTGCTCATTAGTAGACTAGAACAGTGAAGGCCAGAATCAGAGAGAGTAAAGAAATGTCAATAGAAACTTCCCAGACTGGGTATCACGAAGACTGCATATGCGTAAACAGTATTTGTAGCCTTGGCAACAAAGCTGGGCAAGTAGACACTGATTATAAAAGAAAAGAACTATGATTGAGATTCAGAAGGGAATGAGAAATCAGGCAGGGGAGAGGTACATAGACTAACCTTTTTGGAATAGAATGATGTAGTCCCTCCCTGCAAACCCAACCTCATCTCATGTCGTCTCCCATGTTTGATATCAGTTGGACAAGTCTATTCAGAGCTTAGGAGAAGCTAAAGAACAATTAGACCTGGTGTCATACACTTTCCAAACAAATTTACCATCTTCTATAGACAGAAATAAAGTTCTAATTGTGGCCACATCTTTTTCCCTTCTGAGACTGAATGGCAGATCCCTCACTTCTTATCGGAAATACATTTTTCCCATTCTTTGTTGGGCTCAACTTCTCCCTTTCTAATATTAATAGTATATATTTCAATTAAGTATTTATTATACTATTTACAGGCTGTTTCTCATTTTATCTTGATACAGCGTCATAGAGAATTTCCCTTACTCATTGTTATTTTATAAAGCATTTAGTATGTTTAATGTATTGTGTTCACTACTGTGGATAAAAACATAACCAAAGTTCAATTCTTGCCCAGAGAGTTCAAATCTACTGAAGAAAATAAACATGTGCATAGATAATGCTAATATTATATTATAAATTTCATAAGGGAAATAGATCAAGAACCCAGGGGTTTATTTTTCCCCATACACTCTTATTTCCTTCACCTCAATATTTACGACTCTTAATAGTACCAAATTTAATTTTACATGTCGAACTTCTTTGTCTATTTCTGCATCAAAAAAATAGCATAAATTGGCCATAAACCAAAACCAAGTGACATTTTTATTATTTTACTTCTTATCCAGACTAATCTTCTCCACATAAAGATATTGCACAAAGGGAAAAAGAGTTTGCCATGTATACATCACTTTCAAGTTTCACGAATAATTTTAATTAAAGAAATGCTGTTATCTCTTAAGCACAGTCGTTTAAACTCTATCAGAGAGTCTTGGCATTGTTTTGCTTAATAATGCAGTTCCTAAAATATGTACAAATTAATTGAGTGAATTTAGTTCATACATATGTTGCAGCAATAAGACTTCAGAATGATAAATATAATTAACAAGAGAACACCAATAAGGCATGGAGTATCCTATAATTCCTACCCATTTGTTATTAACCATAAAAAATACCACAAATTCATTAGCTCAAATTTTCATGAAACTAAGTGATTATAATTAAGAGTTCAATGGCTCCTCCATTTGTCTGTTAAACAAAGACTCATTGAAGCATGATTTGAGAATTGCTTTACTGGGAAAAATAACAGGATAAGCAGATTTTTAGATTAAGAATGTCAGAAAATGTACCAAATGCACAAAAGAAATAAAATAACATTTAAAAGATAATGATTTTCTTATTTTAGCTTCATTAACTACCATTAATGTCTAGGATTTTATTCCCTTTGATAATTATAATGTGAGGGCTATTTTCAAAGTGGTCTTGATTCAACAACACTTGGGCACTGAATAACATTTGAGTTAATGGACAATATTTCTACAAACTTTTTGGAAAATTTACAAGAGAAAAATCCAAGGATGAAATTCAGCTATAGGACAATGGCCTTACTGGAGATTCATGACTAATACTTAGAAATATATATGATCTTCCCTCATAATTCATTTTTGCTTTCAAATGCTTTTTGTTTCTGAGCATTGCTCTTGGCCTGTTCCCATACTCAGTGGCTGCCATTGCTGCCATAACATAACAAAAGTACATAGCTAGATATCACAGATGAGAAGCAAAGAGGTAAAAATGATCTATTTAAGGGCATGCATCCATGCAAGTATACATGTAACTAGTAAATGGAAGAGCTAAAATTCAAAACTAGTAATTTTAATCCAAAAATCTATGTGATGGGCCTTCTTCGGGATGGACCCAAAAGATCCCTGCCTACTGGTATTCATGTCCCATGCTCATATTGTACCGGCAATGTTCTGTGTAATCAATAGAAGATGGTAGAAGTGATGATATGTCACTTTTGAAATCAGGTTATGAAAGACATGATGCCTTCTATCTTGGTTATTGTATTTCTTGGATCACTTGCTTCTGGAGAAGCCAGACATCATGTCATAAGGAGCCCATTGGAGAATCCCATGTTGTGAGGAACTAAGGGCTTTTGCGAACAACCATATATGTGATCTTAAAAGTAGATCCTCCAAGGAAAATGAACCATCACACACTTCTGGTGGGAATGTAAATTGGTACAGCCGCCATGGAAACAGTATGAAGTTTCCTCAAAAAGTTAAGAATAGAATTACCACATGACCCAGCAATCCCTCTCTTGGGTATCTAACCCAAAAATCTGAAAACATTTATTCATAAAGATACATGCACTCCAATGTTCGTTACAGCATTATTTAAGGTGGCTAAGACATGGAAACAAAAAGTGTTCTATGATAGATGATTGGATAAAGATGTAATACATAAATACAATGGAATAGTATTCAGCCATAAGAAAAGTTGAAATAATACCATATGCAACAACATGGATGGATGTTGAGATTACTATGTTAAGTGAAATAAGAAAAAGTCAAGAATCATATGACCTCACTCATGTGTGGGACATAAAACTGACAGCAACAAAGGAACAAGACAAATAAAGAAACAAAAATTCATGGACACAGACACCATGTTTGTGGTTACCAGAGGATAAGGGGGACAGGGTATTGTAAAAGAGGGTAAAAGGGGTCAAATATATGATAGGAGAACTGACTCCAGGCGGTGAGCACACAATATGATATATAGATGACATATTATAGAATTGTATACTTGAAACCTATATAATTGTACTAACCATTGTCACCCCAAGACATTTAATTTAAATAAATAAATAAATAAATAAATAAATTCTCCAAGAGGACTGCAAGCCTTCACATGACTGAAGCCATGGTCGGCAGCTTGACTGAAACCTCATCAGAGACTCTGAGCCAAAACAACCCACATGCCACTCCTATATTCTTGTACTGCAGAAATTGTGAGATGATACTTGTTGTATTAAAGTTACAAGTTATGGGGTAATTTGTTATATAGCAATACATAGATAACAAAATAACCTTGGGCCTCATTTTAATAAAAAGCTCTAAAAAATAAATGGGTTGGGGGAGAATGGTATTACTATATATACTAATATCTGAAAAATAACCATCTTGATGGCAAAGCTAAGATCCATGTTCGAGGGTACTGAGCCTCACAGGAAAATACAGACAAGGATCGATATTTGTAGCCTTAAATTCAAGCTCTGCAAGTAGATTCTGATTATAAGAGAAAAGATTTACTTCTGAGATTCATAGTGGATGAGGAATCAGGCAGAGAGAGGTGCATAGACTAACCCTTTTGGAATAGAATGATTTAGCCCCTGCCTGCAAACCCAACCTCATCTCATGTCCATCTCCCATAGCTCATCACATTGTAGTCACATTGGTTTTCTATCAGTTTTTTGAAGGGGAAAACTCATTCCTATCTCATGACCTTTGTAACACTCTTCAACAGCTCTTAACACAGTGACTACACTCTGTAAGTCAATCTACATTCTGATCTTCCTCTTCCAAAACTTACCACAATCTGCAATCATTTATATATGTGTTTGCCTGCTTCTTAACTGTTCTCCTCATTGAACAGTATGATCCAGGATAGCAGAGATGCTTTCTTTTTAAGTTCCCTCATGTATTCACTGAGCCTAGCACATTTCCTGGCACATAGCAGCTACTCAGAAAATAACTGTGGAATCCTGTTAGAATTCAGAAAAGAGGTATAACAATTGCTAATATCAGAAATGGGCTGTTTGCCCTCTGGCCGCATTAAAAAAATTTTATAGGAGCGGACAAGCTTAACAGATGAATGTGTTTCCCAAATGAGTTGGATGCTCCCATGCTGATAATTTCAGCAGAGAGCTGTTTTCTCTAAAGTAGGCAGTGGTTCTCAAATGTTAGCGTGTATCACAGTCGCCTGGAGGACTGGTTAAAAAGCAAAATGGCTAAGCCCCAACATTTTTCGATTCAATAAGTCTGGGATGGAGGCCCAAGAATTTGCACTGCTAACAATTTCCCAGGTGATACTGACGCTGCTATTAGAATGATCACACTTGGAGAACCACTGATTAAGGAACCTTTATTGTATCTATTACTATTTCCAAATGTCCTTTACCACCCCATCTTTGTTCAAATGGAGATACGCAGATAGTAAAATTTGCATGGCCACAACCTAGGCTTTGTTTTTAGTGAACTTGGAAAAAAATGAATGAATCTCTCAAAAAGGAAAAATAATAATAATTATTATTTATTATTATTATTACTATTACTATTATTATTATTATTATTTTAAGCCAGGAACAAAAGCTATTCACAGACCATTCCTTATTCCATCTCTCAGCAAAAGAAATAATATCTCTTTGTTTTAAGAAAGCAACCTACATAGAACTGATGTGGTTGTTGGAAATATCACCAAAGGTCATCATGTTTGTTTTATGTACAAACTGCTTGTGAGATTTGGCTTTGGGGAAGAATCCTGTTTTACAGAAAATTCTACACAAAATTACATTTCTTTAAGACCTACATATCTATGCCTTAAAATTCTGTGATTCCAGTCTAATTGTCATGGAGATTTTTATCCTTAATAAAATAGGAATATTAAAATTACAATTATACTAGAACAAACGTTTTGGGCACATTCGAAGTGTGAAGAGGACCTATGTTGTGATGTCATTAACCAGGACAGTCTGGGACCCAGGACAGTTGAACTGCCCTGGAAATTTTAGTGGGTGTTCTTGATGGGGTTCCCCAAGAGGCCCAATAAATAGCATATTTGTTCTCTTTCCAAATATTGAACAAATTTAGAAATAGGAGAAAGTGATCTAGCAGAGGCCAAAAAATCACTGTAATGATTCATAAAGACTAAACTGGAATGGAGAACTTCACGTGAGAATTAAATGGCCTTACCACAAATAGAACATGCCCAGGTTCAAACTTCCTGTGTGAAAAGGTAGAGGGTTCTCAGCTTGGGTGTAACTTCTTTGCAAATTTGTCAGAGATAAGCCACCTCCTTCAACTGGAGTAAAGTAAGTGGTGAAGAGGTGGGGATAAAAATGCAGTTTCAGCCTCTTCAGGAGGAAACATTAGGAATAAGAAAGAAATGTCCCCACTAATAATGTACTTTTCAAAGTCATCCATTTTTTTGTTTTTATATGAAGAGGCATTTCTGTATTTAGTGTTAATAAAAAGGCCTCAAGTTCCTCACACTATGTTTCCCCCAAATTCTTTAGCATGCCTGAAAGGTGCTTCGTGATCTCGTCCCCGCTCACCTCTTCAACACCATGGCTCATCACTCCCTGACAACTTTCTGCCCCAGCCTGGACTAGAAAACTCGCTTTATTCTTTCCTCAAGACCCACTCTCTCTACCAGCTCCATGTCTCTCCAACATGGAACTGCAGAAGATATTGACCAGGGAGAAAACATTGATTCTTCCTCAGGCTGACCCATCCGTGAGTCTTCACGTTGCAGAGTACTACATCTCTTCAAACTGGCAGACTTACACACAGTCTTCCCGTCAACTCTAATCTTGTGGACGAAGCAATTACAGCAAGGTACAGAAACTAGCGGTGGAAATTATGTATGAACTATGGTTCTACATTATTATTATTATGGGAAAGTTGCCATAAAAGTGTACCTCAGCCAAATCTTGGGTTCCAGCTGAAACTTTCTGAAGTTAACATTCTGGAGGATGGTACCTGAAAAGCTCTTTTAAATTGATTAGGCCAAATAATTAAGTTTCCACTTCCCAGAATTATTTTCATAAGCCATATCAAAGCATGAATAGACTTTGCAGTAAAACACATTTATTATCATCTTTCAGGCCTACAGTGGAGATCTCTTACTTTTTGATTAATGCCTAAAAATGTCACTAAACTACTAACAGTAATTTTTAACACTTGTGGTGTCTTTCAGAAATGTATAGATACAATGAAGGAGTTTTTCATTTAGGCATTTCATTAAGAAATATTTCCCAAATTCCTCATAGATGGTATACGAAACAGCTAATACCTGTCTACTCAAACTTTACAGTGATAACAGCTAGCTGAAAATTGGAAAAGATAATCAAACTATCACAGACCCAGATATGATTAAACTCTTAAATCAATATAACAAGTTACCTGTTTTATCAGGAGGCCATTTGGGCTGTCTGACAAGGTAGTAACTTACAACTCCAAAGAGAGAAATCTTGCTATTGGTAAGATTCTGAAATCTAAGGCTCCTCCTTACAGCAATGAAAATGGATCACTCTAGCTTAAGTTAATAAAGAAAGAACCACAGCAGATTGCCATGAAATGATAAATGAGTTGGGAAACTGCTTTACCTAATGATAAATACACAGGATCTATAAAGTAAAAGCATGCTCTGGAAAACTGCAGTAAGAAAGACAATTAATGACTCTAAAGATAGATTCCAGGATGTGTTCACATAATATATCAAATTTAGGAAAATGAAATGGGGAACCTATCTGGACCTTTTGGAAATAAGCCCAAATTTCTTCCAGAAGGCTGCATAGTATATAACATATGTATTTCTTTCAGTATAGATAGACTTTCTTCTTTTTGCTTGGAAATATATTCCATTAGCTTCTTTAAGAATATTTTAATAATAAAAATTTATATATTTGGTATTATTATAATTGGTATTTTGAAATATATGGTGTATTTGAATGATTACATCTATTATTACATATAGAAGTTGAGATATAGACAACTTGATTTTCCTAGTCATATGTGAAATTTAATGTTTGTTTTGATGCTCCCTTACCCTTATTTTAAGTATTTTAGTTTGGTACACGTACAATTCCCTGAGTACCTAGTGCATTCCTGCTGCCTATCATTACCTACTCCTCTCATTGTAGTGCCCTACCAAGTCCTCTATTTCCAGGACACTTCCTCTAGCTTTAGAGCGTTCTGTTTGCAAATTGCAAATGTGCAAATCCTGTATTGTCTTCTAGCACCACAAAGTATAATAATTAGAACCTTATGGGTCATCTAGCCCATTTTTTTTGTAGAGGAGAAAACAATTTACTCCTGACATCATTGAGAAATTAACCGTTTATTTTTCTTTTCTTTCATCAATTTTCTTTTCTTTGATTACAGAAAAATTACACCTTCAGCAAAACAGGCACATGTTTGCTAGAGGGATCCAAACATAAATAATGGGCATTTCTATATACATAGTTGCGGGATAGACAGGCAACCATTTAGAGTCTTTATATGCTATCATATGTGTAGCTACATACTTTAATGTTGAGTCTAGTAAATTTTGCTGAAATCACATCACAAATCTCTCTATAGATAGAGACAGAGATAGAGATAAAGATATAGGGAGAGAGAGACTTGTGATGTGATTTCAGCAAAATTTATATTTATATCTATATCTATCTATATGTATATGTATATACATATACATATACATACACACACATATGTATATATGTATATATATATATATGGAGAGAGAGAGAGAGAGAGAGAGAGAGAGAGAGAGAGAAAGAGAATTAGTAAAGTAGTGTTTACGCCTTGGTAGAAAACTATTTTAGGTATCCATCTACAGGCACTTGATTAGATTTTTAACTCCTGTCAGCATGTGCTGGGAAGGAATACAGTTAATTATTGAAAGAAACTCAGTCTCCTACTGAACTGGAAAAAATATAGAGAAAAGAAATAAGAAATATAAGAAATATAAATTTAGTTTTTAGTAATCTCTATAATCTATCTGTATATGTTGAGTGCCTGCTGTGTGCAAGTCATGCTATGCTCTAAGCCACATTGTCTCTCCACTCAAAGAGCTTACAATTTATTTTAAAATATAAATAATGAAAAGTGAGCTAACTACCAGACTGTACTACCATCGCTCTCTAGTGTTATAACATGATGAATCATAATAATCTTATCAACATAAAGTCAGCTCTGTGAGCCCATTCTCCTATTTTCCAGTTTCTAGCTTCTTATGGCCTTCAAATTGCACAATTACGCTTTATAATCTTTTCCTCTGTAATTTTAACATAGTTCAGAATATACAATGCAATCCTTAGAACAAACAAGAGCAGAATTCAACACACTTTTGAAGTAAACATGGAATATTCTCCAAGATAAACTATTATGTTTTGTCATGAAACAAACCTCAACAATAATAAAATAACTAAAATCAAACAAAGTATGTTCTGTTGCCACATCAAAATGAAACAAAAAATATTACAGAAAGATATCATAAACATTCTCAAACATTTCAAAGTTTAAAAAACCCCAAATACTTCTAAAAAAACCTAGTGTCCAAAGATAAACTCTTTGGGGAAATTAGAAAATATTTTTAATTGAATAAAAGTAAAATCACAACATATCAGAATATATGAGAAGCAGAGAAGTACTTAGAGTTTTATAGTATTAAATGTTTATATTAATAAAAATCAAGGTCTCAAACAATCTGCCTTAATAAGATAGAACAATAAGAGAAAATTAAACTCAACTCAAGCAGGAATTATAATACTAGTAGTAATAGTAATAGTAATAAATATCACATGAGGAATCAATGATATATAAAACAGAAACCATAAAGAAAATCCATGAAACCAAGAGCTGGTTCTTTCAAAAGATTGATAAAATTAAGAACCTCTAGCAAGAATAACCAAGAAAACAATGAAAAGACACAAATTACCACTATCAGGAACAACAACAAAAAAATGACTGTCACTACTATCACAGACATTAAAAGAACAATAAGAGAATAAATAATCTGAGTAACATAATGCTCACAAATTCAACAACCTAGATGAAATGTACAAATTCCTTTAAAATGACAAACTACCAAAACACAGCCATAAATAAATAGATAACCTATTTTTTTTCTGTCTATCAAATAAATTGAATTGGTAGTAAACAACTTTTCACAAGGAAAACTCCAGGCCCAGATTGTTTCAATGGTGAATCAGACAAGACATTTAAGAAGGAAGTAATACCAACCCTACATAAAATAATCCAGAAAACAAAAAAGGAGGGAGCAATTTTCCACTCATTTGTGAAGCAAGGATTACCCCATTACCAATGCCAGACAATGAAAATAAAACTACAGACCGATATCATTCATGAACACATATGCAAAAAACCTCAACAAATATGGTGAAATTAAATCCATCAATACAGAGAGGTTAAAAATACCACGGCCAAGTGGGATTCATCCTAGGAACGCAAATTTATTTCAACATTTGTAAATCCAAAATATAATTTACCATATTAGCAAACTAAAGAAGAAAAACCACAAGGTCAGCAAAAAGCAGAAAAGGCATTTTACGCAAGTCAACATCCTTGAAAACGTTTATGAGAATAACTATGTAGCTAGGAACGCAATGCTGTAATACTGAATGCTTTCTCTCTTAAATTGGGAAGAGGACAAAGACGTCTACCCTCAACCTTTCGAGTCATCATCATACCAGAAGTCCTGACAGAGCATTAAGGCAAGAAAAATAGGTAAAAGGCATACACGTTGAAGAGGAAGAAATAAATCTCCTGTTTTACATGACATGACTGTCTAAAGTAAAAAGTCCAACGGAATTTAAAAAACAACCTTCTGAAACTTGAATGTAAGGTCGATAAGAACACAAAAAGATGTTCAACATCATTAGTTATGTGGGAAATAAAAATTAAAATTACAATGAGATACCACTACACATATATTAGAATGCCTCAAATTAAAAGCAAAAAAAAATATTTATATACATATAAAAATATATGTGTATATATTTATATATTTATATAAAAATATATATAAAATTATTTTTATATATACATAAAATGCTAATTTCTGGTGAAGATGAAGGATAACTGAAACTCTCAGACATTGCTGGTAGGAATGCAAAATGGGACATCCACTTTGAAAAACAATTAGGGCAGTTCTTGGTGAAGTTAAGGAAGCTCAGAACTTACTACCTACTCGAATGGTGAAAGAGAAAAAAAAAGAAAATATAAGGAAAACTGAGAGAGTAAAAACTTAAAAATGTTTCAGTCACAAGTTACTTAAGATATGACAAGGTGTAATAGAGTGGATGGGAAATGGCTTGAAGTCTCCCATCTGCCTATTTGAGTCCTTGGCCGTGCTCTCTATGCCCAAGATTTATGTCCACAAACTAGAACTAGTAATACAAGCCAGCCAAGAATATTATAAGATTAAAATCATTTAATAAATTCTAAATACATTTGTAGGTTTTTTAAGAGTCAAATGTAGACTTTTGATACTTCGATGATCATACTGAAAAAGTTGAAACTGGCTTTTCTGTAATCTAAAGAGAGTCACTCTGCTCTCTACAATAAGAAAATGATTTATTTTTAAATATACTGGTATGCTGATGGATATAGGCTTTACTTGTTCCAGAAATGTTACTTCATATCCATTTCAGTGGAGAAAATGGACTTCCTCAGGGTAAACAAAAATTAAAACTGGCCATCAAAAAGGGCATTATGGTATTGAAATGAGTTGAATGAAATGACCACTTAGTATGAAATGCTGTAGAACAGAGAGAAAAGCATAGTTCTGATATTTTTCTGAGGACATTGATGTATAAAGAGTTAAAATTAAGAAAAAAAAAGCTGTATGTTAAAAAGAATTTCACTGAAATATTATAAAGACATTCTTTTTTATATCATGTAATTATTTAAGTCTATTCAATTCCACATTGTGTTTTTACCTGCTAAGTTTTCTTTGTTAATTTTGTGTATATGTGTGTTTGTGTGTGTGCATCTGTGTGTGAGTGTGTGTGAGTGTGTGTGTGTGTGTGAGTGTGTGTTTATTTAAAGGCACCTTCAGTCATGGCAGAACTGCTGGAAAAAATAAAAGTAGGCAGCTGGACAACCTTCATGCTGTGAAACTGTGAACCTGAATGTTCTTATACCCTCAATCTACTTATTGTAGAAATACAACAGATTTGCTATAATTTAGCTATAGAATAAAATGTAATAAAAACTGAAAATTGTGTAGAAATGCCGTCTATAAAGTAGAAGGAAAGACATGTAGTTTATATAAATCAACAGAGCGGCAAAGAAGAAAGGACATGAAAACAAGGTAAATAGTTGATAGGAGAAGAAAGACATTTAGCCAAACATAGCTTGTGAAAAGAAATTGTTATGTAAAATTAGCAAAGAGAAAAGTTCATTCAATTTTAATAGCTTTCTAACAAAATCTATGAGTAATATAATATAATATATAATTATATAATATAATTATGTAATTATCTAATTATATTATGTAATGTAATAGTAATATAATATACTACATGTAAAAAAGTCTTAACTGCTACAACAATTAGAAAACAAAATATTGGACAATATTTGACGATGAATCCTGACGACAAATTCTACCTTCTATACTTTTGGGTTAACTTCTCTTCAGTTAAAAAAAAAAAAAACTAAGCTACAGCCTTCCTCCTGATAGTTAATATTCTTGATTTTAGCTTTAATATAAATTAATAATTTCCTCCCCAAAAGCCTTCTTTTAATTTTTTTCAGCTAACCTCTTAGTGACTTCTCAGGTAAAATTAATGTTTTATTTCTAATTTTACATTGAGAAATAGCTATTTTTTATGGTTGAGCTGGTTCCTTGATTTCAAGTTTGCTCTCATTTATTTAATCTAATTTATTTATTAGTTCAAAATTAATCTGCAATAAAAATGTACATAAGATTCATTCTAATTACAAAGCAAATTCAACAATTTCTCCGAGACTAAGTTTTCATTAAAATCCCTAGGCTAGCCAGTCAAGATGGTACAGTAGGTAAATGCTGCACTCACCTTCTCCCATAACCACATCCAAATTACAACTACAAAACAACCATCATTGAGAATAGCCTGGAATCTTACTGAATCGAAGCCCTACAACTAAGACATACAAATAAAGCCACCTCGAGACTGGTAGGAGGGGCAGAGAACAGCAAAACAGACTGGTCCCACACCTGCATGTGACCATTAGAAATTGGGAGGCAGGGATATGAAAGATAGTTGTAAAGATTTTGTAGGGTGTCAGATAGGCACACGTCTTATTAGGGAGACCACTTAATGGACGGTGTGGATGCCTGACCACTGCAGTGTACACTTGAAGCTGAAGCTGAATAATATTGTATGTCAACTATAATTTTATATATATATATATATATATATATATATATATATATATATATATATATATATATATACTCATAGGATGGAGTACAGCATAGGGAATAGTCAATGGAATTGTATAAGATATATATGATGCCGGAGTGGCAATAGATGGTGGAGGAAGGGTTATCACTTTGTGAGGGGTGAAATGGCTAAATATTACATAGTTTTATACACCTGAAACTAGTAATAATAATAATAATAATAATAATAATAATAAAGAAATTGGGAGAGATAGCTCAGCTGCTGCAGAGGTCCCACCTGGAGGAGCGACGGGACCCAGCCCTTCCCCAGCCCAGGGTTCCATTGCCAGGGAAATAAGCCCCCATAATTGCTGATTGTAAAAACGAATGGAGACTGTGGCTGAGTGAGATAGAGGGAAGCTGGAGTCCCTAATACTCCTCTTAAAGGGACCACAAACAGACTTACTCACCAACAGAATCACTGACTCTGAGCTCCAGCACTGGGGTAGCAGCTGGAAAAGCAGACATACAAGGAGGAACTGAATTGTCTAGCTTCAGAGTGAGGGCTGCAATAGCAGCTTTCTCCCGGACAAAGGAGCCAGCAGAAGCCATTGTTTCTTTGTTGAGCCCTCCCCCTTGTTGTTTTCCCTCGTATCTGAGTTCGTTCATCATGCCCTGGTGGTTCGAGACCCCACCCTGCCCAACTTTCCAGAACACCCAAGCCACTTCCAGTGGCCTTTTCATACAAACCACTTGCCTTGGCTCATGCTACAGACTTTCCTAGGGTCTCTCAAAGGTTCATGGAACCCAGAGAAGCATCATCTGGCTTGAGCATGTCATGTGGCTTTGAGTGAGCAGCTCTATGCCTGGCACTAGTGGCAGCTGGCCTTGGTTCAAGGCTTGGCCTATCAAAGCACCCCTAAGCACAACACAGGTGGCAGCCATCTGTGGATTCTTTTGTGGCTCCTGATTGGTGGCCCCAGGTGGAGTCGAGCTGCAGCTGAACTTGACCTATAGTGAGTCCCCTCCCAGGTGGCCCTGGGGCTGATACAGCTAGTGGCCAGCTTCCAAATGAGCTGGAGCATTATCCAGCAGCCTCCAAAAACAACGTACCCAAGGCATGGATCGGGCAGACACCAGAGCTCTGCTGAGGCAGATCCTGCTCTGTAAGGTAGGCCCCTGCACCACAGTTCTGCCACTGCAGTCAAGGTCAGTCCTGACAACAATTGAGCCTGAGGGTCAGTCCATCGCATTGAAGTGCAAATAGCAACCAAGTCTCAACTACAAGAAGAGGGAACACACAACCCACACAAAGGACATACCTGGAATCTGCAGCACAGATGACCAGGAGACTGCTCCACTGAGCCCCACAACACACCTACTACATAAGGCCACTCTAGTAAGACTGGGAGACATAGCAGCCCTACCTAATACATAGAAACAAACACGGGGAGGCAGCCAAAATGGGGAGACAAAGAAACATGTCCCAGATAAAAGAATAGGACAAAGCTGCAGAAAAACAAATACACAAAATGGAGACAAGTGATCTACCAGATCCAGAGTTCAAAACACTGGTTATAAGGATACCCAGTGATCTCAGGGAGAACTTCAACAAAGAGATAGGAAACATAAAAATGGAGATAGAAAGCATTTAAAAAACAGTCAGAAGTAATGAATACAATAACTGAAATGAAGAATGCATTACAGGGAATCAACAGTAGATTATATGAAGTAGAGGATCCAAATAGCAATTTAGAAGATAAGGTAGCAGAAAACACCCAATCAGAACAGCAAAAAAGAAAAAAAAAAAGAATCTAAAAGATGAGGACAGTTTAAGAGCCTCTTGGACAACATAAAGTATAGCAACATTCCCATTATAAGGGTACCAGAAGGAGAAAAAAGACAACAAGGAATTGAAACCTATTTGAAGAAATAACAATGGAAAACTTCCCTAACCTGGCAAAGGAAACACAGAAGTCCAGGAAGCACAGAAACCCAAACAACATGAACACAAACAGGCCCACACCAAGATACATCATAATTAAAATGCTAAAGTTTAAAGACAAAGAGAGAATGCTAAAAGTAGCAAGAGAAAAGCAGTTAGTTACCTACAAGGGAGCTCTCATAAGACTATCAGCTGATTTTTCAACAGAAACTTTGCAGGCCATAAAAATTGGCACAAAATATTCAGTGATGAAAAGCAAGGACCTACAACCAAGACTGTTCTATCTAGCAAAGTTATTTATCATTTTGAATTGAAGGACAGATAAAGAGCTTCCCAGACAAGAAAAAGCTAGCGTTCATCACCACCAAACCAGTAATACTGGAATAACAAGGAATTGTAGAGGAACTTCTTTAAGATGAAAAAAAAATCATAAATATGAATAGTAAAATGGCAATAACTACATACCTATTAACAATTACCTTAAATGTAAAGGATTAATTGCTCCAAGCAAAAGACAGTGTGGCTGAATGGATAAGAAAACAAGACTCATACATATGCTACCTACAAGAGACTCACTTCCGATCTGAAAAAAATACACACAGACTGAAAATAAAGGGATGGAAAATGATATTTCATGAAAACAGAAACAAACAAACAAAAAGCTGGGGTAGCAATATGTACACCAAAAAAAATAGACTTTAAAACAAAGGCTATAACAAGAGACAAGGACCCAGTAATCCCACTTCTGGGTATTTATCCTAAGAAACTCAAAATGCTACTTCAAGGGGATGTGTGTATCCATATGTTCATTGCAGCATTATTTACAATAGCCAAGATATGAAGGCAACCTGGGTTTTCTTTCCCTGATGGATGAATGGATAAAGAAAAGGTGGTACACATATACAATGGAATATTACTCAGCCATTATAAAGAATGAAATCTTGCCATCTGAGACAATATGAAAAAACTTAGAGGGTGTTATGCTGAATGTAGTAAATCAGACAGCAAAAGACAAATGTCATATGATCTAATTTATAAGTAGAACCTAAAGAACATATTAAACAAAAAAATGAAACAAGCAAACAGATACAGAGAACATTTTGATGGTTGCCAAATGGGAGGAAGTTTAGAGGTAGGTGAAAAAGGGGAAGGGGTTAAGAAGTACAAGTTGTTTTACACAGTGGTCATGGGGTTTAGGGTATAGCATAAGGGACATAGTCAATAATATTGTAATAACTATGTATGGTGTCAGATGGGTAAAGTGGATTTGTTGGGTGGTAGATGGGAGGGGCATTGGGGGCAGGATGAAAAGGGTGAAGGGATTAAGAAATATAAATTGGTTGTTACAAAATAGTCATGGGGATGTAAAGTATAGAGAATATAATCAATAATATGGTAATAACTATGTATAGTGCCAGGTGGGTATCAGTCAGGGGGATCACTTCCTAAATTATATAAATGTCTAACAACTATGCTGTACACCTGAAACTAATATAAAATAATATTGAATGTCAATTCCAATTGAAAAATTAAAAGGGGGGAAAGATAAAGAAGAATAAGAGGTTCATATTTCCAGGTATAAAACAGTAAGTCTTGGGGATGTAATGTACAGCATAGGAAATGTAGTCCAGAATATTTGATAGCTTGGTATGGTGTCAGATGGTTGCGGGACTTATCATGATGATCACTTCTTTAGCATAGAGAATATAATCAATAATATAGTAATAACTATGTATAGTGCCAGGTGGGTACTGTTGAATAAATATGATGTACACCTGAAACTAATATGTATTGTACGTTAGCTATATTTTAATAAAAATCTTTTTTAAAATTAAATAAATTAATTAAATCTCCAGGCTGGATTTCACACCTTATAATACTATAAAATTGTTTGGTTCTTGATGCTGAAGTAGAGTCATATTTTATTTCATCCAAAAAAGGGGGGGTCAACAATAAACCTACTTAACAATAGAAAGTATCATAACTTCAAAATATTTGGACTCTAAGTAAAAGTTCAAATTAGTTTAATCCACAGACGTTCAAGTTAGGTCCCTGATCTACTGTAATATCCCCACTAAAGTCCCTCAATCTTTTGTTATTTTAACAAATGCTATATGTGTTTTCATTGTTATAGGTAAAGTACAGGATATAAAGAAATAATGTGCACGATTTCTGTCCTATATGAATTTACAATCTATTTGTGAGTTGAAACCTCATGTGAAAATTCCAGTAAGAGTAGCATTAACATTTGAAAACTATGAAAGCTAGTCCTTAAATGCCAAACACGTAGTACACATAATAAACACATCTAGTCCTTAAATGCCAAACACGTAGTACACATAATAAACACATCTGAGTCTAGAGGAGAAGATCCACCTGAGCTGGAGTGTTACAGGAGCATGCCCATGATGCCAAGGACTGTGCCTTACGAGTACGGCAGGAACCCAAAAAGAGTATGACGTGCTCCTTTTCGAGGAGCTTTCAGTCTAGTTCATAGACTCACAAAATGTAATCACAAAACAATTCGAAATGAGTCTACAAGTGTATGCGAGATTTAAACATATACACAAACAAGAGAGGAGCATTGCAAGTATAAAGAACAGCTGGTGGGACAAAACCTTGTAGCAGCGGCGTTGGCCAAGGCAGTGGGGGTTACCTATTGCAGTGGTCAGCTGACCTCTGTTTTCAGTTTTAGTTGAAAGTCCCTCCACGGCCTTTTGCAGTCTCTTGGTGTGTCTCTAGAGTAAATTTCATTTACTCTACACTTCACCAATGTTGGAGGGTCAAGAAAAAGGAGGAACTGATTTGGGGTGAAAGCTTTTTTTTCCCACTAGGTATAACTGTAAACTATACGAAACTAAACTAAACTAAGAAAGGATAAGATAAGATAAGATAAAATAAAATAAAATAAAATAAAATAAAATAAAATAAAATAAAATAAAATAAAATAAAATAAAATAAAATAAAATAATAAAGTAAAGTAAAGTAAAGTAAAATAAAATAAAATAAAATAAATAAAATAAAATAAAATAAAATAAAATAAAATAAAATAAAATAAAATAAAATAATAAAATAAAATAAAAGTAAAGTAAAATATGGGTGAAAAGAAAACCAGAGCCCTTGGACTTCATGAAAGGTTTCCAGGAATACCTGACTCAGCAGACGCATCATGTGAACATGATTCCTGGATCAGTTAGTGGGGACAAAGAAGGGAGCTGGAACAGATGGTGATCAGAATAGACTTGCTCTCCCATCTGCTGAACTCTCCACCAGATGAAAACCCTGGAATGTTAGTAATGGGTTTGAAAGGACCTTCCATGGAAAGTTCAAGAGTCAGTACTGCAACTATGCCAGCAAAGGAACAGCCTGGCTTATTGAATGGATTAGAATCCACACAGGTGAGAAACCTCATAGGTGTCACTTGTGTTCATTTGCATGTGTTTACGAACGTCATCTGGAAGCCCATCTATGTTCCCATACAGGAGAAAAACTATACACATGTGAATGATGTCCCTTCCACTGCAGTAATAGAAGTAACCTGTCCCATCATGGAAGGTGCAAGCATCAAATGGTACCGATGAAAGGTACTAGGTCTTCCTTAAGCAACAAAATGGGGCGGGGGGGGGGGGGCGGTTTACAGAAAACAAGTAATCCTGACTATAGCAAAAGAGTACATTCAACTTAAGTCCACCTTTTATGGTGCTTCAGAAACCAGACTACCTTAACGATTTTACTTACACACTCCCAAACATCCAGACTGACTCCTATGAAAGTATGGCAAAAACCACGTCAACTGATGCCCTACCAAGGGACCCCCGTGAATTCCTGGTTGACAGCCTTTTAAATCAGCTCTCCACTCTAGCAGGACAGTTGTCAGTTTGACATCAGACAAACCAAAAGCCTGCATCCGCTGATGTAGGAGGCTGCCCCAAAGAGAAGCCTCTCATGACACTGCAGCCCTCTGCCCAGGCAGTAGTTTCTGCCGCGTCAGCAAGTATTCCCCAGAGCTCCTCCCCCACAAGCCCTGAATCTCTGCCATCATAGTCAAAGGCACGACAGTCCCGTGGCAGGTCCAAGCAGTGAACCAAGTTCCCGCACAAGTACACCTAGCACAGGAAACCACCAGCCAAGCACTCTGGCTCGGACCATGCCGGTCCAGGACACGCAGCTGCTACACCACTGCCAGCACTGTGACTTGTACTTTGCAGACAACATCGTTTCCATTATTGGTATGGGATGTCATGGCTATGAGAATCCTTTCCGGTGTAACATGTGCCGGTGCAAATGTAAAAACAAGTACGATTTTGCCTGTCATTTTGCAAGAGGGTAACATAACCAACGCTGCTTGGAAATGATCACATTATGTTTTACTTGGTTTTGCCTTCTTGTGTTTTGTAGTTTTATTTATTTTATTTTATTTTACTTTATTTTATTTTATTCTTTGAGAGGGTCCATCCCTATAAGGTGTCTGCTAATTTAAAATTTACACATTATATTTATAGAAAACAAATTTGACAATGGAAACAAAATGTTTTCCTCTTGTTTTTTCATACAAGTCTGGTCAGGGTCATTTATGTATTTGAGCAGCTAGACACATTGGTGTCTATTTTTTCCTTTTAGTTAGACATTTGAGAATTAAAGTGCAAGATTAATCTTACAGCTGTTCATTTAAATTTCCCACTATTACGGGCCATAAAAACTTCAAAGCTTATCCACACTTTTCGTGTTTCAATATATATTAATACATTTCAACTACATGTTATTTCTGTCCATATATATATATATATATATATATATATGTATATATATATATATATATGTATATATATATATGTATGTGTGTGTATATATATATATACATATATATATACACACACACACACCGTGTTTATCCGAAAATAAGACCTAGCCAGACCATCAGCTCTAATATGTCTTTTGGAGCAAAACTTAATATAAGACCCCGTCTTATTTTAATATAAGACCAGATATAATATAATATAACATAATATAATATAATATAGTATAATATAATATAATATAATTAATATAATACCAGGTCTTATATTAATTTTTGCTCCAAAAGACTCATTAGAGCTGATGTTCCGGCTAGGTCTTGTTTTCAGGGAAACACAGTATATGTAGGAAAACATACAGAAATGTGAAAATAGATATAAAATGCACTTAAACGTGATATTTAATTGGTTTATAAAAATACGACTTGCTAAATAAACCTAGAGTAATTTTGAATAGGAAGCTATCGTTTATATATTGCATAATAACTAGCTTACTCTGAAGAAATCTTGGTCAAACAATAAAATACTCGTATATTGTTACTGTTGGTTTCTGTGTACTTTACAAAAACTTTATTTTTAATTTAGTTCAAAGCTTGAAAGTGTTACTAATTGACTTCATCTTGAGACTATCTTAATTATTAAGCATTTACTGACCCAAAAGGACTGCTACACTTAATGTAAATAAAAGGGAACATTTCCACAAACACCCCTACGTGCAAGTTAATGGATTTTCTGCCCTCCCACATGCTAGAAAGCCATTAAAGTGACTTCCTGTAGTTTAATATCCAATCTAAACTAATCTCAGTTGCATTGTTCAAAGACACAGCATCTCAGAGTTCCTCCAAACAACTATAACTCTCTTCCTTGTCAACTCTGAGGCTTGCGCGTCTGAAATTCAACAGCCCTGCTTCACTTTGTTGCTTAACTTCCTCATTGCTCAAGTCAGTTCAGTGCAGCCATTTCCAAATGTACAACTTGCTCCTAGTGTTTATTTAGTGCCAGAAAGAAACAGGTTGCCATTATTTGGAAGCTTCTGTGAGTAGTTTTTCCTTCTCACATTTTATTTTATTCTTCAAATAAAAGCAATACCCAAAATAAAAATTAAAAAAATGAAAGTTTTCATTAAACAAAGATAACTCTCTTGCTAAAACCAGTTTATTAACTGTGTACCCTGGGCCAAATAGTAAAAAATACATTTTTTTCTCACAACTAATGATAGATGTTCTGAAGGTGCATTTTAATTTAAACATAGAAAAAACTTTTTTTTATAATTACAAACTAGAGTATAAAATTCTAATTGTTCTATGATTTAATGAGCACAGTTGATATTCCAAAGGTGTGGATTCTTGAAAGGTATAATTCTAAAGGCACTAAAGTTTTTGAAGCAAATCTATCTTAGAAATTTTAGTATTGTATTTTTTTAAAGATTTAGAATTTTAGTTAAATCTTCTGTAAGTTAAATGCTGTATTTGGAAAGATGTTAATATCTTTCATTAAGTATTGAATATATTTGTCCCATTTTATTTTCAATCAACTATTTTATAGAAATGAATTTTTGGGAAAAGTTTAATTTAACTTGCATTATTTATCATACTTTGCTGTTAACAGGCAATGTTCTGAAACTGAATTTATTTTTGTTCGGTACACATAAGTTTAGATTTTTAAAGTTGGTAGATAATTTATCTCCACTAATATTTTTTTAAGAAATTGTAAGGAAATTAACAGGGAATAATTTTATTTCAGATTTTAGTAATATAGTATGTAGCTACAACTTCTTGAAATTCAAGTAAAGACTAGGCTTCTACGTTGAAAAAATTCCATTGGATATTTCCCAGTGCTATTTCATTTTAGAAACAAGTGTTTGCCATCCATCTGCAGAATTGTCGGTCTCTTTTTCCAGGGCTTTCACCAGATTTCACCTCATAATTTCTCTATTGATTATTTCAAAATCATCGATTTGGGACCTTGATCATATGTGCAAAATCCCTTCACCTTTGCCATATAACAGCATAATCAAGGTGTTATATATAATCAAAGTCATATCACTTTTGCCATATTTTCTTTATCAGCAGCATGTCACAGGTCCTGATCACAGATTATAAAAGGGCCTAATACCAGAAGGCAAGAGTAATAATGAAGAGGTCACCTGAATGTCTGTCTGCATATCCTCCTTCAACTTTTCTCTTTAGATTAAATACAGAAAGAAGAGTAGTAAAGGGTAATTTTGGGTACATCGCTCTTGCTTGTGTACGTCTAGCTAGAGAGTAGGTATGAAATTTTTAAAAACGAAGCATTTCCGTTGTCACATTTTGGTGCATAGCCTCTGTCAAATTACTGCGAAATCTGGGTCCAGAACCTCTTCTTTGTGAATCTCCAGCTGGAGAGTAATGGTATGAGAGAAGGAAAAAGGCCACATTTGGTAAGGGCAGATGTCAGTTACCAACTGTGTTTTCATTCATGAACTCGAGACTTGGACACTGAGCAGATACCAGACTCCATTTTATGAACCTCTTGTCACACAGCGACTGTAGTATATTAATTGAGCATCACTTGACACACCAGAAGTTAGGATGCCCCTGGACACAATGCCATGTGGATTGCAGAAACAGAAATGGCAGGAAACAGTTTAAACTCCCTACGTCTACTAGAAAAGATAGTAAGTGTGTAGCCATTCTGTAGGTGATTTGTTTTTTTCTTTAGTCAATTTTTTTCTTTTAATTTTTTATATTAGTTTCAAGTGTACAAAACAACATAATGATTAGACATTTACACCCCTCACAAAGTGATAACTCCAACAAGTGACTACCCCTCTGACATCGTATACAGCTGTTACAATACCATTGACTATATTTCCTATGCTGTACTTTATATCCTGTGACTCTATATATTTAATTATAGTTGACATATAATATTATTCTACTTCAGCTTCAGGTGTACAGCACAGTGGTCAGGCATCTACCCAGTCTGTGAAGTGAAGTGATCCCCTTAATAAGTCCAATGCCCATCCGACACCCCACATAATCTTTACAACATTATTGATTATATTTCCTATACTGTATTTCACCGAGATACAGAGAAAAAACTGATGGTTGCTAGATGGGAAGGGGGTTGGGGGATAGGGGAAAAGGTGAAGGGATGAGAAAGTACAAACTGGTAGTCACGAAATAGTCACAGGGATGTGAGGTGTAGAAGACTTGTTTTAAGAGGGGAGAAGTTTGGAAAGGTTGACTGATGGGGGTAAAAAAAATGCATGCAATGGATAATTGAGTCATATGAAGCTCACATGCTTTGTATAATGCTTGAATCTCTAGTCTGACTGATGAGCAGGCCTAGAGGGGATGTTCCCCATTCACTGGCTTAGTGTATGTTTGTTGCTATAGTTTAAGGGAAGTCAAACAGACTAAGGAGTCACTATGCCCAAACTAATGAGCCACCATCATGGTAGCACTGTTCCATGACAATTCACAGACTTCGTTTTCAAACACACAGCAAAGATCCATCCAAGCACAAGCTGGCTGCATCTCCAGATCAAACAAAATTGGATCCGCAATGACTCACATGTTCAGCACAGCGCTGACCCTCACTTTAGACCTAAGCACACCCACTTTGCTCCAGATCCATATTGTTGCTTTTCTCTGATGAGCATCTCTAATCCAGACAGCAGAGTGGCTATTGACTTTTAGACTCAGAAAACTGCACCCTCTGAGTACAGGGAGAACGGAGAGTTGGCTCTTACCAGGATCAAACATGTTACTTCAAAAGCCAAATGTACCAAGGGATTCCAAATCTTCCATATAGAGAATGCAAGCTGGAAGAGCGACTGCATTAACTCGAAACTACCTACTGGACTACAACACACGCATAAACTACAATTTTTCTCTCCAGCCATGCATCTTCTATTATAATGACATTCTGCACCAAAGAGAGCCTAATCTCTACACAGATTTATTTTAAAGCCATAAACGTGTTTAAAAAAAAAAAAAAACAGATTTTTTTTTTTAAGCCACTGACTTTGCAGTGTTCAGAGAATACTGGATCCAGTTACCCTACAGGTTTTGTTAAACCTAATTTAAAATCCTAAAATTGCATCTTATTCAGCGCTTACCCCTTTGGGCTTTCTAGTTATACCAGTCCCCTGTCCCCTAGGATCCTCTTACTGAAGAATGATCAGGCTCACAAGTCTTGGAAAGAAATTTTGCTACAGGGAGTCATACTGCTATGATGGAATTGTCCTGAAAAATGCTGTCTCTATGTATTTCACAATTCCTGAAATTCTCTTCTTGTAAATCACACTGAGCATCACTGGCTTTTATTAGGGAACTGAAATGTACTGCTACCCTCCAGGTATAATGGAAAATAACCACTTTTCCCCATCTAAAATCTCTCAACGAATCAACCCAAAATTTTAAAGTCTGGAAGCCATGCGTTTTGTACCATGTGACAATCATAGGCCCAATTGTAGAGTAAATTTTCTCTCAAAATCTTCTCTTGTTCCTGAAGTTTGATTACCATACTTTCATAGGATCATATCATAGATTCATTAAGTCAATTTCACTTCTCTTTTTCTTAAGAGTTTATAAAATACCCCAGAAAAATACGCCAGAGAGATAAATAAAAAGAGATAGAATATTAGATATAAACATAGAGCAGACGAGTCCTTAATTTAGTAAAGGTACTATCACTGCAGGTTAATATTCCCTGGAACAGTATCCACATCACATGAAAACCACCAATCAACTTTATTTAAAGAAAAATCAATCAAAACTTCTATAGCAAGTTACTGTGGTAACTATAGGTACTTAAAAAAAAAAAATATATATATATATAGGTACTTAAAAATATATATATTTTTTTAAAAAAAAAAGGCTTTCACATAGAGAACATTAAAAATACTATATAAAATGTTAAAAAAACAACCATTTTTTAATGCATGGCTGAGTTCACTTCAATATCATAAATACCCTCAAAGGTAAGCAACAGCAAGGAAAAACTGAATCCAGAGAACTATGTAGAACATTGAAGCAGGCACCTTCCCTGGGCTTGAATACATGGGGCAAGAATAAAGCCTAGGGACTAAGAAGGGTGGAAAATCAAAGTGAACACCTCTGCCAAAAAGAAGGAACCCTGATGGGAAGGAAGGGCAATGCCTTCACAAGGTCTCCCAGCTAAACACTGGCCTACCGAAGACGAGGGTAAGTAGGAGATCTACCTTCACGCGGGGTGGAGCTGAAAAAATAAGACGGTCAGCTTGCGGGTTCCAACTCTGGGTAAGGAGGAGTAGGCATGCTTCATACATTGTCTCTCCCATTGAATGCAGCTATGGAACCTGGATAGGGTGCATGATCTCTGAAGGGTAAGAGATAGCAGGAGGATGGGAAGAGATGATTCGAATCTGAAATACCATCACATATATGGTGAGTTTCTCTTTTTGTCCCAAGGTATCACCCAACCTGAACAGAAGTGCAGGTACATGGGAGCAACAGAGACAGTTCCAGAAACCTTCAAGTTCTATCTCGAAGAATGGGAAAGAAGTCTCATAACTCTCTGACAAATTGGGAGTGGGGAGGTGGGAAAGTGGACCTCCCTATTTCTCTCTGTTCTCTCCCATCCCAGTCTCTAGGCCATTCCACTGCAGTGGTGGAAGCAAAAGCACCAATGGCAACAGCCAGGGCTCCGAGGTGCCTAAAATGTGAGGAAAGTGAACCTTTCTCTCCAATCAGAGGAGTGATCCTGATAGGATCGGGTAAGCAAATCCCCTTTCTCTGTCCTAACTTGACCCATGACATAGGCACCGTCACAGGAGGTGGGCAGCAGAGCAGGATAATTAAAGCCCTGCTCTAAGCCCAAAGACTGAAAAGTGGAGTACCACAGCAACTTTTAGGGAACTAAGAAATTAAGGGAACTCCCTTCATCTGAGAAAGGTAATCTATGTTTAGAAAGAAAAGGTAGTTACAGTAAACATCACAGAAAACTGTGAAATGCTGAAAGTATCACATTGAAGTTTAAAGAGTCAGGTATGTCGTTATCATTACTTGCTTTTTTTTTTTTTTTTTTTTTTTAGGTACATTGGTGTTGGCCTTATTGCTACAGCTATATAAAATGCATATTGTGTTTTGGACACTTTTATGCTTATAATATATTTTAGGAAAAAAGTAAAAAAAATATAAAGCAAACAAAAATTTGTGTTCGTTATTATGTATCTAAAGTCCGTTTTGTACCTAAGGAATGCACTATATCAGATTTTTGGAATCAAGGTTTCTACCCTCTACTGTCACTAACTTTTTGCCAGATTTGTACTGATCACTTAACACTTCTGAGCCTCAATTTATTTTCTAGTAAATTAACTGAGTTGGACTCAATATCTTTAACATACAGTTACACATTCCATGATTCTTTTAAATGAATATGTCCAGGCTTTGGGTTTTCATTACTTAACACGAATACCTCCATGTATTTAGGGTATAATTTTGTATTCTTGACAAAGAATGACAAAACAAAATTATATAAAATTTAAATTTCAATGTCCACAGATAAAATTTTATAGAAACACAGCCGAGCTTATTATTTATGCATTGTCTATGGATGCCTTTGTATTATAACAGCAGAGCTGAGCATGTGCAATGGAGACCATATGTGGTATGCTCATTATTTTTCAGTGTTGTTCAGTGCACAAATCACAATAACAGTTATAACTTGGCAGCTCTTCCAGTGTCATGCATATCACCATGTTGGGACTTTGTTTTTTTATTACCACTGTATACCCATCCTGTGAAAACAAGAAAGGTGCATTTTGTACTTGTGTTATTGAGTTAGGTCACCAAGCATTGTATTTGTCATGCAATGACAGTAGACTGTACTTAAAGCTTATACTATATGTTGATGTTACCCAATTAAACACTAATTGCAATATTGATTGCAGCAGAAAAAAGTGTCAAGAGAAAATAAGCTCTTTTTTTTCTTTTGCAATTATTAACCTTTCTGTGAGAACAGTTGTTCAAAGAGATGACAACATTAGAAGAAAAATCAAAGAGTCAGGTTTTTTTTTAAAGGAAAGTTATTTTGAGTGCTCTTCCTTAGCTCTTGACAAATTAAGAAATGTTACCTATGCTACTCAGTTGTTTAAGGGGTCAATGCTGAGTTTGAAGTGACTGAAAAATTAACCTCCGTGAATAAATTGGTTGGAACTACTACATATGGGAATATTTTAAAAGAAGTTGAGAAAACCCTTATTTAGAACAAACTGAAATAGAATCTGGTTAGATGTGCTGCAATTGATAATAGTAAAAATAGGGTTGGAGCAGAAAAGTGTTTAGTTGGAAAATTATTTGCTTCTCAGGTTTAGACAAGGGCTCTGCTTTGAAAGCAAACCAACATATACGAGGCTGGACAGTTAAGTTCACAAACTTGTGGCAACGATGTTGCTAACCTTTTTGGATATCACAGGGATTATTCATTATGAACTTGTACCAACTGGACAAACAGCTAACCAAGTGTACTATTTGGAAGTGCTGAAAAGGCTGCTTAATAAAGTTAGACAACCTGAACTTTTCACCAACAATTCATGGCTCTTGCATCACGATAATGCACCAGCTCACATGGCACTGTCTGTGAGAGAATGTTTAGCTTATTGGAATACCCTGTATTGGAATACCCTTTCTACTCACCTGATCTGGCTTTTTTCTTTACCCGGAGATAAAAAAATAAAAAAAAAATATTGAAAGTAAGACATTTTGATGACATCAACAGTACTACAACGACAGTTCTGAGGTTCATTCCTGAAAAAGAGTTCCAAAATTGCTTTGAAGGGTGAACTAGGCGCTGGCATGGGTGCATAACTTCCCAACGGGAGTCCTTCGAAGGTGACCATAGTGATATTTAGCAATGAGGGATGCAGCCCTTTTCTTAGGATGAGCTCACGAACTTAATTGCCAAAACTCTTATTTGCTTCACTAGATATACTAAATCTGGACTACCATCTACAATTACGTATAGTCATCCCTTAATTAAGTTTATTGTAATCTACTGTTCTACAGAGTCAATCTTCTATAGACTTAAATAAGTGTCTAAAAGAATCCTTATCTTTGTATACATCTTTTAAGACTTTGACCTTGCCACTAATATCTCTAGTTCGGCAGGGATCAAGTATTGACTTCATTATTTGGGTAATAATGGGAAATTTCTAGAGCTCCCACGTAGCCTTTCTTACTTTAAAAGCCTTCACAGTTGGTCAATGAGGGGATTCTATTAGTTGCTGAATTTATGAATTCCTATTATTATATTAACTCAGAAACTGAAAAAATGTATATATTGCAGAAAATTTTTCGCAGACCTATCAGCCTCACTGTGAGACATTGAGCCAAATGTCTCCATTTATCTTGAGTACCTTAACGTCCCCCACTTTGACTAGTGGTACTCAATAGCATTCTGAATCTGTTACTTCAGGAAAAAATGTAAAATGTCTATGAAGGTGTGGGTATGTCACTTTATCCAGTCTGCTCTTACTTTAGTAAGTGACTGCAGGTTTGTGGGAAGACAAGAGGAAGACTTGAAATATGTGTATGTACTGGGTCCTCCTCAAGTATATCTGGCCACTCTTCCATTAGAGTGGTGAGGGTCTGTGAACTGGCTCCCATTTTAATTCGAGGAGAGACCATAATTCCATTTTCATGACTCATATCAGCTTAAAGTACTTTTGTTTAAGCAGATCAAGGTAAGAACTTTGTAGACTTCTATTTTTTTCAGTTCTAGATATTGCATGATCAATTGACTGCCTCCACAGGTAAGTGAAATTCAAACCACTCTGATTCCTCGGGTCACGCCCCATTTTGGTAACCATGTGTACATACTCAGTAATAATTAAGGGATCTTCTTTGTCTAAATGAGGTTATTCATTTTACTGGCAGCACCTCCTACCTTGTCCCTCTTTCCAAGTCTAAGACAGCCATTACAGAAGGCTTCAAGGAAGGTGGTATTCTCCTCATAGATGTAGCTCTTGGGATTTTTGGTGAAAGGGGAAGTCTTCTGAGCCTTCTCTTCCTAAACATTTGGATTCCTCCCTCTACATTATTGTAGAACTTCAGACATCTCCAACTTCATTCAATACAGACTTCTCTATAGTCCAATTTTGGTTAACAAACCAAGCTTTTTTCAGCTTCTCAAGCTGAAAGCAGAGTCTCTTTAAAGCGCCTCAGATGAATAAATCCAGCCTTATTTAAAATTATGTTCCCCTCCCCCTGGTTTAGCACTCTCAGCATCATTTCTACACAAATCTTCCAGATTTTATAAGTCTTACTAATCTTTTCATATGTAAACCTTTGTTCTTGGGTTTGAATTGACAATTGACCTCATTCACCAGAGAGCATTGTTGGAGGTCATGCCGAGCTGGACTCAGGCAATCAGAGGTTCCTCACCCCCTCCCCCGTCTTTGGAATGTAAATTCTGCCCATCTTTTCTGCAGCCAGGCCATTTTCAAGGATGCAGACTTGAGAGAGTAAATGCAATGTTGAGCTCATCTAGACAAAATATGTGACTAAACCCAGTTAAGGCTGCTTTACAAACTTTTAAGATTATGGCGGTTGGGCTAGAAGCTCTTGTCTTGCACCCCAAATCAAGCGTCCCATATGAAAGTTCCCATGTTTATGAAAACTTGCCACCTACTAATCTGGAGTGGCCTGCATATTTCTCAGGTCTTTCCTTGCCCTCTGACTTGGGGCAGTTTGCTGACCAACAGGCATTCTGACTTGCTATATGAGAAGGCAGTGAGGAGTGACAGGGATTGGAAATGAGAATTGGCACCTGTCTGCCAGATAACAAGCTCCTGTGAGTTTAATGCAGGGTCTTCAAGCAAGGTAGACGAGGTTCTCAGACAAATGAAGGACAGCTGCTACTGATATGGAAAGTTCTGTAAAATTTTGGAGTTTGAGGTACTCAGATATATCTGAATCCTACCCTTCCAATAAATCTCAACTTCCATAAGAGCTAGCTTGAGACTGTAAAATTAACCTATGTTTAAATTTAGGAAATGACAAAATCAGATTCTGCACCGGGAAATTACTTACGTAAACCTTGTGCCTATAAGAGACGAGAATTTTTTACTATAGTCATAGAAAATCTTTGGTTATCTTGATACTGTTTTGAGTACAGAATTAAAAGCCCTGATTCTATTGTTTTTTCAATAGCAGAATTAGCAGAAACTGTCTTATTCCAGAGTACCTGTATAACTTATGCCCATCATAATACGCTGTGGCAACCACAGCATATTTTAATATTTTAAAGAAATTTATGTCATGCATTAATGTCATTCTCTAATAGTAACCTGCCTTCAAATCCAACGATGGCAAATAATAAATTCCTAATTACTAGTCTTGATGTTTGTTGCTTACCCTGTCCTCTGGTACCAGGTTCCATATTGGTTCACTCTAACAGAAAATACTCTGGGTTTTTAAACAGCAGGAAGTTTAATATAAGGAATTGGGTGTTCACAAAATTGTGGTGAGGATTAGAGAAGTTCTCTGTGGTATATTTTCAAAAATCCCTTCCAGGAAAATACCCCAGAACCTGAGGGTCCTGAGGGGCTCCTCCTCTGCCACAATTAGGCAGCTTCCATCTCAGCTTTGGGCTTCGATATGGCACAATCTTGCTGTAACTGAAGATCAAAAAGCTACCCCCACAATCACGTATTCAGTATGAAGTGTGGGTCACTGGGTAGCCAGAAGGCAGAAGAAGATATGAAATTACGTTATGCTAGGAACCCAGAAAGAATTTAGGAAATAAAAGGAGGAGAGAAGCACTGAACACAAACTTTATAAAACATTCAATTTTATGAGGGATAATTCTGAGCATCTGGTTAACATGGCAGAACACTGAGTGATAAACCATTAGGTAGGAATGCGTATGTATACCTCTTAAACGAATATAATCACAGCAATTTATTTCATAGTGACCTTTTATGTTTTTATAGATATTGCTACTAAAATTCTTAGATGAGATAAAATGGTAAATAGAGAAACAATAGAAAATAGTGAAGATTTTTCATGTTGTTTGACTTCTTCATAGGCATTTACTTAAGCTCTCAATTATTTTTTCACTGAGTAGAAAATAAATATATGGACTAATACTGGACTCAAAAGCTGGGACTCTAAAACACAAGCAAATGATTAATATAACTAAATAATTCCAGTAAAAACAAAAACAAGCATAGCAGTCAGAAAGTTCATAAACTTACTATATTTTTTCCTATAAAAGTCAAGTGATTGAGACCAAATGGGACGATATGTTTTAAGTAGGATTCTCTCCGGAGCAAATCCCGTGACAAGAATTTGAGGGAAGCAGTTTATCTGTGAGGTCACCTGAGGAAGCACCAGCATGGTAGAGGGTGCTTCCGGGAAGTGAAGGGAAACCGGGAAGTGAAGGGAACCGATGAACCAGTTACTGCTCTTGGCAGCATGGCTTCAATTCTCTTAGGGGCTTCTGGGGAAATGTGTAAACTCACCTTGGAATTATCCCACCCAAGGAACCCCCGTGTTTATCCTCCAGCTCCCGTCATCACTCATGTGATGGAAGCTGCTTCTCAGACCATCACAACCCAGAACTCCTAGTCAGGGCAGACTGAGGACACAAGAAAAATCTCCCGCTGCAGAGTGCTTTCAGTAGGAGACCCTGGACTTGTCCTGCCTCTGTTACTTACTGAGAGAGAGAGAGAGAGAGAGAGAGAGAGAGAGAGAGAGAGAGAGAGAGAGAGAATTATCTCAAGAGCTATTTCAATCACTTATTTTCTTTTGATAATGGAGACTGAACCTCCAGCAAAAAGTCTTAATTGATGAGTTAGGAACGATCACAAATGAATTAAATAGCTGTTGAGGGAGAGAGTAACTAAGTGGTTAATTGTATTTAATTCTCTGTTCCCTAGGAAATTTGATTTTTTAAGTTATTACTTTAAAAAAAATTTTCATTGTAAAATATACTATCCCCAAATATCAGTCTTTCCCCTCACTTAAATACATTACTATTCAATATCAAAAAATGACTGTGGGGAAAAAAAATTCCGAATTTAGTTTGCTTATTAAGCACAAAGTAAATCAAAATTAACCTAAGATGCCTTTTTTCTTCTGCCTTTGTCTCCTGCTGCATTTTATGTCTACTATTCTTCTGTACTTTTAAATACCCTTTAGTTAACAAGAACAGCAAAACAATTCCAATGACTTTCTTTAAAACTGACTATCAACAATATTGTTGATACAATATTATATCAACATTGTAATTTCCTACTGCTATAATGTCTTTCAAGACACATATAAAAGACACATATAAAACATTTCCACTTAATAATAACAATCCAATTTTACAATTATATTATCGCAATTGTAACATTTATCCCTGGAATTTTTTTTTTTTTTTAATAAGAAATCAACAACATTCTTATTTTGGGGTTTGAAAATTCCATGAAAAAAAACCTTCCCATTTGACGTTTTTTACATTTCCCTGTGTGACAGGAGGAGTTAAGGATGACAATAAACAAACATTGAACTTTTTTTCAAGTTGTCACCTTCCCAGAGGAGTCTTTTTCTAATGAAATTGATCAGTCTGGGAAATTTGTTCTTCACAGTTTCCTCTAGAAAAACCATGCCAGTGAAATTCAGCAAGGAATTAAGTCATAAAAAAAGCAAGTCATTCTATTGCTAATGAAGCCAGAGGTATCATTTCTGTGATTGAACTATAAGGAAATGTAAAATTGCCCTTACCTACCTGAGTATTATGAGGTCTGAGGAAAAAAATACGTATCATCTATTTTTAAAAACAGACATATAATCATATATGGTAAAGATGATTTCTCTGGTTCAAGGAAAAATTTCATTTACACGGCACTGATCAAAAGGTGAGTTTTCGAAGTTAATTAAGAATCATGCTGAATACAATAATTTTCTTAGTAGTGAAATATTATTACACATTTGGCAGTACTATTAAGGAAATAACTTGGCAACCTCATCACTGAAAATGGTTCCTCTCATAAAAATGAGTACCCAGAGAGATACTTATGCATACTCTAATTCGATGTTATATGCAAAGAATTACTCTAGAGCAATATATCAGTATCTTCTAAGTGTTTAAGTAGACAATAGCGTAAGTCAAAATCTAGCAATCAGGGGCATAGTTTGGGGAAGATAAAATAGCAGTGGAAACCCATTTTGTTAGAACCACTGTTTGCCTACCTTCATTCTTACCCACAGACTTCATACATACTGGTAATTTGCCAACTAAAATCAACATTTTTTTAGCCTCCCTTGTAGAAATAATGACCATGTGACACATTTTTAGTCAATGAGATATAGGCCATATTCTGCTAGAAGTTTCTAGAAATGCTTTGTATTACTAAGATAACCAGTTGGACTTTTATGTCTGGAATGTGGTCTGGAACTAAAACAGCCATTATGAAACCATATGAGAGCCATATGCCAAAGATGATGGGGCATAAAGTTATAGGAAGACCGAGACTTGGGTGGTCTCATGAGGCTGCTACCTCAGATCAGGACCACTTGTGTCAATAATTTTTATACTATGCAAAAAATAAAATCCTTTATTGGCTAAGCCATTGTAGTCAGGTTTCTGTTACATCATGCCAAATGCAATCCCTAATTGATGACTATCCTCAGTGTAGCTACTAAAAAATATATATAGCAAATTCCTTGAATGAGGACAGTTATTCATGTGGGCATTTATCATGGGTCTTCAGTCATACTCCTGATGGAAAACTCTCTACATAAGAAAATCATGACCTTCTGAAATGGTCTTCTCCTTTGATTTTTGGGCAGAAGGTTATAGAATCCATCTTACTATAAAGTAGGATAAGTTAATGTAAAATGATGCCTAAGGTGCATTTGCTACAGAGCCAAAGACAAGAGACATCCTGATAAAGTACCTTAAATGTTCATGGCTTACATTCCTTCCATCTCTTTTCATAAAAAGCTTCTTCAGCTCATCATGTTACTCTTTTTTTCAGACACATGTGACTGCCATCTGGATCTCTGAAGCTCTGAAAGTCTGTCGTAATATTAATAAGACACATGCATCTCAGAAGTCCTGTGAATGTTGGTCATGGGTCAACTTTGTGTATTGAAAATATTTTCTTACTACTTAATTTACAAAAAATGTTCTACTTTTCAATGTTATGATTTCAATCAATTCATAAGGCAAAGCACTGTCGTTTGAAACATTATGTTTCTGTAAAACAAAAAGGATTGTAATGCTTTTTTAAAAACTCATCAGTTTCATAGAGCTTTACTGAAAGGGTAATTAATTCCTTTTCTTAGTTCATATGTTGGATCTTAAGCAGAGTGTATATTAAGTGCTATTGTGTTTCTTTCATTATTGTGCATGACAATGTAAGAAATCCTTTGACATATGTTTTATTTTTCTTCTATTATATTGACTGACTGTGATGTACAGCTGGCCCTCAGTAGTATGAAAAAATTCACCACATCCTAAGGTGCCAGAGAATGAAATTTCACCATCTCAATCCTTAACAAGGAATTTCCAAATCTGTGGGTCTTGCAGTCTATTCAGAAACCAGGCTCACCTTCTATATAGTGATGTTGGATAGATAGCCAACTGGAATGATTTGCAGAACCAAGAACATTGGTTCCAGTTGCTTCCCACTAGGTAACTTTTACACGAGCTAACTCAAACTGGTGGTCTCTAGCTCCAACCTATTGTATGTGGCTGTTACAGTGCTTTGATTTGAATTTGAATGGCTTTGTGTAGGCCAGGTCCTCTCTATCTGATATAATACCTACCCCTTCTTATTGTCTTATATCCTGATCCAGGCAGTTACTACCTGGAGGACTCTACAAGAAATTAACTTTGTGTAGAAGATACTTCAGATTTCAAGAACTCTCTGTTAAAACTTTAAAGATTAATGATACCGACTTTTGGCAAGTGTGCAGAAAAGCAGCTACGTTTTGTACATTTTAGCTAAGAGAAAGCTTTTCTGGAGAGGAAGGCAGATTGGTTATTAATAACTATAACATTTTTTAAATTTTCACCATGGACTTTATAATTCTAAGTCCAAGGAATTTTTTTCTAAAGAAATACACATATAGGTACAAAAACTTTTATGTGCAAGAATGTGTTTGGCTGCATTGTTCAAAGTAGCAAAATCTTGGAAATAATCCAGATGTATGTTTACAGGAGAATGGTTATAGAATGGTTATATAAATTATGATATAGTCATTATATATGTATGTATATACCATATATCATATATATCATACATATGCACATAGTGCATATATAAAATAGATGAGCATATATATATACTATATGGGCTGGCAAGGAAAGTTCTCAAGGCATACTGTTAAGTAAAAAAAATCAAGTTGAATGTGTATAGTATGAACCCATTTTGTACAAAATAAAAGTAAAAAGCATATGTGCACAGACATAAAATTTATGTGAATAATTCATAAAAATTTAATAATGATTACCTTTGGGAAGATGAGACAGTGATTTTCCAAATTTTAATGTGTATAATTCTAAGTTGCTTAAATCATTTACAATTAGAAAAATTTCGTAGACAACTTGTATTGTAATAATAATAAAGACAATTGAGGCGGGTCCTCTGTTAAAATAAGGAAAATCCTGGAAAGAATACATTATTCATTAACCACCAACATCTTGACATGCTTCTCAGCCCACACTATTTGTTCCCTCTGCCTGAAATTTTCTCCTTGAATTACTAGTCCATGCCTGCTTCCCCATTTAGTTATTTTCTGCTAATTCTTTAGGCCTCCCTCAAAGATCATCTTTTCATGAAAGACTTCTCTAGCCAATCCAGTCATATGCTCCCAGAGAGAAAATGTATTCCCATATAGTTCTTACCATGGATTATAATTATATTTTTATTGGGGAAATTGTGTGTGTTATATCCATCTCTTCAATTAGACTGTGAGCTCCATGAGGTCAGGGACCACATCTGTTTGGTTTACCGTTATATCTCTGACACCAAGAACAATGTCAAGTAAATTGTAGATACAAAAATATTTGTTGAATATGTTAATCATGAGTGATTTATTGGTTAGCTGCTATTATCTGAAAGGTTAAGACAAATATGATTTAAAAAGCCACATAAAATGAGTGAGAAGAAAATCAGATTTTGGAAAAAAAAAAGAATAGAAAGATAACCTAACAATTTTAACTGGTTTGAAATTTCACAAGCCTTGATTAATTAACCCTTACAGGTATTTAAACGTATCTCTGTGTATAGAGACTTGGCATTAATTTATTCATTCAATTTATTCATTAATACCATTTGTTAAGCTTTCAGCCTTTTCAGATGAAGAAAATCATTCAGGCAGTCTTAGATTCATTGTAGTGTTTCCTCTTTAGTTTATGATCAACTACCTAAGAAGAAAGAAAGCCTCTTTTGTTTTTTGTTTTTTTTCCAGCTTTTAAAACCACTCATTCCAGTTCTTATGGGGCTTATTTACATTCTCATCTTACTGGGTTTTTCCACTAATAGCTGTACTCAATCCAAAAAGTGTTTTATTCAGCATAGTTCTGATTTTGTTTTCCCATTTTCATCCTTTTTAAAGCTGTTTATTTCAAGATTTTATTTATCTATTGTCAAGTTGACTTTTTATTGCTATTTTCCTGACCTTGGGTCTATCTGAGGTTTTTAAGAGGGTGATGTCATTAGATAATAGTTAAATCTTACTAATTATTCTGTTTAATCTTAGAAAATGTGGTACCATTTTATAATAACTACATCCCATGCCACTCAAGGCAGGTCAGTGCATGAATTTAATTAAGGTAAGATCACTAGATTCTTTTGAGACAGAATCCCCCACTTACAACCACCTCCCAAGTAGAACTCACCCACATATCTAGAAGGTTGAATAATTCTCCTTACTAAAGAGGATGTGACCCAAGGGCCTTGTTTTCAGAAAATTACTTTGTGCCCAATGCTCTTAGTTATGTCACTCTCTATTAGAAACATGGTAAATGATATTCATTTTCTATTACTCTATAGGTACATTCTTTGCCAATAGTTTAAAATAATGTAAAATATGTAGAGAAAATACAGCATGCATATCACGAGTAAGTATGTTGTCCCTCGCTGATATATCCAGGAGATAGGTAACTCACTAGCACTTGAGAAAGTTGTAGAAGAGATTTCTATCTTGGAGGGAGATGCTCTTAGCTGCTTTCAGAGCCTGTCCAACTTGGTAATATTTTATTAGGGCCAGTCTCCAGATTTTTTAATGAAGGCCCAGGTGATTTTCAGGGACAGAATCTTGTTTCTTTCCTTTGACATCCTCTTTCATTTGGCAGTTATGTATCCCAGTGCTACATGAATAAAACAGCAATCAGAGGAAATGCACTGGTGAAAAAACTAATGAATCACAAGAGAGAGGCCCTTTGTTGCAGTGCATTAACAAAAATCATAGATGTAAGTGCAGTCTACAGGTTCTAGGGAATATTTTTAATAATTAAAAGCTTTGCCATTAGGTAATATCTCCAGGGTATTATGCTTGACTTTGATGATATCTTTCATTAAAGAAGATACACCCATAGGTAAATGCTAGAGTATACTAAAGAAGTAGGACAGACTCAGGTTAGATAAAGTGTAGATAAAGTCATTGATTTCTTCTCAGGGACTTATATTTAGAATAACTTTGATAAAACCAGTTACCATGAAACTCAAAAATGTGGACATGAATTACAGAGCTCTACTATTGCAATTTAGAGCTACCTATTGTCTAAGTACACAGTTCTAAGTTTGCCCTTAGTAACTCCTAAGGAGTGAAGGTTGGGATGAAAAATGGGAGAATTCAGGTTTTTCATTCTTTGAATGTTTCTTAGACACATGGCTAAAGAAAACATCCATTCAAAGAATGGAATTTGATCTTTTTTCTTACATCATGAGTCACATGGACACTGATATTTGAATGACTACCTGCAGTATTTAATGAATACAAATGTCATTATGTAATGACTCTCAGTAAGTTTTAGCATTACAGAGTAAAACAAATATCTTGGATTTTCATAGAAAGTAGTATATCTTTTCATCTATTTTATTTTTTACCTAACCTCTCATTTCTTATCTAGATCTGCAAAGCCTTTAATTCTTACAAGCAGCACAAAGTAAATATGTTTGACAGAATTTAATAGTTATCAAGTTCAAAAAGTTCTGCCAAACTGAGACAGAGATGTTTTTCTCCTGAGAAGTCTCTTTTGGAGATTGTAATAAAGGATTAATTAAACTGATATTCTATATTCTATATTCTAATATTAATTAAACTGGTACTCTGCTTAGACTCAGGGTATACAAAGACGAATAAATAGTTCTGCTGACAAGGAACTATCATGTATGGAGAATATTGACCCATAAGTAGATAAAGTTTTATACTCATAGATAAAATTTTGAAATAGGTATACTGATGGAGACATACATGTGTGTTACAGGTGCTCTAGAAAGTGGCCCCTTACTCAGGCCACTGGGGTATAATGGTTTCCTGAATATCTACTTGAGCTGAGATCAAGATATGTAGGTTTGAACCAGGCAAAAGGGTGGAGTCTGAGTGGAGTAAAATAAGGAAGGACACACCATACAGAGATGGTAATATGAACAAAAGGTAAATAGAGAGAATGTACAATGGGGAAATGTGAATGCCTCTAAGTTGCCAGATTGTAAATTTAATGAAGAAAGTGAAGGGATATAGAGCTAAAGAGTTAGTCAAGAACAGATCATAGATGAGCATATTTGCACATAAAAGAGTTTTACCTTGGAGAGTTACTGAAGAATTTAAAGCAATCAAGTGGTATTATCAAACCTGAATTTTAATGGATCCCTTTTGTGGTCCCATGGAGAATGTATGTACAGGTGAAGAGCTGCAGGTTGAGTGGAAAACTTTGGGAAATAGGAATTTTATTTTTTTTAAGAAATGCAAAACAACAAAAAAAAAGACTTCACAAAGAAGAGAAAGGGGACAGGCAGAGAAGTATCAAGAGAAACCACAGACTGTGTTGTTCTTACTGTCAAAGAAGTAGATGTTTTGAAAAGTCAAAACAGATCAACAGTAGCAAATGAAATAGCAATCCAAGGAGGCAATTACTGAAAAATGTCCAGTCGAATTCTAATCAAGAAATCAGTAATGCCTTTAATAAGAGCAGTTTCATTTGAGCAGTAAGGGCAGAAGTAGAGTGCCTTGGGTTATGGTGTGAATGAGGGGCAAGGAAGAACTGGTGACAGAGGGTGAATAAGATTGGGAGAAGTGTTTTTGAATTAGTGTTTGGATTTTTATGTCAGATGGGTAGTAGATGATTGAGGGAGGGACTTATCACTTTGTGAGGGGTATAAATGTCTAACTATTACATTGTTTTGTACACATAAAAGTAAAAAAAAAAGAAAAGATTGAGAGAGGTTTATGTAAGTAGCAGAGAACTATTGGGTGTCAGAGAATGGATCTGTTAGCACGGGTATGAATAGAGGCCAAGTGAAATAAGCCAGAAGAGAGGGAAAGGCTAAAGATACAGAAAAGAGAAGAGATATCTTAACAAGTAATGCCCCAGGAAAGATGTGAGAAGGTGAAACCTTAAAAGATAGAAGAGGTGATACAAGTAAAAGGATTGACCAGATGTCAAAGACAAGTTTGGTTTGTCTACATTGTCTATTCTTTATAAAATAAAATGTCAGGCTGGCACAAGAAAATGTTGTTAACAGTTCCAAAGAGCATCTGGAAGATCAACCTCTTACCACTAATACCTTTATCTAAAGGGTCTGAATACGCATCTTCTCTAGGGAGATGTACTCACCAAATTCAATACAAACACATTTCCTTCATCACTGGATCTATGTGGATGCCCAGAATACCTGTGCAGTCATCTCCTGTTTTAAGCCTTTACATGCTATTACAAAGTCTTGTGACAAAGGGAAATGCCAGTTTTTTTCCTCTTTAAGGGTACTGTTAGAACAGTCTGCTCTTCTTTAATTAGCATTGATTTTCTTGAAACAGACTATTACTCTCAAGTCATAATATCTTTTAATTGCTTGACATGAAAACAGCATTACATTTGGTGAGTAAAAGGAGCACTTTTTCTCATGTCTCCTATTAACTGAGGATTTTGCTACTTGTTTATATCTTGTTCATTTTGTGTTTAGATCTGAATATTTTTATTGTAAACAGAAAATTTTGATGAGTGATGTCTAATTCATAATAGGGATGAGAACATAGTATTATTAATCAAATCTTATGTTTCTCAAACTAGCAGATACATATATCATGTTGTACTCATCCGTGAGCTTTAAAAAAAATAAAAAAATTAGTCTGGTCAAGACGGCAAAGTAGGTAAAACATTGTAATGGCCTCCTCTCATGACCACATCAAAATTACAACTAAACCACAGAATAACTGTCATGCAGGGTGTCATGTGGGGTCTCAGCTCCCATTCTCCGCATAAGAATGCAGGATATGATGAGGCCAAAAAGGAATACCCACGGAGCCATAGATAGGGGGGTCATACCTCTATATTCTCTCTGGCAGCTGGGTTGGAGGCACAGGAAGTAAGAGCCACACGATCTGCAATCTGCCGCCTGCTTCTCTGCCAACCAACCTCACTTGCTAACTGCAATCCACACTTGCAAACTTAGCCACAACATTTATATCAGTGGCTAATGACTAACCAGTAATAGCTGATGGCCAACTAGTCACAGCTGATGGCCATCTAATAACCGAGCCAGCACCTTTCCACGTGACGCCAAGAGCCTGGAAATTGCTCTCTGGGACTCTGTCCCCACAACAACCATCTTTAGGAATAGCCTGAAGTCTAGGTGAACAGAAATCCTACAACTAAGGACATACAGAAGAAGCCACATTAAGACTGGTAGGAAGGGCAGAGAAGTGGAATGGTTTGGTACCACACCCATGTATGGCAATTGAAAATCGACAGGGATACCTCGGCAGTCAAGGTCCCCCTGAGGAGTGAGAGGTCCCAGACTCACATCAGGCTCGCCAGTCCAGGATTCCAGTGCCAGGAAGAGAAATCTCCAAAATTTCTAGCTGTGAAAACCATCAGAGACTGTGGCTGAGTGAGATGGAGTGCAGCTGCAGTCCCAGGTGCTCCTCTTAAAGGGCCTGTGCACAGACTTACTCGTTGATGGACTAACTCGCTCTGAGCTCCAGCTCTGGGGCAGCAGCTTGAAAGACACCAGGGACATACAGTGAGGAACTGAAGTGTCTGGATTTAGGGCAAGGGCTGGAGGGGCAGCTTTTTCCTCACACAGAAGTGTTATCAGATGTTATGGTTTCTTAGTTGAACTCTCCCCCTACTCCAAGCATTCAGACTTGAGCTGGCACCATATCTGAGTCTCCATCAACCTGGCTAACACCATTCACCCCACCCAACTAGTGGGCCCACTGAAGCCACTTCCAGTGGTTCTTCCATATAAATGGCCTGTCTTGGTTCATGCTGCGGACTTTCCTAAAATGTCACAAAGGTTCACAAACTCCAAACAAGCAGCACTGAGCCTCAGTATGCCATGTATCTCTTGCTGAGCCACGTGAATCTTGGCATTGACAGCAGCCAGCTTTGGTTAGAGACTTGACATCTAAGCCCAGGTGGGTGGTAGCCACCTGCAGATTGCATTGTGGCTCATGCCAGGTGGCTCTGGGCAGGGCTGTGACTGACCTTGGCCTGTGGCATTGCCCCTCCCAGGAGACTCCAGGGCTGGCACTTCCAGGAGTCAGCTTTGGATTGAACAAGAGCACCAACTGACACCCAAAGGGCAGACTGGGCAGGCACCAGAGCCCTGCTAAAGCAAATCCTGCTCTGTAAGTTCAGCCCAAGCATCACAGCTCCTCCACTGTAGTGAGAGCCAGTCCTCAAAATCAATCAGCCCAAGGGTCATTTCCTCTTATTGATGTACAAACAGCAACCAAAGTTCAACTAGAACAGAAGGGCAAAAACAACCCACACAAGGGACATACCAGCAACACGCAACTCAGATGAATAGGGAGACTGCTCCACTGGGCCCCATAAGACACCTACTACATAAGGCCACTACACTAAGACCAGGAGACATAGCAGATCTACCTAATACATAGAAACAAATGCGGGGAAGAAGACAAAATGGGGAGATAAGCATGTCCCAAATTAAAGAACAGAACAAAATTCCAGAAAAAGAGCTAAACAAAATGGAGACAAGCAGTCTACCAGATTCAGAATTAAAAGCACTGGTTATAAAGATGCTCAATGATCTCAGTGAGAACTTCAACAAAGAGTTAGGAAACATAAAAATGGAGATAGAAAATACATAAAAGAACCAGTGAGAAGTGAAGAATACAGTAACTGAAATAAAAAATACTCTGGAGGGACTCAATATAGATTAGATGAAGCAGAGGATTGAATCAGATATTTGAAGTTAAAGTAGTAGATAACAACCAATCAGAACAGCAAAAAGAAAAAAGAATCTAAGAAAATGAAGATAATTTGAGGGGCCTCTGGGACAACATCAAGCATACCAACATTAGCATCACAGGGGTACCAAAGGAAGGAGAGAGAAAGAGCAAGGAAATGAAAACCTATTTGAAGGAATAATGATGGAAAATTTCTATAACCTGGCGAAGGAAATAAACGTACAAGCTCAGGAAGCACAGAGTCCCAAACAAGATGAACCCAAACAGGCCCACACCGAGATTCATTATAATTAAAATGCCAAAGCTTAAAGTCAATGAGAAAATATTAAAAGGAGCAAGAGAAAAGCAGTTCGTTACCTACAAGGGAGCTCTTATAAAAACTACCAGCTGATTTCTCAACAGAAACTTTGCGGCCAGAAGGGATTGACATGAAGTCAATCCCTTTTCAATCAAAGTGATGAAAAGAAAGAACCTACTTATACAACGAAGATTATTCTACCCAGCAAAGCTATCATTTAGAATTGAAGAACAGATAAAGAACTTCCCAGACAAGAAAAAGCTAAAGAATTTCATCACCACCAAACAAGTATTACAAGGAATGTTAGAGGGACTTCCTTAAGAAGAAGAAGATAAAAAATATAAATAAGAAAATGGTAATATCTACACATCTATTAACAATTACCTTAAATGTACATGGATTAAATCCTCCAATCAAAAGACAGGGGGGCTGAGTGGATAAGAAAAAAAGACCTTTACGTATGCTGCCTACAAGAGACTCACATCAGATTTGGAAAGACACACACAGACTGAAAATAAAGGGATGGAAAATGATATTTCATGAAAACAGAAACAAAACAAAAAAAAGCTGGGATAGTAATACTTACATCAGACAAAATAGACTTTAAAATAAAGTCTGTAACAAGAGACAAAGAAGGACCTAGTAATCCCACTTCTGGGTGTTTATCTGAAGAAACCCAAAATGCTACTTTGAAGGGACATCTGCGTCCATACGTTCATTACAGCATCATTTGCAATGGCAGGCATCCTGGGTGTCCATCAACGGATGAATGGATAAAAAAGAGGTGGTAATATATGCAATGGAATATTACTCAGCCATAAAAAAATAAAATAAAATCTTGCCATCTGCAACAACATGGATGGACCTAGAGGGTAGCATGCTGAGTGAAGTAAATTAGACAGAGAAAGACAAATGTCATTAAGATTTCACTTATACGTGTGTAGAAGCAAGGGTCTACGTTTTATGTGGCACAGAATTTGGGTGTTGAATACACATTCACCATGCACACTGAGACAGAGTTGAGGCAGCAAAACACTATTTATTAAGTGAGGCAAAAAGTAAGATAGACAGAATAAAGCAAAATAAGATAAAGAGCAACAGAGAGTTCTTACCACCCGAAGAGTGTTTCCAAGGCACCGGGGAACCCAGACAGCCTCTTGACTGCAGGTATGTCTGGCGAGCGTCCTCTTTGGAGAGTTCCAACTAGGGCTCCCTGGGAAACTAAGTATATAGGGTTTTTTCCCAATAGATTACCAGTCTGGAAGAATGCTAGGCCATAACGATCACAATCAGCAAGCAGGGGGACAATGAATCACAAGTTTCAGGGTAATTATCTAGGGCAGAAGGCAGGGGACATGATTCCGGCAGTTTCACAAGGTACATGAGGTTACTATGGCCACAGCGCAACCTACGTGATCCTCTTCATGTATTCCACCGGCAAGTCAGCTAGTGTTCAACCAGAGGGGCTGGCAAGGCCTCCCTGAGTTTACTCCTGCTGACTGGGGAGTCAGTGTCCGGGTGCCATCCGGACAGAGCATTCCCCTGATGCAACAAGTGGAAGGCACAAAGGGGCACCTAACTCGCATTATATTTACTTTACAATGTGGAATCTAAAGAACAACAACAACAACAAAAAAAAAAAAAACAGAAACAAAACTCATAACTATGGAGAACATTTTGATGTTTGCCAGATAAAAGGGGATTGGAGGGGGTGGTGAAAAAAGGGGAAGGAATTAAAAAGTACAAATTGGCAGTTACAAAATAGTCATGGGGATGTAAAGAACAGCACAGGGAATATAGTCAATGATATGGTAATAACTATGTATGGTGTTAGATGGCTTCTAGATTTATCAGGGTGATCACCTCATAAGTTATATAAATGTCTAATCACTATGTTGTACACCTGAAAATAATATAATGTATGTCAATTGTAATTTAAAATTGGAAAAAAATATTGTGTCCTTATCACTTATGTGTCCCACCAGGTACCTCACACCTTCACTCAGCACCAAAGACACAACGATGAATACACATAATACAAATGCATCTAAGTCATATATGGTGAAATGGGCCATTTCTATATTCACACATTCCTCCACAGATGTCCCAACCTCTCACTGCTCTGCCTGGAGCCCACTGCTGTTAATACTATTATGCGCTTCTTAGGATGACAATCCAACTACACCTCTCTTTGCAATGTTCCCCCGTTTATCCTTGGGGAGATATTGGGGAGGCTGAAGATGATTTGATCTTGGATTCTCAACTCCTAAGAAGTCTAGTAATAAGTAATATTCATATATATTTTTCTTACCTCAATACCATAACTTTGGGGAAATCTATAGATTCATTTAAGATCTTTTTTTTTTCTGGGTTATAAGCACTGTACTAACGCATTTACACATTACTGCATTCAATCCTCACAATATGTCTATAGCATATTTGTTATTAGTCCCATTTTGCAAAAAAACAAACCAAGGGGGTCTAAATTTGTATCCAAGTATCTATAACTAGTTAGTGACAGAGGAGACCCAAGGAGTCCAAATTGCCCAGCTAATGAAAGTCAGAGCCAAACGCACAACTCAGGTTCCTGACTTGCAGAGTCATGCCATTCCAGTAGGCAACGACACTGGGCTCAAAAATCTAATCCCTTAATAAACTTACAAATTTAAAGATCTCCAAAGAGCATTCTTGGCATTGATTGAAACTGCCATTTTCAATAATCAGGAGGAACTGTCTTTCTTCTCTGGAGACTGTGACTCTGAAGTGTGACAATGATCAACCACTGCTGAGTGTGTCTGGTGAACCTGAGTGTTTATGCCCCAAATTGCACTACCCCGGGCTCTCACTGATAAACACATATGCCTGCCCTGCTGGGGAAAAAAAATGGATTCTTTCCTTTTTCAGCGTTTCACTTCCAAAACACTTTCAGTCACCTCAGGGATGCTTACAAGTATAACCTGGAGAAAATGTCTGCCCCAGCAGCTTTGACTGTAGCTTATGTAACTTCCCTCCAGGATTCCTCCGTGTGTGAATATGAGTGTGCGTGCGCGCGCGCGCGCGCGCGCGCGCGCGCGTGTGTGTGTGTGTGTGTGTGTGTCTGTGTGTGTGTTTCTTCCTAGAATCAGTGCCACATTCCCGCTGCCAGGATCAGCTGTCACTGCGCTGGTCTTCTCAGGATCCAGCTATCTCCAAGCAATAGTCTTTGGCTATTGACCCCTGTCCTAGTTCCACCTCTCTGGTTTCATCTTTCTGTCTCTCACTTTCCATCTCTATCTCATCTTCTGCTATAGGGAACTTCATAGCAGAGCTATTGAACCCTGACACAATTTCTCTCACCGTTCTCTTTTCTTCTCCCATGGGTAAGGAGAGGTGATGTACAAGGCACATCTAGGTATTCTAGCACATTCTCACCAGTCTTTACAGCAGCATGGGCTGCATATGCATTCTTTTTACTGATAGTGACTTCTATTTTTTCTTTTCATTTTCCCCATAATTTATTCTTCTGTTATGGTTGAATTTGGAGACTGTGTCATTTAAGAATCTTTCAACTACAAACAAAAAAACGTACAGGACAGCCTTAAACAAACAAACAAATGGTGTGGTTCAATTGCTCATGTCAGAAACCTGACTTAAGGCAATAGTTTGAATTCAAGAAATATCTTCAGAATTTACCATTTTCTCTTTGTTCGGATTTGGCTCGACTTTAGGGTTCTACCTTAAGACTCCCACCCCCAAACAACACAAGTCTCTTTCTACTGTGAATGCAGCAACTTCTAAGCTTTTTCTCTCAACACCACAACAATCCCATGCTCATCATTTCAAATAAAATGCCTGAGATTTACTCTAATTGGACTGTTTACACCACTTACTCCTCCATAACCAATCAAGGCGACTATGGAGAGGGCTCTCCTGATTTGCTTAAACTAATCAGAATCCACTTTGAAAACTACAAGTTTGAGGACCAGGGTTGGTAAGGAAGGTTTTTCTCTAAGAGACATCCAAGATATTAGTACCAAGTAGTATGAGGAAAATAAATATTGGACAACAAAGTATCCACTACAGAATTCCAGCTATCGGGAGGCATAACTATACATGCCAAACACCTCAGTACACTCAGCCCAGCTACCATTCTTCTTGCAATATTAACTCAAATATGTCGATGTGAGCCTTGTTCCTTTGTCGTTATTCATGATACCTATATCTATATGATTCATTCTGAAATCAGTGAAATTCCAACCTCCCTGGTACCAATATTACTCTCGGCTACTTCCATTAAATGTTTAGGTTAAGTTTGCATCTAGTAATGAAGAGACATCTTTCTATTTTGTAGCCAATATTTGTTAAAGGCAGGTGTATCTGGCCTAGAGAGAAAGGAGGTTCAGTAACTCACTCAATACTCGTATATATGTTCCTGGGACATCACTGCCTCACTGATCACACTACTACTGCCAGGGACACAGGATATTGATGCAGAACACTTACATAGTGGCCGATGGTCAGACCCCCACTCTCTTCCTAGCACCATAAAATCCCTCACCCGAAGGGACAAACTGGCATGAGCAAATCATAGGGTTATTTTCCTCTGAATATTTCAATTACTTATCAATTTCTACATCAAGTCTAAGGAATTCCATCTACTTATGAAACTGCAAAGATATCTAACATGATGTTTGCTCACCTCAGTGTGTTAACAGAGCTCTCACGTAAGACTAAGTCCATATGGGGAGCACTCTGACAGTAACAACAAGTGTCTCCAGGTAACATTTGCACCTGGATCCAATATGAAAGAAGCCGCACGTTTCCTACTCAGTGTATCAAAGAGCATATCACACAACACCTGCAACTGTATTCAGATCAATCTCAAGTCCAGCCAGCACTGGCAATCTGGCCCGATGACAAGGGACACACACGATATGGTAGAAAGAAAGCAGGTTTGCACACCAGACAGACATGAGTCTTCTGAATACTAAGTCTGCATTTTACAGGCTGGCGTGGGAATTTGTCACCGTCTCTCAGTAGCAGTTTCCTCCACTACAGGAGGTGATTATTAAAACCTACCTCTTACAGTGACTGTGAACACTGAAGGAGGTAATAAGTACAGTGGACCTGGCGAGATGCTCAATGAGTGTTGGTTCCCTTGCAGTCCCCTCCAATGGGTCCCTGCTGTCCTCTACCAACAACAACAGTGACGTCATGGTGACAGCTGCACTCCTGATACGATGTGATCAAAGCATACTTCACCTCCGTAGTGACCTCCCCAAGACAGAGAACCACAGCCATCATGAGAAGAACATCACACAGATCCCAACCCAGAAACATTCTTCAAAATACCTAAAGTGTAGACATAAAAAGCGTCAAGCATTTCCGAAGCAAGGGAAGTCTGGGAAAATGTCCCAGTCAAGAGGAACCTAAGCAGACCTGATAAAGAGCGTAATGTGATATCCGACGTGGGACCCCAGAAAATAATAAAGACACTCAAAAAATGAATGATATATTAATAAAATAGTGATATTGGTAAATAATAAGTAAAACATTTTCTTTAAAAGATACATTTACCCTGGGGTGACCAGAGAAAAGGGCAGGAGGACACACAGGGGCTGACTCCAATGCTGCCGCCTCATGCAGGAATTGCTGGGCCAGGCACCCTGCTCCTCGGGGTTCCCTTTCTGTTGGGAGGGACCCCCTGCCCCATTGTCAGTTCCCCTCAGCTGTGTGTCCGTCAGAGGAGAGGGGGCTGCTGCCTGCCAACAGGCTCAGGCTCCTGGTCCTCAAGCAAACACCTCCAGCCCTGAGCAGATCTGGGAGTGCTTGAGCATCCTGGGTGGATCTACACCTCTGTTTGTCCCTGGTCCTCCTGCATCCTCTCTGTGTCCCAGTCCCCAAGACTCTCGAGGCGTACACGTTCTTGGTGGCCTCGGGCACGCACACCCATTGGTCACAATTTGCAAGTACATCCAGACAGCAGGCCCAACAGTGGACACTTCGCCTTTGGCCGTGTTGGCCCTGAAGGAGCTAACTTGGAGCCTGTTCTCTATCTTGGGTAAGGACAGACCTTACCCAAGCAACCCATGTGCGGTACCTAGGCAGCATCTGCCTCCCACCCCCACCTCGGGCACCTGAGAGCCAGCACCACTGTGCTCCCCAAGCATGCCACCTTCCCTTGGACCACCAGCCTCACCCCGCTGTCCATGCCCCTCTGTCCGCTGGCCTGCAAAACTGCAAGTATAGTGACTTTGCACCTGTGCTTCTTCACAGCATCTTGGAGTGTATATTCCAGTATCAGGCAGATGTTGCGCTGTTTTCTGGGGTTCCTCACCCCAATCTGCAGAATGCCCATCACAGGAAAACAGTGCTGGCTGCTCTCCACTCAAACATGGCCTGCAGTTCAGTGACTCTAGTCGGCAGACACTCATGTGTGGCCCAGGAGCAGGTAGTCACCCACATGCCCCTCACAACACCCAGGTGTACCCAAGACACCTACACAGAGCAGGTCCTGTTGAGGGCCAAGCAGGAGGAAGAGTCCGCAATCAGAGAGAAGTCGGCCAATCAGGGAAGGAACCACGATGGCACTGGTGGTGCACAGTGTGCATTTAGGCCCCTGAGGGTCCAGGGAGATCTCTCTTCCATCATGCCCAGGACTGGGCCTCTGCAGAGAATCCTCCATGTGGACAGCTCAGGAGACATGTGCAACAAGAAATGCCAGGCCTGCGTGCTGAGCTCCTGCCCCGGAAGACACGCAGTCACAAGCTCATGCAGCTCCACAGAGGTTTCCCGCAAGCACTGAGGACAAGGCGTCCAGCCATATCCCATGCTCGGATATTCCAGAAGTCTTCAAAGAAAGTAAGCTTGGAGGCTCCTTCTTCTTTCTCCTCAGCTTCAGTGCTTTCCCAGAAGAAGCGCCAGCGTGAAAAGGAGGCAGATACAACATAGCTGCAGAAGGAAATAAACTGCCCAACCACATGTGACAGTATCGGGTGCAGAAAACGCAAGACTTCTCTGCTGATGCCCAAGTGAGGAAACCCTCTGAGGCTGCCAACACCACCTGAGTTGGGTTCCCGAGTCACTATGGAAAACCTAGACGCGGAGAAGGAAGCTGCGTCCCAGCGCATCAACAGTGCCCTTCGGAGAGAGACAGAGGCCATCACGGACTGCAGGGCCTCGCCTGCTGCAGGGAACGCTCCTGCACCAGCATGGACTGTGCAAACCAAAGCACAGCCCCTCACTGGTCTGCTCCTGGAGCTGCGGCAGCATCCCCTCGCCTCTTCATGTTGAAATCTATCAGGTGAGCCCCTCTGAATGAGGGGGTGAGGAGAAAGGAGGCCCTTTGCAAACCAAAGCCTGGGTTTCATCTGCCACAGATGACACTCTTCACCATCCTTGCTGCTCTCAGCACCTCCAGAACAGTCTTCCACTCAGATGTCTGTAGATTCTCCTGTCTCCTTACGGAGACCCCTCCCCTCACTGATCCTAGTGCCTGTCCCTCCACCGGCCTGCCAATCACTTCTATAGTCAGTGCCAGCCCCTCAACCAGCTCCTCTGCAGGCTTGGCTCCCCAGCTTGCCTCTGACACGGAGGTCACCTCCATGGACGGCACTCCACCTTCCCAGCTTGTCACTGGGGCTCCTGATGGGCAGAGGAACAGAGCCACCACCTTGCACAGCTCTCCCCAGGCCTTGAAACTGGCAGCTCCAGCTCTGGCTCAGGCTCAGGCCCCACCCTCTGCTCCAGGCCAGCAAGCCTTGGCAAGTGCCACACAGGTGGCTTCAGAGGACTTGTTACCCACAAATTCCACCATGGGTACCCACACCAGCACTCAGCGGGCCATGGCTACCACCCCACCTGTACGCTGCTCTGGCACAGCCACTGCCTCTGGCTTTGCAGTTGCCACCCACATGCCCCGTGCTGTGACCAATGCTGGACCCAACAGTTCACAGGACTCCTCACAGGGGGAAGCACAAGCTCCGCCCCCATCAAGTCAGGGATTTCAGCAGCACCCGGGGAGTCTAGGACCAGCTCAGCAATTGAAGATTTGAGCTGTATCTTTGCAGACCTCAGCATTACAGAGAAAACTAGTGGGGCCCCAAGCACCAAACACCGCTCTAGAGGAAGGTCAGGCCTCAACACCTGCAGTCCCCTCGCCAAAGCACCACCATGGTGACCCCGGGACCCAGGGCTAAGAAGAGCAGGGTGGTTGCAGGCACTGCAGCTCCCACTTCACGTCACATCTGTGGAGGTGCACCCAGGCAGAGTCCCCTTCCTTCCAGCCCAGGGCCCAGCACCACTGCCAGCCAGCCTGCCTTGAGCGGCGCGTTCCTCTGTCCCGGCCTCCACCACCAGCCGCCGCCTCTGCCATGGGCACAGGCAGGACGAGCCGTGCCCCCAGGGTGCCCTCAGCACCTGTCCAGGGCTTGGCTGCACACAAAACTGTTGGGCCATCGACCGAGTCGCTTTCCTCCAGCTCAGGATCCACTCTCTTGGGGCAGAAGAGGAAAAGGCAGGACTGAAAGAACAGCTTCCTGCAAGAAAACATGTCCCCCTTCCTCCCAACACGACTGCATGGGTGCCCCCGTTTAGCCACTCAACTCACGTCTAACCCTGACCTGTGTGATCTGGAAGCAACCTGGGTGCCCAGAGATAGAGCATCTCATCCCCAGCCCTGCCCGTCACTTTCCCTCAAATCTGGGTGGTTTGAGGCAGTTGGGGTTCTCAGGACAGTACACAGATGCCCTTGTCACATTTCCCTCCAGACCCTCAGCAGGCAACCATCCCCCCACACACATTTGATATTTCCCCCTTTCCCCAGTTACCTCTCAGAACCCTGCTTCTTCTCCATAATGTGCAATAAAGCCTCGCTCTTGTTCCTCTAAAAAACTAATAATAAATAAATAAATAAATAAATAAATAAATAAATAAATAAATAAAAGATGCATTTAAATGGGACACTGCATTTTTGAAACAGAGATGTTAAACCATTTCTCTAAATTAACTTACCTCTCTCTACCTGTCTCTTTCTTGCTTCCTTCTTTCTTCCTCTCTTTCCCCAAATGTGATTTCTGGGACTATTGCACCTTAGAAGCCCTAAGGCTAGAATGAGAGTTGCCTGAGGCCCATTGAGAAGGATCCTTGAAGGAAGGCGTGCCAAGTTCATACACAAGAAGAAACATGATATCCATTAGGGAAAAGCAATTTCCAGCAAAGCTCGAAATACCTGCCATACCTAGCACGTGCTGGTACTGTGCTAGCTACCTGACATGTTACCTTTTCATATTTCTTCTCACAGTAACCATCTTGACAGAGATACGCATCTCAATTTGCAGATGAAGCTTAGCCGATCACGATCCCACAACTCAAAGGAACCAGGGTTAAGTCCCACACTCCAAATCCCCTGGTTTTAACCATGGCACGTGCTGACTCCCAAGGTCACACACAGTCAGATGATCAACTTGTCTTTAGAGACCTCCCACTCCTGTTTTTGTATACTTCCTTCTTCCTAGGTGTCCAGCAACATCTGATGCCACTAAGCCATCCAGCTATGCCTCTTCCTTTCTCCAGAAGGAAGAATGAGAGCAAGGGACTGTGCAAGGGAGTGAGGCAAATGGGATGGGAGAAATGAAGCTAAGATTTGTTGAGCAGCTACTATACACCAATACACTTAGCAGGTATACATAGTAGGTACACTTAGTAGGTACACAATACACTTTAATTACTCCCTCACGATGGCCTCAGTAGAACACAATTTCCATTTTTAGACTCATGGTTACTCAGTGCTTTTACCTCAGCTGTCATGAAGGGGGAAGTTTTTCCATTTGTATCACTTTCCACACTATTCTATCACATACAGCTCACCCCATTATTACTTGCCTCCCCTGTATCCTCCCCATGCATCTCCCTGATTTGTTTACTCCAGTGGCCACCTGCCACGTTTCCAACATGTCAAGGAAGTTTTCTTTGTCTCTTTTTGTTTCCTCTTTCGCTCTAAGCTTTCTCGAGTCCTGACGTTGCTCAGCTCTTCTCCCAGTCTTTGTCCAGCTAACTGCTCCTCAATACGGGATCTTCACCTCCATGTCAATTAGACAGAGAGGTCTTTCCGAACATCCCAGACTAAATAAGGCCACCGTTTTACCCCTATTTACGGCAGTCTGTTTTTTTTAGTTGGAGTCAACATGTGCACTGTAACTATGTACGCAGTCATGGGTTTATGCATTGAATTGCTCTCTCGGATCTGTACTGCAAGCCCTGTGAAGAAATAGACCATGCCTATTTTTTTCACAATGCCTGGCACATAGTATGGCTCAGAGTATTTACTCAGTAGAGGTTTTAAATTAATAAATGGATATAAGAATAAAGGGATTTTTTTCCTTTATGAAATATTCTTTCACTTTTTTAAAGGTATGTGCCTTATATTAAAGTTATTTTGCACATGCATTATTTTCTTAACTGGACTTTGAGCTCTAAAGAGGAAAAATTCTGTAATTTCCCTATATATCCTATTATACACACAGACACGCACACACACATACATACACACACACACACACACACACACACACACACACCAAGAAAATCCGACGTAGTAGATGTCAAATAATGATGTTTGAAATAAATGAGGAGAAATAATGTATGTAGAGAAAAGCTGGCTACAGGTTCACATGTTTTTATTTTTTCTCCCTGGAATATTTGAAATTTAAAAGACCATCCCTGAAGAGCTATGCTGGAAACCCCCAAAAATGACTTGGAGTAATGGTATTTGAATCATTAATGATGAACTAATGGGGTTTTGCAGAAATCAGAGACCATCTTCCCCTTTTTTCAAATCCCATTCCATAAGTAGGCCGCTTGTATTGGCCTAAATGTGAAATTGGCTCTGTTTGCAAAAACTGTACATGACCTTGAAAGGGTTTTCACAGCATCACTCTTCCCTATTCTTTACTTTAGGATGTTATGCTGTCCTTAAATCCCACCGTTTGCACCCAGAGGGTAAGTGTCTTGCTCAACGTCTCTGAGCTACCATTAACAGCTTCCTTGCTCAGTCATGACCCTGTTCTCCCTTCTTCTGTCTTGATGATGAAGGACATCCTTGTCTGATGTTCCTCCAGGGAGATTCAGAAGCATTTCTTGTATCAAGTAAACATCTATCTGACCATTTGAATTTAATTACCAAGAAAAAATGCACAATTTAGTTGAAAATGGGAGAGCAGAGTATCTTGTATTCCTCTATACTCAGAGAATCAGCTCTTTCACTCTGAATAGCACACTGAGAGATGGGCTGGATGTTAAGTAACATCATCCTGTCACCAAAAGATTAATGGGTCCAATTATCAGTGATGCCTTGCCCTCAGTTGAGTGTAAACTAAAGGGTAATGGAGGGAGAGCTCCTTAGTTCCACGGCTGCTGGTTTTGTGACCTAAACTCAAAAGTGAATTCTGCTCAGCACAGTACAAAATGCCTTGCTCTTTCCTAGTACTCAAGATGATAATCAATTCAGGAGCATTCATTAAGCACCTCACTGGTGATTTCCAGCTGTGCTAGAAGAGCTCAGATGTGGTGCTTCCCTCTCTCTGACTCATCTTCCAATCCCATGAGGGGATGGTGAGGGTCTCCACACTTGCTTTGCCAGTACACTTGGATATGTGTGTTGAGAGGGGAAGGATGGTGCAAAGGGAAAGAATTGGTAAAGAAGCATGGGAACTAAGTGGGCATAAAAAAGGACAGCTGACATTCCTGAGATGGGGTATTACTATGTTTACCCAGAAGCAGGAGGTGGCTTTGAAAAAAAAGACAAGAGAGACTCTTCACTACCTGAAGTATATTCATTCCACCCAAAATCACCCCACATGCTACCACTGGCATCTGTGCTTTAGGCAGTACACCTCTCCCCATGCCCATGTGGTTAGCCCAGAGGCCCTGAAGAGGCTGCACATCAAAGTGAAAATGCAAAACAGTGTATGATTCAATTCACCTTACAAAATAAAAGAAACCTGCCCTTTCGTGGTATTATACTATATACTTATAAATACGAATACAAATATGTAACACAAAATAATGACTTCCAAAATGTGGATGTTTGTATGGAATGTTATAATAAACAGTATTGGAGTTTTTTTTGGATGTTTAGTATGCAATCATTTTTTCTACTTGAGGAGAATCTCAAAGCAGATGTGGGGTTCTATCTCTTACAAGCTGAAAAAAAAAAAAAGGTATGTCTTTCCCAGTTCTCTGGCAGCCAGAGCATGGCTGCCAGGCATAGTATCAGCCAACAGATATCCCAGTTGAGAATTTGAGCCTTTCAACCTTGACAGATTAACACAAAAAAATTCAGAGAAAATGAAGACCTCAATAAAATACTAGCGAACAGAATCCACAACACATATAAAGAATTGCACACCATGACCAAGTAGTTTAACATCTGAAAAGTCAATCAGTATAATTGACTATAGCATAATAAGAATAACCTTATAAAGAATATAGTCTTCACCTTATTTTTATATGTGAGAAAACCAAAGTTAAAAGAAATGACATGATTGCCTAGGACAGAGCAGACTACAAGATGGAAATCCAGATCTGCTGAGTACAGATCCAAGCAACTTCTACTATACCAAGCTGGTTCCTTGATTTTCTGTTCTCAAAACACAGAAAGTATGTGAGCTTGCCTGTGTAAGGAGGAGGGCATTGAGATCAAGTAGACACCACAGGAAACAGTATAAAAGCTCAACGATTACCCATGAATTACTTATATCCAGTCAATGCAACAGGAAGCAGTCATTCACCGTTCTGTTTTCTAAAAGTATTTAATGACATGACAAAATAACATATTAGCTGAAAACGTGAAGATAAACATTGTCAGAAATGAACCCAATCATGTTATATGCATACATGGATTGCGTGTTCTTCTATGAGTGTATCAGAAAAGCATTGTGTAAAGTGCTAGTCATTAATTACGGAAAGATAAGGAAGAAAAAGAGCATAAACTTCGAGGAGAAAGAGGAGTAGTAGGAGACAGGCCATTATAAAGAAAATAAGTAGCTCTAGTCTTGGCCATGAAGGAAAAGTCTGGGTCCATTGGAATCCTACCATATTATACTCACCAAAAGCCTATTGCTTTAAGTCCTGGTGAGAAAACTACACATTTCCTTTCTGTGTCAGAGATTCCTATCACTGTTTTTTCTTTTTTTTCCTTTTTTTCTTTTTTTTTTTTTTTTTTTTGCGGGGAGGGGATGTCATAGAATAAGTGTTTATTATCAGAGTACCAGAGATCTGAGAAGGCAGCGGGCTTACACCTCCAAACATGGCCTTAACATTTTAATTGCTTGTGGCTCTCACAGCTTTCCCAAATATCCAAATAGTAGTATTGCCGTATCTTCCTGAATGCTGACCTCTCCTGGCCATTTCTGGTATTACAATTCTTCTAACCATAGCACACTGAGTATTGAGGCAGCTGTCAATGGGTTCTCTTCACTCTCACAGATGAGCTGAAATGACCAGAGGTGCCTGAGAGGTTGCACTGCTTGGAATCCACTGACAGCAATCCCAAATCCCCTTAACGTCAGTCTGGCCATTATACACATCCAAATTCACAATGGCTGGGCACTCTGAAGAGCTCTCTCACCACCCAACCCTGGGCACTGGCGATTTCTCTATTGTGGTCACTTTCTGATTCAGGCAGTTATTGCAGACTGGGTTTCCATCGCAAACGTGAATTTCCTCATCTGTGTTCCCTGATTTCACACCTTTCTCCTCACACCTGTGTCCTCCCTCTGCCTAATGGAACAGTAAGACTCACTTTGATAATTATGAGTCTCCACACTAGACGATAAAACTTCTGAATTTGGCAGCAATATAAATTATGAGAGAAGGAAGGCTGGGCCCTTGGATGTCTGAAATTCCATCAGTCGCTCTGGGGAACTTTTAGTGGAAGAGGCTCTAATATCTAAAAGAAGGCTCCAGAGACGTCTCCAGCGATGGTTAAAAACACAGCCTTCATTTTGGTCAGTTCCTACGGACAATCTACGACTGAGCAATTTTATGGGTCATCCAATTGTTGTAGCCACTAAGGACCAGCTACACTTCCTGCCACCAATGCAACCAGCCCAGTACAATCACTTCACAAGAGCATTGATCAGTCATTGAAAAAATATTTTCTCTTCATGCTCAGAGTTACTGCTGGCTAGGATAGACTTAGAAAGAATTGTACACCTGAAATCTATGTAATTTCACTAACAATTGTCACCCCAATAAATTTAAAAAAAAAGAAAAAAGAAAGCAAAGCTTTAATAATGAAGATTATTCAACTGGTAAAATGTATTTGATGCAATTTATATTATGGTTTTAGCTTGATAAACAATTTTAGTTGGATTATTTTAGTTGACACGGGTTTTCAATCATAGCCTTGGAGTTTCTAAAGGCAGTTCCCTTAGAAAGCATACATATGACTTTGAGTGTTTCTGAACATATTTGTGATCAGTCTTTCTGAATTTAAATTATGATATAGCGCCTCAAATTATATACATTTGATACACTGACCTTAGGAATGAGAAAGAGGAGAAGAAAGAAGTAGAGAAGAACCGAGCAGTTACCACGATGAAGCAAATGTGGAGCCATTGCAGCAAGAGGCCTACAGCCTTTGCATTCCCAGGGGCAGAGCCACAGTTGGAAGCATTGTCTTAGATCATAGTTTTCATTTTCACTGAATCTTTGTATCTTGTCAACAGCAGGTCTGCTCTCAATTTAAATCTAGTTAATGGGAGGACTTGGGCCTGTGGACTCCTGCTAATGACATGGTCATAGGTTTTGAAAAATCTGTTTTCCTAGGGTGCAATTTCTTCCCTTTGCAAGGAGCCTAAGAACATGAGTACCCATTTCACAAATATATGCAATGAAAAAGAATATAATTATCATCAAGCAAGGAGTATTTAAGAACCTAAACTAGGCCTTGAGGGTGAAGGATACAATACAAGTATGTGCTAGTTAGAATTCACTGGGTGCAAGGAGAAGAATAAGCAGCTAAAACTGGTTTCACTGGTAAGAACAGTTGTTTTCCCTATAACAAAAGTTCTAGAAGAAAAAGAGTTCCAGAGTCAATGATAGAATCAGAGACTCATGTTAGTTCAGCTTTCCCATCTGCTACACTTAGACAACTTGCTCTCATTTTCGGTTTTCTCCTTGGGGTGTCAAGTAGCTGTCATAGGTCCTAGAAACCACAGCAAGGCAGAAAATAGGATTTTATGTTCCTACATTTCCTTTTTAATTAGCAAGCCAAATACTTCTCAGAAGCCATAGAGCCTGATTTCATGCAAGTATCATTGGCTCAAGTCCTAGCTGGCAGAGATTTGGCAGAGCTAGCATTTAGCCATTTTTGGCCAAAAAGCACGAAGGAGCTCATAGGGTGCAGAGAGCTGGCACAGGAGCAATCAGCATCCTGACACCGGTATCAGGTACATGGCCCAAACAAAGAGCTGACAATTGACTGTTACCAACATCATTTTGCATGGCGATTGACAGTTCACAAAGCACTTTCTAATAAATTACTTCACTGAATCTTATTACCCTGCAATATAGATTCAATCACCCTTTCTATATTTTTAATGAGGAACGTGAATCTCAGTATAGAAAATGACTAGTAATATAGTACAAATCAAGCCTCCTTCAACTTTGTCAGCCTAGTGGTATACAAACTTAGAAACCATGGACATCGATCAGACTTGGAATGGAGACATTAAGACCACAGGCTGAGTCAGGGAAACCAGGCCCTGCATAGGCAGATCACTAGCCAGAATTAACTTGTGGTCTAGGAAAAGAGGACATTAGCAAACAAGAAAATTTATCAGCCAATAAATGGATAAATTCTGAGGCAGAACCATGAATGCATAATCAGCTAAGAAGTTTCATTATTGGGCACCTGCTTACTCTCTGTTTAGACTATGGAGAAAATCAGTATGAATTAGACTTAGTTTCTATCTTCTAAGACCAGAGTCATATAATACCAATTAGTAAATGCTCTAATAGAACATGAAGCTTGATATTCCATGAATACCTGGGGGAGAAAGATGGAAGAACATAGATTTTAGAGAGAAGGTAGCTCCTTCACTTGACATTGAAGAAAAGGATGCAGAACAAGAGAAAGTGTGGCACAGGTGGAGGCCACACTATTAGCAAAGAGATACAATAACAAGGACTGGAATGTATAGAAGAACAGAAAGGGGAATCTAACAGGAAAGGCAGAATGTTTGCAGAGGTAGGAATTGATGGATGGGAGAGGGCGGAGAGTGGCATCTTAAGTGTGTCATCACAAACATCAGTTAGTAACTCTCTGGAAGTTAAGTGACCTTTGGCTGGGGAGCAACTCCATGAAAGAAAACATACCAAAGAGGCAGCCAAACATAAATGGGGTAGTTAAATATATGTGACTCTGTACGCCCCCACCGTACCCCCAAGGACTACAGGCTCTTTCTTTTGTAAATGCAGCAATTTCTAAGCTTCTCCTCGCAATACCAGAACAATGCCATTCTCATAATTTCAAGTGAAATGTGTGATATTTACTCTAATTGGACCTTTTACAGCACTTACTCATCTATAACCAGTCAATCTGACTATGGAGGGCTATGGTGATTTATTTAAACCAATCAGAATCCACTTTTTAAAAAAATTCTTTTTATTAGTTTTGGGTTTACAAAGCAACATAATAGACATTTAAGCCCCTAATAAAGTGACACCCCCCAAGCTACTACCCCTCTGACATATAGTTGTTACAATACCATCGACTACCTTCCCTATGTTGTACTCCACATCCCGTGACTATATATACCTATATATTTAGTTATAGTTGACATTAAATATTCTTCTTCTTCAGCTTCAGGTGTACAGCACATTGGTCAGGCATCTACACCGTCTATGAATTGATGCCCCTGATGAGTCCAGTGCCCATCTGGCACCTTACATGATCTTTACAACATTGTTGATTATATTCCCCATACTGTATTAACTACCAATTTGTATTTAATACCCTGCCCCCAAACCCATTCCTATCTATCACCCGGTAGATCTAGGACCTATCTGACACCATTCCTAGTTATAACAATATTATTGACTATATTCCTTATACTATACCCTACAACCTAATGACCACTGTGTAATATCTTAATCCCTTCCCCTTTCATCCATCCTTAACCCCCCTCCCAGAATCACCTTTTGAAACTACAAGTTTGAAGACAAGGGTTGGAAGTGGAGGTTTTTCTTTAAACGAAATCCAGGATATCAATACCAAGAAGTATGAGGAAAATAAATGTTGGACAACAATGTTTCCACTACAGAATTCCAACTATCTGTAGGCATAATTGCACATGTCAAATGCATTAGTACACTCAGCCCAGCTAAAATTCTTCTTGCAATATTAATTTAAAAATTTGGAAGTGAGCCTTGTTCCTTTGTCGTTATTCCTGATACCTATATTTATATGATTCACTCTGAGATCAGTGAAATTCCTACTTCCCTGGTATCAACACTATTCTCGGCTACATCCATTCAATGTTTAGGTAAAGTTTGTATCTAGTAGTGATGACAGAACTTTTTTGTAGCCACCTCAAAATTTGTTAAAGGCAGGTGTATCTGGCCTAGAGAGAAAGGAGGTTCAGTAACTCACTCAATACTCGTATATATGTTCCTGGGACATCACTGCCTCACTGATCACACTACTACTGCCAGGGACACAGGATATTGACGCAGAACACTTACATAGCGGCCGATGGTCAGACCCCCACTCTCTTCCTAGCACCATAAAATCCCTCACCCGTAGGGACAAACTGGCATGAGCAAATCATAGGGTTATTTTCCTCTGAATATTTCAATTACTTATCAATTTCTACATCAAGTCTAAGGAATTCCATCTATTTATGAAACTGCAAAGATATCTAACATGACGTTTGCTCACCTCAGTGTGTTAACAGAGCTCTCACGTAAGACTAAGTCCATATGGAGAGCACTCCGTCAGTAACAAGTGTCTCCAGGTAACATTTGCACCTGGATCCAATATCAAAGAAGCCACACGTTTCCTACTCAGTGTATCAAAGAGCACATCACACAATACCTGTAACTGTATTCAGATCAATCTCAAGTCCAGCCAGCACTGGAGATCTGGCCCGATTACAAGGGACACACACACAATATGGTAGAAAGAAAGCTGGTTTTCACACCAAACAGACATGAGTCTTCTGAATACTAAGTCTGCATTTTACACGCTGGCATGGGAATTTGTCACCGTCTCTCAAAAGCAGTTTCCTCCACTACAGGAGGGTGATTATAAAAACCTACCTCTTAAAGTGACTGTGAACACTGAAGGAGGTAATTAGTACAGTGGACCTGGCGAGATGCTCAATGAGTGTTGGTTCCCCTCCAATGGGTCCCTGCTGTCCTCTACCGACATCAACAGTGACATCATGGTGACAGTTGCACTCCTGATACGATGTGATCAAAGCATACTTCACCTCCGTAGTGACCTCCCCAAGACAGAGAACCACAGCCATCATGAGAAGAACATCACACAGATCCCAACCCAGAGACATTCTTCAAAATGTCTGAAGTGTAGACATCAAAAGTGTCAAGCATTTCCGAAGCAAGGGAAGTCTGGGAAAATGTCCCAGTCAAGAGGAACCTAAGCAGACCTGATAAAGAGCGTAACGTGATATCCGACGTGGGACCTCAGAAAAGAATAAAGATACTCAAAAAATGAATGAAATATGAATAAAGTAGGGATATTAGTTAATAATTATGTTTCCACATTTATACGGAACATATTCTATATGTTCATTCATTGTAACACATATATGTGTAAGGTCAGGTATTACTAATAGGGGAAATATGAGAACTCTTTGTGTGATCATCTCAATTTTTCTTTACATAAACTGTTCTAAAATAAAACAATTTCTTTAAAAGATACATTTACCCTGGGCTGACCAGAGAAAAGGGCAGGAGGACACACAGGGGCTGACTCCAAAGCTGCCGCCTCATGCAGGAATTGCTGGGCCAGGCACCCTGCTCCTCGGGGTTCCCTTTCTGCTGGGAGTGACCCCCTGCCGCATTGTCAGTTCCCCTCAGCTGTGTGGCCGTCAGGGGAGAGGGGGCTGCTGCCTGCTAACAGGCTCAGGCTCCTAGTCCTCAAGAAAAGCAGATCTGGGAGTGCCTGAGCACCCTGGACGGATCCACACCTCTGCTTGTTCCTGATCCCTGCGCATCCTCTGTGTGCCCCTGGCCCCCAGGCTCTCTGTGCTCATGTGCTCCTGGCGGCATCGGGAACACGTGCCCACTGTTCCCTAGCACGTTGCAAGTGCATCCAGACAGCAGGCCCAACAGTGGGCACTTGGCCCACGGCCGTGTTGGCCCCTGAAGGAGCTAACTTGGAGCCTGGTCTCTATCCAAGGACAGACCTTACCCAAGCGCCCCATGTGCAATTACCTGGGCAGCATCGATGCCCCCCCCACTCCCACCCCAGGTACCAAGGACCACTAGAGCTGTGCTCCCCAAGCATGCCACCTTCCCTTGGACCACCAGCCTCACCCCGCTGTCATGCCCCTCTGTCCTCTGGCCTGCAAAACTGCAAGTATAGTGACTTTGCCCCTGCGCTTTTTCACAGCATCTTGGAGTGTATATTCCAGTATCAGGCAGATGCTGCGCTGTTTTCTGGGGTTCCTCACCCCAATCTGCAGAATGCCCATCACAGGAAAACAGTGCTGGCTGCTCTCCACTCAAACATAGCCTGTAGCTCAGTGTGTCTAGTCGGCAGACACTCATGTGTGGCCCAGGAGCAGGTAGTCACCCACATGCCCCTCACAACACCCAGGTGTACCCAAGACACCTACACAGAGCAGGTCCTGTTGAGGCCAAAGGGAGGACCAAGCAGGAGGAAGAGTCCGCGATCAGAGAGAAGTGGGCCAATCAGGGAAGGAACCCCAATGGCACTGGTGGTGCACAGTCTGCATGTAGGCCCCTGAAGGTCCGGGGAGACCTCTCTTTCTTCATGCCCAGGCCTGGGCCTCTGCAGAGAATCCTCCATGTGGACAGCTCAGGAGACATGTGCAACAAGAAATGCCAGGCCTGCGTGCTGAGCTCCTGCCCCAGAAGAGACGTAGACAAAAGCTCATGCAGCTCCTCAGAGGTTTCCCGCCAGCGCTGAGGATGAGGCATCCAGCCATATCCCATGTTCGGTGATTCCAGAAGTCCTCAAAAAAGTGAGCCAGGAGGGTTCTTTTCCCTCCTCGGCATCCGTGCTTTTCCAGAAGCGCCAGCATGAAAAGGAGGCAGATACAACATAGCGGCCGAAGCAAAGTGCTCACCCACAGGTGACAGTATCAGGTGCAGAAAACGTAGGGCTTCTCTGCTGCCGCCCAAGAGAGAGGCCCCTCTGAGGCTGCCCACACCACCTGAGGTGAGTTTCTGAGTCACTGCAGAAGACCTAGACTCAGAGGAGGAAGCTGCGTTCCAGCGCATCAACAGTGCCCTTCGGAGAGAGACAGAGGCCATCACGGACTGCAGGGCCTCGCCTGCTGCAGGGACCGCTCCTGCACCAGCTGTACCTCCAGCCCCCAACAGGAAACCACAGCAGAAGGAAGCAGGCCTCCTCAGGCCTAGGGGCTCTTCTAGACTCTGCTAAGGGGCTGCGTCTGTGCAGCCTTTGTCACCAAGGAAGCACGGTTTACCCCCTCTTTTCCCAGTCAGAGGCCCTCACTGATCTGTGCTTCCTCCCCAGGTGGCAGGCAGGACTGACCTGTCTGCAGGGCCCACAAACCCATTAGCCCCTCCATCAGGCAGAGATTGTGCAATTCAAAGCCCAGCTCCTCACTGGCCTGCTCCCACAGCTTCTGCACGATCGACTCCGCCCTTCATTTCAAAGCCCATTTGGGGCCCGTTCTGAATATTGGGGAAGGAGACCCTTTGCAAACCAAAGCCTGAGATTCATCTGCCACAGATGACACTCTTCACCTTCCCCGCTGCTCTCAGCACCTCCAGAACAGTCTTCCACTCAGATGTCTGGAGATTCTCCTGTCTCCTTACGGAGACCCCTCCCCTCACTGATCCTAGTGCCTGTCCCTCCACCGGCCTGCCAATCACTTCTACAGTCAGTGCCAGCCCCTCAACCAGCTCCTCTGCAGGCTTGCCTCCCCAGCTTGCCTCTGACACAGAGGTCACCTCCATGGACGGCACTCCACCTTCCCAGCTCGTCACTGGAGCTCCTGATGGGCAGAGGAACAGAGCCACCACCTTGCACAGCTCTCCCCAGGCCTTGAAACTGGCAGCTCCAGCTCTGGCTCAGGCTCAGGCCCCACCCTCTGCTCCAGGCCAGCAAGCCTTGGCAAGTGCCACACAGGTGGCTTCAGAGGACTTGTTACCCACAAATTCTACCATGGGTACCCACACCAGCACTCAGCGGGCCATGGCTACCACCCCACCTGTACGCTGCTCTGGCACAGCCACTGCCTCTGGCTTTGCAGTTGCCACCCACATGCCCCGTGCTGTGACCAATGCTGGACCCAACAGTTCACAGGACTCCTCACAGGGGGAAGCACAAGCTCCGCCCCCATCAAGTCAGGGATTTCAGCAGCACCCGGGGAGTCTAGGACCAGCTCAGCAATTGAAGATTTGAGCTGTATCTTTGCAGACCTCAGCATTACAGAGAAAACTAGTGGGGCCCCAAGCACCAAACACCGCTCTAGAGGAAGGTCAGGCCTCAACACCTGCAGTCCCCTTGCCAAAGCACCACCATGGTGACCCCGGGACCCAGGGCTAAGAAGAGCAGGGTGGTTGCAGGCACTGCAGCTCCCACTTCACGTCACATCTGTGGAGGTGCGTCCAGGCAGAGTCCCCTTCCTTCCAGCCCAGGGCCCAGCACCACTGCCAGCCAGCCTGCCTTGAGCGGCGCGTTCCTCTGTCCTGGCCTCCACCGCCAGCCGCCGCCTCTGCCATGGGCACAGGCAGGACGAGCCGTGCCCCCAGGGTGCCCTCAGCGCCTGTCCAGGGCTTGGCTGCACACAAAACTGTTGGGCCATCGACCGAGTCGCTTTCCTCCAGCTCAGGATCCACTCTCTTGGGGCAGAAGAGGAAAAGGCAGGACTGAAAGAACAGCTTCCTGCAAGAAAACATGTCCCCCTTCCTCCCAACACGACTGCATGGGTGCCCCCGTTTAGCCACTCAACTCACGTCTAACCCTGACCTGTGTGATGAGGGAGCAACCTGGGTGCCCAGAGATAGAGCATCTCATCCCCAGCCCTGCCCGTCACTTTCCCTCAAATCTGGGTGGTTTGAGGCAGTTGGGGTTCTCAGGACAGTAGACAGGTGCCCTTGTCACATTTCCCTCCAGTCCTGCAGCAGGCAGCCATCCCCCCACACACATTTGATATTTCCCCCTTTCCCCAGTTACCTCTTAGAACCCTGCTTCTTCTCCATAATGTGCAATAAAGCCTCGCTCTTGTTCCTCTAAAAAACTAATAATAATAAATAAATAAAAGATGCATTTAAATGGGACACTGCATTTTTGAAACAGAGATGTTAAACCATTTCTCTAAATTAACTTACCTCTCTCTATCTGTCTCTTTCTTCCTTCCTTTCTTCTTTCTTTCTCTCTTCCTCCAAATGTGATTTCTGGGACTATTGCACCTTAGAAGCCTTAAGGCTAGAATGAGAGTTGCCTGAGGCCCATTGAGAAGGATCCTTGAAGGAAGGCCGTGCCAAGTTCATACACAAGAAGAAACATGATATCCATTAGGGAAAAGCAATTTCCAGCAAAGCTCGAAATACCTGCCATACCTAGCAGGTGCTGGTACTGTGCTAGCTACCTGACATGTTACCTTTTCATATTTCTTCTCACAGTAACCATCTTGACAGAGATACGTATCTCAATTTGCAGATGAAGCTTAGCCGATCACGATCCCACAACTCAAAGGAACCAGGGTTAAGTCCCACACTCCAAATCCCCTGGTTTTAACCATGGCACGTGCTGACTCCCAAGGTCACACACAGTCAGATGATCAACTTGTCTTTAGAGACCTCCCACTCCTGTTTTTGTATACTTCCTTCTTCCTAGGTGTCCAGCAACATCTGATGCCACTAAGCCATCCAGCTATGCCTCTTCCTTTCTCCAGAAGGAAGAATGAGAGCAAGGGACTGTGCAAGGGAGTGAGGCAAATGGGATGGGAGAAATGAAGCTAAGATTTGTTGAGCAGCTACTATACACCAATACACTTAGCAGGTATACATAGTAGGTACACTTAGTAGGTACACAATACACTTTAATTACTCCCTCACGATGGCCTCAGTAGAACACAATTTCCATTTTTAGACTCATGGTTACTCAGTGCTTTTACCTCAGCTGTCATGAAGGGGGAAGTTCTTCCATTTGTATCACTTTCCACACTATTCTATCACATACAGCTCACCCCATTAGTACTTGCCTCCCCTGTATCCTCCCCATGCATCTCCCTGATTTGTTTACTCCAGTGGCCACCTGTCACGTTTCCAACGTGTCAAGGAAGTTTTCTTTGTCTCTTTTTGTTTCCTCTTTCGCTCTAAGCTTTCTCGAGTCCTGACGTTGCTCAGCTCTTCTCCCAGTCTTTGTCCAGCTAACTGCTCCTCAATACGGGATCTTCACCTCCATGTCAATTAGACAGAGAGGCCTTTCCCAACATCCCAGACTAAATAAGGCCACCGTTTTACCCCTATTTACGGCAGTCTGTTTTCTTTAGTTGGAGTCAACATGTACACTGTAACTATGTATGCAGTCATGGGTTTATGCATTGAATTGCTCTCTCGGATCTGTACTGCAAGCCCTGTGAAGAAATAGACCATGCCTATTTTTTTCACAATGCCTGGCACATAGTATGGCTCAAAGAGTATTTACTCAGTAGAGTTTTTAAACTAATAAATAGATATAAGAATAAAGGGATTTATTTTCCTGTATGAAATATTCCTTCACTTTTTTGAAGGTATATGTCACTGTGTGCCTTGTATTAAAGTTATTTTGCACGTGTTATTTTCTTAACTAGAATTTAAGCTCCAAAGAGGAAAAGTTCTGTAATTTTCCTATGTATCCTCTATTACACACACACACAGACACACACACACACACACAAACACACACACAACTTATATTATGCTTTGGCCTGACAAACAATTTTAGTTGGATTATTTTAGGTGACACAGGTTTTCAATCACAGCCAGGGATTTTCTAAAGGCGGTTCCCTGAGAAAGCACACAGGACTTTGAGTGTTTCTGAGCATATTTGAGGTCAGACTTTTTGAATTTAAATTATGATATAGCTCCTCAAATTACATACATTTGATACACTGACCTCTGGAATAAGAAAGAGGAGAAGAAAGAAGTAGAGAAGAAACTGAGCAGTTACCACGTTGAAGCAAGTATGGAGCAATTGAAGCAAGAAGCCTAGAGGCTTTGCATTTCCCAGGACAGAGCCACAGTTGGAAGCATTGTCTTAGAGCATAGTTTTCATTTTCATTGATCATTTTACCTTGTCTACAGCAGGTCTACTCTCGATTTAAATCTAGTTTATGTCAGGCCTTGGGCCTTTGGACTCCTGCTAATGACATGGTCATGAAAAATCTGTCTCCGTTTTCCTAGGGTGCAATTTCTTCCCTTTGCAAGGAGTCTAAAAGCGTAAGTGCCCATTTCACAAAAACATGCAATGAAGAAGAATATAACTATCATCAAGCAAGAAGTACTTAAGAACCTGAACTAGGCCTTGACTGTGAAGGATACAATACAAGTATGTGCTAGTTGGAATTCATTGGGTGCAAGGAGAAGAATAAGCAGCTAAAACTGGTTTCACTGGTAAGAACAGTTATTTTCCCCATAACAAAAGTTCTGGAGGCAAGGCCCTTCCATAGTCAATAATAGAATCAGAGACTCATGTTAGTTCAGCTTTCCTTTCTGCCACTCTTAGACAACTTGCTCTCATTTTTGGTTTTCTCCTTGGGGTGATAAGATAGCCGTCATAGGTCCCAGCAATCACAGCAAGGCAGAAAACGGGATTTTATGTTCCTACATTTCCTTTTTAATTAGCAAGCCAAATACTTCTCAGAAGCCATAGAGCCTGATTTCATGCAAGTCTCATTGGCTCAAGTCCTAGCTGGCAGAGATTTGGCAGAGATAGCATTTAGCCATTTTTGGCCAAAAAGCACGAACGAGCTCATAGGGTGCAGAGAGCTGGCGCAGGAGCAATCGACATCCTGACACCGGTATCAGGTGCATGGGCCAAACAAAGAGCTGACAATTGACTGTTACCAACATCATTTTGCATGGCGATTGACAGTTCACAAAGCACTTTCTAATAAATTACTTCACTGAATCTTCACATTACCCTGCAATATAAATTCAATCACCCTTTCTATATTTTTAATGAGGAACGTGAATCTCAGTATAGAAAATGACTAGTAATATAGTACAAATCAAGCCTCCTTCAACTTTGTCAGCCTAGTGGTATACAAACTTAGAAACCATGGACATCGATCAGACTTGGAATGGAGACATTAAGACCACAGGCTGAGTCAGGGAAACCAGGCCCTGCATAGGCAGATCACTACCCAGAATTAACTTGTGGTCTAGGAAAAGAGGACATTAGCAAACAAGAAAATTTATCAGCCAATAAATGGATAAATTCTGAGATAGGACCATGAATGCAAAATCAGCTGAGAAGTTTCATTATTGGGCACCTGCTTACTCTCTGTTTAGACTATGGAGAAAATCAGTATGAATTAGACTTAGTCTCTATCTTCTAAGACCAGAGTCATATAATACCAATTAGTAAATGCTCTAATAGAACATGAAGCTTGATATTCCATGAATACCTGGGGGAGAAAGATGGAAGAATGTAACAGATTTTAGAGAGAAGGTAGCTCCTTCACTTGACATTGAAGAAAAGGATGCAGAACAAGAGAAAGTGTGGCACAGGTGGAGGCCACACTATTAGCAAAGAGATACAATAACAGGGACTGGAGTGTATAGAAGAACAGAAAGGGGAATCTAACAGGACAGGCAGAACGTCTGCAGAGGTAGGAATTGATGGATGGGAGAGGGCGGAGAGTGGCATCTTAAGTGTGTCATCACAAACATCAGTTAGTAACTCTCTGGAAGTTAAGTGACCTTTGGCTGGGGAGCAACTCCATGAAAGAAAACATACCAAAGAGGCAGCCAAACAGAAATGGGGCAGTTAAATACACATGACTCGGCGGCCCCTCAGAACTGATGCCCAGTTGGACTCTGGCTGCCGTCACTTCTGCAGGAACGTCAGTGTATTGCAACAGTGAGCCTCTCCCCCAGCATTTACTCTCTGAACGATGCCTCGGATTTTACAGCTCTGATCTGTCTTAGGAAATACAAACTCCAGAACAAGCTGAAAATATCATTGAGTAAATCATCTTGGTGTATTGGGAAATTCTTGACCCAAAATCAGGAACACTAGACTCCCTTTTTTTTGTCAGTTGTTGCTCTGCTGATACTCTCCAGAAGACAAATAGCCGTTCAGTGTGGGTGTCTAAAATAATCCCTTTTTATTTCCAACTCAAGGTAACATTAAGGAATAATCATAATTTACTTGCACTGATGTTTCAGGCCTCCATAAGTGAGGATTTTCTTGTACTTCAAAGTTCTAGGCAGTAACGACTGTACCTGTCTTAGGAGAGGTGGACACAGAGAAAACCATCAGAGGAAGAAACACTCTGAGAATACGGCCTGGTTACTGGTTACCCAGTGCAAAAGCACCTCACTCCATCTTTTATGACCATGATGAATGACCATGGTGGCATACCATTATAGCTTTTCCCTTCACATTTAGAGCACTAAGAGGATGCGTCCTCTATTCTTTAATAGAACAATGAGTGTTAATGCTAAAAAGTGTTGAACCAACCATTCCAATCCTGGGAGTCAATTTGAAATAAATATTAAGATAGATGTACACATTGAAGCAATCCAGATGTTTATCAATAGAAGGGTTGTTCCATAACAATAGTTCCAAAATGCCATGGAGAATTAAAAACAATGGGTAGATCCACACACACTGACATAAGACGTATTTTTACAAAAGGCAATTCAAAGAACCATACATATAGAATTGTCCTACTTATGTAAAAACATACACAAATTATGCTCATATCTTAATGTGAATGTATCTGGAGACTGGAATGAAGAAGGATTTTCACATTTTCTCTACATGCTTCCATATTGTTTGCATTTTATGTAGTGTGTCACCTGTGTGACTTCAGAGAAAGATTCTATCTCTGTACATAAGCGGTGACATGGCAGGACTGACCCAGAAGGGCCATGTGCAAGAGTCTGGATTGTCTGAACAGTTAGGAGAGCCTGAACTGAAAGGTTAGGGAGAGAATGGAAGATAAATAATGGAGAATTTCCTAAGATAAATAAAAGACACTGAGGTGACCTCTGGCCCCAGTGGAGTGCAGCAGCTGTCAACATCTTGTCCTGCTTCACAGTGCCAGCTTAATATGGGCAGCTCAGGGCTTAACCATTCCTTCCTTACACTTTGGCTATGAAGCTTTCAGGAATTTACTTCACCCTTCTGTTGGTTTTCTTATGTTAGAAAAAGAGAGGGGAGGAGAGCAATTATGAGAAAATGTCACATACCTTGGTCAAGTTGAATTCGAGGGATCTGTGCTTGTACGTTTCAGCTCCTTGGCTCCATCTGCCCTTGTAGTACCCAATCCACAGCTCCCTGAACAAACAACTAGATTTTCCTGCATCCTAAGGATATTCTGAGTATCTGGGGCCTGTTTCACTATGTTTCCGTCAGGTCCTTGTATCTTCTGGACAATCTCCCCGTTGGAGTAGGTGACCACCAGTTGACCCTGAAACCGGACCCAGACAATTGCAGGATCCCCATTCCTCCCCCACTACTTGGAATGTACGTTCTGCCCACTGTTCCCACAGCCAAAGCCATTTAAGGGCACAGCCTTAAGAGAGTAAGATGCTGACACCATCGGATGGGATGGTGTATGTGACTGAACCCATTTAAGGCCTCTATATAAACTTTTAAAGCTCTGGTGGTCGGGTGTGAAGATCTACTGTCTGGCAGCTGCCCATGGCAAGCCTCACATGGATGTTCCCTCGCTTATTAAAACTGCCACATACCAGTCTGGAGTGGTCTGCCTCTTCCGTCTCTCTTTGCCCTCCATATATGGGTACCAATTCCACATTTCACCTGCAAAGCTCTCAAGGTTTCGAACCAACACCGTCTGACCTTCAAGTAAAGCAAATCCAAATTTGTGGTCACGTGAATTATGCCATGCACATGGCATTTCAAAAAATATTCCAAGGCACAGTCCTCCAAGTGTCATTTAGTATCTTATGCAACAATGATAGCTTATTGCGTATAAAGGGGAAAATTATTGCTACGATGTGTGCAGTTGATGCAGAATAGAAGCAGCTTCTTCAGGAGCTAATAAAAGGCCATCTGGAGACACCCTTCAACACTGATGTTACATTTCATTTTTTAATGCACTAGAGGGTGCATGGAAAATTAGGTTTTGTGAAAGCTAGAAAAGTGGCATGTCTGTTGCCTTTCCTTGGGACTTTGTCATTTATATTTATGATATTGTTTCTAAACTGACAAGGTGACTCAAATCAAATCCATTTGTAGAGCTTACTTCGGATGTGCTGCTGTAGATTTCTATATATGACAAATCCACACCTTGAAAACAGACTAAATAAATATCATACCTTATGTACCAGTATCCTCTTGATACTCTGATATCATTGATAGTCAAGGTAAAATTTATAAATCTGTTTTTTTTTTCCTTCCAGTCTTAGCTGAATGAAAAATTTTGTTCATTGTCTTTTTGGAGAACCCACACTTTTTTCTATCTCCCTCAGGGAAGTAAAACTAACGCTTTTCAGTGTTTACGCTAACACACACATTCACATAAAAAAAACATTCAAGGAGGGTATTAAAGTATTAATAAAATTGAGGCTCAGCAGGACAAATAGATAACTTGCTCAGAATCCAACATCTGGTAAGAGGCTGAAATAGAACTAGAACTGGGTCAGTCTCATATGCCCAGTTCTTGCTCTTTTCACAGCTCAATATGGTCACTGAGATTGAGATGAGATGCAATGTCCTGGGTGCACAACCATAAAAGCTTAGATTGGAAGCTTGATCAACTGGACAGACAGCAAGAAACGGAAATGTGTCTTCAAACTGGACTCAGAATCTTAGAATAGAAAACCTTAAGCCCATCAATACCCACAATTAGGTTACTTCTGCATCACCTGCACTTCTTCACTACCATTTACTGGACCCTCAGCAAAGATATAAAGTTTTCTTTTCAGCCCTGTGTGCACACACACACACACACACCCCACAGGTGCATAAACACACAAACACACACATATACACCTGTTAAAAATATTCAAATTATGTAATGAAAACAAAGGAATTTGACAGCAGAAACGCGTCTATACAGAAGTGTACATGCAGCACCCCTTAGCACGCTACTTTCCTTCCACTCTTGGTTCCCTACGGAGAGCAGGGTTCCTGCTGACATTCTTTTCAGGAAGTGTCCTGTGATGCATAGGTTGGGCTCTTCCTGTTCTTGAACAAAATTTGGGCTCAGTAAAGCCCTATTTTCATTGGGAATAAAGGATTGAGTAGTAGGGCAAATGAAAGTATAAGCTGTACACAGATGAGTAAAAAAAAAACTTTGCTGCCAAGTTCACTGTTCAGAAAAACCCATTGCAAGAATGTGCCTCTATCTTCCCTTGTTACCTTTCCCCAATTATATTCCTCACACAAATCCTTTTCACACTCTTACCTCCTTTATAACTCTCCCAGAATCACTCACAGTGTACTCTCAGGTCTAACTGGAACTAAAGATGTGTCTGTCTATTTAGCACCACTAAGTATGCAGGAAATTTTATTTTGGGGCAGCATCTTTGAAATCAAACAAGTTGAGTATTTATCTTCTTGGTCTACAAATTTCTTGTCTAACTGAATCGAGACTTTGATGAGTCAGAAGATTTGAGTGAGTAAAGTGCTATTTTCTATCAAGTAAATCATGGTAATCCCAACTAGCCACATCCTCAGTAAAACAATGGAGGAATATTTCATAGAACAGTTTTACTCCACTGAAGAATGATTCACATTCACCGATTGGCTAACAGTCAGATGTTTAAAGAATGTTTAGCTATGTTCTTAGCAAAGAAAAGTCTAGAATTATCTCAAATGTTTTCTATAAGGTTTGGTACTTTGGGGGACAGAAACCTTACTTTGTATCTTATGACAAGAAAAAAATACCTTTCTGCTCTTCAATCTTTGCTTGATAATTAAAATAAATGCTCTAATCCTCTAGCCCAAAAGACTAATTTTTTGGGGGGAAATGTCTCTGTTTGGATAAGCCAAAATAGGAAGTAATTGAATTCTCTCACCTGAAAAGGCAGTGAACACAGCTTGTTTTAATTTTTTGGCCTACAGCAGGCACCATCTCTGAATCATCTTATATAAGTGATGCCGCCAATTCAAGTACAGCAGGTCCTCGAACAACATTTCATTCAATGTTGTTTCATTATAATGAAGAGGAAAAACAATCAATTCCTGGCAAGGGCCACCATCCCTGGGGAGTTTGCACACTCTCCCCATGGCTTTTCTCTGGGGACTCATTTCCTCCCACGTCCCAAAGATGTGCATGTTAGGTGAATCAGCATGTTCAAATTGTCCCAGTCTGAGTGAGTGTGGGGTGTGTGTGAGTGGCCCTGTGATGGAAGGGTGTCCTGTCCAGAGTGGGTGCCCACCTGGAGCCCTGAGCTGAGAGGATGGGCTTCCCACCACCTGTGACCCTGAACTGGAATAAGCAGGTTGGAAAATAATTATCTTATTTTTATTAATCTTTCTTAAATGTATGTAGAGCTCACATTTATTTCAATGTTTAATGTTACAAGTGTTTTGAATCTTTATAAGTTTCGGGATGTTTTTTGTCACCAGAAATAGGCCATAGGAACTTAACTCTTGTTTATATTAATTAGCCTATGGTGAAATTGGTTTCATTATACATCATTTCGCCTAAGTTGCAGTTTCCCAGAACTTTTTGACATTAAGTGAAGTCTTACTAAATATATAAGGCACATACATGAAGTTTGTCCCTAAAACAATGGAATGATTTTCCAGTGATCCAGTTAACAGATTCCTCTGTGACCAATAACATATTTAGTACAACGACCCTGGGTTGGAAAGTGGGGTTTACCAGATGGATTGGAAGTATGGGGTTTGTTCTGAGCTAAATCTCATTTTTAGTAAGCAGTCATAAAGGATTCCAAAGCAAGTGGGCCATCAGCCACAATTTGATACACATCTAATATGTCTTGGCCAACTCTATGCAAAAAGGAAATGCAAAATGTTTTCCTGTCCCTTATTTCATTGGCATTTAAGAAAGCTATTATCTATCACCAAGGCTTTAGTTATAGAAAGAATGTGAGGGGGGAAAAATGTCGTATAGCTCAAATTTTAGAAAAAGAATATAAAATTATTTGGTTACTCCAATAATATACAAATATCTTCTACTTGAAATCAAAGAAGTACCTGGAGGAAATCAATTAAAAAAAAAAAAGAATTCACAATAAGAAGTTAATAAATGGTAAAATCCATATCCTATATTTCAACCTTATCATGAATTTCATGCTTCAACCACATCAACTGCTCCCATTTCCCTGACACTGTTCCTCATAGTTGTTATATATACTCATACCTCTGCCCACTTAAACTCTCTCATTGTTTTAGCTCCAGATGGCTCCTCCTTGCAGTTTTCATTTCTCCCACAGGAGAAAATTAGCAACTCCTTTTGTGTCCTCACAGCACTATGTGGAAATCTCCTTTACAACATGTAGTCACAGTCTTCTTAAGAGTTCATCTTCCACAAATTGGCTACCAGCTCCTTGAGAAGAAGAACCATGTCATGTGCATAAATTATTTTTATTTCCAAGGGCCAGTAGTGTGGCTAGCATAAAGTATAATAATAGTTAGTCTAGAAAACATTCATTGGTCTTCTACTGTATGTTGCACAATTCAAAGCAGGTTACTTGCATTATTTCACTGAACCCTTAAAACAAACATTTTACATGGGCTCAATCATTGTTCCTCTTTTAAGATGGAAAACGGCAGCATGAAATATGCAGAGCTATGACAGTGTGTGACTGCAAAGTAAATGACTCTCCCTGGAGTTGCACAGTGCACAACCTGTGCACAACTAGCAATGGCCCTCTCAGTCAATGGTTTCAGAATAAATTTAAATGTTCAATTTATTATTAATCTTTTAGCAGACATATTTGCAATTTTAAAGAATATTTTCACAGGTCTTGATGCCTTACACCAAAGATACATGTTAGAGGCAAAAAGGGCCATCTGCTTAGTGTCCTTCAAAACTTAATGTCTAGATAAACATTTATTCTGCCAGAAAATTGTCATTAAAATTACTCTGATTGACCACATGATCTAATGAGAATGACAAAAGTAAAGGAGACAATAGGACAGACTGAAGTGAAGCAAACAGTCTAGAAAGCGAGAGAATATCATCACTGTTACTCTACTTTTCTACGCTCCTAAGCAAGCTTTGGGCTAAGCTTTCCATTCACAGAAAGAACTGAACAGCAAAATGTCCTTGTGCTAGAGACATATGTAATGCTTATTTGCCATGAGAAGCTCTGCTAAAACACCATAAAATCTTGTATGTTTTATTTTCTAAAAATAATAGCTACTAGAATTTAACAAGTGATCGTCAACCAATAAAAATATATATTACATGAATTCATGGCATTTATCTAAATTAATATTTTGTCCATGATCTCAGAAACAAAGGGGTATTAGAATAATTCTGAAAGAAGTTATTACATTCTGCATTTCTCTTTTATAAAGGACTTCAGGGGTATGCGTGTACTGTGTTTTGTGTAAATGACTCTTATGCCCTGATTTCATGGTAAATGGTAAGAAGAGGTCAATATGACAATAAGAGGTTTGAATGCAGAGGGAAGGAATAAGCCATAAAGAATTAGTAACTTAAAATGAGCTGATGTGAATTAGGGATGGATGTACTAAACAAAATTCAATAATAACCTCATATCCAAGGTCATATTCTAGCATCGCTGCTAGTGAACTAATCATTTTAACACAAAAGCAGCACAGTTTATGAACAATTATCAACATGTGGTTTTACTGACCACAGATGACAATCACATGGATGACATGAAGTGCATCCAAGCCGATTATTAAAGAGACGTGCCTTTTCTGAGTGTATTTATAGCACCCATGGGTCTCTAGGATCGGTATCATTTCAAATATTATTTCAAGAATATAAAATAATTCTGGACTTAGGGAGACACCTACAGGTACAATAAAGAAATAAAATGCGAATCTGAGAACCAGAAAACAATAACATTATGTTTAATCAGAAAAATCAAAATGATTTTTCTTGGAAAATATTTTTGAATGCTCAGAGCATTTTTCAGAATAAGCACAAATCAGACAATAAAAAACAAATATAGATATATAGATTTTTAAAATTTTATCTCTCACCTTTAGGCTACTTATAAAATCAAGCTTTGTCTAATGGCCTAAAAGATGGTCCACAATTCTTTGGAAATAAGTCAGGATTTACCTATTAGTGGAAATGACATTAGTAGTTACCATCATCATCATCATTTTTAGTCAAGTGTCTACCAAATAGCAGTAAGTATAGTTCATTATTCATTACTTTGATAAGTGTTTTTTTCTTAATTTAAAATAAAATATCCCTGGTAAAATGAACGTATTCTACATTAGCATACCTTTATGTCTTCACATAAATGTTTTCGGTTTTTTTAAAATTTTATTTAAGTGTATTTTTCTAGGACCCATTAGCTCCAAGTCAAATAGTTGTTTCAATCTAGCTGTGGAGGGTGCAACTCACAGTGGCCCAAGTGGGGATAGAACCAGCAACCATGTTGTTAAGAGCACCGCGCTCTAACCAAGTGAACTAACTGCCTGCCCCATAAATGGTTTTATCAGACCCCTTTTTTTATTTGAAAACGCTTTTGTTTTTAGTATGAAGTGCATAGGAATTTAAAGATACTAGTGGAGGGTGATGGTGGCACATGGCATCATTTTGCCTGTGGATAGATCTAGAGTTCTTTAACAACCCTCCTCCCTCCCCCCACCCCCATCTCTCCTCTCCACTGCATGAATTGCCCCTCCCTGAAATGGAAGTCGGAGGAAGGAGAATTCATTTTGTTTTCTTTTGCTTGGCTACTTTATCTCTCCTACTTATGTGCAGGTTTTGCTCAGGAAGGATGTCTCATCAAACCTCTCCTCCATTTCTTATACATTTATAATATTTATATAACACTTAAATTCCCATTAAGTTGCAAAGAAAGGATTGTGACGTCTTTAGAGTACCCTAAAGACATCATTCTAGTGTACTTCCAAAGCCAGAAAAGCTTTCATAGTTCTAGTATCAACAGTAAGTTCACTGGAAAAACAAATCCCATGATTTTTACCTTTTCCTGCTTTTAACATTATTCCAGTGTATCCTGCTACGAAGTCACTGCACATCCAAAAAAGATCCACGAAAGAACCACCAAACTAAGTGAGGGGACATAGATTCCACATAGCAAATACCTAAATATCAAAAGCCTATTTTTTGAAGATAAAAGCCAGATTCTGTCAATTCAATCTTCCACAATAAGATCATATACTTTCCATCTCTGCCATCTCTGGGTAGCACCTAAGCAGGTAAGTGTTGATTCTTAGAATTTCTCTATTACATTATTGTAAGTCTCTTAACTCTTATCTCCTGTTATGCACCCATTAAAAGGCATCTTCTACACAGCTGCTGTGCTAAAACACAAATCTTATCAGATTATTTCTGTGGTTACATGATTCTCTGTCTTTATCTTCAGGATAAAGTCCAAATCCCTTAACGGTCCAAACCTCTATGAGTATACATAATCTGGCCCACCTACCTTCCCAGTTTCATGTCTTATCATTCATTTCTCTTCAATAATAACAATTAACATTTATAAAACATGTGCCATGTCAGGACTGTCCTAAATACCTTTTTTATTGTGGTAAGATATACATAAAAATTACCGTACTAACCATTTTCAAGAGTACAGTTCTGTAAATTTAAGTACGGTCAAACTGTACAAGCATCAAACTGTACGGTCAAACTGTACAACCATAACCACTATCCATCTCTGGAACTTGTTCATCTTCCCCAAAATGAAACCCTACAACCATTTCTCATTCCCTGCTCTCCCCAGGCCTTGGCAACCACCATTCTACCTTCTGTCTCTATAAATTTAACTATTCTAGGTACCCCATATAAATTAAATCATGTATTTCTCCTTTTGTGACTGGCTTATTTCACTTGAATGCCTACAAGGTTTATCTACGGTGTTGTTACATGCGACAGAATTTCCTTCCTTTTTAAGGCTGAATAGCATTATACTTTAATACATTTTGTTTATCTACTCATCTGTCAATGGACCCTGGAATGCTTCTATCTTTTGGCTATTGTGAATAATGCTGCTGAATATGGGTGTACACATATCTGTTCAAGTCTCTGCTTTCGATTCTTCTGGATATATACCCAGAAGCAGAATTTCTGGGCCATTTCATAATTGTTTTTCAAAAACCATCATTTTCCACAACAGCAGCATTATTGTACATTCCCACTAGCAACATACAAGGACTCTCCTATCATCTTCTTGAGCTGTTTGACTGAGATTTATACATGGCTCCCCTGGTTTTAAGGCCTTCAGACTTGGACTGAAGTATATCACTTGAACTAAAGGATAGATAGATAGATAGACAGACAGACAGACAGACAGACGTATATCATTGCCCTTCTACACTCCCAGTTTATATCATCATTCTGAAGGAAGCCATATTAACAACCAAAGCACTTTCATGTTAGGATATTCATAAACATCCACTCTCCTGGACCTTGAGCCAAGCCTAGCAATTACAAGGTCGCATGTTCATACCTAGGAAGAAAGCAGAGTTAGACCAGGAGAAGTATTCTGCCATTTCCCTGTTGTTCCAACTAAATACATTGGAAATACCAACTTCATACAGAAATTCATAATCCTGTTGAAAGAATTTATTTAATTAATAGAAATGACAACTGTTGGGTCTGATTTAATACTCATAGCAAGGTAATTCTAATAGATTGGCTGAGGACCACAACCACAATATATTTCCACACATAAATATTCTCCCACTATTTTTTCCCAAGATAGAGGTTATTATTTTATTCATATGTGGATTTTATTTTCTGGTGCTCAAATCAACGTAATGTTAAACTGAAAATGGGACTAGGCAGATTTTTTAAGGTACAATTTGGTTATTAAAATAGAAAGTAAATAGATTTATAAATAATATTTCAAATAAATATCATGATGTTTTTAAAAGAATACCTTTGTCTAGAGTGTCTGTTAAAGTACTGAGCATGCATTATAGAGAGTTTTTAAGGATAATTTACTTTAAGTGGAACCGTATATAATACACTTACAGCATAACAACATTCTTATTTTAACGTAGAGCTTTTAGGAAAGCATCTATCAGGTGTTGAATTACATTGAAAATATCTTCTTTGATCACCATTGAAAAAATATTTTAGAAAAAAACTTCAACAAAAAACAGGACGTTACATAGATTGCTGCTTCTTTTCCAAACACTTCTCAATGTCATCAAGCACTTGAACAGCAGCCTTTGGAATTCGAGTCCCAGGACCAAATACATTGGAAACACCAACTTCAAACAGAAATTCGTAATCCTGTTGAAAGAATTTGTTTAATTAATAAAAGTAACAATATGTATAATTTCAAGGAAATAAAACAAAAGGAGAATACACACTTTTCTTTCTTTGTCCCTAATGCCCCAAACTTTCTCAATAGGTACTCCATTGGCATTTGGGGGTGAAAATTATTCCTTGATGATTAGGACTGCGACTAACAGCCATTGGTACCACCCATACACTACAAGTCATTAAAGAACAAAACACACTGACCGTTTTCCAGGTCCCTCAGTGTTGTTAGTGGTGAAAGCTATATAGCCACTGCTTAAGAACTTCTGAGCCCTAAACCGTAATTTTCTCCCACCTAAGTTGTCACTACTAGTGTAAAATTTAGTATCACATTACAACTTTGAGTTTACAACGCTATTTATTTTCTTGAAGATATTTTGTCTGCAGCTAGTGAATGGTGGTGGTACTTGAATTTGACTTCATGGTGAAATGAGATTTTTTTATAAATGATGATTAGCTCTGTTTTTGTTTGTTTTAAAATTCTGTTGATGCAGTTTATTTTAAACACAATTTTTGAAACACAAAGAAAATATTCTCAGGGTACAACTATTGCACCAAACTTGAAGCTGTTTTAACATCAGAATATCTGTAGCTGCAATATCAAGTTTAGGAGATGCTTTAAAGCCCTGATCCTCAACCACTAGGATGTTTATATATTTCAGGACATTCTGATTTGTGCTTATGCAGCACGCTTTTTTTTTCCTTATGAGACTTTTTTTTGATTGAGATATGACATATAACATTATATTAGTTTCAGGTATATAACATAATCATTTGATAATTGTATATACTGCAAAATGATCACAGTATGTCCAGGTAACATTCATCACCATACAGAGTTACAAAATTTTGTGTGTGTGTTGAGAACTTTTAAGATTTATTCTCTTAGTAATCTTCAAATATTCAATAAATATTATAAGCTACAGTCACCATGCCATACATTACATCCCTATGACTTATTTATTCTGGAAGTTTATTCCTTCGACTCCCTTCACCCATTTTTACCCACCCTCTACCTTTGGAAACCACCAATCTGTTCTTCCCATGTAAGTGTGATCATATGGTATTTGTCTTTCTCTGTCTGACTTACTTCACTTAGCATAACACCCTCAAGGTCCATCATCCATGTTGCAAATAGCAAGATTTCATTCTTTTTTATATATAATAATATTCCATTGTGTACACACACACACACACACACACACACACACACACACATTTATCTATTCATCCATCTATGGACACTTAGTTGTTTCCATTTCTTGGCTATTGTAAATAAGGCTGCAACGAACATGGAGGTGCATGTTTTTGTTCTTTTCAGATAAATGCCCAGAAGTGGAATTACTGGATCATATCGTGGTTCTATTTTTAAGTTTTTGAGGAACCTCCATATTGTTTTCCATAGTGTCTGTACCTATTTACATTCCCACCAACAATATACAAAGGTTCCCTTTTTCTTACATCCTTGCTAACACTTCTTTCTTGTCCTTTTTGATAATAGCTCTTCTAACAGGTATGAGGTAATATCTCACTGTGCTTTTGATGTGCATTTTTCCTATAACTAGTGATGTGGGCATCTTTTGAGGTGCCTTTTGCCATCTATATGTATTCTTTGGAAAAATGTCCATTCTGATCTTCTACCCATTTTTTTCAATCAGACTGTTTGGTTTTTGCAGCACCGTTTTTAATAGCATCCATTTTCATTCTCAAAAGTGATCACATTTGGAGGATAAATTACATGGTCATGCTAATTATTTGTTTTCTGTCTCTATTATTTCCTTGTGACATTCTTGTAATACTATAATTCTGCAATGGCACTTAACACTTCTTATTAAACTTTTCTCCTTCTAGTCTATGAACTTCTAAGGACAGAGACCATGTCTAATTATCTTTATATTCTCAGCACTTGACCATAAGGGCACTCAAAACACGTCATTGTTCTTGGGTATTAGAGGTTTAAAAATTCATAAGACAGCTTGATAGGTTATCTTTTTTTATCTTTCCTAATGATGTTGATTATTTGTTCTGACACTCGAGTTATGGATTTGGAGTGAAAGACTCAATTGAGAGAGGGCTGCAGAATGTTACAACTGGGCAAAAGGTTCTTGACTCCCCTAAGCCTTACACAAACTTGTAAAATGTATTTTAATGAGGGGATAAAATGCTAGAAACAAGTGAATCTGAGCAAACTGTATACAGGTGTTCTTTGTACTACTTTAATTTTGTACCTTATCTATTAGTTTGAAATTATCTCTAAATAAAAAGTTATTATTGTAAAATGCCGTCCACTGAGCTGGGCCAGGCATATTACATTGCCCGCTTCTTGAGGGAAGTAGGCATTATGAGGCTGCTAACCTTTCCCAAAATGCTTGGAAGCCATTGCTGTTACTAAGAAGCTCATGGTGAGGACAAACCATATTTATTGAATTGGGCTGCAGAAACTGTGAGCTCCACAACGGCAGTGGCTAAATCTGTTTGATTAACTACCATCTGTTGGTGCTTTCTAATTTAAAATCTAAGTGTCTTTCAAATGAATAACAACATTTTACATATTTACTGCAAACAAATAACGAGAAAAATGCATGGGTGTTAACTGCTTAATTATAAAGGATTCCCATATTAACACTCAAGTGTATCATTACAGAAAATGATCCTTAGTCTTTAAACTCATGGGGAAAAAGTATGGCAAACACCTACAGATGTTCTAAGTAACTCAAAGATTCAAGGGTTATTACAGCTTATGTGAAATGCATTTCTTGCAAATGTCAGCTTACTTATGCAATAAGCCTGTGTGTTTTTTCTCAACTCATATTTCAACTCCACTATTTTGTGCTGCCCAATTATTTTGGTTCTTAAATTTTAATATCAAGCCCAATAACTTAGATATTACAGACTCTAAAATGGCAATACAGTTAGAAGTAGTCCACAGATAGACGGCACTAAAAAATAAAAGCCTTTGTATTCCCAAATAGTAAACTATATTTACAGAAAAAAAGGCAACTATGTTAACAAAAGCAGTTTTGCATTGACTATGTCACCTTTAAGTACTGTGTCAGAAAGTATACCGTAGTTTGTTTGCTAGCCCCACATTATCACCAATCTCACAACTGCATACATATTTTCTCATTTCCTAAGTAGTATGTAGTCACTATTTATATTCTGAGTTGTAATGGAGGAAATAATAATTGAAGACCTGGACGTAAGATCACATTTCACTGATAGATTCCTGCTATAAATGATTTATAGCAGCTAAAAATCATTCACTTAGAGCAATCTCATATACAGTTCATCTAACTCAATATTTCCTCCATTCAAAAAAAAAAAACAACTTGGTTTAATTAAAAATGGGATTGGAAATGGAGATGCAATTTATGTTTTAACTAATTATTTTAACTTATAGGTAAGGTAATATGTGGATGGTGCCTCTACCTCATTAGTAAATTAATTGACATCACTGATTGTTACATAGCATCCATTTCTCCTTTCTTAAGAGGACATACATTTTTGTTCAAGAATCCATCTCTTCTCCATTCAACCAACAGTTTTCAGGACAGGCTAATTCCATTTATATCCAATTTAGGACATTTTTGACTCTAAGAAGACTATACCCCAATCAAATTAGCTTTCATAAAAAAGGGGTTTTATAGGACCATGTAATGATACAGTGCTGAGTTAGGGCCACATTTAGGGATGGGAACATGGAGAAAATGGACAAGACAGCTACTGTAAAACAACAGAAGCAAGTGCTGCGGGCCAGCTAACAAAGGACTCACCTGACTACCAGGACAAGGAGTGCTCACTGTATCTCTAGCTAGGGGTTGACATATGCACAGTGTGTTTACCATTCTTCCCTATTATAGCTGTGAGATTGTCTATTATGTTTATCCTGTTCCTTGGCCACCATTGTTTATTGAATATGAAGACAGTAGATCTCTCTACTAGCTTACAGGGAGGTAATTCTCTCATAGAAATTTTGGAAGTTCTTATATTAAACTATATACAATGAATTATAATATAACTTGAATAGCAAACAGAGTTGCCCACATTTCGATTTTGTACATATTACTTGGTGAAATCACCAGGAAATAATTTGGCTGAAAATCTACAAAATAAATTTGTCTTAAGTAAAAGTGTACAGTCATTTAAGGAACTACATATAAGCTCGTTATTCGGGATTCCCATCATAGTATTAGAAAAATACAGGAGAGGAAAAATACCTGTGGTGGTATCACCCCTCCACACATGACAAGAATATCCGGCCGCCCGAGGGAGTGAAGCTGTTTGATAAGCTCCGGAACCAGAGTTTTATGACCAGCGGCGAGCGTGCTCACACCCACCGCGTGCACGTCTGCGTCCACAGCCTGCTGGGCCACTTCCAGGGGCGTCTCAACAATCAGAAAGCAGAGACAAGTCATCATTTATTCTAAAAACTATTTGAAAAGTGCTATCTACTTAATCGACATTCCAAATTTTCCTCATTAGAAAATCTTGAAATGAATTATAACTTCACATTTCATCATTTCCAAATCATATATACCAACTCATCCAATTGAAGCAATAAACACCAGGGCTGTAATTTTCTTCCAGCACTACAATTCATCAATTAGGTTTACGTTACATCAAAATATGATTCCCCAAAAGACTTTTCACAGTGAACATAGGCAAAGTACACTGTCTCACTATAATTTTTTTTAAAATGCATATGCTGTCTTCATTATTAACATTTATTCAGTTTTTGTGCTATACAATGCAACATGTTATGGTATCTATAAAGAACTCAAAGACTGAACATAACATGCAATGTGAAAAAGTGAATCTTAGGGAAAGAGTGGAGAAAGGACAGGAAACAGTGATGTTGGCAAGATGGTGGACTACGAAGCTCCAGGACTCAATTCTCCAGGGGAGACACTGACTTAACAGCAACATGTGGACCAAAATAATGTGGTGAGAACCCTAGAAACTAGTTAAAGGGCTACAGCAACCAGGTGAGTGCTTAAACAAGGGACAGTGTCAAGGAAGGTGTGTTTCTCACTAATTAACTGGATTTAACTAGTTTAGGATACTATCAGTTGAGTTACCCAGGAAAATCACTTCCACTCTCTGCAATGAGTCTATGACGTTGCTTTAATAAGCTACATGTATTTAAATGAATTCATATAAAAGATGTCTATAAGTTTCTCATTGAGAATAAAATGCAAATTGAGAAACTTGGGAAGGATAAGTCCACTTCAGAAACCACTGCACACTTATAAGTACAAAACAATTATCAAAATCTGTGAATTTTATGAGTTTGGCAAGATTTTAAGGCTCTTCATCTTAGTATGGAAACAAAACTCTCAGTAATGGGGCCACAGTCAAGATCTAAGTCACACAACATATAGATGAACCCTGAATCTATGAAAAATATGAACACATAAAATTAAAATATTTAACGAAACGTTCATAGTCTTGCCATTGATTTCTTAAAGATAAGAAACTTAAATTGAGTTAAGCATGATTTGTCATTCATATTATCCATGTTACCAAAATATATTAGATTAAAATTCCATTAAAATAATTTAGTTCCATGCTTCATGCTAATATAAACAAACTGTATTTTACATTGAAAAATTTAAATATTCAAATCTAATTTTGATTAAGTCAGTCATCAGAGAATGGCAGGATTGCACCTTCAGCCACTTTTAATAACACTGTATTATGTTAACAAAACTGGCGGTACTAAAAGGCAAATTATATTTTTATAAATGGGATATAATGGGGAAATGAACTTTCAGTTCTTTGAAAAATTATTTTAGGTGCCAATGGCTAATGACAATTTTTTTTAAATTATTTTTATTTTATGAAAAAGTATTTCCCAAAAGCTAACTACTAAACATTGGAAATGCATTATATTTGATTACTGTTTAAAACAAAAAAAACCAGAAAAAACTAAAGTAAAATGGTAGCAGAACATAAATAAAGGAAATAGAAAAGTATTCAACTAAAAGAATGAAGAAATCTAAATATATATATATTTATTTAATCTAAAATACATTTGAGTTTCTTACTAAAACCTACCTTAAAAGCATAGGACTCAACACTTTTATAAATCTACCCACCAACAGAGTTCAAGGACATACCTCCAGAAATTTGAGCTCTTTATAGCAACAATTTCCTCTAGACTATCTACGTTAATATTTAAAAAATTCCAAAAGGGAAAACTCTTATGGGAGATTCTACAAAGGCTGGGTCTCTTTAGGAAAGTTACTTTTTTACTGGTAAAAATGCAAAGACTCCTCTTTTAGTTTTCATCTTAGCTGACTTTTCTGCAGCATGTAATAATAGTACTTCCCTCTCCTTCACACTGTTCTCCCTTAGTTTTTTATCCCACTATTCATCCCATTTCTTTTCACTCCTTTGAGACTTCCTTCTCTATTTCCTTTTAATGTTCAAGTTCTTTTCTCATCTTGCTGTAGATACTCTGCATGGAAAATTACATCCATTTCCATGGGTTTAAGTCACATGCGTATTATGATGAGTCTCAAAATCTTGTCTATAATTGAGACCTCTCTGCTATGCTCTGGACATATACAGCCACTTACATTGTCATCTTCATTCGAATGTTCCACAAGCTGCATATCTCCTGCCTGCATATCTGTAAACACCCCCTTCATTAACTTTTCTTCAAAATCCAGGCTGACTTTTTGTTTCTGCTAAGACCCTGATACTACCTTGTTGTTAAGGTCTTTGTTGTTTCACACTCAGATTACTGAGTATCTTAACTGGACTCTTTGCATCTAGTCACAGCTGCCCTCCATCCACTTCAGAAAGTGATTTCACTAGAAAGTGAGCTTCCTCAAGTACAAATTTGATTGTGTCACTATACCCAAATTCATTTGGGATAAAGTTCAAACTCCTTAGAACGGCATCCGTGCTCTTCATCACAACCTACACATCATCCCAAGCACTGCACTCTAATTTTCCCTGAAGGCATCATGCCTCCCATAGCTCTGTACCTCTGCACCTCTGCTTAAGCCAACCCTTCTTCTTCACATGCCCTTCCCTGCTTTGTTCTTCAGGCTTCCGAAAGGCAAAGCTCAAACGTAAGTTCCTAGGATACTTGGATGAGTTCCTTGTCCCAACTTTAACTACAGTAATAATCACCGTGTTGTGATTACTGATAAGTAAATCTTTGTCAGGAGCTGTAACCTCCTTGAACACAAAAATCATATCTTACTCAACTCAGAACCTAGCACCTGGTAGATGATCAATAAGTACCTTATCCATTACATATTTGTATAAAAATTATTACTAATTGCTATAAAAACTATTACTATGTACACCTCAGCCAAAGGTCTTTTTGGAGTGAATGATTAATGTCTCATCACTCTATAGAGAATTTCAGCTTCATTTAGGTCCAATAGATTGTATTCCTGCTAGGTCTAATATTCTGTTGATTAAATAAAATACCACTAGAGAGTAAAATAAGAGAAAACATAATTATGAATCAAGCTCACTCTGATGCTTCATTTCTCTTTCAAAACACTTTCCATCAATCCAATGTGGGCTATCTTTCCCACAAAAGATTAGTTAAACCTTAATAAGTAGTACAGTAAGCTCTTCGAAAGTAATCTTCCCAGTTTCAGAAGCCTCATAAAAGTTCTAGTTTGAAACTGACAATGATTTTTACAAACTGAGAATGATTTTTACAAAAACAAGTAAATTAACATGAGTTTTAATTTATTCTTATTTCTGTCTTAATTAATTAGATGATACACATTCAAAAAATAAATTAGGTAATTTGTTGAATTCAAATTCTTCGTTTCAACTTTAAAACATCATCGTGATCTATTATCTTTTTATGATTTTTTTCTAAATGTAAGTGATTTTATGACATACTTTTTGAAATTCCCCCAACATTTCTCAGTACCTGAAAAAGAGGACCTATGTCCACATCAAAACCAAGATCAGCAAATCCTGTGGCAATAACTTTTGCTCCTCTGTCATGTCCATCTTGCCCCATTTTTGCCACAAGAAGACGAGGTCTGCGACCTTCACGTTCCATAAATTTATGAACCCTAAAAAACATTTTAAATATAACAACAGTTATATATTAATTTTCCAAAGGTAAGATATAAAAAATATAATTTAGTCACAGCAAATCTTTCAAGTTTATTTAAAAAGATATAATCTGTTTACTCAAATTTTGTTAACATCTCTGTTGTACATTGAGAACTCCATTAAAGCCTGAATATGTTTACCATTGCCCCCTTAGAGGAAAGTTTGAAAGATGACATAGTCTGTAACCCCATAACACTGACAGCATCACAGTGAAGAAAGATGAGAAAATGACAACTTTTCACCTTCTCAAGCCAGTCTCCAGAATACAATATGCAGAAATATTTAAATATAAATGGAAAAGTGCCTTTCAGAGTTATTTATACATATATGTAACTCACTAGCTGTTTTGAACTGTCCATATCTCTCACCCACCCTTCATAAGTGTGAACTCCCCCAAGCAGACTGTAGCAGTGTTTTATAATGAAGTATGATCAAAATACTTGCTTATTTAAATATACAAATTTATAGTGCACATAAAATTAGTGGGAAATTTCTTACAAAGTTTCAGAAAACCAATTACCAGGAAGCTATTTCTTATACTTGAGAAGTATGACTAATTTACATTAATTTATATTTCCAAATCACGTTTGACAGTGTTATTACTGTCAGGTCAGTGAAGACTGATTTCAATTTATGCATATAGATGGCAACCGCATATTTACTTTTAAATAGGAAAATTAAGATATTATAATTGTTTGAGCAATTAAACAACATAAATAAACTTAAGAAAATATGGAAGTGTATTCTAGTAAAAAGAATGAAATTTAAGTACCTGAAGGAGACGAAGCAATATCAATGTTGGTTAAAGAAACATTTGTTTGAAATGAGAAACTCCTAAAGGGAACTATGGTAAAGTTCAAAATATTATTTTAGTAAAACTACAGGGTAACATGAAAGTCAATTCAAATATTTTCCAAGGGGTATATAAAAAAATAAGGCTGCAGTAGATTCATGGGGATTGTGTTAAAAGAAGAGATGACATTCTGGTTTAAGAAATCTCATATATTACCTCTTGATAGCAAATGTTATCTCTTTACTTTCTCCAAATTCCTGGCGATAGGCTCCACTCACCATTCGATCACTAGCTTTATGTTCACCAAATACCTTTTTCATGGCATCTGTGATTTCTCCAACTGTACATCTAAAATATTACATGGAGTTCTATTAACATCATTATTTGAGACAAAAATATTCACCTTAACATGCAACTCGAGTTTTCTTAATATTCAATATAATTCGATATTTTATTATCTAAGTAAAAATTAGGCTGTAAAAAATCTAAATAAGAATATTTTTTACTGCATTCATGAAAACACCTTTCCTCAGAATACTTATAAAAAGTGATTCTGGATGCCTTTATACATAGTAATCTCTTTTCAACATTTGTCAATGAAAAAATGACTGCGCTAAGAACTATAAATAGATAAACATATCTAGAGGTTACTGAATAATTCACCACAACAATATATATAGGTAAAGAACAAGATTCCCACTGGTACTTTTTGATAAAAAGCAAATCTTTTAGCATATTCCATCCATTTGTTTATTAATCCATTTACCATGTACTGAGTACCAAGTATGGGCCAAGTATGGGTAAATGATAGAGATACATCAATATATAAGATAGAAAAGAAAAAAAAAAGTACCTACTCTTATAGAACTTATCACCTAGTCAGGGAATACAAACAATATACAAGCAAACAAATAAATTAGTAAGATAATTTCATATGGTAATAAGTACTACAAAGACACTAAAACAGGCAAAATAGAATGGGGTGGCTGCGAAAGCTATTTTAAAGACAGAAGATATGACTATTGAATTAAAACTTAAGTGATGAGAAGGAGAACATAAAGAGGAAGCGTATTTGGAAATGGAAACACTAAATGCAAAGGCTCAGAAGGTAGCAAGACATGTTTTGTATTCTAAAGCTAGAAAGGACACTGAGGACACAGCATAGCGAAGGAAGTAGGCCAGAGGCAGGCCAGAGTCACAGGCAGCACAGTCGTGCAGGCCACGGTAAGATTAGGCTTTAATTTAAAAGGAATGGGAGGGTTCCTTTTAATTGGAAGATTTAAAGCAGGTACTTCTCTTAAAAAATTAAAACTGAAACAAGTAACCAACTCACATACTATTCACTCTACCTCTTAAACACTTGAAACATGTTTAAAAAGTTCATTATCTTAAGCAATAAGTAATAAAAGCAAAAATAATGTATTTAGTAACATTATTACACACTGGGAGAAAAGTCTCTGTGGGTCACTCGCTTTTCTGAATGCCCTGAATGGCAAAGCAGTGACTGCCCTTTATTCTGGACTGTCTTTTCAAAGATGTCCGTTTGGTGAATAGCCGTGACATATAGTCTAGTTCTGGATAAAGGACAAGTTTGCTTTCCAATATACTGATGTCTCCCTATACTTGAAAGTACACCAAACTTCAACTTGCAAATCAGCGACACGGATTTGTTACAATAACGTCAAACGTCCTGAGCCACAGGGAAATCCACAACTATCAGTATACTCCATTCAAGATATATGAATGTTTTAAACGCATAGATGTTTAAGAAAAACAAGAATTAACTTTATTTTGGTTTCTAATATTTTCTTTTAGGCTCCCATGATTTAAAGGATCATATAGTTATAGTTGTATTAGTCCACTCTGAAAAGCTAAACTGGCCAACTACTACTGTTTGGAAATCTCTAAACTTACACGTCCTCACCTTGCACGAGCTGCATCCACTGCAAGAGCCAGAATGTTCCCATCTCCGCTGGCCGCACATTCAGTCAGCGCAGCGAGACACCGCTCAGCCACAGCTTGATCCCTGCTACATTTGACCTTATACAAAAGGTCAAGAAAAGGGACAATTTAAGGGAATAGAGAATAAAACTGAGATCAGGAAATTAGACCCTGATATACATCATATGGTAACTGTTCCATTATCCTAACCTCAAAAACAAAAGAATGAAAAAAAAAGAAGAGCATAACATATATCCTAGGTCTGATATTCCTTTATTCATTTACTCATTCCATAAACAGTTAAGGACCTGCAAAAATAATACTCAATTCTGTATAACCCTGATAAATCAGACACAATCAGAGAAATAACAAAAAAATAGTGCTGACCAAGTAGCACATGCTACTTAGGTTTTTCTAATGTAGCAACACAATGAAAATAAGTGGCTCTTTTATATGAGGAATTTCAAAGGCACACTAAAGATTAATAGTGACAAGGAGGAAAAAAATAATTACAATTTAGAGAATATTTTAGTTACATTTTAAGATTCGCTTAGTTAATTAACAATATATTGCTAATATGTATGTATATTGTTATTCTTTATAGTTAAAAATAATCCAGAGAGAGAGAGAGAGAGAATGAGAAATACCGCAATAGAGAAAGACAGTGAAAAGCATGGTCAAAAACATTTTCTCTCAGGTCCTAACTCTACTCTGCTCTGTCTATCCAAACAAATTTACCTAAAATTCAATTTTTTATAAGTTTTTACCACCTGTAAAAGAGTCTAAAATATTATACTGCTCAAAATGTCACTAAAATGATATACTATCTATAAGCAGAGGGGGCCAGAAAATTTATATTAAGGGCAAGGAAAAACCCAATTCCATTATTGGACTGAGGGGGGTGGACCCTGGCCAGGCTTACTCCATCTACCCCCAGGAATCTACTCTACATGAGAACTGTAGGTCCACAAAATAAAATAATTCCTGCTCATTTGGAATGTAAAAAAAAAGAAAAAAAAAGAAAAAAGAAAATCAAGACAAAACAAAGCAAAACCATTCTCTAATGGAAATAAATTACAGTGCAAAGCCCTGGGTTCAAATGAACTTTATTTTGTTTTTAACTTTGAATGAGTTACATAACCATCTAAGCCTTAGTTCTAATCTGTAAATTATGGGAGGTATTATTATGGTGCAGTTTTTAATAACATATAAGTTTCCCAAAGACAGATATATTGTAATTTAAAACATGAGTTTTTGGTGTCAACAGACTTAGATTTGAGTCTTGGCTGCTCAGTTATTTATCTAAGTTTCTCAATTTCCCTTATCTTTAGTTTCCTCATCTTTAAATTGCTGGGAAATATTACCCACCTCATTAGGTTGGAAAAGATGAAGCAGGACAATGCAAGGGCTTAGCCAGTGCCCAGAATACAGAAAGCACCCAAAACATGATACCTATTATTACCTTCTCAAGTTTTTCAATCTGCTTCTTACGCACTAAAGTATTATCAATCGTCATAACATCCACAGGTTCTTCTTGTTCCAACTGGTATTTATTTACTCCAACAATTACTTCAGAACCTGTTAATTTCCCAGAGGAAAATAGTATATAGATTCAACTCAAAAGTAATTGCCAATAGTAATAATCTGATCATCACGTATTTTCCTTACAAGTTTAATATTTTGAAGTAGTATTCTTAACTCTTAATGAAACTTCAACATAGATCAGCAAATCCCAATCTGGGATGGGGGTAGGAGGGGAAAGAACAGGTATATATCAGAATCTCTGTAAGGGTAGATATTTATTCTTCTCCCGAATGATATGCTTTCCCAGAGTTTATGATAAACCCTCTTCTAACATTTTTATAAAATCAAGACATTAATAGCAGTTACCATCTAAGATTTATAAGGTAGAGGATTAATACCCAACATCCAACAGGTTTTCTAATATTTTCTTCAATTCTCTTATAGCCAATCTCTTTTAAGCAAAATATATTTTAAAATCTGTAAATGATAAACCAGAATTACAGACATTTCTTTAACATGATAAAGAACATATTTTGCCTTAAACTACCAGATTATTATTCTATCTAAAAACATCCTACCATTCCTACCCGATTGTATCCCTTCTCATTTCCTTCATAAAACTTATCACAATCTATAATTTTTATTTACTTGTTTAGTTGTTCAATTTCTCTCTCTTTCTTACTAAAAATGTAAGCTCTATATGTGCAGAAACTAGATCTATTCCTGTTTACAATTGTATGCCCACACATAGCAGTGTCTCAAATACTTAAGACTAAAAAAGTATTGACTGATTGAATGAATGAATTAATGAATGTGTGAATGAATGAATGAATACTCCAATGTAGAGCACAATGACCAATTGATGTCATCTTCAAAATGTTGAAGCTACCCACCCACACATGTATATATATACATAATAGGCATACCTCCACACATACTTTCTATACTTTGTACACATGCTTGCCCACGTGCATTCATGCATGCAAGAATTCAAACACAGAGATAGATAACAGATAGACAGACCGATAGATTTAGATGAGAAACATTTTTCCCAAGTTTCATTTTTCCATCATTTTTGCTTTATGAACTATGTATGTTATCTTAAAACAGAAATTTATATTTCTTTTTAAAAACTGAATTTCACACATAAACTTTTCTACTTTATCTTACCAGAATCTATTCTAGCTTGTCTTCGGGCAGCACATTCTTCAATTCGAAGTTTAGGTATTCCCTCTGCTACAGCTTTGGCCATTCCACCCATTTCTTCTATTTCATTAATGAGCTAATAAGAAAAAAACAGATTAATAAAACGGGAAGAGAAAATAAAAATATTTTTATAAACTATTCAACTTTGTTATGTTACATAACTACTAATATTAGACCATTTAATATTAATGGTTTAATATTAGACCATTTTACTGGTAAATTTAGTGATTCATAAGAAAAGAATTAAGTTAACATCAAGAGCATTAATTAGAAATTCTGCAGTTATGTATATTCTATATTATATATTTGAAAGTTGCTAAGAGACTAGATCTTAAAAGTTCTCCTCACACATAAAAAAATCTGTAACTATGTGTGATGATGGACGCAAACTCCCAAATGAAATTTGCTTACAAACTCCCAAATGGAAACTTATTCCTATAATCATTTCACAACGTATACATATATCCAATCATATGTTGTACACCTAAAACTAATAAAATGTTATATGTCAATTATACCTTAATTTTCAAAGAAAGAAAGAAATTTGGTGTTTAAAGTTACTTGAAAAGACACCAGAGAAAATAACAAGTATATTCTGGAAAAGCAAACTTTTCACTCAAGTCTTGGGAGAAAACTTAAAATAACATCGATTCTCTGATCTTTATTTTTAGTTACACAAAATAAAGTTTTCATAGTTACAGAAATACTCTGTAAAGATGTATTTCAAAATGCAATTTTACTTTTGACTTGAGTGACAGAGTAATGCTATAACTCCTTCTCTACTGACACCAGGGATCATCTAAACTTTCAATCACAGCCTCATGATAAATGAAATGGTGGAAAATAGATGGTGGAATAGTACATGACTTAGCAGAAAGGAGCAAGGTCAAACTTGCTTCCCCCCAAAGAATTCAAGAAAGAGGAATCTATATTGGATTCAACACAAGCCAAGGGTAAGATAAGAAGCTAAAAAGACAGGGACTACTTGAGAATTTGCAACTACCCGTCTCCCATTCTGTCAAGGGAAGCAAAGTTTATTGTTTACAGAAAATGAACTAGGGAATGAGGGAAGGGGTAAGATGTCTTACTGAAACAAAAACCCATATTCTGAATGGTAAGACTAAAGACAAAAGGCACAGAGAAGAAACTGACCATACAGGATGTAAAAGAAAACTTCAAAAAAATTAATATCCTTAGAAAAATAAGAAGAGATTGTGTATTAATGAAACAAAGTAGTATGACATACAACAGGAAAAATTAGAAAACAAAAACGGGCTCTTGGAAACTCAAAATATGATATATGAATTTTGAAGTATTTAAATAGACAGGTAAGGTTGACAACTCTCCAAGAAAACAGAACACTCAAAGATGGATTATAGAACAGATAAGAACATCAGAGTATCATTTAAGGAGGTCCTTCCTTATTTGATAACTAGGAGGTTTAGAAAATAAACCACAGAAAAATGACAGGGAGAAAATTATCAAAGAAATAATAAAAGAGAATTTTTCAGAATTATAAGAACATGAAAAAGGCCCACAAAGCTCCAGTACAATGGAGGAACTACACACATACCAAGATACATCAACACAAAAACTCAGAAGAGATCCTGAATCTTTCAGAAAGAAAGATACTGAATGAGAATGGCATCAGATTTCTGAACAGAAATACTGGAAGCTACAATAAAAAGCTACAATAAAAAGTAGATCAATGTTTACAAATTTGCTTACAAACTCTCAAATGAAAATAATTGCAAACCTAGTCAGACCATCAATCAAACACGATAGTAGAATAAAGACATTTTCAAACATCCAAACTTTCAAATAATTCATCTCCCATGCACGTTTTTCAGGAGGTGCCTATGAGATGTGACTTAATAACAAGTGATAAATCAACACAGGATTCAGGATACAGAACTAACATAGCAGATGAAAGGAAATCCCAGGATAATGGCAAAAAGAAGTGAAAAGGACAGCAGTGGTCTGGAGAGAAACCAGTCTAAATCAAATGAGAACATTAGAAGACTTTAGGGAAAATTGATATTGAGATATAGTTATATTAGTAGTATGGGACGAGGGGGGAAAAGGGTTATGAATCAGTCAAAAAATTAAATTACCAGGCTAGGTAATTTAGGGACGCCAACCCCCATTCAGTCGAAAATCCATGTATAACTTTTGACTCCCCCCAAAACTTAACTACAGTCGTCCCTGGGTATCCATGGTCAGGGAGGTGGGGGTATTCATTCTGGGGTCCCCACAGATACCAAAACCCATGGATGTTCAAGTCCCTTATATAAAATGGCACAGGAGAATGCATAGTTGGTCCTCTGCATCCGACTGTGTATTTGTTAAAAAATCTCCACATGTAAGTGGACCTGTGCAGCTCTAGCCCCTGTTGTTCAAGGGTCAACTGCAAATCTAAATATGGAGATAAAAACAAAAGATATAGGTAACACGGGAAAGCAGGACAAAAGCAAGTGAAGGACAAAGGACTGCTGTTTTTTGTTGTAAGCCTTTTAACACTAGTTGTCTTTTTAACTCTGAATAAACTACTTTAATACAAACAAACATGAATTTTTAAATTAAGTTTCAGTTTCGAATATTAGAAAAGTCTAATCCTTTTCTCTCAGACATTGCATTAATCTTGATATAAATCTATAATTTGATTTACAAATCAAAACATCTATAAATCTTTATAAGTCTGTAAATTTTGAAGGCAAAAGTTTCAAAGAGAAGAAACTGACCTTCAAGGCAGCATCATAAACATCATTTGTAAGCGATTCCATCATATATGAACCTCCCCAAGGGTCAGCCACTTTGGGAATCCCAGATTCTTCTTGAACGATGATTTGTGTGTTCCTGGCAATTCGAGCACTTTTCACAGTTGGCAAACCCAAGGCTTCATCAAAAGAATTTGTGTGCAAAGACTGCGTCCCTCCAAACACTGCAGCCATTGCTTCTACTGTGGTACGAATAATGTTATTGTAAGGATCCTACAACATTTGATGAAAAAAAACAAAAAAACAAAAACAGGCAACAGTTTATACATAGGACAGCTAAAAAAGGCAATATGATTAAGCAGTGGCTGCTGCATACTTTCTTTGCCAATGTCTACACTAAGCTTCAGAATATGAAGTAAATTTAGACAAATTAGTGAATGAGCCAGACTCAAAATTAAGAGTCAAAGTGCCTCGTCTGTGTTTAGAATATTGCTTCTTATAATCCCTGAAATATTAAATATTTGTTAATTTTACTTTCGAATTGCCTACTCTTCTGCAGGTGTATCATGAATGTACACTTTGTCTACTTAAATTATGACATCCTTCATCTCATAATTTACTATATCCTAATTATTTTATATACCTTGAAGTAGCTACCACAAGGATGTACACAAAACAGGCACTCAGTAAATGATTAATAAATTATTATTAAAACATAGATGAACAATGGACTATGAGATAGGAAACTTGGGCTCTAGTTTACTGAGTTCCTAATTGTGATTTAGGCAAGTCATTGTACCTTTGTGAATTTCAATTTCCTCAGGTGTAAAAATAAGGTGTTTAAGACAAAAACGATTATTAAAGTTCCTTCCAACCCTGAAATCTATATTTCTTCATTTATAAGAAAATGAAGTTATATTTAATATGGAGTACATTAGTGTTTATTCACTATTTAATGTATGAAAGCAATCTAACTTTAAAATTATAAATTATTTTTAAGTGCATCAAAATATATAAAGAAAACCCATGTAAAAAGAAGGTCATCATACAATTTTTTAATAAAATGAAATTAAATTAAAATAAATTACCCAAGTGATGATAGTTTTTAAATGGTGTGTTGCATGCATGCTTATTTAAACATGTAACTATAATTTTAAAAATATACATATAAAATACAATTTAATTAGGCAGTTTTATGTTATGAATTTTAACTCAAAGTTATTTAACAGTTATTGAATTATGATTTGTATTTCTTCCTCATCACTTTTTACTTTTAAATGATTTTATATTGTTAACCACTAGAGGGAGCCAATTTTATTTATTATAATATATGTAAAAACAAACAAGTATGAATGATACTTCAGAATAATTATGATTTTCAAATATTAGCAGATAGGTTCTTAAATCTATTTCCTGACTGTGTCATGTTGCTTAGAAGTAAATATATGACTTCATTAAACTTCTGCACTTTATATACATACCTGCTCAGTAAGTGACCATCCTGATGTCTGACAATGTGCTCTTAGAAGAAGAGATTTAGAGTTTTTAGGCTGAAAGATTTTCTCTATTAAGTGAGCCCAGAGTCTTCTCCCAGCTCTCATTTTTGCTATTTCCATATAGAAGTTCATCCCAATTCCCCAGAAGAAAGACAACCTAAAATAGTAATGTTAAGTCCAGAATTTGATTATACTTCGCAATATAAAATGGAAAATAAAACTGACTGCATCACACACTAAAAACAATGTCCAATTTTAATTTCAAACAAATTAATTCAAAGTAAAATCAAAGCATATATACTTCAGTAACTTTAAACATAACATAGAAAAGTACAGCTTTATGTATTCAGAAAAAATGGCTGTGATTATTTGCTTTAGGTAGGAATTATTCACTTTACAATTGGTTTTTTTTAGGAAAGAAGCTCTTCTGTGACCTTAAAGAATGATTCACTTTCTAAATACATATGCATTTCAAGAATACCCAAAGGTGGGGGTCACTTACAAAGGGGATAAAACAACAAACTTGTTTGGATAGCAATTCAGTTTTGTTTTTGGGTTTTTTTGTTTTTGCTTTTTTTTAAGAATAGCTGTATATTTAGTCTAGGCATGCATTTTTCAACTGTTCCCAATCCACTACTCTCTTTTACCTTATATCCTGTACACATTAGGCTAACTGCCTGATCTAAAAGCACAAAGGTTGTCAATCCCTACATAAAACAAGGTGAGCCTTAAAAAAATAAACTTAAAAAAATTTATTGATATTAGTATACACTTGGAAAAAGTTCTTAAAACAGCAGTTCTCAAATGTTTTGATTCCAAGATCCCTTTCACTCTTAAAAATTACTACAGGAAACTTTTTTCTTTCATTGCCAAATAAATGTTTACTTGAGTCTAAACTGCAGCACAATTTAAAAATAATCTTTAAGAAACAGAGAGCAGGCTAGCACTGGGAGCTATAGTTTCATTTTTGAATTTGCTATCAGGAGTGTGTGTCCTAAGTGTTTTTGAAGAAATTTGTCAGAGAAAACTCTTCTCTTGGTTGATAACATTTCCCAATTGTTTACTGTATGTATATACCAATCTGTCAGCTGAGCTGTTGGAAAGTAGCTTGCAGATGTAGTGCACTTCACCCAATCATTTCAGCAAACATCCCCTAAGAATAAGCATTTCTGTTCCATCATCACCTCCCTTTATCACATCCCTAACTGTGACACTAATTTAATAATATACCCTAATATTTAGGCCGTATTTAAATTTGTTTATAAAAGTGCTTATATCAGCCCCACTTCCCCAATCTCATCAATCCATGTGTCATGTTTAGAGCCAGGCTAACACTTTTTTGGCGAGGAGACTGCTGGGGTGTCCTGTACTTCTTATAGCATTGCACCAGGAGGCCTGTCACCTCAGGTTGTGCCACAAACTTTGGGAATTCCTGGTGAGGGTAGTGACTGCTGGAGGGTAGTGAAAACTCTCCATTTTAAAAGTACCTTCACCCTTTTGTAATTAATAATCTGTAGGGTAAATTCTTAGACTGTGCAATTATTATATTCCCACTAGCTTATTAACATTCTTACATTGTGGGCTTAAAAATTCTGAGTTTCTAATTTTATCGTTCCATCTGCATCTGTTAGTGTCCATTTGTAAAAATGCACTTTGTCCAAACTTTATCTCCTCCTTTTTTTTTTTTTTTTTTGGAAATTCACTGTAGATGCACAAATTCCCTCTTATTTAGTTCTATAACTCACATTCATGACTATCCTTTTCAATAATAAAATTGTCCCAAACTTGCCCAGAGCAGCTCATTCAAGCAAGTTCCCATTCTTTTTGGCATGCCACATCTCCTCACTGTTTGAGCAGTTCCTTGCTTTCTGGTACAAAATGTTCCCAGCTCAACTTGTACTTTTCTCAGCTCTGGCCCTGGAGTCAATCACTTATAGAAAACTTTTTTATTTGGATAATATCTATCAATATTTTATATATTCACTTAGAAATAACAATAAATCTATAATATGTTAACATTAGTAAAATTTTTATGAAAAATAATACCTTTCTTTACCAAAGTCTACATTAGACAAATTAGTGAATGAGCCAGACTCAGAATTAAGAGTCAAAGTATTATCAAAAATAATAACTATTATTAAAAAAAAATACTAATAATAAAATGAAAAATCATAATAAAAAAGTCATTGTTTTATATTTTTGCAAATCTCTTTAATGTGTGGTTGAATGGAAAATAGTTGGAGTCACACGTCTGCTTCTGCATTCAATCTGTTACAATCCCACATATCATATAGTCTCTGGAAAATACCCCTGTACACTCTGGAGAGAATGAAAGTGTAAAAGGCAAAGTCTTAAAATAATCCTGAAAACTATTTTGACCTGTAAGAGCCAGGAAAGGGTTTTAGTGACTCCCAGGCGTCCTTGGCCCACTCTGAGAATTGCTGGCATTATATGTAACGATTCCTGGTATAAGGAGCATTCACCAGTCAACAAACTCTAAGGGTAGAACCCACATTTTTCACATGTTGTAGTCCCAGCATATAAGCTAGTGCTTGGCCCAGGGCAAAGCTTAGCAAGTAATTGCTCACTGGACTAATTTTTGACCCCGAATTTAAATATTAATACTTCATAAACTTCATTTAAGTTTTTCCATGATTATACAACTTTATTAACAAGACGTTTTGAAACAAAGATGTTTTTAATATCACTATGAATTCCAAAACATTTGTAAGTGCAACAGAAAAACATAATAAAATGTAATAGATGACTTCTATATTTTAAAAGGAAAAAAATTAAAAGACTCTGTCTTAAACATCATGTTTACATTTGAATATTACTTGTCAAAATGTATCAATTACTGGTGTTCTCCGAATAACAGGAGATAAACTTCCTCTTATTTATCAAGAACTATGGTCCAATTTAATTCCAATTTTTAATTATAAGCAGTATTGGCTTATTCAATGATTATCACTGAGATAAAACATAGACTCTAGTATAGTGTTTATATGTAAATATTCATTTTATCAATATATTTTGCTGTAGGCTCAGAAAGTGGTCCTACGCATTTTCTTACTGTTGAGACAATATCTGAGTTTCCTTTACGCACCTTGGTGCAAATTCATCAATGGTCAGGCCAGCTTGGAGTCCAGTTCTGCAGTACTCCAGTCCGTCTGCTATGGTGTAGGCCAGTTCCAGAATGGCATCAGCTCCTGCCTCCTGCATATGGTAGCCACTAATTGAAATTGAATTAAATTTGGGCATGTGCTGTATAACAAAAAACAAAAAACACAACAGTGAATAAAAATATAAAAACTTTTCATTAAGCATATTTTCTAAAAGACAATATTTTTTAAATAATGTTCAACTCAGAGATATTTGAGTTGAGCTTATATTAATAACTGAAAATATTTAATGTTTACTTTGTTACAATTAATTTACTTTCCAATTAAATGACTGATCCAATGAAACATCACAAGGATTGTACCTGCTTTATTTTTCTATTGGAAAAGAATTTGTACCAACCATCCTTTAGCACCCAAAGTTTAAACTTCAAAATAGCCGGCTGAGGTCAGGAATGTAACCTTTACCCTGAGAACTGAATAAAGGTATCTTTAATTCAAAACCAATGACTTCAATCTCATACACTGTCCTAAAACCTCATTATTTTGGGCTAATTTGCTAACAACATATAAATTTAACTATTATTTAGTAGTTATTAATTATCTCATTTGAATGAAGTCATTGAAAGTGAATAAAAACACATTGCAAGGGAAAAAAAGGAAAATGTTTCAACCCTTAGTATATCAAAGCAAAACAGGAGAAAATGCATGGCTTAAAAATCAAATCAAATATTTCAGTTTGATTTACTGTGACATTTAATGCTAAACATATCTTAGGTTTTTTTCTACTGTAGCCACTAAGAAACAGCATTTCCACTATTCCAAAATTTCATGTTAAGTAGAATATCATATATATTCTGCAGAACCAAAAAATTATTACCCTTCCCAAGAATTAACCAAGAATAAAATAATAAAAACTAAATGGCAGAAACTGAACATAGTGGTTGAAAACACGGGCTCTGGAATCAGAGTGCTCCAATTCCAGCTGTCACTTAACTAGCCATGAGACTATAGGTAAATGTCTCAACCTTGTTATTCCAGGATTTCCTAAAGTATAAAATACAGATAATAATTGTACCTTCCTCATGGAATTGTTGTAGAATTAAATAAAATGATTCATCTAAACCACTTAGTATTAGGCCAGTACACAGTAAACACTCAAAAAACATCAGTTGTTGTTAGCATATGGTATGGATTATCTACATTTTACTTTACAAATATTTTATTTATATCTAAGCAAAAGCTCTTAAAAATTTTTCTATCACCAAGACAGAGATGCCCCCATCACCACTGTTATTTAACAGAGTATTGGAAGACCTAGCCAGAGCAATCAGGCAAGAGAAAGAAAAAAAAGGCATCCTAATTGGGAATGAAGAAGTGAAATTGTCACTTTTTGCAGAAGACATGATTTTTTACATAGAAAACCCTAAAGACTCCACCAAAAAAATATCAGAAACAATAAACAAATACAAATACGTAAAGATGCAGGATGCAAAATCAATGTCCAAAAAGTCACTGCATTCCTATATAGTAACAACTATAAGACATTTTTTTAAAGTTTATTGGGGGGATAATGGTTAGTAAAGTTACATAGGCTTCAAGTGTGCAATTCTGTAATACATCATTACATTGTGTGTTCATCACCGAGTCAGTCTTCCTTCCACCACCATGTTTGATCCCATTTACCCTCACCTACCACCCCCTGTCCCCCTTACCCTCTGGTAACCACTAAACTATTGTCTACATCTATGAGTTTTTGTTTCTTTGTCTTGTCCCTTTGTTGCTTTCCATTTTATATCGCACATATCAGTGAAATCATATAGTTCTCAACTTTTTTCTGTCTGACTTATTTTGTTTAGCATAATAATCTCAAGATCCATCCACGTTGTCGCAAATGACATTATTTCATCTTTTCTATGGCAGAGTAGTATTCTATTGTGTACATGTACCACATCTTTATCTAATCATGTATCGAAGGATACTTTGGTTGTTTCCATGTCTTGATCACCATAAACAAAGCTGCAATGAACATCAGAGCACATATATCTTTACAGATAAATGTTTTCAGATTTTTGAGGGTATATACCAGGATAGGGATTGCTGGGTCATAGGGTAATTCTATTTTTAATTTTTTGAGGAACCTCCACACTGCCTTCTATAGCTGTTGCACCAATCTGCATTCCCACCGACAGTGTATGAAGGAGCTAAAAACATACAATAGAGAAAAGACAGCCTCTTCAATAAATGGTGCTGGGAGAATTGGAAAGCCACGTGCAAAAGAATGGAAGTAGACTGCAATCAGTCACCATGTACCAAAATTAACTCAAAATGGATCAAACACCTAAACATAAGACCTGAAACAATAAGCTGCATAGAAGAAAGCATAGGTACTAAACTTACGGACATTGGGTTCAGAAGGGATTTTATGAATTGACTTCAAAAGCAAGGGAAGTAAAAGCAAAAATAAATAAATGAAACAGTATCAAGTTAAAAAGCTTCTGCACAGCAAAAGAAACTATCAACAAAACAAAGAGGCAACTAACAGAATGGGAGAATATATTTGCAAACAACATCTCCAATAAAGAGCTAATATCCAAAATATACAAAGAACTCACATAATTCAACAACAAAAAAATCCAATTAAAAAATGGGCAGAGGACCTGAACAGACACTTCCTCCAAGAAGACATGCAAATGGCCAACAGATTATGAAAAAATGCTTAATTTCACTAGCTATTAGGGAAACATAAATCAAAATCTATCATCAACAAGACAAATAATAACAAAGTGTTGGAGGGGTTGTGGAGAAAAAGGAGGAGCCCCCATATACTGCTGGTAGGAATGCAGATTGGTGCAGCCACTATGTAAAACAGTACAGAAGTTCCTCAAAAAATTAAGAATAGAATTACCATATGACCCACAATCCCTCTTCCGGGTATCTACCAAAAAAATCTGAAAACATTCATCTGTAAAGATACTGTATTCTAAAGCTCACTACAGCATTATTCATGGTTTCCAAGACATAGAAACAACCAAAGTGTCCTTCAACAGATGACTGGATAAAGAAGATGTGGTTCATATATACATATAATAATGGAATATTACTTGGCCATAAGATGAAATACTGCCATTTGTGATAACGTGGATGGATCTTGAGATTATCATGCTAAGCAAAATAAATCAGAAAAATCTGAGAACCACATGACTTCACTCATATGTGGGATATAAATCTGAAAGCAACAAACAAAAAAACAAAAACTCACAAACACAGACAACAGTTTAGTGTTTACCAGAGTGTAAGGGGGGAGGGAGGTGATAGAAGAGGAAAAAGGTGTCAAATATATGGTGATGGAAGAACTGACGCTGGGTGGTGAACACACAATGTGATATATAGATGATGTATTATAGAATTGTACACTTGAAACTGATGTAATTTTACTAACCAATATCACCCCAATAAATTTAATAAATATTTTTTAAATGCTCTATCACAAAAGAAATAAGGGGATTGCATTACCTGAAACTGACATACTACCTGAGTATATGTGGAGTCTTACTTTTAAGAAGCAAGGAAACAAATAGGTAGCTTGTTTCTCTACTGAGAAGAGTATAGCTGCAGAATTTCTCTAAAAATAATAGAGATATTAGAATATAGTAATATTTTTCAGCCTTACAAAGGAAGGAAATTCTGACACATTACAACATGGATGAACCTTGAGGACATTATGCTAAGTGAAATAAGCCAATCACATAAAGGCAAATACTATATGATTCCACTTATATGAGGTACCTAGAGTAGTCAAATTCATAGAGACAGAAAGTAAAAGGGTGGTTATGAAGGAAGTGGGAGGGGAGGGAAGGGAGAATGTAAAGCAGTTTTGATCTTGTAGATGACATCAGGGTCTTTTGCAAGGTGAAATGCCCAAGTACATAACAGCACAGACTGCTACTCTCTATTCTATAACCATTCTCCATTCTCCTGTAATACCTGAACCATAAATTCAGAGTTCAAGAACTACATTTTCAATCTTCTCTCACTACTGTACATGTACACTGAGATAAATAATAGGTGGAAGTTCACCTTCTATCAGAGGAGGTGGGTCCCTCTCCTCACACAAGCACACCTGGCCACACTAACAATAGGAAAGCAAGGTGAAAGGGCCCTGGAACCCTGATGGTTGTAGTGGCTGCATACAACCAAACCCCTGACAGCCCACCTACAGCTTCTTTTACATGAAAGAAAACTGCTTCCTATTTAGTTTAAGCTATGGCTATTTGTGTATCTTTGTCATAAGCTGGTAAATGCACTCCTCCTGTGCCTATGTTCTTGAAATCAAAAAAGGTGATAGAAATGTACAATTCTATACCATACAATTCACATGGGCAGATGGAGTCTATGAAAATAAATAAAATTGCAAAGTGAAAAGACTAAATATCAAATGAGGAGAGTAGACAATGCTTGCAAGAGTTCTGAGATAACAGCAATTGTAAGAGGTGAAAGAAATAAAGATTTGATGGTAGAAGAGAGATTTGCCCTTTGTTATGAAATAATGGTCTAATTTTAATGTTGCTAAGGAGGACAGCACTGCCAGTAAGAGGCAAAGTGTGTATGATGGGGGAAATATATATAGAGAGGGTGCCAAAAAAATGTATTCACATTTAAAGAAAGGATAAAACTGTACTAAAATTGTAATATTCAATATATACCAATAACAAAAGATGAATACAAGTCATGTGTATACATTTCTTTGACACTCCCAATATGAATTACTCAGAGGAAAATGAAGCTCTATTTTTCCCTATGGAGGACTGCTGTTAATGTAAGGACACTTTAAGACACTTTTTTTCCTACTACTCTGATTGGGGAAGATGAACATAATGCCGTGGTGAAATATTAGGGATCTCATTGTGTTTGCAGAAATAAGTGACAGCTTCTAATCCAGTTTTTAGCAGAAATAAAGCTTATATTTTGATCTCCACCTGTCTGACACTAGTGTCTACTCACAAATGAATCTGACCTATGAAAAGAAATAAAGAATAAATTATGAGCCCTCCCTGATGATAACAATTGTCAGAGAATAAAAATTTTAATGATAAAGAAAGCACAGTAAATGTTTAGTAACCAGATTACTACAGGTAATGAAAGACCATAAAATTAGTATATTAAAGACCAAAAAATAAAAAAACTATCACCACACACACAACAAAACAAAACAAACAACAAAAAACCCACACCCTGACTTTTATACTACAACTATTACTCAGACTCAGTTACCAAATTCAAATTAGGATACAGTATTTTACAAAAATTCCTACATTCTAAAAACTATAACAAAACCTTCATAACTACAAAGTATACCTTTGCTGTATATTGGAAGATGTCAGCAATAATTTTCATGGATGGTTCTGGAGGAAAAATATAAGTATTTCTGACCATAAACTCCTTTAGTATATCATTTTGGATTGTACCAGTAAGTTTCTCTTTAGGTACACCTTGCTCTTCTCCAGTTACTATAAAATTTGCAAGAACTGGAATAACTGCTCCATTCATGGTCATGGAAACTGACATTTTTTCTAAAGGAATTCCATCAAAAAGAATTTTGGTATCTTCCACAGTGTCAATAGCAACTCCAGCCATTCCAACATCACCACGAACTCGAGGGTTATCTGAATCATAGCCACGATGTGTTGCCAGATCAAAGGCAACTGATAATCCCTGCTGACCAGCTAAATAAATAAAGAAAAAAATAATGCAGGATTAGAGTCGGGCATATAAGGAAACTGACTTACCTATCACTACTAAAAGTGCTGATTCATCTCATCACAGTATACTTTAAAACAAACATATTTTTATGTTCATACATGTCAAAACAAATTTAAATGGATACTTTATTTCCTAAGAGTCAGCTGTTTTCCTTGTGCTAAAATACACAAATTGAGTTCCAGACCTCACTGTAAGAGAAGATAAAAGGAACAAACCAAAACATCTCACTTATCTCATGTCCATCTGATGATATTTTTACCTTAACAATTTTTAACAGAAATATTTTTTAAATTCATGTAAAGTTCTGGCTGTTTATATATAGTTAACATAATTTAGTATTTGTATGCTTGCTTATTTGTGTTCTTTTAATATGGTCATTACAGGATGTCTTAACTAGTCAAATATTCTGGGAAACTATGAAAATCATGCAAAACACTAAAATATTCTACACTAAATATAAATTCAGTTCTCCATGGCCAATACAAACTTAAAGACCCTCAAATGTAGCATTCTAACAATATGATTTTATTATAGATCAGAAGATGAAAAAATAAATACGATTTTCAGAGAATGAATGCCAGATTATGCTGAATATATTTATACTTAGTTGGGGCATAACTTAAACCACTTTCTCCTCCAATTCCTATCCTAACAATGTTAACTAAAAGCTTTTTAAAGGCAAAGTCAATCTCTCCTTTCTTCATACAACTTCACTTAATTCCTTCTACAGAATGTGCATGTAAGTTTGTCTGCTTTCAGGAATTTAGTATTCTTGCTCACCTTCTTTTGACCATGGAAGCTGAAAGCTGAAAACCATTCATTTTTTTCAGAGTATAATCTAAACTACAAAATTATCAAATAACTATTACCTTTATAGAGGTTAACCAGCCTCCCCTCAAAAAAAGCCAAGGTTAGAAAGCACGTTTCATCATAAAAGAATTGTATCTCATATTAAAATCTCACCCTTAATATTGTCCTTATAGAACTTATTACTCTCTTCCACAGTACTAAAGCCAGCATACTGGCGGATGGTCCAGGGCCTAAAGGTGTACATGGTAGGATAGGGTCCACGTGTGAATGGCTTCACTCCTGGAAGTTCTTCAGGTAAGTCCTTGGTATCCCTGCTGGAATATAAGGGCTTTATGGAGATTCCTTCTGGGGTGCGCCATATTAGGTCTTCTGGATTCTTGCCTTTCAGCTGCTTTTTAGCCAGGGCAGCCCATTCCGGGTGAAGGGGTTGTTGCTGGTGTAGAAGTCGCTGCCATAAAAACCTGGAGCCTGATGATTCTTTTATTTGCTTCAGGTGATGAGGTGAATGCAAAAAAAGCCGAGTCTTAGCCCTCAACATGATGGATCATGGAAAACTCCCACAGAAACAAAACCTGACCTAGAAAAAGCAGTACAGTATTTATGAGAGACAGGCAAAACGGGAGATATTGGTGAGAAAAAGAGAAGGGAAAAGGTACATTAGAATGATTTCATCTCTTCTCCTTTTCCACTTCCTGTACCTAGTATTTTATAACTTTGGCCCCTCTTCTCCACAACTACTGTTAATGTTCCGGTCTTCCTCCTCTTAGCTGTTTGACTGACCAGCTTTAGCCCCCCTCTAATCCATTCTATATACTGACACCAATGCAAATGCAAATCTGATGTCACACTTCTCAAGATTTTTCAAAGGCTCTGTCTGTGTCATGTAGAAAATATAATATACAGCTTCCTAATTGATTTTTTCATTCAACAGGTTTTCATTTAACACTAACTTTATGACAGTCATTGTGTTGGGTGCTAGAGAAGAGTTACAGACCCATTGAAGCCCTCTATGACCTGATCCCAGTTTACCTGTAAGACTCATCTCTGCCTTTGTCCTTCACACATTTTGTGTTATAAAAATACTGGATTACTACAGTTCCCTGCATATATAAAAGTTCTGTGACTTGCTCTTGCTCTGCCACCTGCCTAGAATATTCTTCTCTGGCTAATTCAGCTAAGGCATCATCTCCAATATGCAGGGCTTTCTATGGGCACTGCTCTAAGGACTTTATATATAGAGAGTAACAATTTTAATTTTCACAACAAAACCAAGAGATAGGTACTAATATTATCTCCATTTACAGATGAGGAAACCAAGGCACAGAAGAGCCAGCATTTGAACCTAAGCAATCCTGTTTCAAAGATCTTGCATTTAACTAATATAGTCACAACCTCTCCCTGAATCCACCAGTGGGGCTAAAAGGCCTCTTCAGTAATCTATAGCATTGTGTTTCCCTGTTTATACATCTATTGTCTCCCACAGGACAACATATTAGAACACTGTTTTTTTGTTCTTATATAAAATACATGTATCTGTGTAAGATATATTTAATATTTATATAAAATACATGCATTTATAAAATCATGTATATATCTCTCTCTATATATATGTGAAATTATACATATATATAATTTCTGCTAGTCTAGACACTGCTCTGACATTAGAGCTGGACATTCCTTAAAACCAGCAGAGTCTTACACTAGGTGTCTATATCCAATTAAGCCCAATTTCATCCTTTTACATATGCAGAAATTAAGGTCGAGAAATAAAGAAATAAAATAGCTTGATCAAAATTCCAACAGCAAAGTAATCAACTGTTCACCTGAATTACTACTTCTGTGATTCCCCGAAAATAAGACCGGATCTTATACCATATTTCCCCAAAAATAAGACCAGGTCTTATATTATTTTTTGCTCCAAAAGACGCATTAGGTCGTATTTTCAGGGGATGTCATATTTTTTCATGTACAACAATCTACATTTATTCAAACACAGTCATATCATGTTCTTCTGGAACATCGTCATAACGTACTAAATGCATTCGTCTGGCTGACAATCTTAACTGGGGCTTATTGTCTAAGGTTGTTAAAACCTAGTATTTTAAAACATTTTGAGATGCAAATTTTATTAACATAGTCATCAAGCCATATTGTTTTATAATCGATAAGTCAACAAGTAATGTGAGCTTAAAATTCAATTTTTCATACCATTTCTTACCTATCAATTTAGTAAAGCTTAAAAAAAATAAGAATACCCACCTTTTGTTAGGGGGCTGTGAAACAAGTATTAACTGGCTTAACCACTTTGGAAAACAAACTGGAAATATGTACAAAAAGTCTCAGAAATAATTATACCATTGAGGAACATCACTTCGGGGAAAGCTACTATATAAAATAAACATTCCCTATATTTTTTCTTGTAATAAAGCTTAGAAACATCATCCACACTGTAGGATGAGTAAGTAAATTATAGCATATACAAATGATAGAATTTTATGTGCCTATTAAAATGTTTAAAAAATAAGCAAAACTAATCTAATGTTACAAGTCAGAAGAATGGTTATTTATGGTGGCTAGTACAGAAAGGGAGCAAGAGAGGAGCTTTTGGGGTCTTGATGGTCTTGATCTGAATGCTGATTGTATATAGATGTATTATGTGTATTCAGTTTGTGGAAATTCATCAAACTGTACAATTATGATGTGCATTTATCTGTAAGTGTATTATATATAAGTCAAAATTTAAAACATTATGCATAGTTTATTTTAAAAAGGAGACAGACTCAAAAAGTGTTGAGAGAAAGAATCACGATAAAAAATTATAAATGCAGTATGTTCAACTGGGTAAAAAGTGCATAGAATAAAGTCTAAAGGGAAAGAATCAGGATAAAAAATTATAAATGGAGTATGTTCAACTAGGTAAAAAGTGCATAGAATAAAGCCTAAATGGAAATACAACAAAAACAATTGCCATTATTTTTTAAAGCTATTATGATTTTATTCTTTTAAGTCCACGGGGTATTTATTTGTCATCCATCTTCTTGCAAGTCATACACTACATATACTAGCTTAAAAGATGGGTGAGAAAAATAATTAAGTTATAACTAAACCATTAGGGTAATAATGATATAAAAGGTAATTTGAAAACTGCCTGAGACTATATTGTTGACAGGAAACACCACACTTATTTCAAACAAAACACTCACGGGGCTTTCCTAAACCTGGACAAATGATTGGAAAGAGCCCTACATAAGTGACTTCCTGAAAATCACACGGCCCGTTGGTAAAGGCTGGAAACAGACGTCGTTTTCAGATGAGAACACAACAGCTGCTGATGGCCACAGGACCTCTAAACCTTCTCAGAAGACCCATCCAGAGAGGCTTCAAGCGTCCAAAGAAGCAACACGCAGAGCAAATAACTTTCAAGTTTTGTCAAACCGTTTAACATGGAGCTCCACGTTAATATTTCAAGAACTAGCCATCTCCAATATTCAGCCCATGTGGGTTAGAAACGATAACATTGAGCATGTAAATTAAATTTAATATTAGCATAAATAAATCATTCAACATAAGACTCTATTGGGAGAAAAATCAAGTGATTTAAACCTTCACACACACACACACACACACACCATCTACGGTTTCGAGCTTCGGAAAGAATGTTCTTGCTAAATAAAACCGAGAACAAGTTAGTAACTTACAATTTTACATCAATTTAGACCTGGCTTTCCTATTCCACCCGTCACCCTTACCTCCCCCTGTATACTGAAAGTCACTCTGAGTACTGCTACCTCTTACAAAAGACTCTCACAGTGACACGTGGAACCAATGCTCCCGTCTGAAATCGCACAAGAAGTGACCTCCGCCTAGAGGAGCTTCGGGGCGCTTAGGTGACCACGGCAAATGTCGCCAGGCCTGCCCGCCAGGCGTTAACAGCACCAACGGTACCTCCGAATTCCCAAGGCTCTTACCGGTCGGTGAAGATTCTAAAGCTAACGATAAAGTAGAGGAGAGCGAGATCCCGTCCAAGCAGGAAGGTAAAGAAAGAGGAAGTTAAGAGGATGGACAGGACAGAAGCTCAGAGGACAGGGTTACGGGAGAGAGCGGAGCCAGAAGAATGGAGGACCTGAAAGGCTGGCGTGCCCCCAGATGCACGATGCTACTCACTGGCCCGCCTGTCTCTGACCTCGGCGGAGGGTTCCCGGCCCTACGAGTCAGAAGGGCACACAGCTGGGCCCCCAACCGAGCAAGTCCCGCTGCCAGGCAACGAGTCGGGGGGCGTAGGCCGACAACGCCCTCCTTTCAGCCAATCCCCTCTCTCTATCTCTCGTGGGCGCGCTCCTGATGACGTCAAGGGTGAGGCTAGCTGCCCGCCTCTCGCTACAGGCACTTCCGGTTGCTCCCAGCCCACTTCCGGGTTTCCTCCGCTTCGATTGTTTGGGCGCGAATTGCTCTGAGCGCGGCTCCCCGAATTCAAGAGGCGTGTGGTGGGTGAGTAGTGATAGCGCTTAACCTTCTCGTCCGTCCCGGTTGCGGAAACGATTTTGTGGCCAACGCGTTTGTGGCCAACTCTGCGGTTTGCTTTGGAGCCGCGTGCAGTGATTTTTTCCGGAGGGAGGGAAATTCGAACAGGTCTGCCCTTCGAGGCCCAGGAGTTAGTTACTTGATTCGCGAGAAGGGAGTGGAGCTACGCTTGGTGCTTCCCTCCTTTCTCCGAATCGTACTGGTCCTTGTCTTCCTCCATCTCTCCCTTTGTCAGTGAGCAACCTGAGCTGCTGTGCACGGCAGCCCTTCCAGGAGAGGTCCACAAGTGACACTCTCCTATGGATTGGTTTTTAAATGGGGGGAAGTATAAGGGCATGATGTCAAGTTGAAACAATTAGACAGTTCAGGAATGGCGCGTAAAAGACTGGGTGGAGAGTAAGGTACCGCGTTTTTCAACAGCAGCGGAGAGTGTATCTTAGCTTCCACTGCATTTTATAACTGACCTGACGTGTAGTCCCCCGGTGTAGTTTGTGATCTGTCAACTAATTCTTTCCCGCTAGTTTGGTCCTTCTTGCAGGGAAGGGAGGATACGGCTTGAAACTTTTCCTTTTAAAATTTGAGGGAATGGGTTTATCCAGAGTGCTCCCTTTATTGTCTGTCTAAATCTGCATATATATTTAAACTGTGTTAGTATAATTAACTCAGAATTTTTGGAAAAGGACTGGTGACTGCTTTATCTATGTATCTAGCTATATATGCATAAAAATATATACATTTATTGTGTATACCACATATGTATATATGTGTGCGTGATATATATACACACATATACATAGACACACTGTACCTAACTTCAAGGCTACCTACTCCATATGACGTAATGCAAGAATATATATTTTATTCCTCTGTCCCTTTTAGCAGAAGTGAGTTTGGTATAAAGGATTATTAGATAGAGAAAAGGAGTTACCCAAAATGTTGTCATATACATCACTATCTGCACACGTGTGCCTGTTTTGTAACATGTGGGAGAACAGTGGAATCAGTATACTTCTGTGCTCTTGTTAAAATGTGCATAGTCTAGAGAGTGTTATAGCTTAAATCCTTATGAGTGAATTTACCACATGAATTTGCACAATACAGATTTATGGTGTCATCCTAAAAAAATTACCTCCTTCCGTCTTTGGCATAAGTTGAATGATAAATCCATTAGGTTTACAACAAGAAGACCTGAGCGATACCTGTTGAGGTAACAGGTATCACAGTTACCTGTAACCAAAATAAGACAATTCAACACTATATGCATATTTCTATTTGCTTGGATTTAAACATGGAGATAGTAGTGTTGTATGGGGAACTATAAAGTTAGATGCAAAAGCATTTTTAAAAATGATTTTTTTAAAGCCAGAGAAATGGAAGAAATTTCTAGGAATGAAATTGGATATCCTTACTCTAATAAGAATCAATGTTATTTGTTTTTAAATATGTTTAAAAAGCTAATTTGCAACATTTATAGGTAGGCTTTTTAAAAAAATATATTATGCAAGTCTTAAGCATTTTTCTGTGTCCTTTTCATCTTTGCAGATTTTTTTGAAGCACCGTTAGAATTATTCTGTTTAGATCAAGATGTCTAGCAAAGCAAATCCTCCCAAGAAAAGGTCTCAACAGTTAAAAAGAAATCCAAAAAGAAAAATTGATGATGAGGAAGTGGAGTCATCAGAGAAAGAGGTAATGAAAATAACTAGTTTATCATCCAGAACTCCTTATTAGAAATATCATCTGTTTATATGAAGCAGTATGTGAAGACTAAAAGTGAGTTTTTTACTGCAAATTATATTAGTCCATATCGTTATGTGGGAGCTTTTACAACATGATTTGTAAAAGTTCTCAGATAAAAATTGTCTACTTCAATTCTGAAAATATTGATCAGAATTCTTTGAGGGGGAGTGGGTCATAGGGCATTGATTGCTAAGGTGTTTAAATGAGAAGAATAGGAATAGGAGATATAGGAAGAAGAATAGGAAGAAGAATAGGAATAAAGTGAGAAGAATAGGAATAAAGTGTACAAATTCTATGGCATTTGTATGTTAAAATAAAAGGGAAATCTTTCCGTTGGTGGAGGAGATTTTTATTAATGTAGAGAAAAGTTATTTTGGTAGGAATTAGCGTAGTCCTACCATGATTTTACCCATCTCTTATAAAAGAATAAGTGAAATAATCAAAAAATGTTCTGTGTTTTATCCTGTATTAGGCAATGCCTTTGTTTTGCACGTTAAGTATGCCACACTATTTCAATGGCAAAATGAGTAATGATTTCTTTAAAACATTGTTTGATAACATACGAAATTGTTGTACATTATCACCATTGTCCAGGAACTGCTTTAGTATATCCTTTGCCTGTGATACACACATACCCTTCTGCAGAATTGGCAATATTCCTTCTTTCTATCTAGCAGAAAGTATATACCTTCAACATACATGACAAAGTATTGCAAAAGCAGTATCTTTTATCTGATGTTTAGTTTAATTCTGTGTGTGTGCATGTTTTTCCCTCTAGGTTAGAAAACCAGCGGAAAAAAATAAAAATCATCCAAAGCATCTGTCTTCTGAAGGTACTTTTTTTCTATATTTGGTTTAACCTTTCTCAAGCTACCTATATTCATGAAAAAATTATCAGCATCTTGTTTTTGAGTTCTGCAAAAGCAAAAGATAGTAATAAACAGCTACATTCTCATTTTTGCAAGAATAAGTAGTACTGGTTAGTCAGGTATTTTGGTCAACTGAAAAGAAATTTTATTTACCACCTCTAGCAAAATATTGTGTCGGGTTCTAAATTCATAAGAACTAGAAAAAAACAAAATGTCTATCCCACAGTCTGAATTCTTACTGACCTATGATATAAGACAAACCTACTGATTTCTCTTTAAGACTAATATGCTTCTGCTCTGCCACCACTGTACAGATTAATTTGGACCCACGAAGTAATTTTGTTTGGAATAAATTAGTTTTGATTATTCATCTTTACTTAAACATCACTACTTTGTAGAAGAATTCCCTACTCCCTTCACCTAAGACCAGGCTACAGCCTCTGGTTTTATACTTCCATAGTGCACAGTACTTTTGCTTTTGTAATGCTTTGCATTCTTACAACTATTTAATCTACCTTCTCTCCAAAACTAATCTTTATGTGAGCCAATAGTATATCTCTTTTGTTTATCCCTTGTACGTAGAATAATTAACAACCTACTAAACACTATCTATTTGTGGTTTCATTAATCTCTTTTGTTCCAGTTGTCACCCAACGTTTGATAGAAATATATTTCTAGTCTTCTCAATGAAGCTCTTTAATTCAGGTCATTTTTTGGAACCAGAACTTTTTTGTCAAATCCTAATAATTGTAGCTTGGTTCTTAATTTAAAATTGTCTTGGGTTTGTATCTGCAATATCAGTTAATATTTTAGTTAACATAACAGTAGATAGCATATTCATATTCAACACCTGGCATGTTATGGCTGTGCAATAAAAAGGAAATTAAACAGGTTATACAACTTTATAACATTTTGGTTCTCATAATCCCATTAGCTTTTTTAGATAAATTTGATTTCAACCACTTAGGTATTAAGTAAAAACATACAAGCTTCTGGACTGACCAGAGTGTCTTATTTCACCAGAGACAGGACAAACAAAGTGTACTAGTCTAAAACTGGTAAAGATAGCATCCAACAAAAGAAACACCTGGCAGCCTCTTTCGAAGAGTAGCACAGAGCATTTGCAAACTATTATGGAAACAGTAATAATGTGAGTATGAATTTTTTCCATTTCACTCTTTTGATTTCTACTTAAGCATTTCCTATAGACTGTATCCTTTTAAAAGTTATCTATTTTATGGTGATAGAGTGTGTTTCAAAAGAAGATATAGCTAGTGTCTTTTAATGACGTTAGCATTAGCAAAAACGTCTTTGTCAATTTCAGAAACTTATTCCATCAGTGAAATAAAAATGAAGCCTGTGTGTTCTGATATATCTGTATATTTTTGACATGTTCTGTCAAGAGAGACACTTTAGGAAGAAATTGAGTTCAATTTGACACTTTTTGTGGAAGTTAGCGTGCCAGAGGGGTTACAAAGAAAATAAGACAGGATTCTGCCATCAGGAAACTGAAATCCCATCAGAAGAGTCAGGAATATAAATTAGTTACAATATAATATAAAAATGACTTTGATTATATGTCTGCTTAAAATGTGTTTACTATCAAAGGAAGAGTGATTGATTCTTCCTGGCTAGTAATGAGATGCACTTGAGAGAAATCAGAAAGTAAACAGGTTATATTATTTGTGATACAAGCTAATATGGATTCAGTCCTTTTTTTTTTTTCCTAGAACAATTTTGAGTAACAGTGGTACTAAAAATGAACAAACTCAGTATCATCTCAACTGCCTGAAGAAAAGGTAATGTAGTTATGCAACAGAAAATATTTAAAATATATTTAGTAAAAGTCGAATCTCTTCCTATGTTTCCAGAACAGATATTTGTGACATATAAAAGTTTTTTATGTGGGTTTTTTGTTGTTCTTGTTGTTTTAAAAAGAAGAATAATTTAGGAATATACGTACTACCCTAAACTTCTGCTATATGCGATTCTGAATTAAGTTTAAGAGAATACAAGGAAGAATCTGAAAATGACAAGATGCCTACTTCCACAATTCACTTTTCTGTTTTGGTAATTTAAAAATATTTTATCAGGGGCTGAACCCGGTGGCTCAGGCAGTTCGAGCTCCATGCTCCTAACTCCGAAGGCTACCAGTTCGATTCCCACATGGGACAGTGGGCTCTCAACCACAAGGTTGCCAGTTCAGTTACTTGAGTCCTGCAAGGGATGGTGGGCTCTGCCTCCTGCAACTAAGATTGAACACGGCACCTTGAGCTGAGCTGCCTCCCGGATGACTCAGTTGGTTGGAGCGAAGGCTCTCAACCACAAGTTGCCAGTTTGATTCCCACAAGGGATGGTGGGCTGCGCCCCCTGCAACTAACAATGGTAATTGGACCTGGAGCTGAGCTGCGCCCTCCACAATTAAGACTGAAAGGACAACAACTTGACTTGGGAAAAAGTCCTGGAAGTACACACTGTTCCCCAATAAAGTCCTGTTCCCTTTCCCCAAGAAAAAAAAATACATATATATTTTATCAACTTGAACTCCCTTCAACTTCATTTTGAACAATTTGAAGTTAACAGTTCACTTGTCTTAGCTGATATTTATCCTGTTGCTGTGTTTTTCGCTTCATGTTGTGCTACATTATTTGCACATGCAACAGGTATACTTCTCCAGGATATTACTGCTCTTCATCTTGTGGCAAGTCACAAATGGAGGTTTCTTTTTATGTGTTCTTAAAAGTCACACTACTGCCAGTGATTTTCAGTGACTACTTTTTTCTAATATTTGCACAACTTTTCCTTTTCATCGAATTATGTTCTGTGTCTTTGTTACAGGTTTGCCTGGAAATGTTTGTGACCTGCTTTATACTTGGGAGGGCTGAATACAAATTCTGCTTAGTTTAAGTCTAATTCTTAAGGATAGTAGCAAAGTAGAAAGGATGGGATGGGGTGGGGTGGGATGGCATGGCATGGCGTGGGATGGTGGGGTGGGGTGGGGTGGGTGGGGTTGGGAGTTTGGAGGGAGGTTGAGAGATTAAAGAAACTGCTAGAAGCAGGCTTATAAATGGCTTACAGAAATGATAGCCTGGTATCTCCAAGGAGCCTAGCAGAAAAAAACTGATAAGTAAGATAATACATAATGAAAGGGTAGCCATTTATGGTCTTTTTAATATAGGGCTGATAATCATGTTTGGTGTGTAAATGAGACTATCACAGTGCATAGTAACTGCTCTCCACAGTGATCCCTGGGTCATCCGAATGGTTAAATTCTGTTGAATATGTGGGCTGTCTCTTCATGAGCACCCATGGAGTATGTATTTCAAATACTGCCTGTTGTCTCTTCATTTTTGCCTTCTTCACACCTCACTTTCTTTTGTTCCCAAAGTAACAATATTCAAGATACTTTCTCTTTTACTAATATAGCAGAATGCAATCTTAGCAAACTGATTGTAATTGAATCTCTGACTAAATTTTCCTATAGCAATATTTCTCAAAGTGTATTTGGAACACTTATTCATAAAAATACTCTGTGAATAGAAGTGATACATAGTGAATAATTTTGGACACATTAGCACATGAAAATTCCTGCAGTAAATCTACTTCATTTTGCTTAATGAAGCATCTCCCAAATTGATATTTATCACAAGAACTCCTTTTGTCATATACTTGTCTCATCTCTGCTTCTGTTTGCATTTTGGCTTCATTCTTTTACACCGGTTGTCTTTACGACATTAGAACTGTAGAGTCAGACAGCTCCCTATTTATCTTTTTAGCCTTGGGAAGGAAGAGGATAAGAAAATATGTATCCTCTTAGCTTCAGTTAGATGGACTGATTGGCCCAGTTCAGGTGATGTGCCTATCTTTGGATTCGTTTTGTTACAGTTGACACAGACTGGGGTATATACCTACCCCCATGATGGGACAAACAGTGTTGCTATTCAGACAAAACAGTTAGCCACTGCAGTTTCTAGGGGAATGTACTTTGAAAAAGTTGTCCTATAGAAACAGTTATAAATGGTGATTAGGTATTGTAGATATAGTAGGGTGTATTCATGTTACTCTCTTAGCTTAATTGGATTTTGTAAGAATCCTGGAAATTGACCACTATTTAGAACATTTGGAACAGTGGATGACTCTTCCACAGAATTGACTTAAACTTTTAGTAGAAACTATTCATAAATGGAAATTTTATTTTAGTTGGGAAATCAAAAACTTACGCTCTTGGGAAGATTATACAGACAAGTTTTTAGGCTTAACCGTGATGCTCTACTGATGATTTTCTGGATAACTGCAGTTTATCCCAACAGCTTAATGAAAATTATGACTGGTGGGGTTTACACTGTCTACTTTCTCTTTACAAAAATTAATATTTTGAATAAGACCCCAGGAACATAAGTCTTAAGTTCCACTATTGTTCAAATTCAGTAATAGGACTTTTTAGAACCCAAAAATGCTCCCAGGTAGATGCGACCAAATTTAGATTTATTTTCCTCCTTTGTTTCTTCCTGTGGAATTCAAGAATCAAATCTAGAAAAGCTATATTGCTCTGTGCTAGAAGGGTAGTCATGGTTCCTTTTCTGTTGGTGATCTAATCAACCCAATTTGAAGGAGATTTTTCCACCTTTACTACTGAATACTATTCATTTTGTTAATACTTTATAACAAAGCACTTTAATCTCAGTGTTTTATTTGCCTTAAAGTCAAGGAGACTCAGTTTTCTTTAAAATCATTAAGTTCTAGTGACTGATGCAGACGTTCTCTTTCCTTGGTTGCATTCTCTAAAACAACTGAGATTAGAGTCCAGGGTCATAGAGTCCAGGGTCATAAGTAAGTTGAGACTTACACAGTAGTGTTCCATCTCTTACCCAGTAATTCACAGTACACAATAAACTTAGGTGCTGGAATAGTCTAGGAAACTCATTTAGAAGACACAGGAAATTTTGATTTTAAAATGTATATAAATAATTGTTAAATACGTAAAATAGGAAATTTTCCTTTTATGAAGCAACCTAAGTGACCCATGGTTTGAGGTAAATCTTAATAAAATGGAAGGTTAAATGATGATTTGTCAGGGCTTTTCGGGGGAGACTTACTGCTAAGGTTAGCCACTGTTCATAAAAGAGTATTAATAGCCCTTGGGACTAATAGGACAAAAAAGATAACAGTATTTCAAAAAACGAAACAAAAATAGCACTAACGGTACTACAAAAATAAGAATATAATTATGTTTTTATTCTGTCTCAAAGATTGCTACAACAGTTTGAAACCCTAAAAGTCCCTCCCAAAAAGCAGAAAGATTTAACTAATGTGTCAAGTCTACTGAAAATGGAAAGGGCGCAGCACAGAGCTAATGAAGAAGGTCTCGCATTGTTGCAGGTATGAAATTTGAACAAGGAGTCCATAATTAAGGGCGAGGGGGAGAGGCCAAAAATGTTTTTACATTATGATATTCTAGTAATAAATACTAGATCTTTGACAATGTTTTCATTAATTTTTTTAATCAAAGCACAAACTTTGCCTAAACTTGGGTCCTCTAAAGTTAAAAGTATTTCTATTATATTAGTGATTAAGTAGCAGGATTATTTACTATCAGACTTTATAACTGAACTATCTTAGTATTTTTGATTATCAAATTACAGGCACTCATCGCTAAATGCTATAGAATTTCAAAACATTAGTTTCCCCATCCTGTGTATGGTATTTTATCACCAGGGCTTTCTTTGTTCTAGGCACCATTCTAAGCACTTATAGTTACACCCCTTAATGCTCTCAGCAACTTAAAAAGGTCTGTACTATATTATCATTATTTTACAAATGTAAAAAAGAAACATACTAATATTTCTAGCTGAACCCTAGACAAACTGAAGTTGTAATGCAAACCTAGTCAGTCCGATGTTGGCATGGTTCTTAATCATTATCCTGTAGAAAGCTAGGGGGGGATAACATTAGCTGTCATGGTGAACCTTAGCCTTTTAATTAGTGGACACTAGAACAATTAAGAAAAGCAACCTCAGGGGGCTCATTAAATAATTACAAAAACTAAAACAGATTGGACCATATATCGAAATGGTTCGTAGATGTGGTACTTGGGTCTTTGTTAGCAGTTCGATAAGTACAAGATGGTAGTAGTTTATACAAGGAATGCATCTTTAAGGAATTCTAATAATTGAAAATTCACAAATAATTTATTCCAGTTTTTCCATATAATGGAGATAACATCAGAAGGGTTAGTTTCTGAACAACAAATCTACCTATATTATGAAAATTAAATAGGATGGTATTTTTCAGTGTTTGCCTCACTTTATAGTGTGAGATGTTTAATATTCATCCCAGTGTTACTACGTTTCAAAGATATATTTTCAGTACTGGCACTAGTTCTAATAGTTAATGAACTGTTGGATGACAGTAATATATATTTTTTTAATTTCAGCTTTATTGAAGTATAATTGACAAAATTGTAAGATATTTAAAGTGTATGTTGTGGTGACTTGATATATGCATTCCTTGTAAAAGGATTCTCCTGTCTAACACAATTAGCACATCCAACACCTCACATTATATGTATGTGTATATATATATTTTAATAAGATCATTTAAGTCCGACTCTTAGCAAATTTCAATTACACAATACAGTGTTATCAGTGATAATCACCATATTTTAAATTAGGTTATCAGACCATATCATCTTATAGCTGAGTTTATACCCTTTTAACATCCTCTGCCTATTTCCCCCACTCCTAGCCCCTGAGTTCTTAGAAATACAGTAAGTCGGTCAGTTCTGGGAAACTATGACTTGAAGCAAAACTACGTATAACAAAACCAATTTTACTATATGTCAGTTGATATAAGCAAGATTTAAGTTCCTACGGCATATTTCTGGTCACAAAAACATCACCAGACTTGTAAATAAAGACTCAAAACAATTCTGTCATTGAAATAAATGTAAGTTATATATACATTTAAGAAATATTAATAAAACCAAGTAAGATAATTACTTCCCAACCCATATATTTCAGTTCAGTGTCCCATGTAGCTGGAGCCCATCCCAGCAGCTCAGGGCAAAAAGCAGGAACCCACCCAGGACACGACGCCAGTTCCATTGCAGGGCACGCTCACACCCACCCACACTCAGACTGGGACAATGTACACATGCCAGTTCACCTCACATGCACATCTCTGGGACATGGGAAGAAACCAGAGTACTGAGAGAAGACCCACACAGACGTGGAGAGAACGTGCAAATGCTACACACTTGGTGGCCCCAGCCGGGAATCATTTTTTCTTTTTTTTTCTCAATGTTACAATGAAATGACATTGAAAGAACTGACATTATTCGAGGACCTTCTGTACTAAAATAAGTTACAGAATTCAGAAAAGAATTAGAAAAGCCTTTCAGATATTCAAATTAGAAGGAGTACTAAAGCAAACACAACAGATAATGCTTACAATAAATAGAAGATAAAATAAGGAGAAAGTTTTAAGGATCAGAAAATTTTTTTAAAAGGTATAGAGAAAAAGTGACAAATGCAAGAGTTTGGCAAAGACGGTACCACATGAGTATGGTAGGAATGCCCAAAGAAAATAACAAAAGCAACAGAACGAAATTAATTTTAAGAAGTTTATAATGAAAAAATTTAGTCATTATATTAATTCTTCATTCAGTGCTGTTATTCATTCCCTTCTACGTGGGTTGAATGGTGGTCCCCAAAATGATATGTCTGAATCCTGAAAATGTGATTTTATTTAGAAAGTGGATTTTTCCAGGTGTGATTAAGTTCAGGGTCTCGAGATGACATCATCCTGGATTACCTTGGATAGGCCTTCAATCCAGTGACAAGTGTTCAAGAGATAGAAGTGTCCTTTTAAGAGATACAGAGACATGAAGGAAAAGGCCATGTGTAAACAAATGCAGAAATCGGAGTGATGTAGCTACCAGGAATGCTCACAGCCCTCAGAAGCTAGAAGAGGCAAGAAAGGATTCTCCCCAGAGCCTTCAGGGGAAGCACAGCCTGCCATCCCCTTGATTTGGGACATCTGCCCTCCAGAACTGTGTGAGAATTGATTCCTGTTTTAAGCTACCAAATCTGTGGGAGTTTATCATGGCAGGTACGGGAAATTAATATATGCGGTTTACATTATATTTCTATTTAACAGCAGTCTCTAAATCCAACAACCAATTAATAGGAAATTAGGGCTGAGGAACAGGTTAAAATGGTACAGCCACGTTGGAAGACAATTTGGCGGTTTCTTAGGAAAAAAAAACATTTTTGCCACACAGTCGCGGAATCATCCTCTTTGGTATTTACCGAAAGGAGCTGAAAACGTGTGTTCACACAGCATGCTGCATGTGGATTTTGTAGCAACATTATTCACGATTGCCAAGACTTGGAAAATGATAAGATGTCCTTCTAGGTGGATGGATAAATTGGCCCATCTAGACAATGGAGTATGGTTCAACGTTAAAAGGAACTATCAAGACCAGAAAAGACATGAAAGAAACTTAAATGCATACTAAATGAAATAAGCCAATCTCAGAAGGCTACATACTATATGATTACAACTATATGACATTCTGGAAAAGGCTAAACTATAGAGACAATAAAAAGATCAGTGATTTCCAGGAGTGTGTAGTGGGGGTAGAGATGAATAGGCAGAACACAGGATTTTTCAATGGTCGTGAGTCCTTGGTCTCTGCTAGAGTTACACGGGTCTTCCAGAATCTCTGATACTAGCAGCTTTGCTAAGTTTTTGAGGACATGGGGTACATCTTGTTCCAGGGAAATTAAGTTTCCTTATGAATCACTATTACATTGGTAAATTCATTTTTAGGAAGCCTGTTTTTTGAAAGAAAAATGAAAATATATTTGTCAGTGTCTTCTAGCAGCGTTCCAATACATGAGGTATTTTAAAAATATGTATATGTGTATTAGTATCTTTTGGGGTTTTATTTAATAAAATGTTTAATTTTAAAACAACTTTCTCTTTCTGACTCAGGAAGAAATAGATAAAATGGTAGAGACCACAGAGTCAGTGACTGAGAATATTCGGACCCTGAAGAACAAAATTCAAATTCTGACAAGTGAGGTAGAAGAAGAGGAGGAGAAGGTAAAACAGGTAATGGTTTAAAAATGTATTGCTAGACTCTGGGTGTGATTTTTAATGCTTGCATTCTACCACGACAACTTTTTAGTATAAGATGAGAGAAATCAGTTTTTTGAAATAACTGTTGCTTTCTTTTTCTACTTTAGACATTTCAAATTGATAGTGGGGTACTCTCTCTTCCAGAACTTTCTCAGAAGAGTCTCAAAGCACCCACACTTCAGGTAAGTATCAATTTACTATATTTTTACTATACTGACTATATCACCAGTTATGAATTGCATATATAAAACTATTATATCCTGTTTCTTTTTAAAAAAAACATGGAATTCATTATATAATCTCATACAAAATTACTTTTCTCGTTTGACTTTAGAGTATGAACATTTTTCTTTGTCAGATCTGTCTTGTTTTTATCAATAGCTTAAACTATGCCATTGTATGGATGTACCATAATTTGTGAATTACTAATGGAGATAAATAATGTGTGCAATTACAGATAATGCTGAGTAAACCCCGGTACATGTATATTTTTACACATTTGTGTAGTCGTAACTGTAGGATAGATTTCTGGAAGTAAATTCTGACAGTTGCTTTTGTTTATTCTTCTAACAATGGCATGTAACACTTCATAAAATACTACTACTTCTTACTCGTAGTAGACTATACACTGGTGATCTATCTTTTTTTCAAAGGACCCCTGTAGATATCATAGTGTAAATGTTTACAGTGGTAGAAAATCTTCATGTGTTCTCAAAAAAGTAATTTGAAATTTTCCTAACTATAATTCACCTAGAGTGAAAGGAGAGGGAATGGGCAGAGGGAAAACAGAATCATACAGATTTGAAAGGAGAACAGCAGTGAGTTGATGGTTACTAATGTTGAGTGATGGCTACATGGGATTTATTATACCATTCTCTCTAAATAACACATTTGATATTTTTCATAATAAAAGGTTAAAAACTAATTATATAGGTAAAGGTCACCAAAAGGTAGAAACTTCCAGTTGGAAAATAAGTCATGGGGATGACGTAATGTACAGCATGGTGACTATAGTTAATACTGTATAGTTAATAATGCTGTATTTTTGAAAGTTGCTAAGAGTAAATCTCCAAAGTTCTCATTGCAGGAAAAGAAAATGTGTAACTATGTGTGATGATGGATGTTAACTAGACTTATTGTGCTGATCATTTCACAATATATACCAATATTGAATCATTATGTTATACACCTAAAACTAATATAGTTCTATATGTCAGTTACATCTCAATAAAAACTATTTTAACTAGTTATACTACTGTACCCACAGAAAGAAATTTTGGCACAGATTCCAAACCAGCTCCCTCTTCTGAAGGATTTGGATGTTCTCCATAATTCATCCCAGATGAAGAACATGTTAACTTTCATCGAAGAAGCCTATAAGAGACTGGATGCCTCTTAAAGAGTGTGTTTTAGATTGTTCATAGCAATTTAATGTTTATCAAGGTGTAAACCGATTGACCTATGATGACATTGCAGAGGCCAAGGCTCCTTCAGGACTTATTACTTCCTCACGTGCAGTTTAAAATTCGCCTCTGGAGATATACCATCAGCATCTGATACAGTCCTGAAAACTCCGTGTTTAGCAGTTGCCAGGTCAAGGAGTTCATATTTATGTTGCTCTATTTCCAGTTATTTGCCTGAAACTATAAAATAAGACCAGCCACAATCTAATGATTTATAATGGCTGAGTAGAGCTCATTTATTGGTTAGTGCCCGGGAAATTTGGTATTGTGGCTTAATATATGTAAAGTGTTTATAGTGCCTAGTTCATAAAAAGTAGTTCATAAATGTTTGCTATTGTTATTTAGCTGAAGACTTGCATTTTCTGTCTGGTCTTCTGGAACTTGAAAAAACCCAAATGCCTTTACCTTTTCACATTTTACCTTTACCTTGAAAAAACCCAAATGCCTTTACCTTTTCACATTTTACCTTTACCTTTACCTTTGTCACACCACAAAGACTCCCTAGACTTTGTGGTGTAATTAAGATTTGCCAGGTGTCTTTAACTTTGGAGGTAGCATGGACGTTTTATTTCTTTGGTTGAGTTAATGAATAGATGTTGAATATTTATTTTCCCTGTCATCAAAGCATACTTTAATTTAATAAAATTATTAAAAAGGAACATAAGCATATTTATTCCCTTAAAAGAGAAAACAAAATAGTCCTTTCTAAACCTTTCCTCGTTGTGATAATAATATGTATATACATGTAAATAAATGATCACTAAAGTATATCAAAAATCATTTCTGACCAACTACAGTATATTGTCTGAATTGCTTTTATGTTATATATTTATAAAATAAAATAACTGCAATTTAATTATTTTTCCTGTCTCACCTAGACTATTTCATCAGTTAATTGAGAAGGTACCATTATTCTGTTAATGTCCTCCAGGCAGAGACCACCAGGAACACAGCTTTAATTTAAAAAATTCAGTTTAGTGCTCATTGCCATGAGGGTGACCAGACACCATGGGGGAACCCTGAGCAGCTCAGTAAAGGGGTTAAAAGCAATAGCCTCTTAGGAAATGATGGCCGAGAAGGACATTAATGGATTCTGGAGGTAAAGAAAGCATTCAGGAAAGGAAACCTGTAGTGCAGCGTTTAACAGAAACATTTTTCTATATTTTGGACTGCTTGCTACATGTCAGGCAAAGCAACTAAAAGGAAAAGATTTTGCAAAATGTCTTAAAACTTAAAAGCTCTTGATTTGGAAACTTAAATCTTCATGTTTTTAGAGTGACTAATACAGGCCTAACTCACTGATTTTGATCATTAATCATGACATTTATAATAGCTTTTGGTGGGGAGGGAGGAGTTAATAAAAGTCTGCTGTTTCAGAACATGTTTAACGGATCATTGACCTTCTAGCAGTATTTTTACTTCCCTTTGTTGCCGAGTGGGAGTGGCCATACCACCCATTTGTAGCTTTTAAAAGTATGTGATCTAATTTTGAGAGATCAACAGTATCTTCTGGCAGGCAAGAAGCAATTCAAAACATACACAATATTTTCTTTAAAGGTTGAATTTTGGTATACTGTTTATGAATAATTTTAATTACAGACTCAAATAAAATTAAAATTCAACTATACATGGTCCTAGTAATTCAAATGGTCGTTTTCCTATGTGGCAAGTATCCACACCCATCTGAGTTCTCACATGCATAGACCATACCAACTAGGATACAACTCCTGTCCAGTGAGGGGAGGATAAAGGCCAATGCCAAGAACTTTAAATTCTAAAAATACACACTTTGGAATGGAGGATATATAGTGTAAAAATGTTCATATGATAAGGACAGCCGGATGGCTCAGTTGGTTAGAGCACGACCCCTGAACAAAAGGGTTGCCGTTTCGATTCCCATTTGGGGCAGTGAGCTGCACCCTCCACAACTAGATTGAAGACAACGAGCTGCTGCTGAGCTTCTGGAGCGGTGGCCAGATGACTCAGCTGGTTAAAGTGTGATCTCTCAACAACAAGGTTGCTGGTTCAATTCCCACGTGGGATGGTGGGCTGTGCCCCCTGCAACTCAGATTGAAAACGGCAACTGGACTTGGAGCTGAGCTTCGCCTCCACAACTAGATTGAAAGACACTGACTTGGAGCTGATGGGCCCTGGAGAAACACACTGTTCCCCAATATTCCTCAATTAAAAAAGAACAAATGTAGCATACGGTAAAAATAGCATTTCAAATAAAATGCAGAAAAACATTAAATGGTCTTGAGAAAATTGCTAACCACACTAGAAACGGGGGCAGAGGGACGGCAGTTTTATATTCCTGCTTTATGCCAAAATAGATTCCAAACAAATATAAAAATAGAAACAAAATATCAGTAACAAATAGCAATAGGAAGATGGTCAGTCTCAATATACCTAAATGGTCAAAAATATTTGAAAGATGTTCAACCTTATAATAATCACTTAAATGCAAATCAAAACAATGAAGTGTTTTCACCTATCAGATTGAAAAAGATTAGAAGGGAAAGTTGCTGAACATACAGGAAAAGCTGCTGAAGGAAGGAAGGTAAATGGGCGTGTGTGAGTGTGACAGTAAGTGCGTGTGAGTGTGTGTGTGTGTGAATTTTGGGACAGGAGCCTGCACAGATAGATACGTTGCAGAACCTCGGTGTACAGTCATTTAAAACTCGGACTTTAAATGACCCTTTCCATTTTCCTCAACTCTCACTTGGGCATATGTTTAACAAACAAGTTTTGTTTAAATATGAGACACCTGCACTGGAACCTAAAATTAAGGGATTTACTTTCTCTTATTTGGTTGGATGGAATTCTAGCATTGTGTATTTACCAAAAATAAATGCAGGTGCACCTGTCAAAATTAGTATTGAATCATTCAGGTTAGCTTAGGTTCCAAACATAAGTCTTCTAAATCCTCTCATGTTTCATTCATTGTCAAGAAATATTCAGCTTTAAGGAAGAGAGAGGAAAGAAAGAAAGCAAAAGCAGGGAGAAAATCAAATTTCCCATTTGGACTGTATCATGTCTGAAATGACTGAGCCCTTTTTGTATTATAACTTGGCTTTTCTTGTTCAGAGTTGCTGCCATTGAAAGTAGTTCTTGGATATTAAACCACCATAGAATCCCTTTCTGTCGGCTTACATATTTGCTCTCCTCATTAAAGTGACCTCTGCTGTGATCAAGGCTGTAAAATTGCTGTAACAGCCATATCTAAAGATTGGTTATAGTTAAAATTGGACAAAGAGAAAGATGTTTTCCAAATTCAATAAAAGTACAGACTCCTTTTTAAAAATGAAATTGTTCAGTTTCTAACTAATAGAAACTAATGTGCCTTAGCCTATTTCACCCCATTTTATACCCCCAAGGAGGTCTTTTAAGTTAATGTAGGTTTTTCAAATGGGACAATATGGCTATCTAATAATAATGATAAAAATTTCTGTCATTTATTGATGTATGCTATATGCCAGACACTAGTCTAAGCCCATTACATGTATACATGCCTTTATGCCAATGTTTAATCCTAATAACAACACTAGAGGGATTAAACCCCATACCAGGTGCTAGTATCCCCAGACTGTAGGTGAAGAATCAGGCATAGGGAGGCTAAGTAACTGTGTTAAGATCCAGTAAAATAAGACCGGGTCTTATATCAATTTTTGCTCCAAAAAACACATTAGAGCTGATTGTCCGGGTAGGTCTTATTTTCAGGGAAACACAGTAGGTTTCAAGGGTACGACTCTGTAAATACATCATCTGTATATCACATTGTGTTATGTTCATTTTTAAATTGATTTTCCTCAAATAATATTTAGAAAACACTTAGATTTACATAGCAGCCTTAGGGCCATGTACAGGTGTATTTTGCCTTCAGTAACATCTCTAAAAAAAAAAAAAAAAAGTTATCAGTACACCAGGATCAAAAAAACACTCTTATTTTGACATTCAGTAGTTGTCATCTAACATAATTTCCCCAGTTGCTTTCAACTACCATTTACCCATTGTATTATTTTAACCAGCATCTTCAAGTAAAGAATGCCCTAACCTACCCCTTCATTTGATCTTGACTTTATGAGACCTAACAGTGGTAAACAGTATTCTCCCATGTGACCACATTGAAACTGAAGCACTCTCCATATGCCTTGAGACATTTGTACTGTTTATTATTTCTGAAGACTCAGGTATTGTGTTGTGTGCTGAGATGTCCATGTAAATGTTTATTTGGGACTTGGATTGCAGCCATTTAAGGGGGGAGTAAGCTCTGAACAACTTCATTTTAAAAAATAGGGTAAAAGAATTAAAAGTCTCAAAAATACTCTGAACTTCATAAGCATATTCTAGAGATTACCCCTTTTTATCCTTGGAAGTTTAGAGCAGCAAAATCATTTTCTTCAGAATAAATAAAAATATATAAGGGGTCAACGTCTATATTATTTTACTGTACCCCATTTGCCTGAGTCCAATTCCTTTTTATTCTTTTCCATGAGATCCTGATGAATAGGTTTTGTGTCCAAAAACCGTCCATCTCCAAATCAAGATTAGTATTCATTATCTTTATACGACAAGACTAAATGTGACAGAAAAGAACAGATGGTGTGAAAATACTTGGGCTGTATATGTGGTAAATTTCACCTGATATCATAAACTCCTCCCTTTCTACAGGTGTGACCACATTTTTTTCTTTTCAATTCCTCCTCTTTCCACTAAGGACTGATTAGGGAAGTAGGCTTAAAGAATAACCATTACGGAGAACGAGCCACTGCACTACTACACAGTGAAAAACCTCAGTTTCAGGCTGAACTTCCAACAGCAGGTAAGCATTTATTCATTAAAATAATAAATTTCAAATCATTGGTTATAACGTCAAGAAATGAGAAAAATAGAGAGATGAAATTCAGCATTACACAGGAAGATTAATAGGTTTAGAGGAAAAGATGTTTCCTTTTTGTTTTTGGTGTTTGGTGTTTTTGGTGTTTTAAGTTAAATTTTGATATGGGGAAAATAAGCATGATGAAATATAAAATGTTTTGCATATGATATGGGCACAACTGGAGAAACAAATAAGAGATGACTCTAAGCAGCAAATCTATCATCTGAAAAATAATTGCTAGCTTTAGATTGCAAGTGCTTTAAGAAATAAAAAGTAACTTCTTTCCTCATTAACAAATGTCCACCATTGTATTGCAAATGGTGTATTACACCACAAAAATAGTGATCTGTTTTATTTATTTATGAGAATTAAAAGTCTCCCAGGAGAAGATCGTGCTTTCATTGTCTAGTTAATATTAAGCAATAAAATACTTTAGGTGCTTACTGTGTGCTGATGGACACTTGCTCCAAAGAAACTTCAGTTTCTAAAAGTCCTATGAGCATGATAATTTTCTTTGACAGACTTCGGTTAGTGAGTCTGTTGTTGATAACAGTTTGTAAAGCATCAAAGGATTTACAAACCTTTGCCTTCCAATTCTAGGACACATTAATTATGGGGAATTTATAAGTGAGAGGTAAAGACATGATATTCTGATCTTTTAGTTTTCAGAGTTAATAGCTGTCATTATGACTTTCTATATGGGAAAGGGGGGAGTCAGTCTCTCTGCCCTAACTTTTAGATTCAAAAATGAAAAATACTTTCTGCATCTGAGAATTTCTACATCCTGTTTTGTGGCCTTTAAAAAGTATTTTGGTATTTAATAAGAGAAAGATCCTTATAAAATTCATCACTGTTTACTAAAAGGCTATTCTCCAATGTTGTTCATTAATTATAGTATCCTCTCTGTGTGAATCCCTGGAAGAAATGTCTCTGATTTTAATGTCATAAACATTTGCCACCCCAAGTATTTTGTGAGTTGAAAGAGCAGCTTAGTCTAAATAGGTATATGAAAGCCAGATCAAATGGGGTTTTGAATAATTACAAGTTAGAGAATTGGACTTCATTTAGAGATGGTACAAGTGAAAAGTCAAGCAAATGCTGTGGTCAAGAGCATAAGTATAATTAATTCTACGGGCAAACCGAATCACGTAACTAATCACGTTTGTTTCTCGCTGTGTTAGCTGCTAGAAAGCTGAGAGTAAAAAATGAGCTCTCACCTCCTGCAAGTACATTCGATTCTTATTGTTCAGGGTCCTTATGTTCAATAAAGTCACAGAGAACACTGTCTTAGTGAATTCTGAACCATTACCCCTAAGGAAAATACAGTGTTAGTTTCCTACAAGCCTCTGGTCACAACATTTTCATTAGCCCATGAACACATACCCTTGTTTTATGCGTATGTATTTCTGTTTAAAGCCACATTATTTAATATATATTGTTGATTGATTATCACTGGATTCACAGTCAAGAGCATTATAACTCATGCCTGAAGCAAGCTTCCTAACAAGTGTATTTTTTCCATAAGGCACATTACAGCCTTTTTGTACTAACCGGCACTGAAACACAATGCTTTGGGGCCATTTTAAACAGTGAAATCACCAACAAAAAGCAAAAAATGCAAAACACTGAAAATGGTGGTGTTGGGAGATTCAAAATTTTCACTGCTCTGCGCATGTCCACAAATGACTGCAAAAGCACTGCCAGTATTGATTTTTGGAGTTACAAATACATTTTAGCAAGTAGGTGAATTCACAAATACGGAATCCATGAATAAAGAGGATCAACTCTATGTTTAGGATTGTACTCCATACGCTTTGCTTGTGGACCTCACCTGGACTCCTTATTACTTTTGTACCTCTATTTTTCCCCTTGCCTGAATTTTAATTTGGACTTCATATTTCGTAATACAGTTTATCTATGTTTCGAAGTGGTTTTAGATCCTTTTGGGAACCAACTAGGCAATAAATAAGTAAATCATCACCCACTACTTAGAATTCCTACCCTTTGCACTAGCTACTTTGCTATTATTAGAACATAAAAGATCTCTAGACATCAAACCTAGTAAGAGATACTTGATCAGCTTCCCTTTGAAATAATTTCATTTTTTCTCAACAGATATGGACCAGAATAAATTAATGTGTTTAACATGAGTGTAAGGATGAAATTCAGGAAATCAATAATTCAGTTAGACTTAGCTAGTTGGCAGTTTCACTCATCGCAGAGCACGCTATCCAACTACCTGTAATTAGTCTTAGTCTATTTGCAGTTTGACCCATCCTGATAGTCATCCATTTTCTCTTCATTTTTCCTCTCACTGATTAACTAAAGAACTCTGATCCCTTTCTCAAGGCTACCCGTACCTCATTAATTAACAACATCCTAACCTGGAAAACAGCAATTTCTTAATCCTCAGGCACCCAGACACTGGCAACCAATTTACAAACTTCTTGCAGTTTTTACTGGTGACGCATTAAAGTCCCAGGCCTCAATGACCAAGTCCGAGTCCAGAGTCTGGAGATAACATCACCTTCAAACAGACCAGACCCCAGGAAGATGCCAGCCCTCAAACCTGCCTGACTGACTCCCCCTTTCCCATATAAGAAAAAGCTAACCTGAAGGTACATGCTGCTGTCCACTCTCAGGTTCTGGACTCTGCCCCAGTGATCTCCCCAACCCCACCCCCTCCGGTGTTTCTCTTCTTCCTGTCCGAGGCAGCCGTCATCTTTGGACACTGCTGTGGGCATTCTCTCTCTGCCCTAATTGTCATAAAAACTTCCTTTGTCGGGTTTGTGAACGTTTTCACCTTTTGTGAATGACCAGGGGTTAATTCCGCGCCATGACAATGAGGATCTCTTACGAAGTTAAAATTTTATTTAAAGATGACATGTGTGAGTGAAAAGTCAAGCAGATACACGGGTGAAGAGTTGATGGCTATACTTCTTTCTTTGTTCAACCTTTTAGTCTAGAAACTTGATCTTTTCAAAGTTTCTAACATCGCCCGGACTATGAGTACTGGGATCCAGAAGCCAGATTTTTGGGTGCTGCCTTGGCCCTTAGTTCTATTCTGACTCCTGTAAAGAAGACAAATGTCTCAGGTGTGCCACTCAGTGAACTGGAGCCCACAGAGCTTGATCATAAGAAACATGCCTCTTAGAAGTTCAAACTCACATGAACTGTATGATAGTGTTTTACAATGGATTTTAAGTAAATCACCAATGAACTCTGAGTATCTTATAGCCGCAGAGATGCCGCATAGGGAAATCAAGTAGCTTTCTCCGTCTGGAAAATGTCTTATAAAGGAATAATCCAGCACAATCCCAGAAGCACTAGGTTTTTATGTACAGCCGAGTTCCCTTTGCCATCCTAGTGCCTGGCTGCGAAGAGTAGATAGGGAAGCTCTACTACATTGAATATAGAAAAATAGGTTTTTTTCTTTAATTTAGTCAAGACCCGATTGGAATGTTGGGAAAGGGGGTAGTTTTCTTGGGAACAAAAAGCAGGGGAGATGGAGCCCCCAAACCTAGAAAATAGAATTGTATCAGAATGAATGAAGCTGCATACATTCTATTTAGGCACTCTTTTGGTTCCTGAACTTTATCTGACTAAAATGAGCCCCAGCAGTTGCTCACATCTATTTCTTCATCTGCAATCTAGTGTTTCTCTCCAAGTTGTGTCTCATAACCACCCGACACCTGACCCACTTCAGTCTTTCTCTACCCTTTGTCCCGCGTTGTGAGAAAGAACTTTCCCTACCTAACCCTCAGACCCTTACTCTGAACTTCATGTCATCCATTCAATGACTACTTAGGATGCCCCTTACTCTGTGCCAATCCCCGTGATAGGTGCTGGGTATACAGTGGAGAACAAAGCAGACGTGGGCCCTTCCCTTACGCAGCTCACTGTCTCCTTGAGAGAGACTTAAATCAAAGGGAACGTGAATAAGTGTAAAGTTACAACTGCTACTGTGTCCTGAAGGAAGAGTTTAGAGTACAATGAATGTGTATAACAGGAAGACGTACCCGGGATAGATACTGACCTCTTTCCGGGATTAGATCTTTAGCACTCCATTTCCATGTCTTCTCTGACTTAACCATCCCAGTGCCTCCCCATCTTCCGTCTTCCCTTTTCAGAGGGAGAAACGGCATTCAGAATTCTATCCAGTGAAAACAGGACTTCAAGGGTATTCCTAGGGAGATGCAAATGTTCACAGGCAAAATTTAAATGTGTACTTTCAAGTTTTTACCTAGGTGTGGAATTGCTAGAGCTCTGCAGAAGATGTTGGTGCTAAACTGTTCTACCAAATTACTGATACTGGAGAAAATGTTGAAAAGTCACTTTCCTGAATCACTCAAGGTACTATAACTCTGTTTTATTTTGTGTCTTTATTTTATTAATCTGTAAAATAATGCCAGACTCGTGGCTGTTTCTCAAGTTTTTCTGGTGGTATAAGGCTATTCGGGAGCCCTTGTTAATCTCACAGCCTCCCAGTCCTGTGGGAGACTGATTCCGTAGATTGTGGATATGGCCCAGATAATTATATTTTTGACAGTTACTCTGGATGACTCCCAGGAAAAGTTTGCTAATGCTAGACTAGATTATTTCTAAGGTAAATTCAAGTTCTATTTTTTTTTAATGGGTGGTATTGCTGGTAAGAACATAATCTAGGTACACAATAGAACTGAAGTTTAGGGATTGTGATAATTTTTTTTCTGTTTATTTCAAAATCTTTATTTTTGAAGCTTTTTCAATGGCTTTATTGGTCCTCAAGCTTCTATCTGTTCAAGTCTTCTAAAAGTCTAAGAGCGCTTGCTGGTAACTCACAGTGTTTCCCCGAAAATAAGACCTAGCTGGATCATCATGTGTGTTTTGGAGCAAAAATTAATATAAGACCCAGTCTTATTTTAATATAATAAAATATAAATACTGGGTCTTATATTAATTTTTGCTCCAAAAGACGCATTAGAGCTGATGGTCCGGCTAGGGACCATCAGGGAAACATGGTCAGGGAAACATGGTCAGTTATTTTTTTTTTTTTTCAGGGAAACATGGTCAGTTATTGTGGAAGTTATTGTGGAAGATAACCATCAAAGGTTACAACTAAATGTAAGGTTAGAAATGTTTTAAGCCCTTGGAGGAAAAATGCAGAATGCAATAAAATTGTCTTTGAGGACTGAGTTTCTTGAGCAAAGAGCCCAACAACAGTGGTTTTCAAATGTTGCAGGCATGCTAATAACCTAGAAGAGATATAATGAATCATAGTTTCTGAAGATAGAGACCAGAGATCTGTATTTTCAATAAATATCTTAGATAATCTTTATTTACACTAAAATTTGGCCAAAAATGATTAGAGAAAGTCCTTAATGCACTGTACTGGGTTGATTAAATCTAGTCATCTTGGCTTATTGATTGTGCTTAAACTATATGTGGTAGGGAAAATCAGAGAGCTAATTTGAGGTCATACAGCTGAAAAAGTACCAAATAGGCAATCTAACCCACATTTTCCCATTCTGAATACTGGTGCTGAGGTGAATAGATGGAATGAGATGACCAGCTACATTTATTTAACAATGTCTGACTAACTTTTTTGCCGAGAGAACTAAAAAGTTTTGGTGACTTTTTGCAGGGTCATGAAAGATGTTATAATCATCAAGACAAATGATGGGACTTTAAATTATAATTAGTATATTTGCATAGTATTTTAGCATATAGGGAATTTCAATTTTTTTATTCTTCCAACAACTTTGTAAGAGATTTATTAACCCATTGTATAAGTGAATAAATTGAAGCTCAGAAACGTAATAACAACAAATAAAGAAGCAGAGTCCAATCTCAGTTCCTTTGATTTTATATCTATTGCTTTTCCCACAGCAACCTAGCTACCAGATGCCTAGATGGAGATGTTGATTTTTTTCTTTTCATTCTTTCTTTTTTCTTTTTTTTTAATCCTCCTTCAGTGCTTGGCATGGGCTTTGCTCATAATAATTACTCAATAAGCTGATGTTGACTGGTCACTGGAAGCTTTATACAATAATTACTTATTCCCTATCTGTTCAAATCTTATTCTAAAGGCTTCTGAATTCAGATTAGTTGACTTGATCTGAATAGCATGTATAATTTAAAAATATATATATTTCATGCTATCTCATTTGAGCTTGATCAAAACTAATATTAATAGCTCTATAATACTAACCCCTCTGTTATACTAATACCTCTGAATAAGCCGATATTTATACTACAATGTTACAGATGATGTTACTAAGTCAATTCCCCATCACTAAGTGCTAGAGTTCAGATTTAAATCCAATTTATCAGATTCCAAACTGAGTGTTGTTTTGAAATGTTTGCCTCTCATAACTTCATTTGAAGTAAGGATTAAAGAAATGAAACAGGTAGACACAAATTGATGTCTTTGTTATATAATTTTCTCTTTAATAGCTGCTTAGCTTGGTACTCCCAGTTTGTCATTTTCCATACACTGAGTCTCTTTTTCCCTGGATCTCTTTATCCTACTTCAGTTATTGAATTGTTATGTGATGCCTGGCTTTGGATCTCTGACCATACTTTGAAAATATCCTTTCATTTACACTATGTCCTTTAAAGAATTAAAAAAAAAAAGATAAAGAAAAGATAGTTTTATTGTTCATTTCTCTTCCATTCTTTGGAGTCATGGCTATGCATTTTATAATTTCATCTTAGTGTTAAAGTGAATAAATCTCTCTCCAAATGTCCTTCACAAGCTCTAACTGCTCACTCCTCCAGCATCTTTGCTTTCCCCTAGCCACTCCCCACCTGCTCTCAATACTCACCCCTTGAATAAACAACTATTGGAAGGATTTGTTTGTTTTCAACCAATGCCAAATCTTTCAGCTGATTCCAAATCTTTGACAAACAAGTTAGGTGTTTTTATCCTTTCAGAATCTAAATATTGAACAGAGTTTTTTCCTTTTAACTGTCCAAACATACCAATCATATTTAAGCTCCACTCTTGAATAAGGGTGTATGGTTTCCTCGTGTGAAACCATTTTAATAAACTTATGTATTACTCTGTAGTAAATGTATGACCAGCAGCCCCAGAATTGAATGATTAACAGAACAAGCCACGACCATTCAAGTTTACTTTAGGTCTTGATTTTCACTAAGACGGATCCATACCTGTTTTTTACTAAGATGGATACCTGTTACACTGGTATCAGCCAGACTAAATAGGGAAGACACATTCTGTGAGAAGACTTGAATGAGTTCCAGATTGTGGAAAACAGAAGAGAGCTGGAAACGTTCTAGGCATTGAAGCCAGTGGATTTTTATTAAGATAGTGATAAAGGAGGTAAAATATAGGTTCCAATGTCCTTATAATTTAGTTCTTTCATTGAAATTGAACACCTACTTGAAAGTACATATAACATACTTATGCAGCTCAGTGAATTTTCACATAGCCAATATATGTGTAACTCCACTTCAAGAAAGAACATTACTTCAGAGGCCACTCTTCTGCCCCCCAACACTCCTTTCCAATCAATACCTTTCCCTGCTCCCCCAAAATAACCACTATCCTGACTTTTAAAGCCATAATGTAGCTTTCTGTGGTTTGGTATATTATATCAATTGAATCACACAATAAGTATCTTTTTAATGTAGCTTCTTTTGCTCGACATTATGTGCTGTTTTGTAATCCAGAGTATGACTAGGCCACTAATTTTTCCACTTTTGATTGACATTTACATTATTTTCCATTTTTATCTATTATAAATTGCTGCTATGAACATTGGCCTAGAGCTCAGGGCTCCTCATTCCTTCCACAACTTTCTCTTCCCTAGAAGCACACATATAAAATATGGTTATTTTGTGGGACAGACATCTTTGCTTCTTAGTGAAGAAATAAATGTGAAGGGCCACAGGACAGAATTCTAACATTACTTCAGTATTGTTTAGTCAAAAAGCATCTGATCAGCTATGGCAGGTTTCATGAATATGATAATGAATGAGACATAGTTACAACCCTCAGGGAATACTTACAGAGCCTTGCTCCATCAAACCTGAAATGCAGGGGGGTGGTTTTGGTTTATTTAGAGAGGGGGGTATGTCACCACCAAGTGATGTTTAATTGTAATTCAGGATTGAAGGAGTAGTTGCATTTCACACATTATTTTCAGATAGTATAATACACTTCCAAAGCAGCTGAACATCAAAATTATCTGTGGAACTTCTAAAAGATGTATGAGCCCTAAATCCATACAGAAGATTCTGATTCATTCAGTAAGTATTTATTGCTGACCTATGTGCCAAGCACCCATCTGGTAAGCCTATTGATTTAGTACCTCTCACTATTGTACTATTAAAAATATAAGTTCAGGGAGAGTTTTCTTAGGCTTTCATAGACTTATTTTTACCAGTTTTCATGTGCCAAGAGAGAAGTTTGTATGTGTGTATGCTGTGTATATACTTATAATTTCCCCTCTGGTGGCGATAATTCTACAGTAGATCAAAAAGTAAAGAGGGTAATAGTGCAACTTAAACATCTGGTAATATGATTGGCTTGTATCTCTGGGTTCTCTGATTCAGGTTTATGGAGCAGTGATGAACATAAATCGTGGGAATCCCTTTCAAAAGGAAGTGGTATTGGATTCATGGCCACGCTTCAAAGCTGTTATCACTCGGCGGAAGAAAGAGGTAGTTTTGAAAGGCAATAATAATAATAATAATAATAATAATAATAAAAATGTTGGCATCAATTGGAAAGAAAAGAGTAGGTAAAAGTACTATTATAACCATCATAGTCATACTTTAGCTTGAAAAGCTACGTATTTTACCATTAGCTTCTAATTTCACTGGCTTTGAGGTATCAGACGTATGTAAAACCTCTAGTTTCAGTGCATTCAGAAAGGATCTCTGTAGTGTTTCATAACCTCTAGAAGCATACTAGTGTTTTACTGGGTTGGTGATTCCTGATGACCAATGACTTTGGTCATGTGGGTAAATAAGGAAGGAGACTAAAAAAGACAACATCTACCCCATTCTGCCTCTGAGACCAAAGAGAGGCTCAGCTGATCAAAGATGCACTCCCTGACCACATTAGGAAAGTTCTGAGAGTTCTATTTGGGTCTTATACATGAGTCCGTTGAGTTATACACTTTTTGTTTCTATAAATAAGTAAAACCCTACAAAATTGTGAAATAAGGGTCTTAAAACCTCCCTAATATGAGAAGAAATAAGCAAAAGCGCCAAAATTTCTGTCCTTTCCCTCACTAAAGTATATTAGCCACATTCCCAGTTAGCCTCTGTTTATAGGTGGCTAATTTTGCTAATGGAAATTATTCAGACACGTGTAGCTAATAGTATCTAATCTATCTAGGAGTTCTCTAGAGGACATGTTTGTGTGTTTATGATTGTGTCTTCTGTGCTAGGCTGAGACAGATGACCTGGACCATTACACTAATGCCTATGCTGTATTCTACAAGGATGTCAAGGCTTTCCAAGGGCTGCTGGAAGAATGTGATGTTATCAACTGGGACCAAGTTTTTCAAATACAAGGTGAGGTCAAATGCAAGATCTAGGCAGTCATTAAATCCTTTTTTGTCATATATACCAGATATATAAATATGACATTTCATATGATATATATATGTGTGTGTGTGTGTGTGTGTATCTATATATCTATATATATTCACAAATACATATCCATACATTTTATATATTTACTATTTATGCTTTACTTTTTTGTATGAACACTTATTTTTTATGCCCAAAGAGAGTTGACCTTTGGGGTAGGTGGAGACCATTTAAATGGGGCTGCTTTGAAGTAATATTTTTCTTTCTACTGTTACTGTAATATGGATATCATTGAATATCACAGCATATTTTTCCTTAATACTCTTAACTCTTTACTATTACAGTGTTTTCAAATACTCTGATTTAAGACTAAGAGAATAGGTAAGCTTTTCTTCTTTCTGAAGTAAATAATTCTGGAAAGAGACAAGCAAGTGATCTGCATAGGATATCCTGAAATGATTTTATAAGGAAAGAGTAAATGTGAGCTCCAAGGAGGTAATTGAATGGCCACCAATGCTAGTGGAAGACCTTTAGGCCAAGACAGAAACAGATAACGAGTTTCTGATAGTTTGGATGGACAGTTTCAGCTTCAGTGTTATCACTTACTCTTTCAAGTTTCCATGACTGGGGTTAATACAGGCAATGAAGTTACTGTTCATATGACTTCCCCAGTAAAATGAGTCCCTTGATCATTTGACAGGAAGGAAAGGACTCCCACGTTAGAAATATAAAGTCTGGTATTATTTTTCAGCCACAAACAGCTGAAGCCCTCTCACAAGGAAAAGCTTCTGTCCATCGACAAACAATGACTGATGCATATTCATTACCTGAAAATGCAGGATCTTGTATAAAATCCATTTACAAGTGCTCAAAAAGACCTTTGGTGGAGGTTCTAAACTATCTCTCATCTTTACACATTTACCCCTGTTATGCTAACTAGAAGTGAGACATGGTTCTACCACTTGCTTAGCCAATTGAGAAAATTTTTCTCACCAGTATTACTTTAACATGGAAATAGATATAACTCTTCCTTGATATGAAAAATGGCAGTAATTGGATGGATGTTGGTACTATAGGCCTACTATACTCAAATCATGTGAATCCATCATTATAGAGAGAATATCCCCATAATTGCCAATATTTCTTTTTTTCAGAAGGCTGAGCTGATAGCCATGAGTCAATTATAGTCATTTCAATTAACCCAATTGTCCTTCCTGAAGGCTTAGTGATGACAGATAAGAATTAGTAGCACGTAAGATATCTGGAGCGGTGACGGACCCTCATTTAGCATGTAAGTCACGGCAGATATTACCTGTGGCTTCTCATGTGGTCTCTTGACTATCGGCTTTTGTAGTAATAGCTGTAATCTCCCTGGACTATTGAATAGCTTCTAAGAGGTCATCAGTATCTTTATTATTCTTAATCAGAGCACCTAAAAAGGTGCTGTTTCCATGACATCCCCAAATCATGCACAATTCCATGAACAAAGCCTATCTACTGCCATGTAAATGTTCACTCTTTTATAGTTTGTCACAGTGCAGGTTCTAGTGGCAGCTACTAGTTGGGCTGGCTGCCTGGACAGATGGAGCATGAGAGAACAGAGCTACTTCATTCAGCACTGGGTATGCAGAGCAACGAACAGCGCACCCTGCACAGCAGCGCCTTTGTCATTTTTAATCTAAGAGCCCTCCATAAAAAATATTAAGTTAGAGTTAACACACTAACCTACTCAGAGGAGCCAAACTCTTTGTGTTTGCCATGCGAGGGCAGGAAAGGAAAAAGCATGCAGCTATCCAAACCGGCCAAGCTCCTGGGCTCACTCTGCATGGGTGAGAAAGAAATTGTCTACATGATCACCGTTGCGAGAGTTTCAGAAGCTCGCCCTCTGGTAACCGTGGTTCAATAAATGTCCTGAGTCTGGCCTATCCCACTGGCAACCTTTCCCTTTCTAAGGAAGTAGGGTGGACAAAGACAGAATAGGTGGAATTTCTTTACTTCAGTGAGAAAGAAGAAAGTCATTTGTTAAAAGTGGTAACCCATACCATGGACAGGAGAATGTAGTCAACAGCACTGTAGAGAGAGAATGACCAAAATCCCTACCATGGAAACGCTACTCAGCAAACAACTGGATTCTTTAACAAATAAGTTGAAAGAATTTTTTTAAAGTGGAAGTGGGGATTAAAAGAAAACCTGCAGATTAAAAGATTTACAAGACAAAAAAATGGGTAAAATCAAACTTTGGTGTTTAAGGATGCCCACTTGGATAATAAAACCATAAAGAAAACAAGGAAGTAACTATCATAAAAAATGATGTGGTTATTTTTAAAGGAGAGAGAGGGGATTATGATTGGGAGGGTAGTAAATAGAAAGTGGCTAATCAATTTCTATTTTGTGGCTTTACTAGGATGTAGTTAAAATATATAATAATTAAGCTATGCATTTTTATGCAGTGTTCTGTATCTGTTACATCTTATCATTTTAAAAGTTTTTTTGTTTTTTTTTTAAAGAAATGTGATTCTGACTTTTAGAAAGAATTTGTTCAGTCTAACTTAGGAGAAAGAAATGCTGTTTGAACTATCATCCATACCTTTGGTTAGCATGACCTATTTTTCTCTCATAATCTTTTGAATTACTCAGATACAATTCAGTGTTATAATAATAGGATGTTAGCCACAACACCTATAATTTTAATAGCATTAATTTGAAAACCTGCTTATTTTCTCTTAGACTTAATTCCCTGAAAGAGGAGCCAAGGCTCAGGTATCAGACCGTTAAACATGACTTCCCACTCATATATTCTTCAAGAGAAAGTGACTTCCAAGAGAAGGAAACAAGCCATTAGATGTAGAAGGAAGTGGGGAAGTTAATTTCCAGAGGATTCAATCAATGACGACCCAGAGTGGAAAAGATAGAGCAGATAGGGATTTGGAGAAGCCTAACATCAGCTCTAAGTAAACAGAAGGTAACCTGCTATGCTGTGAGCTGTATCAGAACAGACCATACCATTCTTGTGTCGCACTGCAAAGCATCATCCAGCACAGTGCTCTCATAGAACACGTACTGAATAAAGATGTATAGATAATATAGTATAGCTTTGATGAATGAGTAGGATCTATCTGTGTGAGTTAAGTTCACTAAGTTTATACCTTAATCTTTCTGTAATGGGCATTTAGGCAAGAGGCTGAAAGAATGCCATGCCAAATAAATATCTAGCTGTAAGGTGGATCGTAGACTTTTAGAGCTATAAAATGTCCCTTACCTTAAGGAGCTTAAGACCAGTCAGAGGAGTTAGAAAAATCAAAAGTCCCACAAGAAATTCCAAATTCCTAAGGGATAGTCCCATCAGAAATTTCCATGGAAGATCATGATCATGACCGAAAACATGATGAGACTTTGAAAATTCCACACAACGTCTGAAAATCCCACACAAAGTTTGCAAATCAGATAGGGAATAGCTGTAATAATTCACATATAAATACACAGTAGTTTGGATAACACAATTTAGCAGACTGGTGGTATTAATGATACTTAGTATAAAAATAGTGCAAGAAATTTCCTTTTCACACTTTCAAATAAAATGCCCACGTCTTTCTGTATACAGGGTTGCAGAGAGAGTTATATGATGTTTCCAAAGCTATTGCACACTCAAAGCAGTTGGATGTAAAGCTAACTTCCTTCCAGGCCGTGCGGTTTTCTCCTGCTTCAACTCTGCCAGACACCAGTATTGTGTATGTAAATCAAGTTTATGCATTTGGGATAGGACTTACTGCTATAAAAGTACAAAGAGCTGCACCTCGAGTACTTGGTGTCATTAAGGAATATTTAGGCAACTTGAATTTGGGCCATTGAGTCTAAATTTGAGTGTGTGTGTGTGTGTGTGTGTGTGTGTGTGTGTGTGTGTGTGTGTTCCTTTCTGCTGTGCTTGACTGCTCATAATTCCCTGCAAAATCAAATCAGTCTTTCTCTATAGTAATAAATGAACTTAGGAGTCCTATATTTTCACAGTATACACAGAAAAATCATTCCTTGGCATCCTCCTGCCCCAAATAATTCTAAATAACCTCTGTTGTCTGAGCCCAAGGTGGTTGTCATTGATTTTTGTTGTTGTTTTAGAGATGAGGGTGTGTGACTGCCAGACATTAAATGTTTTAAATATATTACTTCTTGAATCCTTTCCACATCCCTGTAAAGTAGTGCTATTATCATTCCTTTGTCATTATTATTTAATCTTCAGAATTTTCTACCATGAGACAGGAGTGCATGACAGAAAGGTCTCAATATCTTCACATAAAACACTTGAATCCATTTTCATTCACAAGTTTTTCTAAAAGCATCTACAATTTCACAATCCCACCCGCTTCCAACTCATTTCCTTTTTGAACAGAGTTGAAGTAACACAGAGGAGTAAATTGCAGAGCCAGGAAATAAATCCCAAGACACCTGATTCCAGAATCCAATACTTCAAAACATTTGTTGGTTCATGAATGCATTCTTCTTTTCTTCTCACTTTGGAGTCCCTGCTCTGTCATTTACTAGTTACCTTCCCTTCTGTTTAATCTTTCTGCATCTCAGTCAATTTCTTCTTGAAAATTAAACTATATCGTTCCTACATCTTTTTTTGTAAATAAATGAAACATGATACTTGAAAAGTACCCACCTTGGTGAATATTAGTTTTCTTCACTTCTGTGCAATATGTTAAAGGAATTGTTGAGCAAAACAAGACTAAACCTAAAAAAGAATGGACACTGTAAGTGACATAAAGCAACTAGACTTTATTATTTTTAGTTATGAAAATTTTCAAACACAAAGGTTGAGAGACTACTGCAATGAACCTCCTCCCATCGATATATGGGTTATCTTATTTCATCCATACCCCATGTACTCTTTCTACCTCCTGGGTTATTCTGAAGGAAATATACCAGACATTACCCCATTATTCTTAAATATTTGAATATATATCTCCATGAGATAAGGATCCTTAAAACAAATACTAATATCATGTCTGTGATAGAGATCCCCGAGACACCACCTCAGTGATTGGCTAGGAGGACTCACAGGGCTCAACATATATAGTCATGACTGTAATGTGATTTATTACAATGAAAGGATACAAATCAAAATCAGCAAAGGGAAAGGGGCATTGACAAAGTCCAGAGGAAACCAGGCACAGACTTCCCAGAGTCCTCTCCCAGTGGAGTCACATAGGACACTCTTAATTTCCCCAGCAATGAGTTGTGACAACACATGAGGATTTTTATTGGAGGCACCCTCTGCCTGGCATATGCCAATATCCTAGAGTCCCAGGAGGAAAGCAGGTGTTCAGCATAAACCATGTTGATTATACAAACAGTTAAGCACAGTGAGCCACTCATATCTGTTCTGGGAATGGCAGGAACCCTCCAGAAATTCAAATTGCCAAACACCCGTCAAGGGCCAACCTGGCAAGCAGGCTTCTCTAAAGATAGTTATAAAGATAAAGATAGGCCTCAAGCCTGCTGTGTTAATTCTTTTCTGTACAACCCTTTAAAATTTTGTTAATAATAATTTCCTTAAAGTAAAATAACCAGTTAGTAGTAACATTTCCCAAATTATTATATTTTAGCAGTTTATTTGTTTTGAATAAGCATCTAAATAAGGTTCATACATTGCAGTTGGTTAATATCTCTCTTGAGATTCTTTTGACATATAGGTTCCCCTTTCATCTTTTATATTTCTTGTATTACTTTTTGTTAAAGAAACCAGGCTATTTGTCCTTCAGAGATTCAGAGTTTCCCCACAGTCTGTTTCCTGTCATATTCCTGAGATATTAAAATTTTCCTCTATTCCCAGTCAAGCCCTTTAAAGTCAGTTTTTGACTTACGTTGCTACCTTCTTCATTGAAGTTAGACAAAGTCATTACCCAAATGTGTACTTTATTTTGGATACCCTGCCCTTCAGATACAAGGTCAGTCTCTAGTACAACTACTCCTGAAACGCTTGCCTTAGCAATGTTTTTATTTGCACTGACATTTCTGCCTGAGGTTTCTTTGCCTTTGTTTTAAAGTTCATTAAATTAAAAATTATATTATGCCAGTTATTGCTTGTATTTGTTTATTCTTTACCCCTGCTTAGTGGTTAGCTGATTGTCCCAGTGCCAGAGCCAACAGTATTCCTAGAAGGTGAGCTAACCCTACAGAACCACTAATGAAAAGAAAACACAAATGAGTGCTTTAAAAAGAAGATCATAGTTTGAATGACATTAACAGTCACTAAGGATGGTCTCACCACCCTGATAATTTCAAGAACAAAAGCAAATTCTGAAGCACAACCAGCCCCATAGACTGGTTATCCATCTCGGTTCTTAGAAATTGCACCAATCCCTATGCTTTTCTTAAACCTTTTAGGGGAAGGTCTGGAAGAAGTAGCATTCTTTTGAGCACCTACATATGCCTGGAATGTTAAGTAATTTGTATTTTCTCGCCATGGATACATAAAGAGAGAAGCTCTATCCTAAAACATGTTTTTCAGCCAAGGAAAAAGTTAGGAGACCCACTTGTCCAGGCTTCGGAGAGGGTTTCAGCAAACTCAGGACTTAGCCTGAGAATTCTAAGAACTGTTTTAGTTGCCTTGGTCTATACTGAGGACAATAACAAATGGGCATAAAATTAGAAGGAAAGACTTAAATTTGCAATAATGAGTATTTCATCCTATCAGAAATGAAGCCCTGAACGATGTTTGTAAGTGGGTAAAGTCTAATTCATGGAAAATTGTTAGGCACTGTCTCTGTGATAGTGTCATCTGGGAGACCCTGCTCGCTGCGCCATTTGTCACGCCGGGCGGCCTGCGGGGTCTCAGCTCCCGCTCCCCACATAAGAACACAGGACATGGTGAGGCCAAACAGGAACACCCGCGGAGCCATAGGTAGGGGAGTCATACCACTATGGTCTCACTGGAGGCTGGGTTCACACGACGCGCAACCTGCTGTCCGCTTTTCTGCCTGCCAACCAACCGACTGACCAACCAATGCAGCCACGGCAGTTATATCAGTGGCCAATGGCTCACTGGTTACAGCTGACGGCCAACTAGCCACAGCTGATGGCCGACTAGTCACAGATGATGGCCATCTACTACCCGAGCCAGCACCTTTCACGTGAGGCCGAGAGCCTGGAAACTGCTTTCTGGGGCTCTGTCCCCACAGATAGGGTCTCAGTCTGAATCACTATAAAAAGTTGTTTGTGGTCACACGATCCTGAGTTCACAGTTCATGTTTCTTCTCATGTCGATTTCTTCCAGGAAGAGTTCTCCCCCACGACTAACCTACCTGAGTGTGGCTGAGGCTGATCTGCTCAACCGGACGTGGTCACGAGGTGGCAACGAGCAGTGTCTCCGGTACATCGCCAGCCTCATCTCCTGCTTCCCCAGTGTGTGTGTCCGTGACGACAAGGGAAAGCCCATCTCTTGGTCCATCACAGACCAGTTTGCCACCATGTGCCATGGCTACACCCTGCCAGAGCATCGCAGAAAAGGTTATAGCCGGCTGGTGGCCCTCACCCTGGCCAGGAAGTTGCAAAGCCGGGGGTTCCCCTCTCAGGGCAATGTCCTTGATGACAACATGGCATCCATAGGCCTCCTGAAGAGTATCCATGCTGAGTTCTTGCCTTGTCGTTTTCATAGGCTTATTCTCACCCCTGCAGCTTTCTCTGGTCGAGTTTACCTCTAGCCCAGTGAGACTCGAGGAATTTTCTTCCTTTCCCTGAACATACTCATATACATACTCCTTAGCTGCAAATGAGGAGAACATTAAAACTCAGATCAGGAGACTCTTGGGTTGTTGAAAAGGGCCTGGAGAAGACATGCAGGATCAGCCTGAGAAGTCCTGACTCTCTTAGGTTTCCGCAGTAAATCACTGTACGTAGGGCAGGTTGCTACACAAACTGCTGAGTCTCTCTCTCCCCGCTGTCTCATTCAGTAAGTCTGAGGTAGAGCCGGAGAATTTACATTTCTAACAAATTCCCACCACTCAGTTGCATTGGATGGAGGAATGAAGATATGGGCGTTTTAAACGCTAGAAATAGATGATGTCAGCATAGGACTGCACCTTACCTGTCACCTATTCCAGCCTCTTTGTGTATAATTTGCTTTCTCATTAGAAACTAAGATGTATATATAGACGTGATATGCAAATGCACAAATAAACATACATATTTAACACACATGCATAGATATACTTTCATATTTTCTATACGTATGTAAACACATTGAATTTTGTTAAGATAATAAACGGTAATTATCTCATTACATATGAAGAATCTGAGGACCAAGGGAAATAAATGACTTCAAGATTACACAGGCAATCAGAGCTGGAGGCTGAGCCAGGATGTTGTCATTTTGATTTCAATCTATTTTTTTTTCTTCACAAAATCATGTATCTTTTTTGTAAAGGAAATTTAAATGCTTAAATAATTAAATCAATACATTCATTAGTCTTTTATCCTTGTCAGTATTTCTTTTTTTTAATTTGGGTTCCAATTGCTTGTGTATGTATATCTTTCAAGGACAGTAAAGGAAGAGGTAAACATCCACAATCAGTGTTCTCCCATTTGCAATAAAAGCAGGCACACACACAATGGTTGGATTTGTCTAGTCTGGATAAAGTTGACTTCGCCATATCGAAAACATTAGTTACTTAACCATCAGAGATTCACAAAATTCCACCTACAAAGATAAGAGGAAATCCAAATTTTAGGTATTTATTCTGAGATAAGTAAACAAATTAGCTGAAGGAGAACATCATTTTCATAAAAAATAAGATTCCTGGCGAGTGAATATATGCTTACGTCATCCTGAGCCACTGGTTACCTGGAAACGTCTCCTTAGCGCCAGAAGGAAGAGCACCCAGTAACCAGAGTCCATAAGCTCTTGGGAGAACATGGTCTATTTTCTGCCCCAGGGATGCTCATTATCGTTGGCATTAATTAAGCAGGGGTTACTCCTGCCTGGGATCTGGCAGTAATATATTAGCCTTATTTTCTTTCTAATAGTAAGATGACTCCCATTTGTTTAAAGTTTAATTATGTGCTAATAATTGTGCCAAGTAGTAGAGATCTATAACTTGATCCCTGTGAAGGAAAAGGTATTGTCTTATTGTGGGAATTCTGGCTCAGAGGTCTTATGACTCTCCAAAAGTTATGCAGGTTTTAAGTGGCCAAGACATGATCAAAACCTGCGTTTGTCAGATTCTGGAAGCCTGTACTGTTAGTCATTATGCTAATTGGCCTCTTAAGCAGCGTGGAACTCTTTGGGGGCAATTATTCCTTTGCTTACTGAATTTTCCACCCCCACCCCAACCATGGACTCCATATTTTGAAAGAGATTTTTTTTTCCTACCAAATTGCACCTGTAGCTTTATTTTTTTTTTTACTTTTATCTTCCAGATAACCATGTTGGATATAATTGCTCAATTTTTAGCCCTATTTCTGAAACTTTTAAAGAATGTGTGGAGCAATTTCTGCAATAAGAGAAAGGCAAGGAGAACAGAGAGACTCAAGGAGTAGGAAGGAGCTAGCTCAGCATCACATCTTAATGCTGACTTGAGGAACTTCTTCAGTATAATATATAGAAGTTGAGATGTTTTAAGCAGAGTATTAATATGTTTGGAAATCAACAGGGAGGCTATCACAACAGTCTAAATAAGAGATGATACAAGTGTAGCTTGAACTTGACTGCTGGCAATGATGATGCTGAAAAGTGAACCATTTACCAGAGCTATTTAGGAGGAAAAATTGTCAGGGTTCAGTGGCTCTAGGGTATGATGAGACAGGAATGTCACAGATGATTCTTAGATTTCTGTGTTATAAAACCTGAGCCTGGTGGTATTTTTCACTGAGATAGAAACACTGGAACAGTGCCAGGTCTGGGGCAATTGGAAGCAGAGGAAGTTAAGGTTGGGACGTTGAACTTCAAAACATACGAGTAATGCGATCAAGTTAGATATTTGAGTCTCAGAGAAATTGTCTGTGATAGAGATATAAAGGTAAGGGTCATGGACATATATAGACAGTAACAGAAGCCTTGTGTTTGGCTGAGATTGCTTGAATATTTGTACTCAAATATTTTTAGAGACGTGTACCAAAAAGAAGCCAGAAACAACACACACTGTATGATTCCATTTATATAAAGTTCAAAACCAGGCAAAGCTAATCTACAGTCTTCGAAGTCAGGAAGTGTTACCCTTCAGAAGGATATTAACTAGAAGACAGCATGAAAGTGGCTTCTGGTTTCTGGAAATATCCTGATTCTTGACCTGGGTGGGTTGTACAGGTACGTTCACTTTGTGAAAGCTCATCAAGCTATACTAATATGATTTATGCACTTCTCTATATGTATATTGCACAGCAACATGAAATATCCATTAATAGAAAACAGGCCTGGAATCTGGGTAGGAGGAGGCATACTTGTATTCTTTGGACCCAACAATTCCACTTCTCAAACTGTATCCTACTGACACAACAGCAAATATGCAAAGATGTACATAAAAGTGTGTTCATTAGAGCCTTGTTTGTAAAGATTTCAAAAACGAACTAAGTATTTTAAATAACTCATTGATTAAAGATAGTACAACCATTCAATGGAACTCTATGGGACACTAGAAAACTATGATAGCCAATACAGAAACTATATATGTGACAAAAATACTAAATGCACAGCAATTACAGAAAAGTGATGTATCATCTATTTAAAATTCAGCTGTGAAGGTCAGGATGGAGCAAGTAAGCAGAGAGGCAAATCATTCTGAAAGCAGCTTAATGGCTTTCACTGGGAAGAGAGGAGCCTTTGGTAAGAGATACCAACTAGTCCATGGTCTGGCCATGTTGATATGATGATGAACGGATTCAGTGCAGGTAACATGCTCAGCTCTGGGTGGATGGTGACGAGGTTTTGCTAGCGTCTGCATTTCAGCAAGAGTGAGTATTCATTCTGCCTTAGATCTGCTAAGGGGACATATAGAGGGACAACTGAGAATTCAATCTGCTCGAACTTTGGGAGCAGGATAAGGCAGTGCAATTGTGTGTGTGTGGGGGGGCATTTATATATTCTCTGAAACAGAATCTTATCTAATATCACAAGTTTTTCTTCTCTTCATTTTACATTTTTAATCACATTTTTTTGATATTTGAATTTTGAGAAATAACATGGAATAATTATGAATTAAATTTCTTTAAGTTGTCCGTGACAATACCTCTAGTTTTGTATCCATATCCCTAACCTCAGTAAACACTAGAGGGAGGGAAAAATAAAACTGGAAGGAAAACACACCAGATGGAATAGCATAGAAGCAACTACACACATGATTTCTTCCTTCTAGCCTGCGATGCTGCATTAAAATTATTTCAGAGGGGAATCATGAAAATAGTATAAATAAAATACAGATGGAGGGATTTTTCTATATCAGTATAGCTACAATTAACAGCCTAATTCCCATTCCCCAAATTTCTAATAGCCCAGGTTTCTCAATCTCTGGTAGAGATCTTAGCCCCAACGATAAAACCCAGTTGCTGCAGCCCTTTGCTTTTTCTGATCTTGACACTTACTGTACCAAGTGTGAGATAGAAGAGGGAAGGCAGCCACTCCCAGCCTCTCCTCTTTTCTTTACCCCCTCCTACCTCAGAAGATGGTGTCATGCATTTTCCCAGCCCTGTTCCAGTTCTGTTCACTTGTTGAGTCAACGTTTTGTTTTGTTCTATTTTTCCTTGAGTGAACTTTTTCCCCTTCCCCCATTCCTGCACATATGATTTAAAAACTACAAATAAGAATAACATCCAGGTTTTCCTTTTACTAATTTATGTGCAGTTTTCTCTTCAGCTAACGGATCTATGTTTTTCCAAGGCAAAATATGTTCTAGGGTTTAAACACTGTTAAAAGGCACTGCTTATCAGGAGACTAGCAGACGTTTAGTTAGTACCATGCAGTTATAGCAGTGAACACTAGATGTCACATTTTAGTTCTATTATAGATTATTTCTCAGAGAGCACTTTAATTGTTTTTTGTTTCATTAGAATTTTTGCTACATTTTGCACCATTTCCTTTCAGCAGATTCCTGGGTCTAGACAAGTTTATTCCAGGGCTTATAAAGGGAAAAAATACCAAAGAATAGCAGTATAAAATTCTGAAAAAGCAAGGTGAAAAGAGAGATTAACCTCACCAATATTAAAAAATACTGTAAGGATTATATAATTTAAAGTGTAATAATGGTACATGATTACACAGAACAATGAGACGGAGTAAAAAGGTCCAGAAATAACAAGTACCTAGAAAGTTTGAAATAAAAATCGAAGTAGCATTTCAAGTCCCTGGAGTAAAAGACGAAATTTCAAATAAATGGCCATAAGACAACTGGATAACAATTTGAAAAAAGTAAAATAAAATTGGATGCATACCTCACATCCTATACCAGAATAAACTCCAAACTGATCTGCTATACATACATACATACGTATGTGTATATTATACATACATACATACTTTTAAAAAGAAGTCATTCAAATACTAGTTTAGTTCCTATATAACTTGGACATGAGAAATACCTTTCTAAATTCAGAAACTCCAAATTCAGAAGTAATAAAAAACTTTGTTTAATAAATTATATATGTACTCATGCATATGTGTGATTTTTCAATGGCAAAATACCATATCTAAAGTCAAAATACAAATAAGAACTAGGAGAAACTATTGGCAACTGATGTCACAAATAAAGGGCTATTTTCTATAACTTGTAAAGAGTCCTTAAAGTTGAGAGGAGAAAAAATATTCAAACCCAATAGAAAGAATGTGCAAAAGACATGGTTGGTTCATAGAAAAACAAAATGGCCTTTAAACATACGAAAAGATGCTTAACTTCACTCAAAAGAAAAATCCCATTAAACTATTATGTGATACCATTTCTCACCTATCAGATTGGCAAACATAAAAAAAAAATATTCAAAATACAAAGTTGATGAAGTTGTAGAAAACAGGCATATTCATACATGGATAGTGGAATTAGGAAATGTTACAACTCCAGTGAGGGGAACAGCTAAATAAAATATATATGCATTTATTCAAGCAACTATACTTTTAGGAATTTATCCTTAATATCCCTCCATAAATATAAAACAAATGTTTGCACAGGGTTATTCATTCTGACATTACTTCTAATAGCACACTTTGGGAAATAACTTGAATTCCCATCCTTGAGGGTCTAGTTGAATGCACACGAGGGAGAACACAAGGAAGTTCTCTATGGTATAATTTGGAGTAACTTCTACGCTATATTTTTCGGTTATAAAGAAAAAGCTAGGTAACAAGAGTTTGTAAGACAAAATGATAATAGTAATGTCTACCAACATAGATCTCTGCTTATTTTTGCAAACAGAAACAAGAATTAAACCGGCAACTATTTTTTTTTCATTCTTTTAAATTGTTTTTAATTTTTCAATTACAGTTGACATACAATATTATATTAGTTTCAGGTGTACAACATAGTGATTAGACATTTATATTAGTTATGAAGTGATCACCCCAATAAGTGTAGTACTCACCTGACACCATAGATATTACAATATTATTGATTATATTCCCTATACTGTACTTTACATCCCTATGACTGTTTTTATAATTGAAAATTTATACTTAATCCTTTCACCTTTTTCACTGAGCCTCCCATCCCACTTCCCACTTCTTCTGTATCTATGTTTGTTTCTGTTTGTTCATTTATTTTGTTTTTTAGATTCCACATATAAGTGAAATCATATGGTATTTGTCTTTCTCTGTCTGATTTATTTCTCTTAACATAATACCTCTAAGTCCATCCATGTTGTCTCAAATGGTAAGAGTTCATTCTTTTATATGGCTGAGTAATATTCCTTTGGATATATGTATCACCTCTTCTTTTTTTTTTTTTTATTAGTTGCAGGAGCACAAGACGAAGTAATACTTAGACGTTTATCATTTATATCCCTCACACTGTGTGAACCCCCTCCCCCACCCACTATCCCTCTGACATCGCAGAGCCATTACATTTCCAGTGTCCCTATTCCTAATGCTGTACTCCGCTTCTTGTATATATATATATATACAAGTATATATATACATATATATATATATATATATATATATATATATATATATATATAAAATTTAGTTGGCATTCATTATTGTTCAGCTTCAGGTGTACAGTGCAGTGATCAGGCATCTACATCATCCTGTACCACCTGTTCTTTATCCAATTGTCTACTGATAGACACTTAGGTTTCTTCCATATCTTGGCTATTGGTGGAATTGTAAATTGGTGTAGCCACTATGGAAAACAGTATGGAGGTTCTTCAAAAAATTAAAAATAAAAAAATAAATTAAAAATAGAACTATTGTATGATCCAGCAATTCCACTTCTGGGTATTTATCAAAGAAATCCAAAACACTAATTTGAAAAGACATGTGCACCCCTATGTTCATTGCAGCATTGTTTACAATAGCCAAGATATGGAAGAAACTGATTTTTTTAAGTGACCTCTAAGTAGTGGAGATATCTGAATATATCCTGGTTATATAGTTTTGACTTTTGACTTATGCACAAACCTGGGATTTAGACAATAACATCTTTGCCTCGTTCTATGGACTGAAAGGCCTACAAGAAAGCCCAATGCACATCCCTAGTGCTCAGATCTTAATTTCTAGATACCTTTCAGGGAAAATAGGACTCTTGGAGAAAAGGTTGATTTCAGGTCTGTGGCAGGGAAAGAACATCTTGGGCAAGAAAGTAAGGAAATGTGATTATGTCAAAAGGAGACAGAACTTATGTAACAAACCTCCTACTTGCCAAATTTGGTATCAAATATAACACCATCAAAAATAACAATAACGCTAATGGATTAAAATACATTGATTTTTAAAACATCCTTGATTCCACAATTATATGAAAACGAGGGGTGGGCATAGGGTGGCAAGTAAAAGTCCTTCTTTACAGAAGACTACCTACTAAGGAATGCAGAAGGAATGAGAAAATTGCTGTTTTGCAATATTCAATTTAATAATTGATTCAAGCAAGGGTCATTAATGGATGATAAAATCAATGAATGAATGACTGTTGGGAAACAGGATAATAACATGGCATCATATTTTCATCCCACAGTTTTCCTTATTAATTATAAAGGGTCAAATGTACCTTTATAGTGGTGATGTCTAGTAGTCATCACCTTGACCAAGTGATCAAACTTAGCGTGAGCAATGAGGAACAACCTAACACTGCCTGCCTTCTGACATGCAATGAGAAGTGCAACATGTCACCCATGTAGAATTCTTGCTAAAACTATTTAACCGGAATCTAATCATAAGGAAACAATCAGAAAAATCCACATTTGGAACAGACTATCAGACAACTGAAGTCTTCAAAAGAGTCAACGTCATGGGAAAAAAAGAAAAGATATCTTTACAGATTATAACGAGACTAAAAGAGACAACTAACTGAAACTCACGAACATTTATTGAATTCTGGATTGGGGAATAAAATTTAAAATGCAGATTTTGGGGACCATTTTAAATGGTTCCTAGTGAAGAGATGTATGTACTACAGTTGTGTATGTGTGTGTGGAGAGAGAGAGAAAGAGATATCAAATATGATAAAATATTAATATTAGTGATTCTAGACAAAGGGTACAATAGCTGTTTATTATACCCATTTTTTCATGTTTGAATCAAAATAAAACTATTAGTAAAAAATTGCAGATTTGCAGGCAGTTCAAACTATATACAAATGACAAACAAGTCACCACAAATTTAATGTAAAATATTGTATTTAAAATGTTAATTTATTTTCACATTTTTGGACTAAGGGGTTCTTGTTTATCTTTTCATTGGTAGCCTCATGATTAAGAATTATTAATAAATATTGAAGTGCTATGTTTTACTCTACTCAAAAACCTTAAACCCAGACATAGGAGACAACTCAGGTCAACAATAGATAATGGAAACATGAGAGGCAAAAAAATGCAGAAGTTGAAACAAAGAGGTGTCAAGAGGAAAGAAAAACAAAGAAGGGCTCTAAAGAAAAAAAAAGAAAACATAAAAATAAATTTAGTAGAAATATAATATTGATTCAATCACGATGTCAGGCACTGTTCTAGGTATTGAGACTATAGCAGTGATGATTCACATTTCAGGGAACAAAATAAACAAAAATCCCTTCCTTCATTCATTCTGGAGGAAATGGCATTTATTATGTGGCAGACACTATTCTAGGGACTTTACATATAGTAACTCCATCTCAACAGCCTGATGAGATTGGTACTATTCTTACCTCCTCTTTCAGATGAGTAAACCGGGTACAAGAAAGGGTAAGTATGCGCCTAAAGTTGTGCAGCGAATATATAGCAAGGGTAGAAATTAAATCCAGGGAGTTTGGCTCCGCCATTCACACTCTTAAGTTCTGCACTATATCACATTAGAAAGTAAGGAAGGATCTGTATAAAAGAAAAAAAAAGAATCTAAAAAGAAGGAGGAGGAAAAGGTGCAGAGAAAAGGCAAAAGAGACACAAAGCATAGTCAGAGGAAAGGATAGCTATCAAAAGTATTGAACCAGGTGTGGCCAGGTGGTTCAGGTGGCTGGAGGTGCTGTGCTGTTAACACCGAGGTTGCCGGTTTGATTCCCACAGGAGCCAATGAGCTGCACCCTCCACAACCAGATTGAAGGACAACAATTTAGAGGCTGATGGGCCCTGGAAAAACACACTGTTCCCCAATATTCCCCAATTAAAAAAAAAGTTAAAAGAAAGAAAATAGGATTGTCTTTTATATAAAAGTTGAGAAAGAGGGGGGAGTAGAGATAGGCAATGGCGTTACTAATGACCAACTCGTACCATTTTGGCCAAGCCTTGCCCTTGAGGGGGGAATTATGAAATATGTGTCAGATATAAAGAGGGATTATTACTAACAGTTTCTTTGAGTTCATGGACATTCCAGATCAACTTGTTGCAAACTTGCTAAACAAGAGATTCAGTATTTTCCACCCACTATGCTTTGTCAATATAACGTAGCCCATTATAACAGCTTAGTTACTTGGGGAATGAAGTCTCTCTGGATGTAAAATATTATTAAGGATTTCCACAGCTGTCATGGCCCCAACTTGATCTCATGTACATTGATTAATATAATCATGTGATTGGAAGAAAAATTGCCTTGCCCCTTAAAATTTCTTTAATCTAATCACGATTGTGTATTAAGAGCGTGACCTTTATTTTACTAATCCAAGTGATTTTATTTAACATATTTAATAAATATTAATTCACCCATATTGAGTCAAAGATAAAATGATATCTGGAATAACACTACATGCTGGTGTTGAACTTTTGTTTATGCTCCAGATTGATGTAAAGAATGTTGGTTCTTTCTTATTATTTTCATCATCACTAAATGCTGACTCCATCACTAATGATACATTTTTTCTGTTTAATCAGTTCCTTATTCATACTCAGTGAGAGAGTCGTTTTATAGCCTCATCTCTCACAGGATGAGGATAAAACTTTGGATAATGCAAGCAGCTGAGAATGAGTTACAATTTTTAAAGTCTCATTTAAGCTGCTACTACTCAGAGTGCTACTTGAGTCATCCCTTGCAGTTGTGGGAGCACAAAAATAAAATGTCCCCCCACATTTCTAAGTTCTTCTGGCTGGAATAATAATTAAATTAACATGAGACAGATAAACAGGAGAGATGTCTCAATGTATTGCATATGTGCATATGAGGGTACAATTAGAATATGAGACGCTAGGACACATTGGGTAGTTGAGGCTTATATGCCATTGTAGACTAAGAGAGGGAGACAGTTTAGGTTTAGGACTTCAAAGGGAAAATATATATTTTCTTTTACTGTCCTGTATTGTCAAGGGGTAAGCAGATTGCATAAGCTCAACCAGTTGGATATTTCTGAGTGGGAATTTGACTCCTAAGTGCCACAAGGACAAGTGAAAGAGATGGAGTTCATTCAACCCAGCAGTGGAATCTGTTCCTATGGTATCAAGTTCCCATCCTTCTGCAAAAATTTTGATTTCTACCCATGTTAAAGTCTTGTACTCCTGCTTTCCCAAGTAATCGATGAACTCTTAATATCCTTATGATAAAACCCATTTTCCTTAAATTAGAGTTGGTACATCAACCACTTCAGGTTGCCATAACAAAGTCTGGCAACCTGAAATCTAAGTGGCTTAGACAACAGAAATTTCTTTTCTCACCGTTCTGGAAGCCTGAAGTCTGACATCAGGGTGCCAGCATGGTTGGGTAGTTAGAGTTCCCTTCCTGACTTGTAGTTGGCCACCTTCTCCCTATGTCCTCACATGGTAGTGAGAGAGGATCTCTCTTCTTCTAGTAAGGCCATAGCCCTGTCAGGTTAGGGACCCACCCTTATGATTTTATTTAATCGTAATTACCTCCTAAAGATGCTATATCCTGATACAGCCATATTGGGAGTTAGGGCTTCAATGTATGAATTTGGGGGATAACACAATTCAGTCCATAGAAGTTGGTTTCTATACCTTCCAACCAAAGTACCCAAAACGATACAGATAGAATTCCACTTATTGCATAAAGCCTTTCGTCCCTTTACTAGATTTCTTCACTTTAAATTATTTTTGCTATTTGTGGTTCCAGTACATCTTATGCTTAATTTTTCTTTCCTTAGTATCATAGCCTTAAAGATAATCTAATTCAGTGCTTCCCATACCTGGTAGCATGTTAGAATCATTTGGGAAGTTATTTTTCAACTTGCCAGTGCCCAAGCTGCCACCCAGCCCCATCCCAGTCTCACTGAATCAAAATCTTTTAGGGTGGACCAAATAACATAATTTTTTAACACTCCCCAGGTGATTCTAATGTGCAATCAAGTTTGAAAACTAATGATGTAGTTCATCTCATTCAAATTGGAAAATTTAGCTATTTCATGTCTATTAGTTTTGTCTCCCCAACCTAATTGTAAATTCCTAGAAACAGAAATTCTTGCATTTACTTAGCAAGAATTATTCATGTAGTTATTCATGGTGAACGCATACCTAGCAAACAATAAATAAGCTCCATCATCCAGGGTGGCTTGAAAAACTATTACTGCTTGCACTTCCCCGACTCCCTCATCTGACTTACGGAAGCACTATCAGGAGAGGCCAGAGCTTCATGAACAGCCATCTCGGAGAACCAGCATTCACCTATTTCCTGATACAATTGATACGTGTGCATGAACACAACCTTTCTTAATAGAAGAATCATTTATTTCTAAAAATGAAAAGCATTATCTGAACAAATTTGTTTACTAACAGACTCAAGAAGAGTAAGTAAGCCTAGGAGTCTTTGCTGAAAGAATGACTATTGCCTGAATTGTGAATTCTGTTGCCAAAGGCACCAATAGCTCTTCCTTTGCCGATGTACCAAGGATCCCTATAGAACAGGATCATGTCAACTTTAGAACCAGATACTGAAATGCAAACTGCAGCTAATATGCTGAAATAGAAAAATTCTTCTTTATCACTCACTCCATTTTCCACAACTTTCTGCATCTCTTAAGTTTTAACAGTGAAACACTATTCATGTATTACTTTATTTGATTAATGTATTGATTCTATAGGTGTATTGATTCATTTCCTAATGCCAGAGTCACCTCAAGCTGTGTGTAGCCAAACAACTACAAATCCATTCTGGCCCCAGTTTGCCCCTCATTTTTCACCCCGCCCTCCCCCTACCCACACATATATTCTATTTCATTTGGGGGCACTATGTGCTTTCCAAGTTGATAAATGTTAAGTGCCAGAAGCCAAAGACCAGCAGGAACACACCTGCCCTAAAAATTAAGTTAGCTTTATTTATCTTGCGTCAGCAAGTAAGAATGTGCCCTTGAGAAATTATGGGACATCTCATTAAGTGGAATTGGGAGGAACTTCTCATAGGATTTAGACTTAAGCTAGGTGACTCTAAGGAAGAAGAGCTAGTGCTTGATTAGATGTTGTCAAGAAGTGGGGTTACTTAGAGAACGGGAACCTTGGTAATTTTTATCTAGGCAATGAGAGGAAGCAGTAATAGACTAGAGGCATCATTGGTAAAGCAGCCATAGTCAGTTATGTTAGCCATAAGATGAGGATGGTTAATCTTTTTTATGGCTTTGTAGCCTTCCCTGTCTCTGGTCACAGAGTGTCCTTAACATGGACAATGTTTATATTTTGTAAGTATTGATTATGTTCAGTTGGTACCAACATGGCCTGGCTGCCAGTAGGGTTGTTTTTGTTGTTGTTTTTACTTTTTCACAAGTAAAAAAACTGTTTACTAGATTACGTTTTAAGGTCAAGAGTTTAAAATTGGATAGAAGAAGAGAGTGATAAAATATTACTATGGGTATAAAATAAAGCCCGAGTTCTGCCATTGGAGGGTAAATCTTCTAAAGGCAAAGGTTCTAGAATAACTGAGAATGATAGTATAGTATAAGAATTTAAAATAACTTCTGAATCTAAAAGGCAAAATAAGAGAGTCTGGTCTTTGGGAGACTGAGTTATCCATGACAGGCTTCTTTTTGATTCTGCCAGGGCAGTGTTTGCCATCACTTTTCAGACCCCAGAGACATAAATTGTTTTACTATCCCTTGCTGGCCTGCATATTTGCAACTATAATAGGCAATTCAGAGAGGAAGCAAAATGGGTTCACTTTAGCAACCTTTATCAGCCTTCTTTGGTACTTTGAGATTAAAACACAGCGGACACCACTATCCTCGAAGCATACAAACCTGTTTCTCTGGTTTATATTCTTTTTAGACTTTATCTCTTTGAAGTTCAATTTATTTAGCATTTTCTGTGTATGTATTTATGCACAACTTGTTGACACCTAGAAATTCAGATGCTATATGATGGTGAGTCTGTCTCATTCCTCAGCAAATAGGTTTTCCCTATTTCCCAATATTGCAATATTGAATATTGAAATATTGAAGGCAATAAATCTTGTGGTTTACATTAGGTCTCCCTCAGAATATAGATATCCTCAGTGCAATTCTCCCAATATTCCTGCAAGGAAGGAAAATACGGTGATCTTATTGCCACTTGAAAGCAGCAAAAAAGGCATAGAATTTATCTATGCAGATTTTGGGTGATGTTATTCATAATGTTGACCATGGATCACTACTATCAGAATTGCTGGTAAAAATCCACATTCTAAGCCCTACTCCTAATCTATAAGAACAGAATCTGACATTAAGTAGGGCACTAATCTGCGGGTGATTTTCCTGTACATTACTGTTAATTTATTATTTCCTACTTCTGGACAGAGGATCTGATGTATGTTACTATATATAAAGAATGAAAACTTCAAGAGGATGGGCAATTTGGCCTGTTCTCCTAGATATTCCCATCACCTAGAACAGTGGCTGACATTTAGCACACACTCAGTAATTACTGTTTAAGTAAATGAACAGAAAAGAACATAAAGTCATAGGCTTAAAATAGGAAGGTAATTTAAAATAGGAGCAAGCATTTTAAAATGTTAGAATCCTGGCCCCTGTTCATCAGTTCATCAGTGCTTGACCTTGAGCAAATACTTAACCTCCCTGTTCTTCAAACTTCTCAAGGAGACTATAGTAATAGTACTACTTCCTTAGTTTGTTGTAAAGAATACATGAGTTTAAAGATAAAGATGAGTTTAAAGATACAGGGCTTAGAACAATTTTAGTCTAAACCACTCAAAAACTTTAGTGGGTTGTGACTTAGCAGTAAGCAGGCCAAGGTCAGGCATCTAATCAGCCAGATTTGACCAAGGTTTCCTCACACCTCCTACAACATTCTTTTGTTTTGTTTTATGACTTGGCTGATATCAGAAAGTTCTCTCTTTCACTGTACTACTTGATCTTTCATTTATGGGCAGAAATTACTACTGTTGCAGTCACTTTTCTGAAGCAGTCGGGAAAGCAGTAAGCATTTCCTAATAAAACAAGCACCTCTTATCAAGGATGGATTGGAAATCACAAACTAAGCTCCCCGTTTTCTGGTATCAGCTTTCCCCATTAACCTCTGGCAAAGATGAGTGTAGCAGAGGGCCGGGCAATAGGTAGATTCCAAAGGTCTACACAGAGATACAATTATTTTCACCTGTAGTTAAAGAAAAGGGGCGTGGGAGGAGTGAAGGGGAAAAATTGTAAAAAAGACAAGAACAGAAAATTTTAAATCCTGAAGTTCATTTAGAGTCTTGTTATTTCCGTTTGATCAAAGGCACTAAGCCCCTTCCTGGGATGAGCATTCAATATAACCACTGTGCTACAAATCCTCGCATTCCAAAGGAAGAAAAAACAAACCAAAAGCCTTTTCTCAAAGGCTGCAACTATCCCAATCTGATCTTTTGATCTACATTCGATTATCTTGGCAGCACGGTGGGGGTGGATTCAGAGTGGACACTAAACCCTTTTCCAGAAGAATTTAAGTCAGGTAACATATATTTTTTTTAAACCTTCCTTGTTCCTTCACTTGGAGGAGTGTTCTTGGGAAGACGTACTTTGTTGGGCATTTCAAAGGTTAGAGTACGAGGGTGCTTTGCGCCTCAGCTCTGGAGAAACACGGAAGGTGGAAACTGAGCTGAGAAGTAAGAGTGGATAGAACCAGAAATACGACAAAGGCCGCAGGGTTAGGGTCCAGAGTAAAAAGAGGAGGAGCGATCCAGGGATGTCAAGCTTTTTGTCTTTAAATGGCTAGAAAGCTGCAATGTGGAGGCCGTAAAGAGTGGAAGGAGTGAGGGGGCGGGGTTCAGCAGCAAATCGGCCGAAGGCTGCTCGCTTCTCCCGCTCCGGCAGGCGGGGCGTCCGGGGGGCCGCGCCGATCACACCCAGGGCTGCTCGTCCCGCGTTTCCGAGCACTCAGCGGGAGTTTGCTGCGTGAACCAGTGAAACAGCCAACGAATGAATGATCCTCCTACCAGGATGGGGGCTCTGGGTCCCCGCGGAGCTACGTGTACCACGGACTCCGCCGGACGCCTGGGGCGCGCGGGGTCCCGTCTGCGCGAGATGGGGCGCAGGGCTCCCCTGGCCGCGGGCACCCGGAATCCCGCGGCGGCCGGGGCGAGCGGAAGCTCGGGCGGCGCCCACGAGGACCTTCGGGCCGGAGAGAACCTGGACTATCTGTCCTGGGTCAGAGAGAAAGTGCTCTTTCTTCTTCACCCAGAGCGGGGTTTGGGGTATCAAGGGGGTCCTGCACGGGAAGAAGAGGCCGGTGGGGAGGACCTTTCCCAGGCTAGCGGAGAGGACCAGGAATCTGCCTGCCCTCCTCTCTTACCACGAGAAAAGCGAATTGCTGGCGGCAGTGCTGATGCTCCCTCCAGAGACCCGCCGCGGGACTCCGCAGCCCCACCCAAATCCGTGCTCGTGCGGGTCCTAGATTATCACGTGACACGAGAAGTCGAGTGGACCGGGTGGACGAAGGGCTGCAAGACCACGCGGACCGAGGAGCTCTCCATTACCGCGGTCTCTTTTCCCACCAACAGAGAGTGAAGTAGATTGTGGGGTGCAGGGACCCCTGGAGAACCTCGCGCGCCCTTGGCACCGAGAAAGGCACCCCGCGTCCACGCCGCAAAGTGACGCTCTTTTCACTTCCCCCAAGGACCTGATTCCCCGAGGAGATTAAACAGGAAGGAGGAGCCGGTGGAATGTGCGGGGAGGGTGGGTGAGCGATAATCCTCCAGAAAAGAAAATGCTCTTCCGGAAACCCCAACCTACAATTAACCAACAACCAGGACCTTTTAAGAGCTGGCGCGGCGCTTAGGGGAGGCTGATGATGGCACCCAATGCAAATTGAAGAATAACTGTAAGCACCCTAATACCTCTTTTGTGGCTTAAATACTGTGAAGGCATTCAGAAGAGGGGGAGGAAAAGGTATTTTGAAGTTAGCAGAACGTGGGAGTTTCGAAATAAAATCTGTTGTTAATTCTCATTTTGCACTACCTCTCAACTGATCTCTTTTTCTGCCTCCACACTTTCTCTTAAGACGTAAAAGCAGAAATGAAGTTTGAGGTCTGCTCTCTGCAAAAGAAATGGGAGTAAATGGGGAGAGAGATTTGTTTTAAAAGTTGGCAAAGAAAGCAGAAAGAAAAAGGAAAATTAAAATGAAGCAGCAAGTAAACAGATTTTTTTTCTTCTTTTCACTCTCTTCTGATGTGCACATTTTAACTTCTGTTTTTTTTTTTTCACATTTAAGTGTTAGAATGAGAGTCGCTTAGGAAAAAAAGGAGAGAGAACAGAAAACTGAGCTTTGACGGCAAAATACCATTTAAAAGGGCTTTTTACCCGAAAGTGTCCAATTTAGTCCAATAAAATGCCTTTAATCTGAATTTTTAAATTATTTTAATGTTTAAAACACTGCAGATAAATCTTCTGATAGATAGAAATGTATACTTTGCCATGACATGACTATGTATCTTATTCTTGTCCATAGTTCTTTATTAATAAGATTTGTAATCAAGACTGGATTGAAAATACACCTTTTCTGATGTTGTTGAAAAAAGTTTCTTCTGGTGCTATGGAAACACCTCATTTTTATTGTATTTATTCTTTTTTATTAAATACCATCTTTAGTAACCTTTTAGTAGTGTGGTCTGGTTTGGAAATCTGAGAAGCAGAGGGAGATGAGCACCTTAACTCTACAGCAATGCTGAAGCGGTAGGGTTCAGTTACTGGAAGAAGTAACACGATGAATGGGACTTGGCTTGGCTTTTGAGTAGCAAACTGTTGAACAGTTCCCCCTGCCCCACTCTTCCTCCCTCTTTGCCCTTTGTTTTCAGTTTAGAGCTTGAAATGCCTTCAAATGTCTGATCCACTTCTTGCCTCCTAGCAGCCAAGATAGGTAAGGTATGTCCCTATTTTACAGGTGAGACCTAGAGGTCATGTGGCTTGTGTAGGTCACACAGCAAGTAATGGCATTTGCTTACTAAATAGACAGGAATACGATCATCTCTCCTGAAGACTGGAATGTCTTTTAGAAGGACTTCTAAGGAGTCAAAGATAACTGAGGGCTTCCTGGTTTTTCTGACTCATGTTTATGGGAAGTAGTAGAATCACCTTGATGTCCCTGAGTCCTACAAGGTCTATTGGTTGGAGAGTAACCACTAGCAGTTCTCAGGCCCACGAGACCCTCACTTGAGTGAGGAATTCAGGACCTGAGTTCGTCTGTGTTCAAAACCACTTGGTAGGTAGAAAAGGTAATATAGGCCCCATAAAGTGAGTTGTCTTTTTCCTCCATCATCCCTGTGGGACTCCTATGTGAGGTGAAACTTCTTGGCACACAAATTTTAGACCCGACTTAATAAATCTGGTTGTAAGTCATCATATGCCTCGTGCGATAGAACGTTGAATATAGTCAACAGGAAAAGCCTCTTGAACATTGATCAAAAAGAGTAGCATCATTTGGTTGTCTTCCCCATGGAGGCAAACTCTAGAGTTCAGCTTCTTGGGTTCAAAACTGCCCCGCCTCTTACTGTGACTTTGGGTAGGTGTTTGACCTCTCTGTGCCTCTGTGTCCTTATTTGTTAAATAGGGATAATAAGCACTATTAACTTCATAGGTATTTTTTTCTTCTTCTAGGATTAAGTTAAATAAAAAATACTTAGAACAATGGTTGGCATAAAATAAATGCTCAAAGTTAGTGGTTGTTATTATTACTACTTAGTGTTATTGTTATTGTGTAATTCACTTTCATCCTAACCAGGCTTAAGTCTTTTTTTAAATAAAAAACAGCAGAAAGCATACAATACAAGAAATCCATATAGAATTCAAGCAGGGGCTTTTATTTCTTTCTGCATTGCTGAAAGAAAAGACTTATTTCTAGTTTTCCCCCACATTTAATGGATCAGTAAATACATTCCTTAAATTCCTTAGAAATGGCCTCCAGAGCTTGTGACAAAGATTCAGCCTAATGTTCAAAGCCTAACCTGCAACAGGCCTGAGTCTACAGGGGGTTTCACTCTGCTTAGCCCTTGTTGTCCCAGGACCTTTGAATACTTTCTTTAGAACCTGTCAGGGTAGTTTGTTTTTCCCTCCAGAATTTTAAATCTAATGTCCTGTTGTCTCAGAAAAGCAGAATGGGTATAGTTTTCATTTTATCTCCATTATTTTAAAATGTATTTATTCGAGTCAGCTTAACGCTTGTAATGCAAATATGTTTGGCTTAATTGTATCTCCTTTAAACATTCTTTTTAAAGCACTTACCAACCTTTCTGTTAACTACCTGCAGCATGCTCATAGATTTCCTTTAGACAGATGCCTCACTGGTATGAAAAGTAGTAAGCTGAAGTACTGTGGAATTTGCTTCACAGATTGTCCTGATCCAAGCAGAACCCTGTCGTGGGAGGAGCCTGAGGAATCTTTTCCTCTTCACAGTGTCCTGGGAGTGAATCCAAAAGTGAAACTTGGGCATCCTCAGTACAAAGATATCTCTGAGCATGGCTAGGTCTTGGCTTTTTGGTCTCACCTCCACCTCACCGAAAAATGTGATCGTCTGAAATTGTCTTAGTTGGATGATTGGTAGCAAGGACTTCCAGAAACTGCCTGGCCAATCAAGTGACCATAAGACAAATATCACAGTCACATAACCACCATGGATCAGGCAAGTGTCAACCTCTCTTAAAATCTTCATCCACAATCTCTATCACTTTGAGATTCATTACATTTGACTTGCTGCTCTTATTCTTGTTGTTTGTCACCAGGACTAGATGTGGCTCTTGCTTTAAAAAAAATAAAATAAAATAAAGAAGAAGAAGAAGAAAAGAAAAAGAAAAATTTGTATTCACTACAGAAAAATTTGAAGAACTATTATTTTGTAGGGAAAATAAAAATGGAATAAAAACAAACCTCCCCCATAACCCCAAATCTCTTTTAATATTTGGTGTTTGCAGTCTGGTTTTATTTCTTTTATTCTATTTTTATGTGTACTCATATATAGCACTTTTCTGAGCATGAATTATATATAAAATGTGAGTATTGCCTTTATATAAACTAACAATACCCTGATGCTACTCAAGGTGTAGTCTGTGAACAGCAGCACAGGCATCTCCAAGAAAGTTGTAGACGTGCCGAGTGTCAGCCCCGCCCCAGATCTGCTGAATCAGTTTGTACCTTGACAAGTTTCCTGGGTGATTCACATTAAAGTCTAAGAAACATTGACATGTACACTGTATATAGTTCTGTATTGTACTTTGTCACTTACAAACACTAAAGTTTTTATTTTTTTATATTTCCCATTAATATTTAACGATGCCATGAAAATAATACTTTGGAGAATTATGAAAACACTTAGAGATTACAAGAATGAAAGCGAGTATATACTGATTTGTGAATTGGCAAAGAGATCTCTAACAAGCTTTGTGATTTTTTTAAAGCCTTATTATTCTTAAGTTTTCCCCACTAAGACATTGATTATTGGAGTTAAAACTATAGTCGTGTGTGCCTTAAAGACAGATACATACGTTCTGAGAAAACGTATGCATTTTAGGTGTTTTCATCTTTGTTCGAACATCACCGAGTACACTCATGAACCTAGATGGTATGGCCTCCTACACACCTATGCTATGTGGTACAGTCTGTTGCTCATAACTACAAACCTGTCCAGCACGTTACTGTACTGAATACTGTGGGCACTTATAACACAATGGCAAGTATTTGTGTATCTAAATATAGGAAAGGCAGTGATAATATGGTATAAAAGATTAAAAATGGTACCCCTGTGGAGTTTGCAGGACAGGAAGTTGTTCTCCGTGAGTCAGTGAGTGAGTGGGGAGTGAATGTGAAGGCCTAGGACATCGCTGTACAATACTGTTGACTTTATAAACTCCGTTCACTTAGGCTACACTACATTTACAAAACAACACAAGATTAAATCAGGCACTAGAGAATATGATGCAATCAAAAGACACGATAAGCACGAAATGCGTGAGGCTGCTGCTGGTGTAACAGCATACTGTCTCATAGCAAACTTTTGTTTGTACTTAGAGTACGCTGTAAAATAATAAGTACAATATAGTAAATTTATAAACCAGTTATGTAGTCGTTTATTATCATTACCAAATATTATGTATCGTACATAGTTGTATGTACTGTACCTTTATACAACTGGCAGTGCAAGAGGTTTGTTTACACCAGCATCACCATAAACACGTGAGTAATGCTTTGCAGGATGACTCTAGGACAGTTATGAAGTCACTTAGTGATAGGAATTTCTCTGCTCCATTATAATCTTATGGGACCACCACCTTGTATGTGGTCCCTCTTGATGGAATATCTTTATGCGTCACAGGACTATAGTTAAGAAATGTGTTTCTTATCTAAGAATGTGAAAAAAGTCTTAAAAACCCCTAAGGGAAGAAGGGCAGGAAGTTATTAAAGAAAGCACACTTGCAACACTTCTGCAGGAGTCAGGGCTTGTCAGTCACTTGCAAGAGTGTGGGGGGGAAAGGTGGAACCTGAATTTGAATCAACTAATTCAGGTAAGAAAACAAAGGCTGAACATGTAGACATCTTTGTAACTCTAATCTACTTTCATCTTTAGTTAGGGAGAACAAAAAAATCTTTGTAACTTCTGGAGATGAACAAAAGAAACAGTCCAGTTTACTTTGGAAAGACTAAGGAATTATGACCAGTTCTTGAGCACTATGCAGCCAATAGTTAACAAAGCCTAAGATTTGGATAGCTTCAAAGGAAGAAATTAAATTTTAATTCAGATTCCGAGTATAAGACAGAATGAATACTTTAGTAGACTGCAGCCTTCAGAAAAATGGGACCAACAGGATGTTTGTTCAGTGCTTGGTATAGAAGAGTCAGCCAGCATCACTTGCCCTTGGCTGGGAAGCAAAGGCAGTCTGGGCAGTGGGGAAGCTTTATGGTAACTAAAATGACCTTCATGTTATCCTCACCTTGACTAAACTTGACAGGTTACTACCTAATTGCAGGCTCCTGACCTCCCTTTTCTTAGAGCATTTACTTGAGAAAACATACAAGTATAAATTCTTTCACTGCCCTTTGAGATGTAAATCTCTCAATCTCTACTTCCTAGATAATTTCTTTATCAAGGTCCCGGGAGCCATCCTTTTGAAATGTAATCAAGAAAGACATGACTCCTAAGGCAATCAAGAAAGACATGACTCCTAAGGCGCAGTTTCTGAGAGCATAGGAGCCCAACTTCAAAAGCATCAGTTAGCAAACACAAATGGCTTACTGGCTTTGACCAGCTTGCCCTCCATTGTCTTCCAGTACTTTTCCACTAGCTCTCCCTAATGCTTAAAAACTTCCCCACCTTTTGTTTCAAAGAAGTTGAGTTCAATCTGTCTCCCCTATGGCAATAGTCTTGAATAAAGTCTTCCTTGCCTGTTTAATTTTGGTGCAATTTTTCTTTGACAACAGTGAAAAAAAGGAAGGCTTCATTTATGAAGAGTTGGAAATTGGAAGCAGGCTATCTAGATGGGCTTCTTTATAATTGATTTAGGACTTTCTCTGGTGGGTCCTGAGTTGGAAGGATACAAACACAAACAAATAAGAAAGCTAACAGTCGTTAACCAAGTCCTGATCTTTCTGGGCTGATTGTGTTTGGTTATAGTTTGGCTTCACAGGCTAGTTGCTCCAGATGTTGTAGGTCAGAGTTCTACAATCTGATAAATAACATCAAACTTATAGGATTTTTTTCCTAGGAGTAAGTTCAAAATACAGTGCCTGGCATACAATATTCAAAATTAGCTATTGTTGTTATTATTCTTTAGTTCACTTTTCATCCTAACTAGGCTTCAGTCTTTTATTAAAAAAAAAAAAAAAGGAGCAGAAGACATAGAACACAATAAATTATATCAAACCCAAGCCAGTGGTCTTTACTAAGACTCCTTTCTGTCTTCTTTTGTTTTTTTTTTTGTATGTTATTGTCTGTGGTCTGTACATGGTCCATTTATATACTCAGTCTAGTAGTTAATTTTAGGACTATCTTGAAGACAGAGTTAGAAACTAGAAGAACCAGTCACAGAATTTTTTGGAGGTAAGAACATTATTTGTTAGAAACATCCAGAATGCACAATTGCAAGTAGTTTCTTATGGGGGTGAAATAGGCTTTGGCATAATGCAGCCCTGACTGTTGCCACCCAAATGCTATGTAATAGATTTGTACCACCTTACTGAGAGTAGAGTGAGAACTGAGTAGAGTCCACCTAGACATGGGGTATTACCAGTGATTTCTGAGGTTACTGAGTGTATGAGCCTAATCTTAAGGCTGGTTTGTTGGACAAACTGCCCTAGGCACAAAACCTTGAGTGTTAGAGCTAATTTGTATGCCCACTGGGTCATCCTTAGGCTCACGTCCTACTTTCAGAAAATCTTGTGAAGCTTTATTTTGAAAGCCTACTAGGTCCGTGGAAAAGTGGCTACAGCTGAGTATCCTGAGTTCAACTTGGGAGAGAGATGGATATAAGTGGCATCAGATAATTTTTAACAAACCAAGAGAACTTTAAGGGAGGGCTTCTGAACAGTCAATTTCTGTAAAGATTCTCTGACAACCGATGTCCATGTCTTAGAGAAACCCTGAGCATGCCTACGGACTTCCCAAGCCAACCTCAGTATTGACAAAGATTCCTGAGGTTCTAAGGTTCAAGGCCATGTGGTCTTCTCATCCCACACAACTGAGTGGGAAAATGTGCAAACTTACAAGTGCAATAATCTTATAGTCAAAATGTTGGAGTAGAAAGATTCTGTGACCTATATTCAACAGAATGCCAAGGACTAGGCAACAGGCAGGGTTTGCTCCGGAAGTGAAAAATAAGCAATGCATCATCTTTAGAAATTTGAAAACAATGATAAAAATGGACTAAAAGTCTTTCTGCTTATTTTTGCCATGTGCTTAGGGATAAAATACTCTCGGGGAGAAAAAAACATAAATATTGTTGATCTAAATTCTAAAAAAAAAACCTGATTATTTGATTTTAATAAAGCCGTAAGATTCAAATTTAGCACATTTTTGTTACTATTTTTTGTATATGGAAAATAATGTAAAGAACTCTCAGTGTTGTCTCCCTTATCAATATCTCTAATCTCAATATCTCTCTCTCTCTCTTTCTCTCTCTCTCTCTCTCTCTCTCTCTCTCTCACACACACACACACACACACACACACACACGGAATCAGCTACATATATTTATTTTGAATCGATTCCTAAAGCTTTAGAATTTTTCAAATTTGGAGTGTACTTTGTGTCTATAATATCTATATATTCTTGCATTTCAAGAGTAGATTCAGTGTAAACACTAACATAACTATTGTAGTGATTAAAAATAAGAACTTGAGGGCCAGCCCGGTGGCTCAGGCAGTTGGAGCTCCGTGCTCCCAATGCCGAAGGCTGCCAGTTCAATTCCCACATGGGCCAGTGCCAGGTGGCTCAGTTGACTGACAACCACAACGTTGCTGGTTCGACTCCTTAACTCCCACAAGGGGTGGTGGGCTGTGCCCCCTGCAACTAAGAATGGCAACTGGACGTGGAACTGAGCTGCGCCCTCCACAACTAAGATTGAAAGGACTACAATTTGACTTGGAAACAGCCCTGGAAGTACACACTGTTCCCCAATAAAGTCCTGTTCCTCTTCCCCAAATTAAAAAAAAAAAAAGTCCATGTTCTTTTTTTTAAAAAAAGTCCATGTTCTTAAAAAAAAAGAAGAAAAATAAAAAGAACTTGAGTTACTTCAGTTCTGACATGTGACTTTTTAAAATTTAAAATAGGGAAACAGTAAAATGTAACATTTTTTACTTGATAAGTACAAATGTAGTTCACCCATGAAATATTTTAGTGGGCTTGGATAATATATTTAACATGAAATCTATTTTTTATTCGTTATTTTAAAATTAAAGAATGAATCAAGAAAATAAAACATGCATGGTACAATTTAGTAGTTCTGTTTTTCTTGCAGACATGTTAGTTTTAGTAAAGATTACTTATTAGATACTTGACAATTATTAACATAATTATATCAGACTAACCAAAGGATCAAAGTTATTATTTGTTTCACTTTAGGAGTATTACTGAACATTCTTTTTCATATTGGTGTTAAAAATTACATGCTTTTGGTGTCAGATTCACTAAGGATGACACCGCCAGTATATAGTCATAATGTCAGAAAAATGGAGGACTGAAAGGGTTGGAATTGAAACTTAGACTTCCTGATCTCTAATCAAAGCTATTTCTATCCCCTGTGTAAGAGATAGCAGTCCAATAATTAATTTAGACTTTGGATTTAGAATTAACTGATATATGATTGAACAACAATTATGTACTAAGTGCAGCTCAGAAAATACAACTGCCTCTTGAATATGTTCAAGCAATAAAATTAGCAGGTTCTATTTCTTTATCATTTATGGCTTCATTTAGGTCAACTGGGAAGTAAGGGAACCTGAGTATTTCCCATTTGATTTACACTTTCAAAGGCTTTGTGGACAATGCTGGCTTGGGGATGACCAAGAAGGCTTTAGTAATTCTCTCAACTTGACTAAACTTTAGTCAGGCTTCTTCCTGACTCTAAACCCTGACCTCTCTTAAAGCCTTTGCTTGAGAAAACTTTGAATTGTAAATTATTTCTCTAAACTTTGAGATGTAAATCTTTTTAAAAATCTCTTGCCAGTTTTACAATGCAGGGTGTTTCTCAAAGACCTGAGAACCATCCCATTGAAATGTAATGTAATCATCAAGGAAGATAGAACCCCTGTCTCTGTGGAAGGACAGGAGTGGGCACTTCAGTGGGCACTAATTAACAAACGCAGAGCACAGATGGTCTAATCACAGATAAAAATATTCACAAATTAAGGAGTAACTCTATGTGCTTGATATATCCCATTGATCAACCTCCTACTAACATCTTCCAGTATTTCTTCATCTGCTCACCTCTGCACTTAAAATCTCTCCCCTCCTTTGTTTCAGTGGCATTGATTTCAGACTAAGTTCTGGCCTCTCTCCCCTATTGCAATAACCTTAAATAAAGTCTTCCTTGATTGTTTAACTTTGTCCAGTGCAATTTTTGCTTTGATGAAGATCAGACAAGAGCCCGGGAGAAGCATTTCTGTTGATGATGGGGAGATAGATTTGACTTCCTAAAGGCTATAGATGCTTTGTGTCTCAGAGGAACTGACTTGATTTATTTTTTCTGCTGACAGGGTCCCTGGCATAAATCTTGACTGGGACTTCAGAGCACTGAGCACAGGAATGTGAGGTCTTCATGTTCCAATTATGTCAGGAGCAGGAGCATTCACTTTCAGAGCTCCTCAAACTGGCTGTACTCACAAGCAACTGTCTGTTATTTTGAGTAGTCACAAAATGTCTTATGCTTAGTTTGAGCCTCACTTGAGTTGAATGTTCTTCATTGCAATTTTGAAGATGATCGTGGGCATTCTAAGTTCCCCCATCTCGACCAATTGATCGGTGCTACTTAGATGTCTCACTTGCCTTGGAGGAAAAGAACAGTTCAATTTGAAAGACAAAACACTAGAGCGTGAAATGAAGGTTCTATTTGTCAAATATTCTGTTCATTTGTTCTGTCTTGTAGAATGGTAGTATTGAAGTCTCTACAACAGTGATTAGCATAGAAACTCAGTCTGACCTGACATGAGAACCCTTTGTGATGATGTGGCTGACTGCTTAAATAATGCTGAAGTGCTCGGCAGAGTACTGTGGCTGGCAAAATACAGAAAAGGGAACTTGGTGCTAAAGGACCACAAGATAACACCAAGAACAGGCTGCAGTTCAAATGCAGAGCCTAGCCCTGGAACAAAGCACATACCTTGTGAGGCATTGGTTGAGTGATGAAACCAATGTCGGAGGTGTCGTCCAGGTTGAGATAGGAGACCCCAGGGGGTGACTGGAAGGTGAACTTCTTCATGAGGCATGTGAAGAAAAGGAAAAGCTCTATCCTGGCCAATGGCTCGCCAGCACACATCCAGTGACCTGGGCAGATGGACATGGAGGATGATTATAAGACATATCAGCACAAAAATCTGAAAAACAATCTGAACAACCATCCACATGTGATTTCTCCTACTGTAGAATGTGTGAGTCGGTCACCTATTTCTGAGTCTCATGGGCTTTGTCTCCCAGTTTAGGCACTAGAAATACGAAATTAAGTACTGCCAGTTCTACCTTATGAGCAACCCAGAGGAAGACAAGCGATTAAACATCAACATTTTAACATGGAAAATATTTTGACGAGTAAAGCCAAGAGTGTCATGAGAACACATAGAAGTTACTTCCTTCCTGTGATCTAGAGTCAGGGAGGGCTCATGATGCATTTGAGGGCTGGAAGAAAGTTGACTCCACTAGAACACAGAGCATGAGGTAGGGAGTCTCTGACCTGGGGCCAGAGAGATGAGTGGAAACTAGATCATGCTGAAGCATTTTAAGAAAAGAAACTTGGTTAGTATTACTTTTGAAACATCAATTATTTGGGGGCAATATCAAGATATCTGAAAAGCAGAGTAAGGCCAAAGAAGGTACTCTTCTACATAAGTTTTTATTAAAACAACAGGGGACTTATGTATTTCTTAAGGCATTGTGTTGTGAGTGATACATTTATTTTCAGCTTCAATTTAATGAATTTTGTAGTTGTGTTATACAGCAAAGGTAGTGTGTTTGATGGAGATGTAGCATTATTAAAAGTTTCTACTTCCAGTCCTTCAGAAAACCTAACCAAGTTCTTTTCTTTCCTGTTCCCAGTCTAAATCCTAAACCTAAGTATTGCTTTATTGGTAGTAAAATATTGCAGATGGTCCAGTTAGATTTCTTTCTTTCTTTAATTTGGAAGATAACTCGCAAGTGTACTAAGTCACAGAAGACTTCAAAGTTCAGAAAAAAATATTAAAATGTAGATATTTTACAGCACAAGGAAAGTAGCATTTTCATTTGCATAGGATTTCAAGGGAACAGATTAACTCCACAAATGGATGACCATTTTCTCACTATGCCTAATAACAAGACAGGATTTTTTAGGGTGAAAGGTATTGAAATACAAGATACAGGTATTGAGCTTGGCTGGAACTATTGCTCTCAAGGGGCTTACTACCTAGTAGGTGAGTCTGAAGGAAATAAGTAACTATGATTCTGTGTAGTGTCGCAAACTATGATAGGGTGTTGAGGGAGCCCATGGAAGGAATTTCTAATTTAGTTTTTTGGGTCAGATCTTTCCACCTGCCCAGGAAGAAATGCATGATTGACTGGTGTCATCCAACTGGATAATAAAGAAAGCAACTTAAGGTATGTTATCTACACTCTATTTGGCCTTATTTAGTTTCATGATAAAAGTCAACCTAGCTACCCAACAAGATAAACCCTGTATCATTTTAGTTTACTCTTAAGGATAAGTAGGTGAAGTCATAGCAAATGACCTTATTTAAAAAGAAATGTTAGAGACATCATCAAAATGGCGGCGTGAGGTGAGCCTCTATGAAGCTCCCCTGGAATTTACAACTAATCGAACAACAATAACTCCACAAAGGACTCCTCCCTGCACAGCAGACAGGCAAGATGAAGAGGCCACTACTGAATTCACCTAAAGGTGGGAGAATCGCGGGAGTGGGGGAGGAGGGAAGGGAGAAGTGCGGAGACAGAGCCGCAGGGGCGCAGGACGCAGACCTACCTCAGTGCTCGAAGCTGGAGGCATCCCGGAACTACCGCAGCTGTGGGAGAGGGAAGAACTCGGACTGCTAGGGCTCCGCTTACAGCCCACAGGGCTGAGGGGGCAGCATATAACACAGCTGAACCCAACGTTCATGGCAGAGACTTCGGAGAAAAGACTGAGGGAAGAAGGCTGAAAACGGTGGTTTAAGCCCTCACTGCTGAGCAGAGAATGGAAGCCTTAGGCACTGAGACTAGCTGCCCCCTCCCTACCCTCCCAGAGCTTGCCCCGCCCCCACCTGCCTGGTGCTAGAAGCAGAACAGTAGCAGTGTCAGATCAAAAGAACAGAATATTTGCTGTTTTGAGAAATGTGGACCACAGACAAAGATTTGCAGCCCAACTAGTTCCGGCAAAGGGGAGGGAGCTGTGGAAGCAGACCGGTTGTGATGGTGGTTGCCGCCATTGCTTTGTGCCACCTCTCACAACTCACCCCGCCCCTCACCGCACCTATCTGGGTGGATCCCTGCAGGAGTAAACAGAACTTCTGAAATATACGGCCTCTGAATCTGATTCAGAAAGAGTTTTGGAACTTCAAAAGCTCTCCGCATACTCACACGGACACCGAGCCCTGTGACCCAGGCGAACTATTAACACAGGACTAGCCTGTCTCCCAGGGAATCCCCCCATTGCGTGAGAAGTTGGAATAGTGCAGAGAAAACATAGCACTACCGTGTGAGACAGAAAAAAAGGCTACAGTCAGAGAGAAAAATAAAACATTCTACCAACAAGTACTGGAAACAAAAGAAAGACCTCTTTCTATCAACCTTTTGCAAGCCACTCCTGTAGATGTCTAGGAAGAGAAATAATAAATCAGTAATTGCCATGAATAACCAAGGCAACAAGACAGCTCAGAAAGAAAGTGAAAAGTCTCCAGAAAAGGAACTTAGAGATATGGACCTTTGTGATTTAAATGACAGAGAATTCAAGATCGCAATTCTGAAAAAACTGAATGAGATGCAAGAAAACACAGAAAGGCAGTTTAATGAACTCAGAAACACAATCAAAGAACACCATGAGCATTTTAAAAAAGAGATTGAAATCTTGAAAAAGAACCAAATAGAATTTCTGGAGATTAAGAACTCAATAGAAGAAATTAACAATAAAATATCCAGCTTAGGTAGTAGAGTTGACCAGATGGAGGAAAGAATCAGTGACATCGAAGATAGGAACCTGGAATTTACACAGAGGGAAGAAGAAAGAGACTTGAGACTTAAAAGAAATGAAAGAACTCTACAAGAACTTTCTGACTCCATCAGAAAGAGCAATACAAGAATAATGGGCATACCAGAAGGAGAAGAAAGAGAGAAGGGAACAGAGAATATATTCAAACAAATCGTTGATGAGAACTTCCCAAACTTGTGGACAGAACTGGATCCTCGAATCCAAGAAGCAAATAGAACACCTAATTACCTCAATCCCAACAGGCCTTCACCAAGGCACATTGTATTGAAGCTGTCTAAAATCAATGACAAAGAAAGAATCCTCAAGGCAGCCAGGGAAAAGAAGACGGTAACTTACAAAGGAAAGCCCATTAGATTATCATCAGATTTTTCAGCAGAAACTCTACAAGCTAGGAGGGAATGGAACCAAATATTCAAACTATTGAAAGAGAGAAATCATGAGCCAAGAATAATATATCCAGCAAAGATCTCCTTTAGATATGAAGGAGGAATAAAGACCTTTCCAGACATCCAGAAGCTGAGGGAATTTTCTAATACACGACCTGCACTACAAGAAATACTAAAGGAGGCTATTAGACCACCACCAACAGGGACAACTTGTGGCAACAGAAACATAAAAAGGGGGAGCATAAAGGCCTGAACTGGAATATGGGAATAGAGAAAGTAAGCATACTGAAGAAACTGGAATACTCTAAATATCAAACTTTCTTTTACATAAACTCAAGGGTAACCACTCAAAAAACATCCAAATCTGAAATATATACTGTAATAAAAGAAGAAACAGAGGGAAACATCATAGAATACCACCACACAGAAATAACAGACAACAACAAAAAGGCAAAGAAACAATGGAGACACAGCCTTACCAGAAAACTAAAGACAGAATGACAGGAAATCCTCACATATCAATAATCACCCTAAATGTAAATGGACTGAACTCACCAATAAAGAGACACAGAGTAGCAGATTGGATCAAAAAACTAAACCCAACCATATGCTGCCTACAAGAGACACATCTCAGCTACAAGGACAAGCATAGACTCAAAGTGAAAGGGTAGAAATTGACACTCCAAGCAAATGGTACCCAGAGAAAATCAGGTGTAGCCATAATGATTTCCGATGAAACAGACTTCAGGGTGAAAAAGATAACAAGAGACAAAGATGGACATTTCATAAGGGTAAAGGGGACTATACACAACAAGAAGACATAACAGTCATCAATATTTATGCACCCCATCACGAAGCACCAAAATATACCAAGCAACTACTAACAGAATTAAAGGGAGTAATTGACCAAAACAATTGGGGACTTATACTAGGGGACTTAAATACATCTTTGACAGCTATGGATAGATCATCCAAATAGAAAATAAATAACAAAATAGCAGCCCTAAATGACACATTAGATGAAATGGACATAATGGACATATATAGAGCACTTCATCCTAAAACATCAGACTATACATTCTTTTCTAGTGTACATGGAACATTCTCAAGGATAGACCATATATTGGGACATAAAATCAGCCTCAGCAAATTTAAGAAGATTGAAATCATACCAGGCATATTCTATGATCACAAGGCTATGAAATTGGATATCAACTGCAAAAAGAAAGCAGGAAAAAACACAAATACGTGGAGATTAAACAACATTTTAAAGAACGACTGGGTCAAGGAAGAAATTAGAGGAGAGATCAAAAGATACATAAAAACAAATGACAATGAAAATACATCCTACCAAAATTTTTAGGATGCAGTGAAAGCAGTTAAGAGAAAAATTTATATCATTACAAGTCTATCTCAATAAACAAGAAAAATCCCAAATAAATAACCTCATGTTACATCTTAAAAAACTAGAAAAAGAAGAACAAGTGAAACCCAAGGGCAGCAAAAGAAAGGACATAACAAAAATCAGAGCAGAACTAAATGAAATAGAGAACAAAAAGACAATAGAAAAAATGAGCTGGTGGTGACAAAGAGCTGGTTCTTTGAAAAGATTAACAAAATTGACAAACCCTTGGCTAGACTCACTAAGATAAAAAGAGAGAAGGCACTAATTAACAAAATCAGAAATGAAAAAGGGGAAGTTAACACGGACACCACAGAAATACAAAGGATCATGCAAGAATACTATGAAGGACTACATGCCACCAAATTCAATAACCTAGAAGAAATGGACAAGTTCGTAGAAACTTTCAAGGCTGAATCATGAAGAACTGGAAAATCTAAACAGAACGATCACCAGTAATGAAATTGAATCAGTCATCCATAACTTTCCCAAAAGCAAAAATCCGGGACCAGATGGCTTCACTAGTGAATTCTACCAAACCTTCAAAAGGATCTAATATCAACTCAAACTCTTGTAAAAAATTGAAGAAGAGTCAGTACTCCCTAACTCATTTAATGAGACCAACATTACCCTGATACCAAAACCTGGTAAGGACAACACATACCCACAAAAAACTACCGACCTATATCTCTGATGAATACAGAAGCAAAAAACCTAAACAAAATTCTAGCAAATCAAAAACAACAATGCATTAAAAAGATTATTCATCACGACCAAGTGGGGTTCATCCCCGGGGCACAAGGATGGTTCAACATCCGCAAATCCATCACTGTGATACATCACATAAAGAAAATAAAGGACAAAAATCATATGATTATATCAATTGATGTAGAAAAGGCATTTGACAAGATACAACATCCATTTAAGATGAAAACACTTAATAAAATAGGTATAGAAGGAAAAAACTGAAGCCCTTTGCTCTACGTTCAGGAACACGACAGGGCTGTCCCCTATCACCTCTGCTTTTCAACATGGTGTTGGAAGTCCTTTCCAGAGCAATCAGGCATGAGAAAGAAATAAAAGGCATCCAAATTGGAAATGAAGAAGTTAAATTATCACTCTTTGCAGATGACGTGATGCTACATATAGAAAACCCTAAAGACTCCACCAAAAAACTATTAGAAACAATCGACCAATACAGTAAAGTTGCTGGCTTCAAAATCAACGTACAAAAGTTCATTGCATTCCTATACACTAACAATTAACAATTAACAACTAACAAGAAAAAGAAATACAAAAAACAATTCCTTTTACAATTGCAGCAAAAAGAATAAAATACCTAGGAATAAACTTAACCAAGGATGTGAGGAATTTATATGCTGAAAATTATAAGACATTTTTGAAAGAAATTGAAGAGGACACAAAGAAAGGGAAGACATTCCGTGCTCATGGATTGGAAGAATCAACATAGTTAAAATGGCCATATTACCCAAAGCAATATACAGATTTAATGCAATCCCCATCAAAATCCCAATGGCATTTTTTAAAGAAATAGAACAAAAAAATCGTCAGATTACTTTGGAACCACCAAAGACCCCGAATAGCCAAGCAATCTTAAGAAAAACGAACAATACTGGAGGTATCACACTCCCTGACTTTAGCTTGTACTACAGGGCTACGATAATCAAAACAGCATGGTATTTGCAGAAAAACAGACACATAGACCAATGGAATAGAATTGAGAACCCAGAAATAAAACCACATAAATATGGACAGATAATTTTTGACAAAGAAGCTAAAAACATACAATGGAGGAACGACAGCCTCTTCAATAAATGGTGCTGGGAGAATTGGATAGCCACGTGCAAAAGAATGAAACTGGACTGCTATCTGTCACCATGTACCAAAATTAATTCAAAATGGATCAAAGACTTAAGCATAAGACCTGACACAATAAACTGCATAGAAGAAAACATAGATACTAAACTTATGGACCTTGGGTTCAAAGAGCATTTTATGAATTTGACTCCAAAGGCAATGGAAGTAAAAGCTAAAATAAACGAATGGGACTATATGCAACTAAAAGCTTCGGCACAGCAAAAGAAACCATCGACAAAATAAAGGGGCAACCAAGTGAATGGGAGAAGATTTTTGCAAACAGTGCCTCCAATAAGGAGCTAATATACAAAATATACAAGGAACTCATGAAACTCACCAACAAAAAAACAAGCAACCCAATTGAAAAATGGGCAAAGGACCTGAAGAGACATTTCTCCAAAGAGGATATACAAATGGCAAATAGACATATGAAAAAATGCTCAACATCACTAATCATCAGAGAAATGCAAATAAAAACCACAATGAGATATCACCTCACCCCAGTCAGAATGGCTGTCATCAACAAGACAAATAGTAACAAGCGTTGGATACGCTGTGGAGAAAAAGGAACCCTCATTCAGTGTTGGTGGGAATGCAGACTGGTGCAGCCGTTATGGAAGGAAGTGTAGAGGTTCCTCAAAAAATTACGAATAGAATTACCATATGACCCAGGAATCCCTCTCCTGGGTATCCACCACAAAAATCTGAAAACATTTATCCATAAAGACACGTGTGCTCCAATGTTCATTGCAGCTTTGTTTACAGTGGCCAAGACATGGAAACAACTAAAATGTCCTTCAATAGATGAATGGATAAGAAGTTGTGGTATTATATACACAATGGAATACTATTCGGCGGTAAAAAAAGATGATATAGGACCATTTGTGACAACATGGATGGATCTTGAGAGTATAATGCTAGGTGAAATAAGTCAGACAGAAAAAGCAGAGAACCGTATGATTTCACTGATATGTGGTATATAAACCAAAGACAAAAAAAAAAACAACAAAAAAAAAGACAAACAAATGAGAAACAAAAACCCATAGACACAGACAATAGTTTAGTGGTTACCAGAGGGTAATGGGGTAAAAGGGTGGGGGGTGGGAGACGAGGGTAAGGGGGATCAAAATATGGTGATGGAAGGAGAACTGACTCTGGGTGGTGAACACACAATGGGATTTATAGATGTAATTCTGTAGATGTAATACAGAATTGTACAACTGAAATCTATGTAATTTCACTAACAATTGTCACCCCAATAAATTTAAAAAAAGAAAAAGAAAAAAAGAAAAGTTATGTGCAAAATTAGTTAGGCATGACTTTGGAGGCCAATTAAAAACCTTATTTAGATCAAGTAAACCTTCCGGAGAGCAAATCTCAATCTCAATGCAGTTAGTAATAATTGATAAGGAATGAATTGGGGAAATGAGTGGCTTAAACACAACTAGACAAACATGAAAATTTGGAGAGATTTGGCACTCACAGCTGAGGCACAAAATTGGTTTCATAACATTTTTTTCTTATTGTGACAGTTTTGTAATGATTATATTTTAAGAGTATTTCTGTTATATTTTTTATAATAAAAGTAATGTTATTACTCCTAGATTTCCTAAAGCAGGAAAAAAAAAAAAAAAACGTTTAGAATTCCTGAGGCAAGCTAGGCAAAATCCTTTGAGGAATGGCCACTGTGCAAAAATCTGAACTATTGCTGCTTATCTCATAGTCCAGAGAAGCCCCCAGGCCCAGGTGAGAAACCATGGAGGAACCCTGGACACAATGTTGGTGGGAGAAAATGTAAAAGTAATTGTTCATGGGAAGGGGGCACAGTTAGAGCACAGTTTCTTCTCTCTAAATACTAAGAGCAGGACGTGCAAGATCTGATAAAAGGAGTCTCAAATAAAGCTTTATGTGTGATAAAATAATTGAGTCATCTTCTTCACATATAAAATGAGGTACCCTCTGAAGATCATTGTTTAGGTTTTCATGGCTTTTTTTTTCTCTCCAAAATATAAGGCAAGGAATTGTTGCAATAAATTGAGTTTATACCATTGCAAATTACATGTAAATTACTTTTCATTTTCTTTAACTCTGGTTTTAGATGTGATATTCCAGTCTTTAATTTTAAAGTAGGAGTCATTAACATATGGAATTTTTTCTTGTATATCATCCTGTGTGCATGTGTGTGTGTGTGTGTGTGTAAAAATTAGTATAAATTGTGCTTTGTATCTCTTGTATCCCTTAGTTATAAGTAGGTAAAGAAAGTCTATCCTCTGAGTGGCTGCTGTGTACCTACCACAGGTATCTGGAGTGAATGCTATGCCATTGTTTGTATAAGTGGAATGGCCAAGGTGATATACCTCTTAGGGCATAGTGTCGCTAAGATCCTTTCCTAGGAATGGAGAATTCATTTCAGATTCTTTGGAATCTAGACAATTATATAGTAAGTTCACTTAGTTTCTTGGATTTTCAAAATTTGTTGTACTGGAAAGCTTTTTCCTTCTCCCCCCACCCATCCCCTCCCCTTCTCAAAAAGATATCCTGAGGGGCAGCCCGATAGCTCAGTTGGTTAGAGGGCAAGTTCATAACAAGGTTGCCAGTTCGATTCCCACATGGGCCAGTGAGCTGCACCCTCCACAACTAGATTGAAAACAACGGTTTGACTTGGAGATAATGGGTCCTGGTAAAACACACTCTTCCCCAATATTCCCCAATAAAATTAAAAAAAAAAAAAAAAAAGAAAAAAAAGAAAAGGAAAGAAATCCTAAGAGAAACACTGGTGTTGAGATATATATATATATATACATATATATATATATATATATATATATATATATATATATATATATATATGTTTATATATATACATAAAAGCAAAGTGAGTTGAAGTGAAATGGGCTACCTGTTATTCTCCTCAAATTCCAGAGGCTCTGCTCTATCTTAGACTCAGCCACAGGAATCTTTAAGGATGACCTAAGAAAATCTTTCTGATGCCTGCCCTACAGCCAAGTGAAAGCCAGGGGGAGTACATGATCCCTGCTCTTTCCATTCTCCATGTTTCTGAAGTTTAGTGGCACATGGAAAAATACAGAACCTGAGCACTATCCTAAGACAAGGTCAAATCTCTCCAGATTTTTCACACCACCTTTGTCAAGTAAGATACCTTACCCACTGGAAAGGGCATGAAAGCTTTATTGGTAAACTTTCCGGTAGAGTTGAGGAAATGCTCAGGATTAAACATGTCTCGTTTTTCCCACAGTGTTTGATCCCAAAGTGTAGAGGTCAGTAAAATGATGACCTAGAAATAAAAGAAAATGTTATTAATGACAGATTAAATTCCTTCCTAGAAAGGTGGTTCTTTAAAGATGCATCATGACCTTAGTTGTGAATTTTTCGGAATCAGTGTGTTCTACAAGGAAATAGAAACAGGGAGCAGAGGCGAGGCATCAGGCAGGGCTTGAGATTCAATGTGGAACTTTCATTTGTTCAAACAAATTTTTATTCAGTACTTACCAAGACACACAAGCCTCGGACCCAGAACTGGAAACAAATTCTTACTTAGTCATGTATTTGCTATGTGATAACCACATGCTATTTAACATTTGATAAGTCCCAGTTTCTAAATTTGTATGTTGGGAGTTAAAGAGTGTTCTTTTGGTGACCGTGAGGCTTAGATGAAATGGTACGTATGAAAGAACCTGGTATAGTTCCTGGCACATTTGGGGACTCAGTGAAATTCGTTCTTTTACCTCCAGGAACCATGATCGTGGGCAAGCTAATTCTAACAAGGCCAGTAAAACCAATTCTCAAAAATAAGCTACCCCACTTCCACAGCTTGCTGCATGCTCTGAAACAATTTAGAACCATCAAAGAAAGTAATTTTAACTGTGATCTAGGGAAGCAAACTAGATTCTGCAAACTAAAACTAAAATAATAAAAAAAACAAAAGCCTGTTCCAACAACAAAGGAAATATCTACTACTTGATCTTAGTTAATCATAGCTTTCTTTTTAAGAAAGCTTTGGAATACTGTCATGGGGGTTAGCTGTTTTATCACATGAATCTAAATAGTTTTTGAGTCCCAAAAAGCAATCAACTGCTTTAAAGTGTTTTGTTCAAAAAGATATATATTTATTTATTTATTTACTTGGGCATTGTACATGGACTTTCTCCTCCTAACTACTGTGCTAGACGATTTCCATTGCATGAAAGAGAAGATTGGGACTCAGTGAAACAGAGGCACCTAATACCCAGTAGCAATTAGATGCCTTATCACTGTAAAGCTTTTTCTGATACAGTGCTCTACCAACTCTCACCCATGTAGGCATGTAATGATGCCTTCAGATCATCTCAAGATGCTTACAGAACAAAATGTATTTTCTTGTATTAAAAGAAAACTGAAGACACAAACTATCCTCAAGGGTACAAATTAAAAGCATACAGTGTAGTCATAGAATTCTACATTGTCCAGTATGAGAGATTTCTGATTCCTCTCCTTCAGGTAATATTCTGAATCTTGGGAGACTTACTCTGGACCTCAGGATATCGCATCATGAGCTGAATCTCCCAGTGCAGTGTGGAGGCTGTGGTCTCTGTACCTGCCACAAACAGATTACCAACAAGTGAACCAAATTTTCATTACTGAAGAGTCCATAGATGTACGTTACTCCTGAAAGGGTAAAATGAATCATTAAAACTATATAGAATATTGAACATGTGTCAGTCAGTGGTGGGTATTTATTTTTAAGTGATGAAGTAATTTTATATGGGCCCACCATAACAAATAACCGATCATGAATTAAAAAAACAGAGTGTTGCATTCTTCCCTTAATAGAGTGGAATTTCTTTTTATTATGACAATGTTGTGCAGAATTTTAGGATAAAGCACATCCCAGATGCTAATTATGATAAATACTAACAATGAGAAAAGCCGTTTGCCATTCAGGAAGATTGGAAATTGGTTTTTAATTGAGTGATTACAATATTCCCAGTAGAATTTCTTTAAAGAATTTTTAATTAAATAATCTTTCTCTAGTTTATAAATTGAAACATATTTTTCAAGATGGAAAAAAAAGAATATTAATTCAGAAAGCTAACATATCTGAAATCTATATTGGTTTCTTCCAGAGAGTGATATGAAAGGTGGTGGAAAATATTTGCGAATGCAAAATGTAATAAATAGCATTCTTTGAAGTGTATAAATCTACCATTAATAACTTAATTGAGTGCAGTTATCTTTCTTCTTTGAAAGGAGTCTTTTTCCTTGAGGTTCTATTAATTAATCCTAATCATAGGCTAAGGTGACACCTGAAGAAAACACCATAACCTCCTGCTGTCTGATCAAAAAGTCATCAGTGAAACGTCTTGGATCATTCTTGTCAAATTTATGATGGTGATCTAGGAAAATCATTCTTATAAAAGAAAATAATTCACTTCTATTCCTGAGTACTGCCTTATGACTTTTTAAGAAGAACCCTGAACCAGGAAGCATATTGAAAAGCTAAAAGAATAAAAAAAAAACAGTAAATTAAACATACATGTGTAATGCTTGCAATCATGGGGATGACACTAGTTTTTCTGAAAAGTATATAGAAATAGCATCTCATACAGTCTTGAAATTTACTTCAGCTAACAGCAGACTGAAGTAGGCAACAAGACCTCCTGATTTATTGGAATTAAGTAACTTACAATGAATATTGATATTACTCACAACCAATTCTATGTACTTAGAGTATTTTTTATATTCTGACTATGGTAATAGATCTACTTGGAGATTAGATGAGACATACAAATAATATTGGCTTTATGGTAAGAGCTATAAACTTAAGTGTTTTCTTACAAATCCCCAGGTGATTCCAGGTCAAACTCCTTTAGTTCTATGTGAAAAATTAAACTTACCACTAATGTTTCCTGTAGGATCAGAACAATTACTATTATTTTTTTAATTTATAAGAGATTTACTGTCTATAAGTCCCATAGAGCAGCACCACTTAATCTAATATTCTATGACCATTACAAAGTTCGGGAAGGACTTCACTGTTTGTTGAATATTGTACATTTGTCAGTATATTTATTTTTCAAGAGAGATGGGGTCTATATACAGACGGTGCCAAAAAAAGTATACACATTTTAAGAAAGGAAAAAACTATTAATTGTACTACTCAATATACACCAATAACAAAAGATGAATACAAGTCACGTTTGACTTCTGCAATTACAAGAGGTGCTCAAAGTTGTTACCATCAGTGTCCAGACACTTCTGATTATGGAGAACTACTGCTTAAGAATAGATAACATCTCTTAAAATGAATATACATTTTTTGATACCCCTGGTATTTGGTCACATTGTCAAAGGGGTTCACAACCCCACAAATGACTTAAAAGGTCTCTCCTAAAATTAGATACTAAAGTTACCTAATCCAATGTTCCCCAGAACCTGTATTTAGAATAAACCTGCACTTATAGAACAAAGCCTAAATTAGTCCAAAGTGAAATGATATGATTGTCAGAACTGTTGAAAATGGGAACTATTTGACGAGACCCTTTTTTCCTACGTTCTAGAACATAGCAACTTTATCAGTCACAAATATAAAAAATTGGACTGCAGCATTATTGTTAACTTACATGGTTCAAAATAAATGTTAGGGTTTTATTTACTACTTTGTAATCCTAAATAGTCCTTCTTTGTTAAAATTCACTCTCCTAAGTAAATTCTACTGAGTGTTCCTTATTCACTCACTGTATACCCACATTTATGCATAACTAGTGGCATAGGTAAAAGATGGATGGCCAAAATAATAAGAATTTGCCAAAGCCATAAAATGAACTTTTATTTGTGTAATTCCCAATCCCTGCATCACAAGAGATTTGATGAAGTAATTTGTGATGGGAGAATTACCAGATGTGTTAACCAAGCAGACTTGTCATGTCTCTACTCAGAAAGTTCCAGAAAGTGTAAATTTTTGAAATGACAATTCTCTCATAAATACTTTTTCATGGTTTCTTGAACAATCAAGTATACCTCAGAAGATATTGAAAAGCTAAAAGAATAGGATAGATACGGTGAAAGTGAATAGGATAGATACAGTTACCACAATTCTAGGACTTCCAATGAGTTTCACATTTTCATCAATCAACGTTAAGAGCCTAAGGAATTGGGTCTCTTGGTCGTCAAACCATTTTCCAAACACTGACACAGTGACATTAGCCAAAGTAACATTCATTACTGTTTTGATCTCAAAGGGCTTTCCTACAAGAGAATTCATTAATCAGGTTAGGAATGTTCACATACCGAATATTAAACTAGTTCCAAACTGAATGGAACAGACTGTCAAGTAAAGGATTTTGTAGAAGGGGATTATTGGGGACTGTGCCTTCCAATGAGAGGTGAGACTAGAATGGGCCTTGAAAAATACCCAGAATTTGGTTAAAAGATTGCCACAAAGAAAACTAAAAGTGTAGGTCAAAGAAAATCTGCATTTGGCTCAGTTAAAGAAATTAAAATGTGCCAGATGAGGGACATTTCAGTATGTGTGTTTGTGCGTGTGCGTGCATATGTGTGTGTGTGTGTGTGTGTGTGTGTGTGTGTGTGTAAGTAGGGATTGTTAATGGCTAATATCTGGGAAAATACTAGGTTGCATTCATGTTTAAACATTTTAAATATGACACCTCGATAATTTAGTTTATTTTACTTTAAAGAATTCCATGCAGAGCAATTCCTTATATTAGTGTCTTCTGCTACTGAGTCCCATTTTCCTCAGCATCATTGAAAACTATAGACTGTTAAACATGTATTACTGGATGAGCATTTAATTATACGTGTAGAACATTCTAGTTCCTAAGATTCACTTTTTTTAATAGTTTTATTTTATTTTATTTTATTTTTACATCCCTCCCACCGTGAACCCCCCTCCCCCCAAGATTCACTTTTAACATCAGGACTTCCCTTAAATGTGAAGACTGAAAGCCTCGGGGAATTCTTGTAGAGTGTTTCCTTCATGTGTAAATGGAAGGGTGTGTGGGATGCTGTGTACACAGAGCCCTGAGAAATTATCGCTTGTTAGGAGCTTAACAATGGAGCAGGAATAGTCATTTATCTATGTGTACTTTCTTTCTCCAAACTGCCAACAGCCTCTCGCTTTCTAGCACATGCGGCATTGAGACTTCTGTTTCACCTCTGCATTCATCTCAGGGTTGTCTACCTTTTACCATTTCCCTTTGTGTTAATTCCTGCATCAGTGAAGATAATATTCAAAAGAGCTCCGTTTTAACAAGGAATGAGCTCAGTTTATTAAGGAAATGAGAAAACTCTTGACATGAAATGAGTTTTTGGATTATTCATCCCACATATTGACAAAAATAACATGGATTAACTCTGTTATTTAAAGGGATCAAAAATTTACCCATTACTGAGCAACTGTTCCAGATTAAAGGAGGCAAAAGAGACGTGACAACTGAATGCAATGTGTGATCTAAGGGTTTTTTTTTTTTTGCTAGTTAGGACATTAATGGGACAACAGTGACACCTGAATAAATTCTGCAGATTAGATAATATTATGTGTGTTAATTTCATGATTATTGAAAATCATACTTTGGTTATGTACGAGTAAGAGAACGCTTTTTCTTATTTCAAGGAACACGTTGAAGTATTTAGGAATAAAGGGACAATATTTCTGCAAAGTACTCAAATAGTTCAGAAAAAAGAGAGACACAGAGAAAGCAAATTTAAAATGTTGAAATTTGGAAAATCTTGGTGAAGAACATTGGGAATATTTGCATTTTCTTGGAATTTTTCTACAAGTCTGAAATTATGTCAAAATAAATAACTCAAATTTTACCTTTGGTTGACTTCTTGTCATGAAAAAATAAGATGTGGTTTTATTCATTCTATGCACATCTGTGAGACTCAAAGTTATGTATGAAATGCTGAGATTCCTCTATAATTGTGTCTTCTATGATCCACTTGCCCATTCCAAAGTTCTGAAAGGTGGTCAAGCTAAATCTCATAATTTTCCAAGTTTCACCATGAGAGAAAGCAATTCCTTATAATGGGGAAATTTTTTTTCCTTTCTTTTCTTTTTTAAAAGATTTTTATTAAAAATGTAACTAACATACAATATTATATTAGTTTAAGGAGTACACCATAATTATTCAACATTTATAAACCTAAAGAAGTGATCACCATAAGTCCAGCAACCATCTGACACCATATGATGCTATCACAATATTATATTCCCCATGCTTATTTTATACCTGGAAATTTGGATCTCTTATTTTTTCCCCTTTTCCCCCTCCTTTTAAAATTTATCAATTACAGTTGACATTCAATATTACTTTATATTAATTTCAGGTGTACAGCATAGTGCTTAGACATTTATATAATTTAAGAAGTGATCCCCCTGACTAGTCTAGTACTCACCTGGACCTATACATAGTTATTGCCATATCATTGACTATATTCTCTGTGCTTTACATCCCCATGACTATTTTGTAACTATCAATTTGTACTTTTAAATCCCTTCACCTTTTCACCCTTCCTCTTGCGAGGGGCTACGATCAGGTCCAGGTTACCCACTGCCTGTGACTGGCTCGGGACTCCCTGGTAGGAGCTACAATACAAAGTGGTCCAAGGTTATTAGCTACCTGTGGTAAACTTAGAGACTCATGGGAGAGTCCATGCTGTGGCTCGAGGACGTCTGCCACCAGTACCAGACTTGGGTAACTGCACAAAAAGCCAGGATACCCGAAGGTCCGCTGCCACCTGCCAGCTCCCTTAAGGTTTAGCAACTAATAAAGCCTTGCACAGTACATGGGTTGGGTGAGGCAGGATCTCAGGGAGTCACTAGAATGGGAAGAGTCATGGTCACCTGGTCAGTGCAGACTCTGGTTTGGTGTCAGTGCTGAGTCTGGAATGACTCAGCAAAAGTCTCAGAGCTCACTGAGGCCACTCACCATATACGTAAGGCCTGTGGACTCCGATATTTCCCAAGAAAGATGCAAGAGGGGCTGGCTGATCCCAGAGAAAGTGCCTCTGGCGGTGTGTGAGTTGCGTGGGGCAGGGTCCCAGCTGAGTTGGGCCGGGCGGGGTTGCAGCTGAGTCAGCTAAACACAGCAACAGAGCTCACCAGGCCAATCAGATTCAGATTTGGACTGTGGTCGTGGGCTCAACTTAGGAAAGATGGCTCCCACTTGCCATCTGCACAGGAGGAGACCTCTCACTTCGAAAATGCTGACTATCCTCCTGGAGCCACACAATTCAGCCTGTCCCCTCATATGTTTCTGAGACTCCCTGAGTCACCATCCCTCCTCTGGAGCCCAAGTGAGTGCTTGCGAGAGAGTGAATCTGTGCGAGGGTTGTTTAAGAGGATGTCTGGGTTTCCCACAGCCTTTCATCTCACCTAAATGGTCGGAATCCCCACTGTTTTTCACAGACAGATGTTGTGCGGGTTCCTCTTCCAGGCACCAGTACTTCATACTGGGGAGCCTGGTGTGGGCACTGGGGTCCCTGGCTCCTCAGGGGTAACCTTTGAGGCTGAGATATCCCTCCTGATTCTCAACTGCCACAGGGAGGCTTGGGGCCCGTTTTGCATCTCCATCCCTCCTACCAGTCTCGATGTGGTTTCTTTATATTTTTAGTGATAGGACTCTGTTTGGCTAGACTCAGGTGGTGCTCCAGGTTAATTGTTCTGTAATTTATTTGTAATTTTAATGTGTTCATGGAGAGACAGTGGCACAGTGTTTATCTACTCTGCCATCTTGAATCTCTCAGCCAAGGAAAATATTTTAAAATTATTTCCTTGAAACTTTTAAAATTAAATTTGCAGGAACAAATAAAAATTAAGAAGAGGCTTACTCTCTCCCTGTGGAAAGTAAGGGAAAAGACTTCTCTTTTTCTTAGAGCATTTACTTCAGAAAATTTTGTAAGTGCTTTCTTCTCTCTCAATGGTATAGAAGCCATTTTGAAAACTAGATAAGTCTTTCGTCAGCTTTAAGACCTAAAAATGTCTTTCTCAGGGACCTGGGAGCCATCTCTTTGGAATGTGAACATCGAAGGAGAGAGTGCCCCCTTTTCCCAGTTTCTGTGGGAAGGTAGAAGCCTAACTTCAGTGGATGCCTTCTTCCAACGTCTAAAACTACCTCCTGTTATAAGATATGAGAAGTTTATTTTCTTTTATATAAAGCCAATTAACACAGATAGTCGCCCCAATTACCAGGTGAATCTAAGATGAACTATGTGTGACAAATGGTGCTGTCAAGGCTTCTTACTTGAGGACTAATTATTGTTTGTCTTGAGAACATTTTTGTAATGGGTGTACCTGCTTGGTTATAAAAAGGGTGGACTTTCTTCCTGTCTTTGCAGTCTCTTAGAGGATTGTCTATGATGCACACCACAATCTGATTTAATGCTTATTCAACAATAAAATTGTTTTCTTTATCATCCTTATGGAAAGGAGGACTTCTGGGTTGGGAGAAGATTTTTATTTTAAGTATATTTCTCCAACAAACTCAATACCATAAGCAGTCTTGAGTGTTTTCTATAGCCTTACATCATGCTAGGTGTGGTTAAGAGATTGATGAACAATAGAAAACAAAGTGTTTTTTGCCAGGGAAAATTGCAGATTCGTAGACTAACTACCCAAGTAAAAAGTTAGAAGTAAATAATTACCAAGGAGGTATGATCAAAGTTCCACATTAGTGCTATATATATTAATTTCTAGGGATACATATTGTTGTAACATAGTAGGTACTCAATAAATATTTACTGAATAGACAAATATGTGAATTTGTGCATGGCTAAAGGAAATGATAATGATCAGATATCAGAAGTTTCTCAATAGAGTGGGAGCTTATGCTAACTTTTAGAAAAATAAGGAAAGAGAAATTTCCCAAGGTTGCCCACATCTTTCCACGGTGGTATTTGTGGTAATGGTGGCATTACTTTTTATGTTTCAGTACCTAGTCCCAGCCTTTCCTCCACCTGCATTTTTTTCTTTTTTTCTATAGTGGCACAAAAGAAAGGGAAAGAATTTCTGAGTTTGACTGATAACTGGAAATACAAAATTAGAATAGAGAAAGGCAACTTAGGTGTTAGAAGTGGGGCATACCACCCCTGCTAGTCTCAACACATAATCCAAAAGAGGGATAAATATCTCCAGAGCTGCTGTTCCCACATCGTGTCAGGTTAAACCTTTCTTTGAAAAGGTACTGGTCACTTTCAGTTCTTATATTAAGATAATATTATTCTGACTATGGATCTTGTACTATATAAAACTGTTTTATAACGAACATGTGACTCTTCAAACTATCTCACCTTTACATTTAAAAATTTACATTTGAGAATATAGTATTAGAATATGAAGGACCCACGGAAGTCCACCTTTTGGAGAATAGTAATATCCCCAGAGTCATGTACTTGTGTGAAGAACATTAAATTAGCACCATGAGTAACTGAGGTGTTTTAAAAATGCTGGTCCTAAAATCACATATATAAATATATGGTCATATATATATGATCATAAATCATATATATATAAATCAAATATATAATATATATTGCACAGCAAAATGATTTATTTTGCACAGCAAAATAATTTATTAAGGTAAAGTAATAAATGCTACAAAATGGTCTAATAATAAAAATATTTTAAATTTATTTTTATTTATACAAAATTGGTCTAAAGAATGCTTATACCTATTTGAATGATTTTGGATTACTAGACTGGGGGTGTGGAACTGTAGTCATTTTCATCTTTAAATAATATTTTCTATGGCCAGTGAAGTCACTTTAAAAAAATTTAAACAAAAAACACTTGTTTCTTAAAAATGAATTATTTTCTTGAGGGAAAAAAAATAGATTTGATATTGATAAAAACTAAAACAATTTTGCGTATAATTATAAAATTAGTCAGCAATATTTGAGGTATTATGGAAAAGAGCAGAAGTGCCAGAGGCAAGAGACAAGAAAATGTCCCAAATATCTGGAAGGGGTAAGAGAAAGTGAATTCTGGAAACTACAGATCAAGGATCTTGAGTGAACTGTTTTTCCTCAGTGCTGTTGTCATGAGATATTAATGGGAATTCCAATAAAAAAAAATGTTCTAAGGACTAGTAAATGTGGAAAAACTGGATTAAATAATTAAACAGGCATTTGTTGTTTCTCTCAGAGGTTTTTATATGCTAATTAGAGCTCCATGAGTCCAAAGAGAGGCCTATAATATGTGGCATTTCTCAAATTCATTCACAGCTCTTTTCTGCATGGAACATGTACAGTGTCTCATGGTCTCCTGGAACATTTTGTGAGGACCATACGTAGTGTGTGAAATGCTTTTTAAAAAAAGGTTATTGAAGCATTAAAATGGCTTAGTGCTGCTCACTAGGAGCCAACATTAGTTTAATAAAAAAAATTAATATCAAGGTGAAATCATTCTCATTTTTAACAAGTTATTAAATTAGTGTTAAAGAGCTAAAGAGTTAGTGTTAAAGATTTAATCTAATAATTTAAGAGTCATTAGATTACTGTAATGCCATAAAAGTAGACTATTTGGATTTCACTGAGACATTTAACAAACATACTCATGAGCAAGATACAACTTTATCCAGGTGAAAATATAGTTCACTATATTCATAGCACTAAGTATATTGTTTAATAAATCTATATCCCCCATTAGACTGTGACCTCTTTAAGCGGTTAGTCTCTGTTCCCTTTCATTTGTATTTCCCTGGCACTGTTCTTTTCACCTAGTTGCTGGCTAATAATTATTTGTTTAATAGAAGTAATTAACATATACAATCAGAATAAACCAGAAATCATAAATTTTCCTATTTCCAGTTGGTTTGATATGGCCTCTTTAGATTGAGGATGTGCCCATTTCCAATAATTGGCAAAGACCTGGGTCCTGGAGGAAAATGTTATTTAGAAACTTTAATCATGAATATTTTAATATTTAAAATAAAAATAAGCATCAGGCTCAGAATTGGAAGAAGAATCAAAGCCACTCATTATCTTTAAGTGGAAGTAATTATTAAAACAATAGAAATCTTTGTGATTACAACTGAATGGAATCAGCAGCTTCCCATGCAAATCAAAAACGTGAAGAGGTAGCTTATGATATTTCTGTAATCTACCATCAACCATCTATTTTATAATTAAAGTGAATTAAGCCCTACACTGTATACTTGCCTTATTTGAGCTCCTTTCCACTTTCTCTTTTTTTCAGTTCTCAATTCAAAATGGTTTATCCAATAAACCCTGGAGGAATTTTCTTTTCATGTAAAACGGGGATTAGTCTTAAAATTTCAGAGAAATACAACATGTTTAATCCTCAGTGTGACATCTATACTTTCACAATACAATTAATTGTACTGTTTGCTAAGATGCACCATGATCTGTGTATGGCTGGTCACATACCAATGTCATACCAAGAATTTTAAGGTTCTTATACAATGATGAGCTCGTACCCTTCCACCCTCCTAGGAAAGTCTCATAAGAATTTCAGTGCCATGGAAAAGCACTAACTTTTAACTTAATGAGTGCTATGTGCAGACCCTAGCAAGTTATTCAACCTCTTTGAGTCTTAGTTTCTTCATTTGAAACTGAGCAAAACAATAACAATATATAAATTGTTGAATTATTGTGATGAGTTAAGAATTAACAGATATATAGCGCGTGACATCTACTTAAAATTCAGTACTTGGCATTCCTAATTTTTCCCGCTTTTTCATCCACTGGCAAGCATTTTCATTTGTTTATGTCCATATTCCCTTTCGTAAAAGTAAATTTTAAAGAATTTTTCTGTCACCAAATGTTCTACCTTTTTGTGCTACTGACTTAATCGTGTATCTGAAAGATAGAACATTCTAGTTGACTTGCTCAAGAAAGAGATACTTATCTTTCCTTTTTTGTGTTTGAATGACTATAAACAAGGAACTAGATTAATAGATTGGATTAAACTATCTCTAATATTTCACCTTATTGGTAACAATATTTCCTCAAGTTTTTACTAGTTGCCATCATACTATATATTTACTTTTTAGATTACCATTTGTTTTCTCCAAGGAATTTTAAATTCTTTAAAGCAGGTACTCCTTTTTTCCCCCCACTGTGGAACCCCCGATGTCTAGAACAGTGCCTGGCACTTAATCAATTTAAATTAGTGGATACATGAAGGAATAAATGAATGAGTGAAGTCTTCTGAAGATTTTGTTTTGGGAGAGTTATTCCTAATAACAAAGAATTTCGGGGAACCAAGTGACTATATGTACCAAATTCTGTCATTTTATAGGTAAGAAAATTAAGACCCAGAGAGTTCAGATTTGGTAAGGGTTATACAGCTTCTTGCTAATAAAGCTGCAGGTAGGACTTAAGTCTGCTCCTATCGCAATGCTCCTTACACCACATGGCTTAATGCCATGATAGTAAATATTTTGTACACAGCTACTTGACTTCTGCTTGGCATGGATTTGGGTTGCCAAATTCCAGGTAACTATGTTTGGCAGGCACTAATGAAAACACTTTTGAGTCAAAGTCTTGAACATTTGAACAGTCTAAAAGAGGTAGCTGCCTGCACAAAACAAAGGGCAGTATTTTTTTGCATGAAAAGTGAATGTTAGGTTCAGAGCCTTCTTTTCAGTGACATCAGTACGTAACAGTGTTACCATTAAATAGGGTCATTTTCTAAAACAAGGGTCAGAGGGAGAGAGAAAAAGAGTTCAATCAAATCAAATGGGGGTGTGTATCAGAAATTAAAATGACTTGTAGTTGATTCTTTCCAATTGTGATAATAGGCACTACAATATATAATAATGTTACCAGACCCAGGTTCGGCACCACTTGCCACCTGGAGCCCAAAAACTCGAGGGACAAGGGTTGGAGAGGAGAAAAGCATTCTTTATTCCAGATGCGGCAGCTAGGGAAGATGGCAGATTAATGTCCAGAAAAAAACACCTTCCCGGAACAGAGAATGATCAAGAGGTTTTATTGTCAGGCAGGCAGATGGGGGACAAAAAAAAAAGTGGGAGTTGGTCAGTTCATGTAAGTTTCAGGGCTGACAGTTGAGAAATCGTCTCCTGCGGCCTGGTCTGCTTCATAATGTTATTTCGAACCCAGTAGTCATGGCTGGAGTATTTTGTACATCATTAGCAAAACTGGAAGGGAGTTGCAACCATGGATCCCAGTGTCCAGGCACCTGAGAATTGTGAAATTGTTCTTTCCAGGTTAGCGCTCTGCTGATTATTTAGATCAGCAAAGTATATATACTCTTAAGAAAGAGAACAAAGACGAGTCATTAAATCAAGCAGTGAGGGGGGAAAACAAAGAGAAAGCTGAATATCTGGTGACTAAATAGTGAATTATGAGCTGAATCAAACTGCAAACTAGCTAAGTCTAACTACATTATTGGTTCCCCAAGTTTCACCCTTACGATACTAGATCCCACTGATGTTATTATTATCCCAATATTACAAATGAGGAGACTGATGCTTTAAAGTCTGCCCAAGGTGTCATAGTTGGTAAGTGAGAGAACTCAAGTTTCCTTGATTTCAGAACTCTTAATCTCTGTGATATATTGCCACTTGCCAATGTGGGTGATTCACACACACATCTGGCTCTGGTTAATATAGAACCTGGAAATTGATGATAGCTAAGTAACAGTAAAAAAATATAATCAGAAATGTTTCTTGATCATGCTGCTTCTGAATGTGTAAAGAAAATTGCTGGATATACTCACCTTTGTCTTCTGGGATCTGAGTTAAGAAAACGGGATTTTCTTGCATACTTCTGTTTGTTGAGAGAGGGGTTATGAAATTTCTGACCATAATTGTAGATTTACCTGTATCTCTTGGCAGTTCTATACATTTCTGTTTCATGTATTTTGAAGTTTTGTTATTAGGGTAATAAATATTTAAGATTGTTATGTCCTCCTGGTTAACCATTTTATTATTATGAAATTAACTTTTTATTCCTGCTTATATTTTTTTTATCTTAAATTTACTTTGTTGAATATTAATATAACTCCCCTAGCTTTCTTATGACTATGTTAGTGTGGTATATCTTTTCCTCATCCTTTTACTTTAAGCCTATATTTTCTTTATATTTAAAGTACATTCCTTAAAGTCAGCATGCAATTGAGTCTTGTATTCTTTATTTAATTTGACAATCTCTGTCTTTTAATTTGGTTGCTTGGACCATTTATATTTGAAGTGATATGGTTATTTGTTTTCTATTTACCTCAGCTATTCTTTGCTCTCTCTCTCTCTTTTTTTTGTTATTCTGCTTTGTTTTAGATTGAGCATCTTTCCTTTTTTATATAAATTGATTTTATCTTCTGTGCTAGCTTATTAACTATAATTTTATTTTTCTATTTTAGCAGTTGCTTTAGGGTTCTAGTATACACCTTTAATTTATCACAGTTTATCTTCTGGTGATATTATACCACTTGTGTATAGTACAAAAACTTACAATAGTATACTTCTATTTCTTCCTTTCTGGTCTTTATGCTATTTTCCTCATACATTTTACTTCATATAATGTTATAAACCCCAGCATACTCTATTTTCTTGTTTTAACAGTCAATTATCTTTTAAATAATTTAAATAGTAAGAAATTAAAAAAATATATATATCTACCCAAGTAGTTACCATTCCCAGTACTCTTTATTTCTTTATTTTATTTCCATTTAGTATATATATGTAATATATATTTTGTTTCTGCCTGAAATACTTTCTTTAACATTTCTCATATGTGGTTTTCTGGTGATGAATTCTTTCATCTTTTATGTCTGCAATGCCTTTATTTCTCTTCTAGGTTTGAAAGATTTTCACTGGTATAAAATTCTAGATTGGCAGTTTTTAATTCCAGTACTTTAAAGATGTTGCTTCATTGTCTTCTTGACTGCATTGTTTCTGATAATAAATCTGTTGTCATCTTTATGCTTCTTCCTTTGTACATAGGACATATTTCTTATGGCTGATTTTAAGATTTGCTCTTTATCACTTGTTCTGAGCAATTTGGTTATCATGTGCCTTGGTAGTGTTTTCTCTATGTTTCTTGTCCTTGCAGCTAATTGAATTTCTTGGTGCTGTGGGTTTATCATTTTCATCAGTTTTGTAAAATTTTTAGCCATTTTCTCTTAAATACTTTTTTCTGTTTCTTCCTTGCCTAGGGGACTCAAATTACATGATTCCCTTTCATTCCTTTGGGGAGTTCTTTTCCTGACTCCAGGTAGTTTTTTTCATATGCATACACTAATTAGTACTCTGGTTAATATTCAAGGGGCTCTATGCAGATCACTAGGATTCTCTTTCTGTGTGGTTCTGTCTGGCACACTCCAGCTACATTGCCTCTTTGGACTCCCAGTAGTACATTCTCAAAGGAGGAGTCTTCTGGGCTTCACCTGGATCCCCCTCTCTGCACCACACTTGAAAACTCTCTCAAGACAGTAAACTGGGGCTGTAGTAGGGCTGACCTCATTTGTTTTCCATCTTCCAGGAATAACTTTGTTTTGTTGCCTGATGTTGACTGCCTTGTCACATATTCCCCACCACCACCTTTTTTTGTTGTTGTTCTTATATGTTTGGTTCAGGTGGTGGTGGTGGGGGGGATAAATTTGGCCCCTATTAATACATCTTAACCATAAGTGAAAACTGGAAGATCTCTAAAATATATTATTAAGTGAAAATATAAATAATAGGCAAAAAGTATGAATAGTATGGTTTTAATTGGAGAAAGGAAAATAAACATTTATTTGTTTATGTACAAACTTTTTAAAGAGTCTAATTAGCCTGCCAATAGTAGCAACATCCATTAAGAACAGGATATCTGGGTGGTGGTTAAGAAAAGGGAAGTTATCACTTGTTATTTAAGAAAATATTTGGAACTATTAGGTTTTTTTTGCTATATGCTTGTCAGATATGTATATTATTTTTACAATTTGAAATTTTTGAATTTCAAAAATCTGCTGCAGAGTTAGGGAAGCCAGGGTGGAAACTTCTTAGTTGTTTTTTTTTCCTTATTTCAGAATAAATTAGGACTTTGCGTGTGTGTGTGTGTGTGTGTGTGTGTGTGTGTGTGTGTGTAATGTGGCAGGTTGGGGATGAAGTATTAATTCTGGAGAAATAGTGCACATGGTACTATGCTGGCAAGTTAATGGGGCATGGAGAGTCATGCCATAAGAAAGATAATTTTAATAACATGCTTCATTATTATTATCATTATTATTATTATTATTATTATTATTATCATTATTGTTATTACTGAGTTTACTATGCATCTGCCCTATTATAAGTACTTAAGTTTATGTGTAGAATAAACAACAAACCTATGAGAAAAAGTATATCTATCACCATCTTTGATGATGAAACTGAGATAAAAATAAATAAACTGTCTAAGCTAATATAACAAGAGCCAGAGTTGGAATCTAAACTTAGGCAGCCTGGCTCCAGAATCCATACTTCAGTTACAATATATTAGTCGTGTCATAATTGTTTAAACATCCTTCCCAGCATTTAAAACTATGCCGTAGTACTATTATGCAATTCTGATTATAGACTTAAAGCCTAGTTGTCTGTCTGTGATTTGTTGTTCTTAGCATTTTGATTTTGTATCCATGAGGCATCTAATAGGCTTAGATTTTGGTTTATTTACATAGGCCTCCAGGGCATTAGAACCACCTTGATCTAATGGCTTCCTTATTTAATTAATTTAACAGATTTTACCTGAATTTTCTTAATTTCACTTAAATAAATGTAACCCAAAATCTATATAGGCTCAACATTCAATAGATTCTGTTAAATGAAAAACAAATCTGGATTTAGTAAGCAGACACTTCATTCCGAAGGATTATTTCAAGGGTGGGAAAAGTACTATTGAGATAAGGAGAACGCTGTGGTTATAATAAGATCTGCAAGTACCTTCAAAGTATAGGAAGGAGTAAGCAAGACCAGAAACAGCAGGGTATGTGGAAGTGGATGAAAGGGGAGCATGATGGGACAGTAGTTGAGAGAATATTTTACCCTGAGTCCAGCCTATTTCCAGGAGTGTTTGTATGCTGGCTGATGCTAGAGGTGGACCAAAGTTCAGGGTCCTGGAGGAAGGAGAGAAGCTTAACCTGGCTACCCAGAATTTAGTTTCAATTGTTAGGTGGAACAATTAGTTAAGGTAATAATTTATGAGGCAAAGAACGGTGTAGGGGAGGGGAAAATATCCCCTCTATTTCCCTCTTAATTCTTCTGGCTGGTCTAATAATCAAATCGACATTGGACACATTAACAGGAGGGAAATAAACAAATTTATCATATATGTACATATGAGGGCTCTGTAAGAATATGGCACCTGAGGACAAATCAGGCAGTTGAAGCTCATATGCCATCTTGCACTAGGAAGAAAAGCAGGTGATGGTTTGGAGATCAAAGGGAAGGTAGGCAATTCACAGGTAGATAAGAAGGAGCAAACATTTGGTAAGGAAATTCTTGCTGAGCCACCCAGAGACAGTGGGACACAGAAGAGAGTCTGACAAACAGACTTTGTTAGATCCCTCCCTGTCTGTTACATTTAGTTCATATTATGCTAAGATCATCTCCCTTCCTGGAGCAGATTTATGATCTGAATTCCTTTAGACAGGTAATGGAAAGGCAAAAAGCTCCTCTTGAGTCCTTTATTTCTTAAAAATAACAAGCTTAGGGTGCTCATTAGCTCAGTTGGTTAGAGACCTGTGCTGATAGCACCAAGGTTGCCGCTTTGATCACCACAGGGGCCACTGTGAGGTGCGTCCTTCTTAAAATAAATAAATAAATAAAAATAAAATAACCGCTTAAAATAATCAGTATCCCAAAAACGCATATTTGGGGTGGCAATCTTTGCTCCCTCTCTCTAGAAATTTAGAGGGTCTGTGCCTGACCTCATCATAGTAAATAAACGGCTTTTGTGAATCTTAAAATGTAAGTCTTATAGGGAAGGGTTGTTTTTTTCAGTCAGCTGTTTTGTTTTCTGGCACATAAAAGGCTGAACTTGGTTTAACGTTTGCTCTTTCCAGTAGCATGGAGTTCAGGTAAATTCAACATTGTTAAATCCCTGTTATCTAATGATTGGCATGTAATTAAAAAAAAAACACAACTTGTTTAAAACTAGAAAAAGGGCATTAGAGAACAAAGATCCACACATGCATTTATTCACCAACCTTTTATTGTGAGACCAAGGGCTTTACTTTTAGCCTGCTGATTATAACTTCCTATCTTCTTCCTAGCATAAACTACACAACAAGTACATTGTCTAAAATGTTCACCTTCAGGTTCTTTAAATAACATAAAGAAACTTGACAAGCAATCTGAATGAAGAGTCTTTCTAGATTTTTATGTTGTTCACTTTATAGTCTTTATTATTGTCCGGTTTATGCCTAATGCAAAAGCAGTTTGTTTTCCTTTCTATTGTTGTCGTTTTCGCAACTTGTCTTTATAGTCTTTCTAATATATCCATCATAAAATTACCGCTTTCATTAAACGCACTTACAAAAACGTAAGTGAACATTGAATTGGATGTTTTAGAAAGGCTCCATATAGGCAAGTTACTAAAGTTGTATCATCCAAACAATTATTAAGTACATTGATAACATATAGTTGTTTGAAGTCTAGCCTTTGCTCTCAGCTGCTGGGAGGTAACTTCCAACTAAGTCCTTGGAATTTCCCGACTAATAAAAGTATATTTGTTTATCTGGGGACTTTGGTCCATCTAGATAGTCTATGATAATAATGTGATTATGATAGGGTCCTGGGCCATGTGGTAATAGCTCAGTCTCTGGACAGGTGGAGACTAAGGTCAGCCATGTGGGTGGACCTTAGTCTATCTGACCAAGTCAAAATAAAAACTCTGAAAATCACATGATTTTCCTGGTTGGTAGTATTTCATGTACGTTGCCACATATCATTGCTAGTAGTAAGCTTTGTTCACTTGACTCCACTGTGAAAGAACAACTGCAAAATAGTGTCTAGAACTTTCCTAGACCCTGTCCTATGTGCTTCTTCTCTTACTTGATTTTAATCTTTACCTTTTTGCTATAATAAATAGAAACCATGTCCATAATGGCTTTTCTGAATTCTGTGAGTCTTCCAACAAATTATTGAAACTGAAGGTGGCCTTGGGGACTCCAAAACTTCGTACTTTCTAATAAATTCAATATAGAAATTACCACTTGTATTAAATACACTTACAAAACATGAATGAGTATTAAACTGAATTTGGTTTTAGAAAGTCTTCATACTGTCAAGTTGCTAAATTGTAGCATTCAAGCAATTATTAAGTGAACTGGTAACATATAATTGCTTGAATAATATGATTACAGTAATAGACTAGACAGTTTGCTTAATTCCATGAGTTGAGTAAAGTGAATGTCAGTAAAGAGAACTTGGTAAAGGCAATGGTGAGAAGGCCTATTTTTGCTCATTTCAGAGACATGAATATTTAGCTAATGTGTGATATGATATTTTAAAGGGGACTTTTAGGCAGGACATTTTGAGGATATCAAAAGGGCTTGTTCAGAATGACTGAATCTACACATTGTAATACAAAATATTTATAATTGACAGGTATATTTATGGCTAATAAACTCAAAAAGATGTAGTGTGAGATCTGATATACATTCTCATTTCTAGCTCAATAAAGAAGTGGTGGTAATCATTAAAAAGTGCTTCTAAGAAAATAGTTTTTGACTAAACTAGATTCTTCTTAGATCAGATCCTAGAGATCCTTCCGTGGCTCCTAGCTGTCTTGTCTTACACATACATATGTTTTGCTTTAAGTTACTTTGCACTTTGCCTATGCTTCATTCAAAGAATAAATGGAGAGGTTTTCATCAATTTGTTTATATAGGTTTTGTCTTTCTCTACTATAAACTAAATGCTGGCTGCCTGTATCGTTTGTGAAGGTTGGAGATAGTACCATAATGCAGCTCACTGCTTGTGTGAATTGGTCCCTAGTTCCCTGCCCTTACTCTTGGACAACGTTTTTCTCTGTAAGAGGAGTGTGTTCCACATGTCATCATCACAGACACATAAAACTCATGCTGGACTAAAAAGTCATTTTATGTTTGAAGTCAAAGAAAAAATAAATTTTCCTTAAGGCATAGCACACTGAACATTCACCACATATTGAAGCAGCAGCTTATGAAGTTATATTTTTTAATCACTTTATGCTCCATTTTGGGTATATTACACTAGAAATTTTGGAGAAGGATAGCTGGTAATTGGTCCTGGCTCAACATAGATGTAGTCCCTGGCTCCTTCCATAAGATTAAAAGGCTTTTCCAAAATAGAATAGAGCTAATTCTATAATGCAAGTCCAAAAGATAGAGTTATCCCAGGGTCCTAGGTCACTTTTTATCTTTATTTTTCTGATACAAATTGCAGCTCTTTCTCTTTTCCATCTCCTTTCTTTCTTTTTTTTTTTTTTCTCTTTTAATGAACAATTCAGTTCTATAGCCCTAGGCGGGGCAGAACAAGGCAGACATCCATACCTGGTAATGAGGGTGATACGATGATTCAGATAAGGACATGTTATTGGACCCTGAACTGTGGAAGGGAGGTGACCATGGAAGAGAACTGCTTGCTGAGGAGAGTAAAAGCCAAGTAGAGTGACAAAAGCGACCACATAGAAAAGTGGTCTGCTGTGGGTTGTCATAGCCTAGTGCAGGGGTGTGGTGCCCTCCATGCAGAAGGACCCTGGTAATGGAGTGTCGGTGGTGAGAAGGCCTTCTGCATGGAGCATGAGGAAGAGATAGTATTGGGAGATATTGGTTACATACAGAGACATGATCAATCAAGTACATACATGAAGGATACTAGGAGTCAGGTTTATCACTGTTGGAGGAGGCTTCAAATACAGAAAATGAGAAAATTACAATGAATTCTGGAGTGTTGGATTACAAGTAGAGATGTCTGTGTGAACTTGTACTTTTGAATAGTGTCAGTTCTGCTATAACATGACATACACATTCCTAAAAACTATGATATGCAAAATCATAATGAAACCACAGAGCTTATGGAAAAATGAAGTTGGAGCAAATATTTCATCAGTTAAAAAGAAAGGTTAGAAAATAATAAAAATGATAGAACAGTTTATACATGTTCAATGAGTAGGCAATACATAAATACTATGGTCATTTTGGCACTTTACTTTGGAAAGGACCAGAAGTTTGCTCATGGAAGCAGGCATCAGAAGGATTGCAGCTTCTACATTGTTGTTAGTGTGGTAGAAGGAAAGTTATTTGTAATCAGACAGAAAGTTATAACACGTGAGATGGGTGTGGCTCATAGCACTTGATGTGAACTGAAGTAGATGGTGGAAGTATGTGCTTGTGTGTGTTTTGTGTACAAGGCTTGGTTCAACTTCATGCAACTTTCTGTGTTCATACTGTGTTTTGCCAATGAAATCATGCTTCAGCAAACACAAGATTTGTGCTATGCTCAGGTTGTTTCCTTATTATGTCAATTGTACTGAACAAATTCACATTATCAAACAAGTGTGAAAGCAGAACCCACTGTGTATAGAAATATATATTGAAATAATTATAGCTACAAATGCATGCATTCACACACACTTATATTTCTTATCTCCAACCACCAAGAGGGCCTTAGGGAGGCACCATCCCAATAGCAATGAGCATGTTTAGCTTTCAGATCTCAGAAACTAAATATCACTAAAAAGAACCAGGGCTTGGAGAAATGGTTGATCCCAGAGCTGGAAAGTATAAGATAAGCACATGTCAGAAGGGCGTAGTACCTGACCTGAATAGTTTCCCACTGGCAAAATCTGGGACAATTTTTATCATTAAAATAATTAATGATTGTCATGTATTGTAAACATTTGGATAAAATATGAGTCTCTATTGACATAAATTAGTAAATGAAAAAATTAAACCATTAAGGAGAAATGGGACATTTACATGTGGACATTTTACATTGCTTTCTCACAAAACAATATTATAAAAATAAGAATCAGAAACTTTAAAAGGAAAAACAGGCACAACATTTATCCGTGACCAAAGTGAGCAATCATCAGTCATGCAACAAGTTCAAAAACAATTTTCATCTTGTAGGATGCAATGAAAAGCACATAGGTTCACTTTTGCCATAAAGTGAACCTGTTAAAGTTGTGTAATCTGAATTTAATCATTATGAAACATAAGGCAAACCAAATTTGGAGAAGTTCTACAAATTAACTGGCTCATAATCTTCAAAACTGTCAAGGTTTTGAAAGTCAAAGGAAGACTGAGGAACTGTAACAGACTGAAGGACTAGAGAGAAATGACAACTAACTATGTGATTCTGAACTGAATCTTTTTGCTATAAAGAATGTCATTGGGACATTTAATGGAATTTGAATGGGGACTCAGGATTTGATAATTGCTATGGATGGAATTGTCCCCTCCACCTCAATTCATATGTTGAAGCCCTACTCCTCAATGTGACTATATATGGAGATAGAGCTTATAGGAGGTAAATAAGATTAAGTGAGGTCATAAAGGTGAGGACCTAATCTGATAGGACTAATGTCCATATAAGAGGAAGAGCATACTCTCTATGCACCCATATCTAGGAAAGGCCATGTAAGGACATAAAAAGAAGGCAAATGTCAGCAAGCTAGGAAGAGATCATTCACCTGGAACCCAGCACCTTGATCTTGGACTTCACAGAACTCTGAGAAATAAATTTCTGTTGTTTAAGCCAACCAGTCTGTGGTATTTTGTTACGGAAGCCTGATCTGATTAAGACAATGGTCATAATTTAGCAATGTTAATTTTCTGATTTTGATGATTGTAATCTGCTGAGAAAATATTTTTCATAGGAAATATATACTAATGTATTCAGGAAAAATGAGACCAGAAACTAAAATGGCTCAGGAAAAAACAGTTCTTCATACTGTACTTCTTTTTCTGAAAGCTTGAGATTGTTGTCAAATAAAATTATTTAAAAACTCACAGAAAGGCTCGTTATTTCAAAGATGTATTGAGCAAACTAAGAATTATCTGAGAACATTTGGTCCTGCGTTAATAGATTTCATTTCAGGAGGATAACAGAATAAAATACACGGCAATATCAACACAGTATGCTGATGAAAACATTTACAAAATTATCAGCAAGCTAGTTTAGAATATTTTTTTTTTAAACCCAATTGACCTGCATATTCCAACAAACTTTCTGGAACAGATTAGAGCTTTAATTACTGAAAGGCAGAAACAAAATGGGAACTGAGACTTTTTCCTTGAGCACTTATTGCATGTGTGCTGGACATTATGCTAAGCAGTTCTTTAATAAAGCAAAATACAGCTCTTTTCCTAGTTCATTGCATTAGACCAGAAATGTGAGAACTTGACCCTGGAAACAGGTCATATACTTTTTTGCATTTGTTTGTTTCTTTATGGAACAATATTGTTCTGTTCATTGAAATTATACCTTGTGTAGAAAAGGGAAGTTTTAAAATGGATCATTTTCAAGGGAAGTACAGATATTTCTTTGTGACCAGGAATGTAACTTTCACTTTATTCATCATTTTATTTAACTCATATATAGAAATCAGTAAATGGACAAAATTTGAAGGATTATAAATTCTGATATTTTTATTGGTATACATGCATTATGAATCCTAGAGGAAATATATCACATATGAATTCTATACCTTAAGTGTTAAAATATTTCCAAAATACTCATGACTCATTCAGTAGGGACAGAATGCTGAAGTCTGAGACCTTTTTCTCCAGGTCTGAAAAAACTCAAGGCTGGAGTAAGCTTCTGGTTATGTAATATCTCTATTACAATCTTTTCACTAACACTTGAAATTCTCTGAATAAAGATTTATTTTACTGTGCTTTTGTGATTTAGTTTTTAGAAAAAGCAATTGGGATTGGTTGTTAAAAAACAAAATTTGAAGTCAAAAGATCTAAGTTTGAATCCCACCTCTGTCATTTAACAACCCTTCGACTTAGTACAAATCCTTTTATCAGAATCTCAGCTTCTTCAGTGATAATGTTTAACTCAGAGGGTCATTGCAAGGATTAAAGTGGATAATTTATAGAAAAGCCCATAGTTAATGTAAATACCTTAAAATTAAAAACATATTTATTAAGAGAATTTAACTTTCTTCTCAGTTTTCTTCAGTGACCCTAAGTGTCTAAAATGTTACCCTTCATCTTCAAAATAACTCTACAAAGTAGGTATTATCTCTCATTATATACAAATAAAGAGACTCAGAGACATAAATTATTTTTTCTAAAGACACTTCAATAGTAAACGACTAAGCAGGAATTAAATTCACGACCTGGCACACAATTGACAACAAAAAACAAAGAAGGACTTTGTTCAAAGAGTATCTTCAGGATCTATACTTGTCAAATTAACTCTAGGAAGTGTCTTTGTCTGGTTAACATCAGCCAGAATGTTCTGATTCTAGGCTACCATAGCTGCTCTCATTTAAGTTGGCTAAAGATTGGATAGCTATTATTCTGAGATACATTCAGTGAACACTCACCAAAATAAGGCCAGAATAAAAGCTAAGTTTCGATAGTTGGAAAAGACTGGACTTTGTGCCCCAATAAAGAATAGGACCTAGGTCTACAGGTGGACATGGATAGAAATAGGTGATTTTAAGAAATAAGGCACAGAGTGACGAGATATGATAGCTCATGGGTCTGTTAACCAACTTTTTCTCACTTGCTACTCTCCACAACTGATCTTTCCTACCAACCCACATATACTTAAACACACACACAACTTTTATCTTCACAAAGAAGTAAAGAGTTAATTGAACAGACTTCCAATCTTTCATTTCATGAGCAAAGAGATCTCCAGGGGAAAGAATATCGGCTTTATTTTTGTAGAGTTGAGTCTTAACTCAGTCTCTGCGTAGCTATAGGCTTTCTTTACATAATTCCTTTTTTTCTGGCAAGTTTTCCTTGAATGGCTGAATTGTATTTAGGTTCTCTCTTTTTATCTATAGCAGTCTGTGTATGTTACCATTTTAGCACTCATCACACTTCAGTCTTTCTCTGACCCACTAGCTATATTTCTGGCTGAGCTGTAAAAATATACATATGTTTGAGATCAAAGATTTTGTCTTATATGACTTTATATTTACAGAGTCTAGTACATAGCAGGTACACAATAAATTATTATTGAGTAAAGAAGTAATTAAGTAAATAAGAAAAATTCTTTTGCTTCTTTGAGGCTGATATTCTTTGTTCATTCAATTATTTATCCATTTATCCACTGAACAAACCCTTAGGCATATGCTCTGTTCAAGACGTGAGGATTTCAAAGAAAAAAAAATGAAAAATATCAACTCTTAAGAAATTTACATTTTCATATTTAAAATGAAAATGTAACATTATCAAGTTGGAAAGTACGTGGAATGACATCTTTATACCTTAAGTTGGGGAGATGGGAGCTGGAATGTGTCCCTCCTGACCTCACCCCACAACTCTAATTAAATTACAGGACCTGTCCTGAGCTAGCAGTGACTGTGCCTGGAGGATGTAAGACCTTTAGCTTCTGGGAGAAAAAAACACCTGGTAGAGAATTTTCCTCCTGTGGAAGAGAGTTTGGAAGCAGTTGGTAGAGACCCATGGGGTAAGGATCTGGGTACCACTGGTTGGCAGAGATTTGTGAATTCCCAGGCAATGGTGATGAATCTTCTTGATCAAGCACTCCTTGATAACAGTGGTTCTCCCTTTTCCCAGAGGAACTTTAGGAGGACTGAGCAGATGCATTGAGTCCCTCCTGGCTCTGATTCTAGAACGCCAACCTTTGCCTACTGAAAAGACTGAACAGAGAGGATTCATTCAGGTGCCAGTCTAGGAGAATTATATCTTGACAGCTGGTAAATCTCTGACTTATACTATCAGAGATTGCTGTGCCTCCCTTTATTCTCAAGGTTGTTGCCACCTAAGATACCTCAGCAGCTGGATCCTAACACCCCTTCACCACCACCACCAGTAAATAGATGAAATAAGTTCACAACTCACATAAGGGGTTCCAGCACCCACAATGAAGAGAATCAAGAGACCACAAAATAAATAGCTTCTAACAAAACGGAGCTATTGACACAGTCCTCTCCTAGATCAGTGGAAATCTGTTATCTTGGGCAATAAACAGGTAAAGACAACGGAAAGGAGGGCTGGGAAGCCTGAAAATATCTCAGCTTTCACCAAACTGTTTAAAATTGCAGTTAATAATTCTAGGCCAATCTTTCAGGTTTATACAAGAACAAAAAATAACAGAAACTTTCTGAAATTGATCAGCTAAGTAGATCTTAAAAATTAGCTAACTAATTATAAGTAGTATCATTTGACATCTTAAATGTTTTTGGGAACAGATAAGGTATACATGTTATTTACATGTTGAAATAGCTGGGTTAGACTTTGATCTTGAACTTGAACAAAAAGAGGACCTTGTTCCTCAATATGCAAAATTATAAAAAATAAGTAAGGAGATTCAAGCATACCACACGTGTTGGACCTACAAAAATGGACCATAATTTGCAAACAACAAACAAATCAATAGACAAATAAGAGAAACACAATCTCTGAAAAAAAAAATTAAACAAAGACGGGAACGATTATAGATTTGGATAACAAATCCTCTCAACTTTCTATGTGAATAACAGAGGCGCTAAGAAAAGGAAAATGAAAAGGTGAAAAAGCGAAAGTTAATAAACAGCAGAGGAAAGTTTATCTGAGCAGAAGCAGACTCAAATCTTCAGATTAAAATGTTACACTGAATTCTATGCAAGATAGATTTTAAAAAACAATATACAGAGGGTACCAACAGATGTATACACATTTTAAGAAAGGAAAAAACTATTAAAATTGTAATACTCAATATAGACCGATAACAAAAGATAAATACAAGTCATGTTTGACTTCTGCAATTATAAGAGGTGCTCAAAGTGGTTACAATCAGCATAATTTTAATACAGTGTTTTCCTTTCTTAAAATGTGCATACTTTTTTTTGGCACCCTCTGTATACCGTTGTGAAAAAAAGACCACTAACTGAGAATTAAAAAAAGTAAGACTTTACCGTATAAGAATTGCATTGCAGGAAGGCAAGAGAGAGGGTTTACAAATCAGAGGTTGATAACCATCACAACCCAGTTCCTTAGCACATCAAAATTATAGGCTTTAAAAAAATACCTGACTAGACTCAAAACCCTCCAAATTTTGCCATATGATGAGCATGGACTCAGGGGCTCTCAGGACATCCTTATAGTAAAGATGATTCTTTGTGATTCCCAGCAAGGGAGGGGTCAGTGGGCTTTAAGTTTATAAGTGAGCACATTTCAAAAAGCCCATATAAAACAGAAACTAATGTACATTTGGAAAAAGTCATCTATCTCATAAAATATGTGAGATCTACAGTAAATTCTATGATTTGTGAAGAGGAATAATATATTACATAATTCACTGATGCAATTTTTAAGTTCGAGCATTCAGGAACTGAAGCTCTATTAATTATGGCAAGACTTATTTCCTTATTGACACTTAGGCACATCCTGGCAAGATTCCAAGACTCCAGAAATAAAAGAAACATCTTAAAATCTTCCAGCGAGGAAAAAAAAAGTTGTTTCCCTAGAAATGGTTTTATATGACTATGTCAGTTACCTTTTCTAAAACTCAGTTCTTTAATACTTATCCCATCACATGAGACATTAACTTGTTTTATAATGACTATACAGTAACTAACAGTTTATATGGATTGCGTATGGACACTAAATATGAGGAATGTATGTGTGTGTGTGCGTGTGCATGCCTGCTTGTTACTAAAATGAACTCCAACCACCAAAGAAAGGAGAGCCAAAGACTAGTGCTTTATTTTATAATAACATTTAATCCATTGAAATTTTATACAAAATTTGGTCGAACTGCATTTGAGCTCTTGTTGCAAATAGTAAACATACAAAAGAAATTAAGCATAAGAATAATCAAGCAAAGCATAACATTACTAACAACCATTTTTAAAATCAAGAAAGCACTACCAAATACAATTGTATTACTGCTTTACATACATACATTTTTCATATTTCTTATATAGATTTCTTACATACATTATTGTTTCATTGGTTTCAGTTGTGTAATCTTTGGGTCTGAAAATATAGTAATTACATTTTAAAAACCGATATGATTAGAAAATATTGGTTTCTTTGCAAATCTACCTTCATGGGGCGGTGGGATACATGGATACACACAGAATATTCACCCTGTTCCTACCCACTGGTAAGAGTAGTCTGGGAATGCTGAATAGGATCCATTTAACCTTCTATTTTATGAGTCATGTTCCTTCAACTAAACAATCAGTGAATATCAAGAGATAGGACCAGATTACGTTAAGACATATTTACTCTGGACATTTGGGGCTCAGGATCTTCCATTCTGCTCCTTGTTCTCACTGGATGTTTTTTTTATTTATTTAAACTTTATTCTAAATAATGGGAAAGGAAGCTGAGGCAGAGGAATGGTATTCAGACTTCAAGTTTCAGCTGGTTTTGGCCTTCATGTTCATAGAAATGATTGTCATGTTCTCTCCACCTGGGGACCTTGAAAGAAAACAAGATTAGAACACTTTATAGTTTCTTTCACTTGGGCCTGTCGGAGATTAGTATTAAAGCAAAGGTATTTTCTGTAATCATTATCCAAGCTTTAAAAGAACTGAGAATAAAAATAGTTTGAGTTGAAAAAAAAAATAAAAGAACAAAAATATTTACCCCACCCACCCTGACTACATTCTCTTTTTCCCAAGCTTGTTCTCCCTGAAAATCTCGTTGAACATACTCTAACATCTATCACTCTTAAACTTTGCAAGAAATACTTTGGGAGAAAATGTCAATGGATTAAAAAGGTAGAAACTGGAGCATAGAAAAAGGCTGATATTTTATTATTCACAGAACCTCTTGTGTTCTCACTGAGATTCTTCAACCTTCCATATTCTACCAGATTTTGTCTCCATTTCCTTATGGTATAAAATCTCACTCCACTGTGCAGGATCCCTACTATTTTTATGAGTCCTTACTTCAGCTAGTGTCTGCTTGGAAAAATACCATAACTAATGATTTCATCTGTTTGGACACATTGCCTTAATTTCTCTAATATATATACATAGGGAACTCATCCAGTTTCATCCCACTGATGCCACACACACGTAGGCTTGAGGTGAGCAAAACTTTCACTAATAGCGTCATAATTTACACCCATATTTAGAACACTGTATAGATAGTACCTCCCAATAAACAGAGTCATCATAGCAGTTCTGGTCAGGTGGCTGTCCCCAGATAGGTAGCTTTAGAATTAAACCTGTGAAGGTGGGAAGAAAATAAGTCATGTTATGATGCTGGAGAGGAAAACCTACTTGCATTATCATTAAGTACTTTAAAGTGATTACTATTATAAAATCATCCCCTTGAGCTTACATGATTACTGTCAGAAATTTAGAACATTTTCAAATTTACCTATCAATGTGTTTATTAATAATCTGTTATGTGGAGAGCATGAGGTACAGGAGGTACAGGGAAGTGTTTACTTTTATGCTGACCTGTGATCAGCCCTCCACCAACTGCTGTTCCAATGGAAGAACCTAGTGCAGCTGCTTGCATGGCCGGGGTAAACCTAGGAAACCAAAAGAAAAGAATCTTGTTTTTCTAGGATGCCCACAAACATTTCTCATCTTCTGAGGGTGTGAATGCCTGCCATCTTCAGACAAGAGTGCAGCATTACACACCAGCAAACAAACATTTGTTACATTTTTTATTTCATTTCATATATTTATTTTCTTTGAAACTCTTAAACAACATACAAAATTCTTATAAGAACTAATGACACTTAAACTAGAACCACCCTTTTCTTCAGAATGATAAAAAGATCTTCCTCAGAATATGTTTGGTATTTTCTAAAAATGTGGTACCAGGTTTTGATCCGTGATCTGATTCATTCAATAAGTATTTATTGAGTACCCACTCCACTCCAGCTTTATTTCTAGATAGTGAGGACAGATGTACAACACAAACATGAGCCACTATGTCTTTTCACCCTATTCCCCAAATAAATAATTGTAGTGAAGTTCAAAAGTTAGTAAGGTAAGAAAAGCTCGTTTTAGCATATATTATAGAGATAACTCATTGAAAATATTAAAGTATATCTCTATATGTCATCTTAGAAGTAGTTACCTTAGAATGAGATGAGTAAAAATATACCTCATAATTTTGGGAATGGAAGAATGAGATAATAAGCTATTAAAATGCTTAAGGGTGTTGTTACATGAGTGACAAATGCACTAGGAATGTAGGCGTCTCCTTACTTAGCACAGTGCCTGACTCTTACCAGGCAATTAATAAACAGTTGAAAGATTGAATGAGTGACTGAAGGAAAGCAAACAATTGGAAAATGAGAGTGTGTTGATGTTTCACCCTTATCACTTAAGGGAAAGAATGTACTAAACTCAGATTTCTTTTTTTCCTCTTTATTTGAAGGGTTTAATTTTTTCTACTATGTAATATATTGTAGAAGTAACACATAATCCTTGTAAAAATATTAGAAACCATTAATTAAGATAAAAAGGGAAAAAGTTTAATTTCCCTCAAATCTTATCAGTATAAAAATGTAAAATATAAAGCCTGTGTTTCTATAAAAGTACAATCATATTATAATTCCGATATTTCCATTAAATCTTCATGTCCTTTAATGTCAATAAATGGAGATCTAGATTGAAATTTTATTGCTACAGAATATTACACTGTACAAATGTACTGTAATTATAGTTCCATAGGTTGGATATTTAGGTTGCTTCCAATGCTTTATATTTTTTAAAATGTGGTGAGAATACATCTTCTTATGAACACTGTCAACTTATCCAATAATTTCCCTAAAATGAAACGTATTTAGAAATGAGATTATTAGTAAAATGTAATAAACCACTTAAGGGCTTTTCCAAATTGAAAACCGTACAATTTATATCTCCATTTCTTTACTTTAGCCACCATTCAATATTATTATTCATTCAGTCTTAATCAATTTGATAACTAAAAAAGTGGTAACTTGTTTTCATTTGCATTTCTTTGATTACTAGTAAGGTTGAATATTTAATATATACTTATTCGTTTGATTTTCTTCTTTTGTAAACATCCTGTTAATTTGACCAGAATTTAACAAGATCTTTTATAAAACATTAAAGCTATTTTTGATTAAAAGTGTTCCATGATAATATAGGCTTGGAAAACACTTGGTTAAACAAAATTAATAGCATTATTAGAGTTAGACTGTCATAATTTGCAAAAATGTCCCTTAAGAATATGAACTTCTCATTGTCCTATGCTTACAAAGAAAACTGATTTGCGTTTTAGTATTCTGAAGAGACACATGTGGGGAAATAGTCTTGTCTCTTGGACAAGGTATTTTATCTGAGGTGTGAGACATGTGTGAATTTTACCCACCTGAATGGGCCTTCAGAGACTTGTCCGGCAACCCTACCCCCAATGCCCCAACTCTTCCTGAGTAAATTGAGAAGTTGTTGGTAAACCTGCTTACTCATGAAAACTACTCCAAATCTGGCCACCCAGTCAGAACAGATAGACTTGTTTTATTGCATCTGTGGAGCTAGTCTAGGAATGATGCTCAAGAACTCCTTTATTCCTAATCTCCAGGCACTTCTTAAGAGTGTTTGCAGAGTATTTACACACTATAACACTTAGGAGTTTAACTCATTGACACATGCATTTATCATGCTTGATTTGCATTAAAACACTTCAGTGTTTGGCCTTAACATTCTGTTAGGTTCTGGAGAGAACTGAAAGAAAATGTGAATATTTCTAAGGGTGTGCTCTGTATTTGCAAAAGGGGCAAAAAAAGAAAACACACAGAAAAAAAGTGGGTCAGCTATACACATGAAGGATGAAGAAAACTTTCTGTTCAGTAGAAAATATGATTAAGTTTTTTCAAACATTTATTATTACTGGTCTCAACAGGGTTAAAATTCAATCTGCTAAAATTGAAGAGAAAATTTTTCTTTCCAAATTATGCCATTCAAGCCAGTAGTCATCTTGAGACATTTTCAAACACACATTCACTTTTTCTTCGTGCTGTCAACTGGCTTTAAAAATTGAGTGTTTTGCTTTCTTCCTGATTTACTTCAATGATTTGCACTCTATGACCTTGCTACCTGTTTTGCTTGGATGCACTTAATAACAAATTGTTTCAATGTTGTTGCTTAAAAGTGACAAGAGATGGCTTAGGACATTGATTCCATTATCCTGGATTTGATTGATAGTTATTATCCTCTGTCCATTTAAATAAAATCTTATGCCCTTTTTGGGGAAAAACTAGGTCTGGTAGGGATTTTAGCGAATAAATAGTGCAATTCTCTTATTTTACAAACAGAACAAGAGAGGTTGAGTGACTTGTCAAAGGCCACATAACTAGTTAGTAGTAAAGTTGGAGCCATATGCCAGTTTTCCTGATTCTTCAGATCCAACTGCTTTCCACATTATGCAAACTCATTCTTCGTTGTGTGGATTGGATGGAAATGATTGCTCAGCTCATCCCATATGCTCATAGGCTCCATTTTGTTATGGGATCAAGTAAGAGACAGCCTACTGCAGTCTGATTGTGGTTATCAAATTGCCCTATCTGCTAGGAGACAGTGCCTGTGGTAGAGAAATTTAAATTAACATTGTTAATTTACAAAATAATAATAATAATACTAATAATAATAATGTTAATTAAGACACATCTTTCAATCAATTCTATTCTCTCAGTTATGTGTCTTTTTGGCTTCAGTAAGGACAATACTTACCAACTGTGGCCTGGACTGCTAAAGAAAAAGCTCTCATCATTGGATTTCACAGAATGAGAAAACATTGGACATTGTGGGGGAAAACCCATTCTTTCACTCACTCTTTAGACGCTCCCAGGGCTACTGCCACAATGCCTGCGAGGCCTCCTACCACACCAGGTAAGCCGTGCAGGTTATGCACCCCACATGTATCTTGGATCCTCAGTTTAGTAGCAAAAAACGGCTAGCATTGTAAAAAGAAGAAGGAATATTATTTTGTTAGATATACAGAACTCTATAAGTGACGTAAAAGATCATGCAGGAAAAATTTGATTGTCTAGCTTCTCCATCCATATCTAAAACCCACGTAAATCAAAGAATCTGAATACGTTGGTGGCAAAACTGCTCATTTCAGTCCTTAGTAGATGGATTTGAAGGTGAGTGATATCAAGTCTAACTTCTTACCGTCCGATGATATCCTAAATCCCTTTAAAAGGGCACAGAGTTCATAATTATACAAAACAAACAACAATGACAGAAAGTCGAGTGAAAGTACCTTGGGGAAAGTAACAAAGTAGTTAACATTCGCTTCATACTAAGTTATAAATAATTGATACAGAATTCTTTCCTGCTACCCAAAAGAAGTCAGGAAAGAGCAAAATCCAGTGGACACTGAAATGTGAGTGGTATCTCTGACAGTAAGGCAAATGACTCCCATAGAAGGAGAGGTGCTTATGAAAAGGAATTTTCATAGCTTTTTTGTGCTGTTGGGATGGGAGAAGATGATGGTGCAGATTCAAAGTTTGACTCAGATCATCTGTTATACTTACAGTCAGAAACTTAAATCCAAGCACAGAGACCATTGCTGCAATGCTCCCAATGATCATGGAAATATATGGGCGGATTTCCATGTCTGCACAAGTGCCCACAGCAACTCCTCCAGCAAGGGTTGCATTCTGAATGTGAACCTGTGTGGAGCACAAGAAACGTGAACGAAGTGAACAGAATAAGACAAAGTTCAAAAGGACTGAAGGAAAACTAGGTTTCGAAGGAATCCATGACACATTCTTCAGTCAAAAGGATTACTAATTATTATTTTTTAAGATTTTTCTAAAAATATAGCTAAAATACAATATTATATTAGTTTCATAGGTACACCATAGTTATTCAACATTTATATACCTAAAGAAATGATCACCACGATAAGCCCAGGAACCATCTGACACCGTACCACGTTATAACAATATTATTGACTATATTCCTCATGCTATACCCTACATCCCCATAACTACTTTGTAACAACCAATTTGTACTTCTTAATCCCTTCCCTCTTTTCACACATCCCCAACCCCCCTTCCATCTGGAACCATCAAACTGTTTTCTGTATCTATGAGTCTATTTATTTTGTTTGTTTATTTTGTTCCTTGGACCCCACATATATGAAGCCTTTCTTCTAAGTAGTTGACATTTGATATCTTTCTTGCCAAGATTTCTTGGTAGAGCATTACCAATCAGGTTAGTGAGACCAGTGCTAGGAGTTATATGAGGAAATCAAAACAAGTTGTAGTGGGAGAGTGGGAGTGTGTAGAGCAATTGTTATAACAGGGTTTTGCCTGTTGATGCAGTTTGGGAATGCATCTATGGTTAGAGTCGAAAGAGGCCTATGTCTGCTGTGTGCTTCGTGGTCTATGGTATCCCAGTATTCAAAGAAGGAATGTAGAGACATTGAAATGTACACATTGCACATGAAAGACAACAGCTTTCACAAATGTGACTGTACTGAGAACTTTCAAGGATGAAGGATAGAGTCATCAATTTCCATTTACAAGAGTGCTTCAGAAAAATCAAGTTTCTCAGTACTTTTAAAATAGAACCACTGAGCTGAACGTTGATGAGTCAGAAAAAGAGTTAATGAAAACCGGGACTAACAGGAATAAGCCTAAAGAATAACTGATGAGTCAGAAAGAGTTAATAAGAATGAGTCTGGGAGCTAGCAAGACAGGGTTTAAAGATTATCCACTGAAGCCAACAGCAACCGTAGTGCTCAGAAGGGGCCAGCTGCAACTGTAAACAACTGCAAGGTAACTAGCCCCCTGCATCTGACATAAAAAATATAAAACCCCTACATCCCCTCACCCAGGGGCAGCCATCTCTTTTAGACACTGCCATGGGCCTTCTCTCTGTGCCCAACTTTCAATAAAATTTTCTTTTCTGAGCCTTGTGAATTCCTTTACCTTCTGCAAACGACCTGGAAGTTACATGTATGACTTTTTTCTTTTCATTATTTTCGTTTTTTTCTCATGAAACAATTAGCAGAGAATTGAAATACATGTCCTTAGCTATGCTTGGAAAATGACAATATTCTTTTCTTCCATCTGGTTAGAAAAGAAGAGTGGCTGTTCTGACGGTTACTCCTTCACTGCTATTTCTGTAGCTCAGAGGCAAGAAACTCAGAAGACCAACTTGGGGGATTTAAAAAATATGTTTCATTTTCAAATAACTTTAGAGTATGTAAAAGTTGTGAAAATACTGCAGAGGGTTTCCTCATCCAGTTTTCCTCTATTGTAACATCTTGCGTAATCATAGAACTAGAAAATTAGCATTGATATAATAGTATTAAAGACCTGAGTTGAATTTCACTAGTATTCTCACTAATGTCCTTTCTCTTTTCCAGAATTTTATTCAGGCTCTCACATTTAATTTAGTTGTATTTCACTGAGAGGAATATTGCAGTTAGGAAAATAGAATCAACTTGCACCTTCCACTCTCTTTTTCTACTCTCGACAAGTCCTATTTCTGAGGAAGATTTTTTTAAGCAGTTGAGGACAGTTAGCTCTATCATTAAGGAAATATGCCTCAGATCTTTGATTTTTACATGACTATATTCCCCACTAGACTGTAAATTCCTTGATAACACTTTTTAATTTGCCAGAGTACAAATTTGAAGAAATGAATGAATAATGTTATCTTCAAAATATTCATCAAGGTCTGAAGTGATGTGATTTGTTGTGGCAGCTTAGCAGTGATGCAGAAATGACCTACTCATCTGAGAAATCATTAGAGTCACTTAGTGAAATTTCCATGGGAGTGTGCTGGGGGAGCAGTTTGCTACCCCCAAATATGCCTTTTTTGGGACATTGATTATTTGAAGTTGGTTAATTTTAAGAAACAAAACACCCAGGAAGAACCTTTGACCTTCCTCCTAACTAACTAACAGAATTTTGATAGAGGACTGGTTCCAGGGAGGGAGCTATCATCACTTATTTTATTTATTTATTTATTTATTTATTTATTTATTTATTTATTTATTTCTTATTTATTTTTTTCATCACTTATTTTAATATGAACTAGGTGTGACAGGAAGGAACCCAGCAAGGCTCCTCGGATCAAAGACCTTTCTGTGTCCCATTATTAAAGATGACTCAATAAACATTTGTTTACCAAACATTTGCATCTCCATTTCCATGTGAATTATTCTCCTCCCCTTTGACATCCACACCCTCCCCCCCTTTCTCCTTAGCTCAAAATGGCACATACACCTCAACTGTCCAATTTCTTCTTGGGGGTCATATTTTTATGGATCCCCATACGAACATATATAATAAAATTTGGTTATTTTTTTCCTGTTAATCAGTTTAATGTCAATTTAATTCTTAGGCCAGCCAGAAGAACTAAGAGGGGAAAGAGGGAAAGTTTTCCCTCCCCCAAAGGAGTTAATATGACACTTACCATATCCAGCTTGCCTCGGTGCTCAACGAGGCTGGAGAACGCATAGGCTGTGACCACACAGGCAGCCAGAGAGAAGTACGTGTTTACAATGGCCCTGTACTGTTTCTCTCCAGGGTCAGCGATGGCTGAATTAAAGCTGGGCCAAAATATCCATAGGAAAAGAGTTCCTGGAGTAAACCACAAAAAGGGATATTAGTTCTGAATATAGAACATAGTCCAGGGGAGGTAGTTTGCCTTGGGCACTAACAGTGGCTCTACTTTTAGGCTTAGTTATCTAAGAGGGGAAAAGTCAGCACAAACAACCGTTGTATTCAGAGATGTTCCTTTTTGAACACCTTCACACCTGTGTTGGAGTTAACCTTCCCTCGTACCTGACCAGACAGGAATCTGGGCAAGTTCATCCCTACTCACCAATCATTGCAAATAAGTCTGAGTGGTATACAGACTCCTCGTTGTCATGTCCCTTTCTCAAGCCTGGTCGATATAAGACGCCCGCTGCAGCCAGGCCAAAATAGGCCCCGAAGGCATGGATTGTCATTGATGCTCCTATGTCAGAGGCCTGATGGGGCAAAATATTCAGGTAAATAGAAGTGAAAGTGAGTCTCACTACTTTACTGGAAGTAAAGTCAGAGAAAGGAGTGCTTTATTGGTTAAGCAATAAGAACCAATAGATCGAGAGAGAGAAAGAATGTGTCAGAGAAAGGGAGATAAAACAGGATAGTGAGGTAGAAAAAGTCTAGGCTTTTGGAGCCACGAAGAACTGGCCTTCAATCGTAGGTCAGGTACTTCCTTGTGATGTGACTTTAGACAAAATTACTACACACTTCTCTGAATCTCAGGTTTTGTAAAATGGGGAAACAATACCCAGCTAGCATAAATGATATCATGTTCATAAACTGTTAGATCCTCGTGGGCACTCAATCCATTTTAGGTTACGTCTGCAGGTTAGGGAGATTCTCAGTAAAATAGTGCACATTGCACATGATACAAAACAAAGACGATTTTTGCATTTACTTGACATTGCAGATTAAATTCACTTAATTGCAGCTCAAAAACCTGAAGCTACAAAAAGCCTGAGTCTTTCCTATATTTTTTCACTCTGCTGTAGAACAATATGAAAACAAGCCTGAGCTCCAAGATTCACTTGAAGAAATATACGTTAGGTCCCTCTGTAAGATACTGTATGGTTTTGAACTGGTTTTCTGTTTCCTGCCTTCCTCTAGAAGGAAAGTTCAGAGTACCAAACCTGAGACGTTGCTCTGTACTTATTAAGGTAGAAAGACTCTACAGCTTTAGTAATTTATGATTTCCATGCTCGATAAACTCCTATACCTTTCAAGTCCAGCTGTCTGTCATTTCCTCAGAGAGCCCTTCCTTAGTCCCACAATCTAAATTAGGTTACCCAGTTACATTCTCTCATAGCCCCCTCCACTATTTTTCACAGTATGTATTATAATTTATAATAATATTTATATGTGTGTGTGTGTATATGTGTGCACTCATGCATGCATGTGTTCGTTTGCCTATGGGTGGGTGAATGTATAATTTGTTTGATATCTATTTCCCCCTCTAGATTGTAAACTCTATAACGATAAGGATCTTCACTATTTTGTTTGTCACTGAATAACCAACACATGACACCTAGAAAGTTATCAAAAATAACTGCTGTTGGATTAAATGTTAAATAGAAGCATACACAAAATACTGGAAACTGCCCAGAAATATTCTATTTATAATCCTTGGGGGACTCAATGAGATTTTTATAAAGGAGAAGAAATTTGACATAGGCCATATTAAAAGCCTTAGAAAAGGCTATTCACCCAGTGGTTTAAATAGAAATAGGAACTGATCATTGATAGGCAATATAATAAAAAGAATTTTGCAGTTAGAAAAATCTGGGTTTGAATTCAGATTCAGGCAAGTCATTTATTATCCTATGATCACCATTGGTTTTTTGTGTGTACATTAAGTAGTAACAACAGTCATGCCTACCTTACAGCATTGTGATGATGAAGTAAGACAATACTTATGACTATGAAATTCCTGGTTTACAATAGGCACTCACATACATGAGGGCTATTAATACTATTTGCTGTGGTATCTATCACTCTCGCCAAGGACTGTCACTGTATACAGTGGGTATCCATTGTGTATTGTGACCACAACTGGTGTCTCTTACCTTGAATATCTCAAGAACCAGATATTCATTGCCAGCAAAGGCTGTAATTTCCATGATTGTCATGATCAGCATTTGGATTGGGCTTATTTTTCCCAGGACGGCTCCAAAAGAAATCAAAACAGTGGCTGTACTGAAGTCTGCATTTATCATGCTGAGGGGAAAAGAAAGACTGCATTAAAGAATAATGCACACCCAAAATAAAACTGTGAGTTGTAATGAATTATAGCATCACTTTAGCCAGAGTTCAAAGCCCTTCTCTCCATCAGTCCCCAATCAGGCTCTGCCTCCAGGCCTACATTTGTCCTCTCCCACTTTCTTACCCTTCCTCTCTTCTGTTCATTATACATTCTTTAGTTGCTCTAACATTTCCTTTATCTTAACCCACCTGGTCTTTATCTCATTTCTGGTTTTACTTTACTTTTGTTGGTCTGAAAAAAGAATTATTTTCTAGAGTGTTTGCATTTCAAAAACAATCTTAGAAAAATAACTAATGGTGTAGTTTTGCTCCCTGTAGCTGAGGCTGAGGTGGAAGGAATAATAATTTTATGCAAGGGGATTTCTTATACCCTTAAAGTGAAACCTGAGAGGACATAGACATGCATGTATGATCCAGCTCAAGTAAAACAAGGTGGTGATTTGCACCCTTGGATCTCAAAAATCTTCTATTGCCTGAGGGAGACAATTTACCAGCTAGTTCTGAGGCTGACTGACCAGAGACTAAACAGAGGAACAATTGCTCTGAAGATACAATGCTTGTAAACTAAGGGATCAAAAAAAGAAAAAAAAGAAAGAAAAAAGAAAACCTAAAGGATGCTCACTTTTTAATTGCAATGTGAATTCTCTGGTTGTGGCTGTGCAAGATTCCACATATAAGAGTGCCCCACTGGAGGCCCAAAGCAGCAATGAATAGGTTGATGCCCACACTACTGAAACCATATTTCTTCAGGAAGGTCATGAGGAAGCCAAACCCAACAAATATCATAACATGCACATCTTGGAATACTGAAAAAGAGCAGAGAGGAAAAAAAATCTACATTAGGGGAGCACTAAGAACATGTTACATCATAGTGTGTCCCATTTATTAACTGCTACATCCTTTGCACAAGACCCTGCAAAGGCAGAAAATTAACTGGGCAGCCAAAGGCAGCCAGCTCCGGTGCCTTACCAGCCACGAGACCTTGGGCGAGTTATTCAGTATTTGAACCTTTTCCTGGAACACTGTGTACAATCATCAGTGTGCCTTTCACGTATGCTTTTCATCTTCTCCCTGAAGAGTTTTCTATTACTTTCTACTTGAGGAAAACTTTGCAAAGCATAGTGTAAGTATCACGCTCTCTTGCAGACTTTCCCAATACTCTCAGGAAAAATTAATATTTGCTCCGGTCTTTCACACAGCTTCCTGCATATACCTCATCTTTAATATGTATCACATTGTATAGCATTTATTTAGCATTTAATAGTTGATGAGGTGTCCATTTCGTGCACTAGACAGTGAGTTTCCTGATTGATGAGATTAGGGTATATTCATCCATTGCTCCCCAGAATTTGGCATAAAAGCCTGTATATAATAAAAGAGGCAATAATGACTAATTGAATAAGCTACAGTCTCCATTTATCAAATGTGTATAATAGTACAAGCTCTGGAAATCTTACCTGATCTTTATTTAAGTCGAATGGTATAATGTCTTTGTTAGCGCTTTCTAAGCTAGTGTATTTGCTCCTCTGTATCCTTAGAGGAGCAAATACTTGACTGGGTGTCTGGAGATGGAGGCTCAGATCCCCCAATTCTACCACGTGATTATGTGACCTTGGGCAAATCACTTATTCTCTGTGAGCTTCGGTGTTCTTATCTGCAATACTGAAAAGGCCCTATTTCACAAAGTGACTCTGAGTGGGATAACCTCTGGGGGAACGAATGTGCAGTAAAGCTCTATATGAACAAAACATTTGATCAGATGTGAACACACAGGTTTTCCCTCAAGAAACTTACAGCTTAGTTGGCTAGACATCTGTTTGGTAGAACCATATGAAATTGACATTTCTGCATTGAAATTGCCGATGAAAATGGTTCAACTATTGGCAATTTCTTGTAATTCAACCTAATAGCTATACAAAGCAAACTGAGACAAAATTGGGAACAAATATAAACTCAGAGAGAGAAAAAATAACATTTAAATGTTGAATTAATATTCACCACTGTGGCTGGAGGTAGTGGAAATAGGTATGAGGGAGGACATGCCTAGAAGATACATGTTAGAGGAAACTGATGTTAGAATCCAATTTATTTAATAAATTTAACTTATTGGGGTGACAGTGGTTAGTAAAGTTATATAGCTTTCAGGTGTACAATTCTGTAATACATCACCTATATATCACATTGTGTGTTCACCACCCAGAGTCAGTTCTCCTTCCATCACCATATATTTGATTCCATTTACCTTCGTCTACCACTCCCTCCCCCCTTACCCTCTGGTAACCACTAAACTATTGTCTGTGTCTATGAGTTTTTGTTTCTTTAATTGTTTGTCTTGTTCCTTTGTTGTTTTCAGTTTTATATCCCACATATCAGTGAAATCATATGATTCTCGACTTTTTCTGTCTGACTTATCTCGCTTAGCCCAATAGTCTCAAGATCCATTCATGTTGTCACAAATGGCAGTATTGCATCTTTTCTTATGGCAGAATAGTACCCTATTGTGTATATATACCACATCTTCTTTATCCAATCATCTATCAAAGGACACTTTGGTTGTTTCCACGTCTTGGCCACCATAAATAAAGTTGCAATGAACATTGGAGCGCATATATCTTTACAGATAAATGTTTTCAGATATTTTGGGTAGATACCCAGGAGAGGGATTGCTGGGTCATATGTAATTCTATTGTTAATTTTTTGAGGAACCTCCACACTGCCTTCCATAGTGGTTACACCAGTCTGCATTCCCACCAACAGTGTATGGGAGTTACTTTTTTCTCCACAGCCTCTCTAATACTTGTTGTTATTTGTCTTGCTGGTGATAGCCATTCTACCTGGTGTGAGGTGATATCTCATTGCAGTTTTTAGTTGCATTTCTCTGTTGATTAGTGATGTTAAGCATCCTTTCATATGTCTATTGGCCATCTGTATCCCAAAGGTGGAGTCAGGATAGAAATCCATGCCTGTTTCCACCAATTCCTCCATGCATTGAGCATGGCAGGGGTGTAAGGATAACCAAGGCAAAGTTCTGGCCTCCCCGGCACTTAGAGACATGTTACTATCCCTACTCTCTCTACCTTTGTTCTACTATTGGATCCAGGAGCCAGTGAGCTTAGGGTGGTAGACTATGCCACTCAGCTTTGTCCCCTGTAGGGGAGGCTCTGATGCACTGCCCGGATCCCCCTTCAGAAAGGAAGCATGTATTCCTTCCATTTCCCCTGGCTGTAGGGAATGCTGAAAGATGACAGCCCTAAGCTCTTAATTCTCTTGGGAAATGCTCTTGTCTTGTCCATGTCACAGCCCTTTCCTAGCATAGCCTGTGCCCAATGACTTCACATGAACATCCCACCCCCATGGCTTAGGAAAGGACCACAAACAACTAGATAATCCTGTGCTCAGAGTTTCCTATGGGGTCAGCTGAGGCCTTCTCTCTCTGCCCAAACCCTCCTGTGGATCCTTACGGCACCCCCGAACAAACTTCTTTCAGGCTAATGTCTGTTTCCTAGGGAACTCAATCTGTAGCACCTTTCTTATGGGCTTCACCCGCCTCTGCAGAACTTTCCTGACTGTCTCCCTGACATAACTTGCATACTACATTTATTTCCAAATTTGCAAATTAAATCCAAAAAACTAATCTGTGGCAATGATCTCACCCAGAAGAGGATGAAGAGGCTGGCTTTTCAAAGTTACTCAGCATTTGAAAAGGGTCCCTTGAAAGCATGGGGACTTCTCCTAAAGTATTACTCTATGACAAATAAGAGGATAGACAGGTAAAATTAACATCATGGATTGAGTCATTAGTGTCCTTTGGTGGTCTAGAAGCCAGTCTAACTTTTGCATGAGTGCAGCAAATGTAAACACAAAGGGAATGAGAAAACCAGATCAGTCTTTCATGATTCGGGCGCACACTCAGTCTTTGAACCCTACCCATATGATGAGCTTTTGGCCATTTTATTGTTCTTTGGAACCATCCCCTTAGAGAAACAGTATCAGGAGGGTGAGAGAGGGAACAATAGACCTCTGAAAATTATCCCTTGTCAGCAGCTTTGAGGGCAGTCTCAGAGAGAAGAATGCTGCATTTCTTTTTCTTTTTTCTATGGATGGGCAAATGTCAACTAACATCAACCTGTTTGAGTTTTGAAATATAGGTGACCATATATACTCATCTTTCTCGACAAGTTGTTTTTCTATCATTTAATTTTTATATGTAAGCATTTAATTTAAATTACAACATAAGTTGGAGTAGAACTTAGAGAATATGCATGGCTTACTAACTGGCTATGGCTATCGTTTTACTAAACCTTACTTGGGTAGTTTTTTTTTTTCTCCTTAAAGGAAAGTTTGGATTAAATGAAGTCCAAAGTCTCTTCTAGCTGCACAAGTTGTTTATAGCTACGAAGCTAGAATGAAAATAAGACCCAGTTTTATCGACTTCACTGTTTTTTCTTTTTTTAGTTACACCAAGTTATTTTCCTGAACATTCTTTTCTTGTTCCTCCTGTAATCTACTGATTTTAAAGCATGCAGTACCCAACTAATTAAAAAAAAAGTTTTATCTAATTTTGTAATATCTCACACTCGCAGTAATAATTCTTCACCTTCTGTCCCCATTCCCCTTTGATGGAAAGCCAGACCTTTAATGTGGAGGGAGGAGTTTCTTGTTTCAACTGTGCTCCAAATTTTTTTCTCCTCTGATCTAATTCTTGTTACTGCATTGTGCCACAAGGGGGCCTAAGAACCTCACTTATTAAGTTGCTAAAGAGTTGTGAAAGCTCTTGGCAGATGATTCTGTGTAAAATATATGGATAGAAAGGTTTATAAACAATTAAGATTATGTATTATCTTTCATTCTGCTTTAAGAATTTGTGGGTGGGGATTAGGGACAGGACCATAAGTTTAGTTTTATGGTGCAAGACTGCCATGAAAGAAAGAAAGATTCCCATTTGTAGAGCAAAAACGGATTTCACTAGTGGTTTGATTTTTGTGGGTGTGAAGTCTTCTAACAAGTTTTAAAGACTGCCAAGACTTGCCTACATCAGATATTTTCAACAGGGGGGTGGATTTTAGTCTCCAGAATAGATTTGGCGATGTCTAGTATTTCAGTTCTGCTTTACTTCCACGTTTCCCTCACAATAGGATTATCTTGCAAGTCCTGATAACTCTACATGTTTAAAATGCAACTGATTATTCCAACTACCACCGACAACCAGGAAACACAAAACAGAACCCTCCTCTACTACTACCTTGGTTCAGCCTGCTAACATTTCTCTACTGGATGACTGGATTGTCTTCCTAATATGTCTTCCTACTCATCCTCTTGCCCCCCTACAACCTATTCCCAACTTAAAAGCCAGAAGAATGCTTTAAGACCTAAGTCGCATCATATTCCTCCTTTCAAAGTCCTCCAATGGCTTCTCAATTCACTCAGAATAAAAACAACTTGCTTACAATTGTTCACAACGCTCTATAGCACCCAGGCTTTCACATCTCAGACTTTATTCTCCGCACTTTCTCTCTACATATATTAAATACCCCAGGGCCTTTGCATTTGCTATTTCTTCCACATAAAGTGTTCTTGCCCCAGTATGCGTATTCTGGTTTATCCTTTTTTTCAGTTCTATTTACAGTCACTTCATATTAGAAGGAATTTTCTAGACGATACATCAACTGCCTTCCTCAACCAGATTTATCATTTAAACCACAGAACTAGAAAACAATTTAAGTGACTGTCGTGCGGGGGACCCTGCTCACTGCGCCATTTGTCGTGCAGGGCGTCCGGCGGGGTCTCTGGTCCTGCTCCCCACATAAGAACGCAGGATATGGTGAGGCCAAAAAGGAACACCCACGGAGCCATAGATAGGTGAGTCAAACCAATATATTCTCGCTGGCAGCTGGGCTGGAGACACAGGAAGCAGGATCTACATAATCTGCCTAACAGCAGTCCGCGCTTGCCAGCCACCATCTTCTAGCTAGCCCCCATTTCTTTCTGCTAGCGTAGCCACAGCCATTATATTAGTGGCCAATGGCTTACGGGTTACAGCTGACAGCCAACTATCCACAGCTGCTGGCCATCTGATCACAGTTGATGGCCATTTACTACCCGAGCCAGCACCTTTCTGTGTGAGGCCAAGAGCCTGGAAACTGTTTTTGGGGGCTTTGTCCCCACAGTGACTGTTTCATAATTCTCTCAAAGACAGTACAGAATTGGTATCGCTTTAGATGCATAGGATAGAAGTTCATTAATTGCATGCAGTGGATACCTTGGGCCTAATTCTTTCACATTACCTAGGTTGTGAAAGGCTGAAAAGACATCCTCCCTTGTCTAAATACATCTATTTCCGTAATATTGCTTCATTTATTGCTGTGGCATTTTATTACCATCTAAATGTGTGTGTGTCTGTGTGTGTGTGTGTGTGTGTGTGTGTGTGTGTATAAACATAAAATTATATATATGGTTTCTGTGTCTATAGTCTGTCTTTCCCCACTGGAATATAAATTTCATAATGGCATGAACTTTGCCCATTTTGTCTGTTTTGTTTAATTCACTGGCTAGAGTCTAGAAACTTGATGATTGCTTTACAAAAATTGGGAGCTTAATAAATATTTTCTTAATGAATCGTGAAATGACTGATTTTTCATGTTTCTTGCAAGCGAAGTATAAAGGTTGTATGATTGCTAGGCAATTGATAAAATGACCGTGGTTAGTAATTCTTCTCTCCAACTTTTTTTTTTCACTCAAATTCTGAATTGAAGTTTTACCTAGGAAATTTGATGCTGGAATTTAGAGAATTCAGCTTGAATTATGTAAATAATGAAGCTCTTAAACTCTTAAGACAACATTATTTTAATGACACTAATCTTAGATCACGTTTTGGCATTTTGTTTCTTTTACTGCTGTAGTTCTTTGTTTACATTTGTACCAGATAGCAGAGTCTTGGAATAAAGAGATCATATTTGTTTTATTTTGAATGTTTCCTGTAGCTTGGTACTGAGTAAAAATATTTATTAGATGGATAAATGATACATACAAACACATACAGTGCTGAACAGAATTCTGTTCTGCTTTGGTGTTCTCAAGCTTGAAAATTATAAAATTACTCAATCAAGAACCCTCTTGGATGACCATATATGTAGTGGAAAGAGAACTAGATTTGGAATCTGCCTCTCTGACTTGTAGTTCTGACTGAGCTCTGCACTTGCAATTGTGCATTTTGGCTGAGTCATGTATTATCTGTAGGTCATAATTTCTACATGAGAGTATTCCCCATTATATAAACTCCTTCAAAAAAGTGTAGAAATGAGAAGACAAATGTCAAATTTTTAAAAAAGATTACAGATTTGTTATAAAACTATAATAGGTTTTGCTATTACTTTAAATACATTTTTTTTCTAGTTTAAATAATTTTTAACTGTTTAAAGTTATTTGATCCTCATTTAAAACAAATAATCTATATAATAGGGATATAATACCACCTCCTTCCATGGTTAATGAGGTAATGAACATACCTGGTTCATCATAGGCAATCAGTATATGATAGTAATTATTATTATAGTAGCTATTTCATAGCTTGCTCTTCCAAACTTGAAACTAAATTCATTCTTTCCTTTGCCACCATTCCCAGGGAAGGATTCTACTTTTAAAATATGTTAGGTCCTCAAACTTTTCTTCTCATCTCAAAGGAAAAAAACTGTCTTCTTTTCTGAATATTACAAAATCCTGAGTACATCCGTTTCGATTAAAACTCCATTTACATCCTAGAGAACCCTAAATACTCTTTCTTATGCCTTAGGGCCCCAGATGATATCCTGGCTCCTATTCTAAATACTGTATTGTGTTCCTACTCTCTCTCCTCCAAAGTTCAAAGTTACCTCCCGCCCCCACCCCTTTTTTGTTTTGGAAGTAATATTTGTATACCTTACAGAACTAGTGATCAATTCAAGGGAAAAATAAGGTAATTTAACACAAAAAATTGATGAATTATTTTAATTTTTGACTTCTTGTTCTGATATTTTAATAGATACAGATCCAATCCAGACAGACTAATTACAGAGACCAGATGTCATAGCATACACTTACAATACCTTAGCACTCATAACTATCACATGATTCTGTAAGAAGCTCCAATGTGGAGCTCAAGCAGTTATTGTATTCAAAGCTTTCACATTCTGAGAACCCGAAGAATCTAAAAATATATAATAAGAAGTAGATTGCCTACTCACAAGCATATGACACAAGGAATTTGTCCACATCTCCTGGATTGGTGACGTTGATCTGGTGGTGTGTGTTGTGATCCGTTTCATAGTGAACAAACAATGCAAATAAAACAATCATAGCAACCTCCAGGCCAATGGCCAGGAGAGGTAATTTGAAACGCATGTTTGTGGCAAAGGACAGAGGTACACTGAGGGCTCCACAGGCTGTGGGAGATTGATAAAAACAGAGGCACTGTTCTGTGTGAATGTAGGCTGCAAGTAGAAGGCCCTCCCATGACATTGCAAGAAAAAAAAAAGGGTAAAACGGGTTAAAATGTCCCACCCATTGGGGAGAATTATGCTCTGTAATCAAACTATTGTAAATGATGGTTTGAAGAATATGCAGGTTAGATAAGAAGTCAAGTGATAGAAATGATCTATTGAATGAAAGTGTCTAGAATCCTATTCAACTTAATTTAACACACTTCTTGAGTGTGTCGTGTATGACAAGCACTGAGCTAGGCTTTAGAGGAGACATAAAACTAAACAAAATATAGAAGGTGTCTATAATTCACTTTCTTGAGGAAGTTAAGAATCTATTTGGGAAGACAAAAATATAAGCAAATGAATGTATAAAACAAATAAGTAATATAATAGTGATTATAGAATTATTAGGTAACATAAGGCAGAAATACATGAACTGATATTGATGGAGCATTAAAAATAGGCTTTATCAGTAAAACAGAGAGAGGGATGAGTGTAAGGCTCAGTAGAACATGGCAGTTTGAAGAATAACAATTAGTTAGGTAAGGTTGGATTGTAGAAGAGATGGGGAGGTAAAACTGTAATCATAGCTGGGCTGGGTTGTAAAGAGCATTGTATTAAATAGAAAGGATGCTAGATATTGAATATCAACCCAAAGGCAATGGGGAAATTTAAAGCACTCTGTAAGAAGTGATTTTGCTTATTTAGGATAATGTTTTTCTTGAATCCTTACTGTACTTTACACAAATGTAAATATATGAATACACAAATATATATTTTTAGTCTTAAAAACAAGAGAATGGATTTAAATGGGAACATACCTAATCCTTTCTCTTGACAAACAGTCATGTGTACATAAGATTCTAAGCAATTCAAAACTTATATGACGATTTTTGCCTCTATACCGGAGTTGTTCTCATAGCAGAATAGACCTCTGAGAAATTATAGCTAGCAGTTAAATAATATTGTTATTGCAAAACTCCATTTTCAAAAGAGTCTATTCAGAATATAAAGGAGGGAGAAAGTGCAAATGACTGCTGAGCCAAATTCTACAGCATAGCAAATGTGTGTAAAACAAAGCAGCAAGTTTGTTTTGTTTTTCTGGTATATTTTTCCACAATAGAACATGAGGCATTAAGACTAAATGCTCTCTGACATTTTGTAAATCAACAATTCAAATATTTTGAAAATGACTGTTTCCTTTGTTCCTTACAGGATGGCTCACCAGGAGTGGGTTCCCATTGCTTAACTATGAGAATACACCTGTACATTCCACACTTTGATTTCTGGTGTTGCAGTGGCTACTCATGAGAACTCCAAATCATAAATACAAAGTATTTATGTTGATAAACTGTATACTATGGGGTTGTAAAACACCAGGTAACAAATTATACATTGCAAGAAGATCTAAACAGTATCATCAATAAATTTAGTTTAAACTAGTTAGCAAAATGATAAAATAAGCGCACAGTGGAAAGTTCACAAACTTAATTGTCCACCTTCATATATTATTAGATGTGAAACATTGAGGTATTCAGATTTGTTGCCCTTCTGAACATAGATCTTCTGACTAAAATAAACTAAATCATCTACAATCTGGGAACATAATTACTTCTCTCTTTTAGCTCTTCCTTCAAGCTGTTCTCTCTAAATGGAACACTATTTCCACATATTCCCTCCCCATATCCCACCTATGTCATCCTTCAGTTCTCTGATAAAATGTTACTTCCTCACAGTCTTCCTTCCTTGACCTCCCATTTGAACTCAGCTTCTCACTGCTATCTTTCATTGCATCATGATTTTTTCTTTCATAGCACTTCTCAGAGTTGCTTGTACGTGTTATGTTTATGTGGAGTTTGTTATTTATATGACTTAAAAAAAGTGGCTGTTCTCCTCACTGGCCTTTTGCTCCCCAAGGACAGAGGCTGTGCTTCTTTCGTATATCATTTTTTATCTAGAGTCAATAAGTGCGCCTCGCACACTATGGATAATAAATTGATAAATATCATTTGAGTGAATTAAATTGAAGGCAGTCTTTAAGAGGGAAAAAACGCTCAGAAAGCAGTCCCAACGGTCTGAGGGAATCTTACTTTAACAAATTGTACTTAAATTATGGATGTAGAATCCCAACAGTAACTTTGGTATTGCTGTGTACTGTCTCATTCCAGTCATTGAGGGCTTATCACCAGGATCTTTGTGGCTTGAGCAAAACTGAGGACAAAGCTCAAATTACAAAGCTTGGAAGGACCAAAGATGGGGCATATATAGCAAATGGCACATGGCACACAGTATTACTGTGTTTCCCCGAAAATAAGACCTAGCAGGACCATCATCAGCTCTAATGCGTCTTTTGGAGCAAAAATTAATATAAGACCCGGTCTTATTCAGACCGGGTCTGATCTAACATAATATAAGACTGGGTCTTATAATACTTTTTGCTCCAAAAGATGCATTAGAGCTGATGATGGTCCTGCTAGGTCTTATTTTCGGGGAAACACAGTATGTATGACCTTGAAGTTTCTAAGAGCCTTAAAAAAAATCTCTCTCTTAATAGTTCTTAACCACAAAAGGAACAGGCTGAGAGTAGAGGAGTTCTCAAGTGCAAATGATTAGAGATAGTCCTCATGCCTTCATAGACTTTCAGTAGGTGAGGTAAATGTGAAAGTATCATGACTGGGTAAGCCATATTCTTATCCTAGGTTGAGTCTTCGCTCATACCTAGTGACATAATTTCTTTTTCTTAATTTATGAATATATATAAAATTGCATAAAATTTATTATTAGAAAATTTCATTGAAGTTGCTTATTTTAGTTAGCAACAATTGGTTGAAATAAGACCACTACTGCTTTTAAATTCTCTCTCTCTCTCTCTCTCTCTCTCTCTCTCTCACTGTCTCCACTTTTGTGCATCTACAATAAAGGAATACTGGAGGATAAAAGTGCTGAAAGATTAACAGAGTTTTCTATATTCTGGACTCTGACTTAGGTGCCTATTTATCTACCACATTTGGATATATTTTTCTATTTTACAAATATAACTTGCTCCATTGGTTTGAAATAGTTAAATAGTTACTCAATTACCAAGGACCCAACTGCCATTCTGGTACAAAGTCCATTGAGTCCCTTTCAGTGTTTCTCTAATGTTTTATTCCCAAAATGAGATTGTGGGATTTTTTTTTTTTTTTTTGTCTATAGGATGGCCAAACCAACTTCTCTTTTCAAGTGGAAAGAATACTGGAAGAGTTTTTGCTGCCATATGACATCTGATGAAGAAAAGATTGTCATTGCCATAAAGGCTCTTTCCATCTTTCGTGGGATGGCCTTGTACTCTCCCCAAGGATTTCCTTCAGCCTACAAGGCTGTCTTCAGCACTATATCCCATAGCTAGGTTACACCACCGGAGGAGTGAGGACCGGCGTACCCATAGCAGCTGTCTGAGGCTTAGGCCCTTGTCTTAAACCAAGGGTTCTTAACATTTTTGTGTGTGCTGTGAACACTTTTGGCAGTTTGTTGAAACCTCTGGATCCTTCTCAAAATACTTTTTCAATCTACAAAATAAAATGCATCGAATTACCGAGGAAACCAGTTATACGGAAGTTCACTGATAAAAATATAATAAAATCCAAAAGTCTGATATCGTAGGTGATTCTTCATGATGCATCCAACAGCAAGATCTAGTAGCTCTTTAAATAACGATCACAATTTCAAAGGAGTAATGAGTACAAGCAATTAGTACTCATCCTTTCAAGATACCTGGAACAAGTATGACAGAAAGTGATTTGTGATTTCTATTGGTGACAGTTATAAAAGTACTAATGATTGTTGTTTACACTATACACAATGGAAATACTAAATTTCAGTTAAACATACTTTTCCCCCTATTCAAATATATATGCTACCTGAATTCTATTCATGGTATCCCTGGGACCCCTCTCCGCTTCCTTTCTGTCATCTTGGTCTGGTATTGTTAGACTGAAGAAATGGATCGTATATGTAGCATGTAAAGGGTTGCTCTCCTGATGTGAAATTGATTTGAAAATGAAAATTGCCTGAACTACCAAACTGGATGACTTACTGTGTTTCCCCAAAAATAAGACCTAACCGGAAAATGAGCCCTAGCATGATTTTTCAAGATGACATCCTTTGAACATAAGTCCTAATGTGTCTTTTGGAGCAGAACTTAATATAAGACCCGGTCTTATTTTTGGGGAAACACAGTATACTATGTGGCTAAAAAAAAAAAAAAAAAATAGAAAATTCTGTTTTAAGGATTAGGACTCCTGGATAATATCTGCTATTACCCTTTACCACCTCCACTAGATCTAAGCATCCTAAGGGAAGGCAGCTATTTTAGCCACTTTTTAATTTCTGGACTGATGCACCGTGGGAGGTAATTTTTTAAATTTTATTTTATTTTATTTTATTTTTATTGTATTTTTATTTTATTTTTATTTTATTTTTAAAAACAGGTAATTTTTTAAATTTTATTTTATTTTATTTTATTTTTATTTTAAATTTTTATTTTATTTTTCAAAACAGCTTTATTGAGATATAATTTGCATAACATACCACTCATTTGAAGTATACAACTTAATAGTTTTTACATATTCACCAAGGTTTCAACCAGTACTATAGTCAATTTTCAAACATTTTTATCACCTCGAAAATAATCTCATATCTGTTAGTAATCAGCCCCCTATATCCACACCTACTTCCCAGCCCTAAGTAACCACCAGTCTATTTTCTATCTCTATCAATTTCTCTATTCTGGATTTTCATATGAGTGGAATCATAAAGTATGGTGCATTTTGTGACTGGCTTCTTTTATTTAACATATTGTTTTCAAGGTTCATCTATGTTGCAGCATGTATCAGTATTTCATTTCTTTTCATGGCCAATTAATATTCCATTGTATGGCTATACCACATTTTGTTTATCCTTTCAACCATCGGCAGGCATTTTGAGTGTTTCCAACTTTTGACTATTATAAATAATGCTGCTATGAATATTCATGAACAAGTTTTTGTTGTAGACGTGTGTTTTCATTTATTTGGGGTATATATTGAGGAATGAAATTTCTAGGTTATATGGTAACTCTATAGTTCGTTTGAGGAACTGCCAAGCTGTTTGCCAAAGTGACTGCATCATTTTATATTCCTATTACCATGTTTCCCTGAAAATAAGACCTGGACGGATCATCAGCTCTAATGCGTCTTTTGGAGCAAAAATTAATACAAGACCCGATCTTACTTTACTGTAATATAAGACCGAGTCATAACATAACATAACATAACATAACATAACATAACATAACATAACATAACATAACATAATAATATAATACCAGGTCTTCTATTAATTTTTGTTCCAAAAGACGCATTAGAGCTGATGGTCAGGCTAGGTCTTATTTTCAGGGAAACAGGGTAGTAGTGTATGAAGGTTCTCATTTCTCCACATCCTCACCAACACTTACTGTTATCTGACTTTTTGATCTAGCCATTTGAGTGGGGATAAAGTTGTATAGCCTTGTGATTTTGATTTGCATTTCCCTGATGACTAATGATGTTGAACATCTTTTGTGCACTTTTGACCATTTGTTTATCTTATTTGAAGAAGTGTCAATTCAGATTCTTTACTCATGAGGTAATTTTTAAAAAGTGTTATTGAGTTGCACTTATCCAGGTTCTTGACAAGACTCTATCACTAACTCATATACGGTAAAGTGAATCTCTTAAACTGCCTTTGCCATTATTTTTCTCATCTTTAATGTGGCAGTGAGGACTCTTGTCCATCTCAAGCAGTAGTTGTAAAGACTACAGGAGGGACTACATATCATGGTGCTTTATAAATCATAAAGAGATGAGAAATCTAGGTTATTGAAGTGCTAACAATGTGACGAATGTATGGGGCAGTTTCTTGGGAAAATTGGAAACTTCTGCATAAGTACAATAAATTGTAAAATGAAGGCGTATTGTTTAAATAATAAAATAATCAAAATGGTTATATCTGATCAACATTAGGAATCAGAAGAGACTTAATAACTTTTTTATATTGAATAATTTTGCACATACAGAAAGTTGCAAAGATAACAGAGTTCTTTATTACCCTTCATTCAGTTTTTTCTGTTAGCATTGCCCATAATCACAGTACAATGATGCAAACCAGGAAATTAACAGTGGTATAATACTACAAACTTTTTCACTTATGTCCTTTTTTTGTTCCAGGTTCAATCCACAACCCATGTTGTATTAGTTATCACACCTTCTTAGTCTCCTGTGATCTATGACAGTTTCTCATTGTCTCCTTGTCTTTCATGACCTTCACATTTTTGAAGGGTACTGGTCAAGAAGAGTACTGGTTGAAGAGTTTGTCTGATGTTTTCTCATGATTAAACTGCGGTTATGGATTTTAAGGTTAAATACTACAGAGGTGAAATGTCCATTTCAATCTATCATATCAGAGACTACATGGTATCTATATGTTTTACTACTGATGTTAAACTTGGTTACTTGGTTAAGGTGTAGAAGAGTTTTAGTGTTTAAAAATATTCACTGTCCCTAGTCTTACCAAGAAAGGACATGTCCCAAACATGTTTCCCTTACTTCACTAATAATAAAAATGACTGCATGTTTTCATGTTTTCAAAACATTATGTTTTCTTTTGGGGGTTCTATTGCCCCTCCAGGGCTGCTATCCCACTGTACGCAATTAAAATAAAGAATAAAAGAGAAGAAGGGAGATGGTAGAGGAAGAGGGCAGGGGACAGAAACTTGCATCTCTGTTCAAGAGAGATCCCGCCCAATTAGTGGCGATGCCGAGGGAGTATACAGCTTAAATGAAAGGAAAGTCACACAAGCCAGGCATGGTCTTGAGCCAGCTGCTTTTTGAAGATAAGGTTAGAACTGAGGGCCTCTCAGAAAATATGACAGGCCTTTATTTATTTATTTTTTCCTTCCAGAACTTGGTCTCTTTCCCCACTGCCTTTTATCAGTGTGCCTCAGCTTGCTGAGCTCTAGGCACCAAAGTCTTTAGAGTAAGCATTTGGTGGCCTGTGTAACACCCACTGGCACCTGCTACCTGCCAGGCCCTTTACACATGTTAATTATAATCCTTAAAACAGCTCATCAAGGTAAGTTCATTTCTTATTGTCATTTTACAAACGGGAAAACCAAGAAACTGAATGACTCCCAAAGCCTAATACCATTCAGAAAATTTCAGGACCTAAATTAAAATGCAAGTCTGTCTGACTCTGAAACTGTTGTTCTTCTTTGGTAATTGGTTTTGGTGCTGTTCTAAGTTGTTCAGGTATTACAGCCTAGAAAAAGTGCTCCCCTTCATAGGAATATAAACAACGGTATATGTACATATATATTTATGTATGTATATTTATATTTACTTTTAATTTTTAAATTATAAAAGCTATAAACAAATTTGTCCCTTTTAAGTGATTCACACCATACAGATCTGTCTATCCATTCATTCCCACTCCCATATTGATAGTTTCGTGCTCATCTTTCTGGTCTCCCTCTATACATTTACATATAAATATGTTCTTCTATATATGTGTATCTTATTTTTTAATACCAATAGCATCATATTATAACACTCTTTTATTAAAAAACTTTATCATATGTCTTGGAATATCAGTTTTACCTGTTGATTTTTAAAGATGATGAAAATGTTTCATACTATAGATGAACCATATGTTTTGATGTTTTAATAAAGGATCACTAAAGATTCTTTTTAAAGGATTACAACCCAAAGGATATAAACTGTACTCTAAAACTTCAGGCATTATGAAAAGCAGGGAAAGGACATGTTTGGAAGCATTTTAGAGTGTGTAGTATAAGATCAGTGCTTAATATCTGACACCTTGAATCTAGACCTTCTGCCTTCCCATCTCAGGTACAATGTTCACTTAGTATGTGAACTTAGGTAAGTCAAATTCTGTGATTGGTTTTGTTTTCTTTCTTTTTTTTTTAATTTATTGGGGTGACAGATGTTAATGAAATTACACAATTTCAGGTGTACAATTCTGTATGACATCATCTATAAATCCCACTGTGTGTTCACCACCCAGAGTCAGTTCTCCTTCCATCACCATATGTTTGATTCCCCTTACCCTCATCTCCCACCCCCCAACCCCTTTACTACAAGATGGGGATAATACTTACTTCATAGCAATTGATAAGGTCCTAATGGCAGTGCATATGAAAGACTTAAACGAAGCCTAGAACTTTACAGGGACACACTGAATGTACCTATTATGCTTATTGTCATTTTTGGCTACCCACACCCAAAACCTTTCTATTCTAAGGGAATTTTTAAATAAAGTTCTTGTTTTCCACTGTGGCAACTCAAGTTGGGTGCATAGTCCCACCTCCCTTTGGCAATTTAAGCCTGTGACCTGGGTTTGATCCATTAGATCCTCATATCTGGAATTTAGAGAATTTGGGGGCACTTATGCAAAATACACAGGAGTTGACCGCTGGGGGCTGCTTATGAACTACAATAGTAGTTTTCTAACTGGAATGTTCCTGTGGACTTGATATGTGACCTTTGGGTTGACTTTGGGGCTGCCTTGTACCCTTTCAACAAATCCCATTTTCTCTTTAGAGAAGATGATTTGGTTTCTATAGTTTGCAACTAAGGAAATTTATGATTCGATGTCCTCTCTGTACCCTTCTTGAATCTCACTATTCACTCAAAATGTTTTGGGGGACTTTCAATGTACTGACAGAAAAGCTAGAGTACGTGATATTGCTCCTTCTTTTTTTTTTCAAATTAAATTTTATTGGGGTGACAATTGGATATTTCTCCTTCTTAACAAATTCAAGGACATGCCTAAAAAAATATCTACACTAGGACACCCTGACCAAAGTGCAATGCAATTTTGTATCTGTCACCGGATTTAGGGCTTTTTTACAAGTTAGAATCATGAGATTGTTTACACACACATGCACACACACACACACACACACACACACACACACACTTCTTTGGGAAAAAACAGTTAACCAAGAAATTTAAAGTAACCAAGACATTAAGTGGCTACTTATCAATGTTTAAAAAGTGGTTTTTTAATCTAATAATTTTTTTCTCAGACATTTTGCAGGTAGGAAAAGCATATCGGCAAGAGTTGTCCAGTCTAATAACTTGGCAATTTCTGTATGAATTTCTATGGAAACTCCCTGTCAAAGTGGCCTGGCCTTGTTCCTCTCGCGGGAGCAGGCTGTCTATTTACAATGGCTTCTGCCTGATGCAAAACCATCCCCCTAAGACTCTTTCCCTTTGACCCAGTTCAAACCAACGTCTCATCAATTAAAAGAAAACTTCAGGTTAAGTTTCCTTACATGAAAACTTCAGGTTAAGTTTCCTTACATGACTTCATTTTCTATCTCAGTTGTCAGCTTTAAAGATGAGTTCACTTATGACCTGACCTCCCAGGAACGAATCGATCCATTTACTAGAGGCTTTGTGGTTTTAGACTCTTAACTGTCCATGACTTCTTGAATCTTGGCTCTGCTGTATTGTAATTTTTGTTTTTACATCAGTGAATTCATAAATACTGATCCTATGGAGATGATGCCACACATTGACCAACAGCTATGAAGTCATGAGACTGAGGCATTCCGTGACCATTGCCCAGCTTACAGCCCCCTTCCTGCTGTCCACCATGAACTAGCCAACCAGTTTAATAAAACAATGTTTTAAGTAACGTATTTCCTGATGTTGAATGTACACGATGAACACAGTTTCTAAAGGATTTTGTGGCTTGGGGTAGCTATTTTTTATGAGGGAAACCATGGATAAAGGCAGGCAACAGGAAGAAAGGAGGAAATGTACAAATATAAACTATAAAAAAGAGACTCAGGTGCTTGTAATTAATCCAAAACACTGCTCCTTTCATCTATTTTCCACTCGTAAAGATCATGTTTTCTTTTGGGGCTTTTATTGCCCCTCCAGGGCTGCCCTGTAGTCAATGATTATGTATAATTATAAATGTAATTCTTATAGTTCTCTATTTTCCAAATTTTCTAAAACTATGACTCATTATTTTTATAGTATTAAAGAAACTATAAACATTTTAAAATATTGATGGCTTACAGAGATCAGTAGTAATATAAAAGTTACAATCTTTACAAACTCTAGCTCAAAAGGACTTTTAATTTCTCATTGGTGGTAAAAAGGAAGACCGTGGAATTTAAATCCTGAAGTTAAATAAAAATATTTAAACACCTTGATGTACCTTATTTAGCCCAACGATACCCCTAATTTTGGATCAGTTCTGTGCCTTGAAGCATACCTTGATTTATGATCATATTTCCAGTTCTACAACACAGTTTACCTGTTATGCCAACAGGTAAACACATAAGTTATTCTTTAATTTATAGACTTGTGGATACCCAAGATTTTGTTTTATGAACTAGAAGAAAACAGAAAGAAATTGTTTTAAGTTGATGAATACATTTATGACAGATCTCTTTAGTTACAAAGTGACTTGAATCATCATTAACATAACAATGGATGGTATTATCTTAGAAAAATAGATTTGTATTATCCTTTATACTGTTATTTAGGAAAATAGAATACCAGCATAATGGAAAGCTTTTCTGGATTTTTGGCAAATCTCTATTCGCCTTTTAGTTGTTATTAAAGGGAGAGTCAAGTATTTGGAAAAGAAACAGGAGGATGATGTGAAAAAGTGAAGTGTTCCTAAACAATTTATAAGTCAGGTAAAAATCAGACAGTGAACACAGACTTAGTAAATAAAGAAAAGACTGTTCTTGTATATATTAGGTTAGTGCTAAAGTAATTGCAGTTTAAAAGGTTAAAAATAACCTTTAAGTTTGTTTAATTTAGTCAAGCTGTTGGAAAACTTAAAAGTTAAAAAGGATCAAATTAATTATTTTAGAAAGATATTACAAAGGTAAATATATCATTCCTTTTAAAATATATCTTGGGTTTATATCTACAACCGTGTTGACCATTTTTTCCTGAATTGGCCGGTCATTATAGTCACACAAACCAGTCAATTACTCAAAATTTACTCTGATGAACTGAATTTTTTAAGGTAGTCAAAAGATGCAATTCAATTACAATCTGCATCTCATCGCTTACCCACAAGGCTGGCAGATGAATGCAGGGTTAGGAGGTAGAAAATAGGGGAGAATAAACTATTTTCAGTAACTTATATTTTTTTTTAAAAGAGAAGGAAAAGGAAAGAAAACAGAAAAGAAAACCAGTTTTTGTGGGTTGAATTGCACTTCGTCTCCCCAAAAGATATGTTGAAGACCTAACTGTGGGTACTTGTGAATATGACCTTATTTGGAAATAAGGTCTTTGCGGATGTAATTAAATTAAGATAAGGTCCTCCTGGATTAGTGTGGACCTTAAATCCAATAACTGTCTCTATAAGGAGCGAGAGATGTAAAGACAAAGAAGAAATACGTACAGAGGGAAGACAGCCAGGTGAAGATGGAGGCAGGAAGATGGAGGTAGTGATGCTACAAGCCAAGAATGCCGAAGACTGAAGCCCAGAAGCTAGGAAAGAAGCATAGAATTGTTTCTTCCCCAGGGTCTCCAGAAGGAACCAATTATGCATCACTTTAATTTTGGATTGCTCTTCTCCAGCCCTGTGAGGGAATAAATTATGGTTAAATCACCCAGCGTGTGGTACTTGGTTAGAATAGCCCTAGGAAACTAACACACCAGGAATTCAGTTTCACACTTTTCCTGTCCTCATCTCCATAGTAAACAGGATATGCTATCTCTCAGGACAACCTTGATGAAATTTCTGTCTTTTTCATACAGAGGAAGGATCTATAATTTGGGAAATTCCTAAAATAAATCTTTCCCCCGAGAATTCACTGCAGACAGCAGACAACATTTTAACTAAGAGGCATGTACAATTATGGTAAGGAATAAATTTTCCTAATATATAAGTTTCCTTGAAAAGTTTTGTTATCCTGGATTCTTTGCTCTAAACCTGATAAAAGACTCCAGTCTTCTCCAAATTAAAACAGCATGCTCTTGGCTTAAAAGCGGAGACATAGACTAATGGACTTAGATATAACAAGGAACCCAGACACAAAGTCTGACATACGTGGTCAAATGATGTATCAGTTGCAAATATTTTCTCCCATTCTGTGGGTTGTTCTTCGCTCTGTTGATAGCGTTTTTGCAGGGACAAAAGATTTTAGTTTTGATTAAGTTCGGTTTATTTTTTCTTTTTTTGCCTATGTGTCATGCAGGGTAGCACTTTTCTATGTGAGGCTGAGAGCTTGGAAACTGCTCTCTGGGGCTCTGTCCCCACAGTATGCTTTTGATATCATATCAAAGAAATCATAGACAAATCCAATGTGATGAGCCTTTTCCCCTATGCTTTCTTTGAAGAGTTTTAGCTCTTCATGTTTAGTTATGGTTTTTGTATATGATGTGCATATTTTGAGTTAGTTTTCACATGTGGGTAAGGTTCCAATTTCATTCTCTAGCTTGTGGAAATCCAATTTTCCTAATACTGTTCATTAATAAGATTGTCCAATTCCCATCAAATGGTCTTGGCATTATTGTCAGGACATTCTTTTGTCTGCTCTTTTTAATGTTACAAAATAGAGGGTAAAATAGAAGTGAAGGACACAGGTAATAGTAAAATTATTTGCTAAGAAAAGATATTAAATCTCATCAAATGTCTTTTAGAATTATATCTGTATTTTTTTTACTTATTCTGTGATGTTAATAAGTTTTTAATAATAAACTATCTTTTTTTCCCCCCATGATACAAATTCTTCCTTTTCAGTGTTGTTATTGTTTGGCATATTATTTGATTTGGTAGTATTTTATTTAAGATTTAATATTCATAAGTGGGTTTGCTATCTTGAAGGGGGATTTGTGTGTGGGAGACAGAAAGAACATTATAAAAGGCACAGGGGATAAAATAATATGCTTGGGGAACTAAAACAGTTAAGTGATTTAGCAAGCTGTACCATTATGTTGTGTTTGTAGGTGTGTGTGTAATGGCAATGGGGCATAAACTGACGAGAGATATCATTCCTTGAAGATGGTTAGGACTAGGTTATAGAACTATATGTCATGTAGAGAAGTTTTTAAGGGTTTTATCAGAAGAATTTTATGTCTTAGAAACATAATAATATAATAACTTTTATGTATTAGAAAAAGCACTTCAGCAGAACTGTGGAGGATAAATAAGAAAAGTCCAAGTTACTAAATAAGTATTTCAATCATCTAGATTAGAAAATATGAATGCTTGAACTATTATTGGGAATGGAGCCCAGGGGATGGAAAAAAAAAAAAGGAGAGTCAACAGAACATGGGCTTTGCTGAATATGGAAGATGAGTGACAATGAGAGGGATGTAATTGGGGTAACCAGAAAGTTTCCTTTTGCATACTGCTATCCACTGAGATAACCAATGCAGGTAAAGAAGAGTATTCTTAATAGGAAAGGAAGACAACAGGCTTGAGTCTGAGAGCCTGTGCAATATCTAGGTAGAACTGTCCAATAGGGATTACAGGTTTGCATTTTAGGGAGGGATTCAAGCTTAGAATCATAAAGCTATCGGTTAAGGTTATGCAACTTGTGGAGGTAGCCCCAGCACAACGTATGTTTTGAGCAAAGAAGCAGAAGTAGAACAGTGGAGAACGATATTTACAGGGTAAAGCATAAGTAGAGAAATGAGCTAGAGAAAGAAAACGAGAGAGACTGGTATCCTGAAAACTCAGAGGGTAACAGAGTTTTATGAAGGAAGGAAGTGATCAGTAACATTACCAATGAAACAACTTTACGCATGTGCAGGACATATATCTAACTTGAAAAAACTGGCATTCAATTATACATTTAATTTGTATTCGTGAAATGTGTTCATTTCATTTATGTACCAAATGATTAATAAATAGAAAAGTCATAATAAACCTGAAATTCAAAGCTGTTATGTTTAGTGAAGTATAGTCTAATAATCTTTAATGACAAACCACCAAATTTCTCGTGAATTTTTTGATGCTTAATTTGTTCTATTGCAAACATTGCCCTCTGCTGGATAATAGTTGTAACATCAAGCATAGATTGCCTTTCTGAGAAAGAAAACCTCCACTGGCTGTGAGCAAATGAGTGGGAGTGTGGTGGCAATTGAAAGGAAGTTGAGGTTGAGGTCCTTCAGTAACTTCCAAAGAATGTATGAAAGTCATCCCTACTGCCTGTGATTCTGCTCACCGAGGACTTAAAGTCAAATGCTATTTCCCTGCCATCCAAAACTTGATTTACTTAAGGCTGCCACAGAGACAAAAAGTATGCATGCTGTGATCGAAGTAAAGTGTCTTGAGAGATGAGGTCCTTTTTGTGATTTTTATAAATATTTCCTAAGGACCACCAATCACAGTGGTTTTACTCCAGGCTCTGTGACCTAGAAACAAGGGTTATCCATGCATCTCATTCAAATTTAGAAATCTCAAGAAGGAGTGTAAAAACAGAAGAGTGACAACCTGCTATGGTTTTGTTTCCATTATAGGCCACTTATTTGTAAAGCTGGATTTAAAACATCCAGTCAAGGCTATTTCCACTATTACAGTACCCGGCTATCACAAAGATGGCCCTTTGGTCGATGCTACCTGTTCTCTTCACATATTATCACCTTAACATCTGCTATATTTTGTTGGAAGTTCAATGTCTTCTAAAAATTATTAAGATATTAATTGGGTGCAGTCAAAGTCAATAATAACAAGCAGTTAGTGAATGAAATGTGAAAGGCTCCTTGGTCTACTTTGCACTGCAGCCTAATCTATGTCCAAATCACAGAGGTAACCACTTCTAAGTTCTGTGTACTCTTGCAGGAAATTTTCATGAATCTGCAAGAATATTTAGAATAAGAACTTTAATTTGAAGCCCAGTTGGTAGTTGAATCAGAAATTGAAGATTAAATTTTACTGAAACTCTTATATCAACCCAGCATCAACTGCAATGACAAACTTAACCCTAAAGCTAGAACTAACCCATTATTTCAGTGTAATGCCAAAATCCAAGATAACACTACCTTTCATAAGCTTCTCTTATCTTCTTCCTTCTTCTCTCCTACTTTCCCCCACTTTTCTGGAATGATAGTGAAAACAGAATTGAAGAAAAAGAAACCATAATCAACTCTAAAGACAAAAGATTTGTTTCAAAAGTACTAAATGTAAACTATTACATTTTTATACAAACAGGATTTATTATTCGGTCAACAAATATTTATTGTGTCTTAAATCTCAGGCCTTGTTCTAGGTGCTGGGAAAAAAGCAGTGAACAAAATGAAGAAAGTCTTGGTCCTCGTGTCGTTTACATTTCCTGGGTAGATAGGCAATAAATACATAGCTTTATAATATCAGATGATGGTAAGGACTATGAGAAAAAAAAAGCACATGAAAGGGATAGAGAGTAAAAGTGATGCTATTTTAGTGAGAGTAAAAGTGATGCTATTTTAAATAATGAAGACAGGAAGTTCTCATTGAAGGGATGATATTTTAACAGATATATATCTGTTAAAACAGAATATATATCTGTTAGAATATTATCCCTTCAATGATAACTTCCTGTCTGCATATATCTGCATATATATATATATATATATATATATATATATACACATACATATATATATGTACAGATACATATATATATGTATATGTATATGAACTGAGGGTGTCAACAATGTGGACATCTGGTGGGAGAGTATTCAAGACAGGCTGTTGCAAAAACTCTAAGGTGAGATTACGGTTGGTGGGTTAGAAGAGGTCAATATGGCTGTAACAGAGTGAACTAGGTAAGAGGAGTAGGAGGTGAGGTAAGAATGGTAACGAGGTTCCAACTCATGTGGGGCCTTGGTTACAATAGTAAAGACTTTGGAATTTATTCTAAATATAATGGAAAGTCATTACAGTATTATGGGGCATAACATGATCTGATTAGGAAGGCTCAGACAATGGTTGTTTTTACGTAATATGGGTAGGTGTTGGTTTTGTGGAGGTTGAGGGTGGCCATGATAATTGGAGTTGTTAAAATTAGTAGTGAGATTAAGATTAGGGGGCTAAATAGGTTTATTACTTTTATTTGGAGTTGCACCAATTTTTTGACTCCTAAGGCCAACGGATAACTACCATCCTTTAAAAGTGTAAGAAAGCCATACCGTTAGTTATGGAGGCATGAGATAGCAGTTCTTGCATACTTTCTTAGTAAATAAGAAGTTTTGTGTTCTATTATTAGATGCACAATCTAACGTTTTGGTTTAAACTATATTTACAGTATAGGGTTCCTAGAATAATTTTGGGGTTAATGGATAGGAGAAGCAGGGCTGTAAGGCGTATGGCTATGAGTGTGTTTTGTCGTGTAAAGGAGGGGGTGAGGTTGTTGATGTGGTATCTCTGTTTGCCTCGTTGGGTTGTAATGAGCATGTTCAGGGAGTACAGGGCTGTGATAACAGTATTAGCCCCTATAAGGATGATGGACATGGAAGACCATGAGAATGTTGATATTACTACGAATAGTTCCCCGATTAGGTTAATTGTTGGTGGAAAAGCCAAGTTGGTGAGGCTTCCTAGTAATCATCAAGCCGCTATTAGGGGCAGGATGGTTTGCAGGCCACAGGCTAGGATATGGTAAGGCTGTGAATGAATTCATAGTATTGAGAATAGTATTGAGGCTGTAAGGCCGTGGGTGATTATTAGGGCTGTTGCTCCTATGTAGCTTCAGGGTGTTTGGATGAGAATAGCTACAATTACTAGTGCTATGTGACTAACAGAGGAGTATGCAATGAGTGATTTTAGATCTGTTTGGCATAAGCAGATAGAACTGGTTATGATTATTCCTCATAGGGACAGTATTAGGAATGGGTACGCCATGAAGTTTGTAATGAGGTTTAGTAGTGCTGTGATTCGTAGCATGCCGTAGCCTTCTAGTTTTAGAAGGATGGCTGCTAGGACTGTGGACCCAGCGATTGGTGCTTCTACATGTGCTTTTGGTAGTCAGAGGTGTAAGCCGTAGAGTGGCATTTTTACTATAAATGCTATTATGCATGCTAGTCATAGGAAGATGTTGCTTCAGGAAGGAGATAGTGATTGTAGTCAGTACGTCGAGAGTAAAAAGTTTAGGGTCCCCGTGATGTTTTGAATATAGATTAGTGTCACTATAAGAGGGAGGGACCCAGCTAGTGTATAAAATAGGAAATAAAGTCTTGCGTTTAGTCGCTCTGTTTGATCTCCCCATTGGGTGATAATGATTAGGGTGGGTAAGAGTGTGGCTTCGAAGAGGATATAAAATATAATTAGTTCAGTGGCAGTAAATGTTGTAATTCAAAATACTGAAGAAAGCTCTAAGCAAGTAGTAGAACATTAACAACAAAGGAAATGTAAAATGAGAAGAAAAGTAAAGAAAATAAGAGGAAAAATTATTGTGTCCAGTGTTTGATTCTTTGTAGAAAGAACAGAGAAAGTTTTCAAAGAAATAATTGAAAAACTTCCCAGAATTAAAGGGTTGAGCTCAAGATTAAGAAATCCACTAAATGGCTGTTCAGTGATTAAAAAAAAAACACACAAAAAACAAAAACAAACAAACAAACAAAAAGAAAAACAAACATACATCAATGCACAATGCACGTCATTGTGAAATTTGAAAAAAAAAAAAAAACTACCAATATCTCCTTTTCATGAAAAGTAAGACTTTTAACATTTTAAAAAGAAAATAGGAGAGTGTGTTACAAAATCAGGGTAAGAAAATGTTTCTTAATAAATACAAAAGGCAAAAAAAAGTAAAAGATCAATATATTTGAATGTATCAAAAATTTAAAATATTTGTAACAAAAGTCACCATTCAAACACTGAAACAGGGCTGGCCCAGTGGCTCAGGTGGTTGGAGCACTATGCTCCTAACGCCCAGATCGCTGGTTAGATTCCCACATGAGGGGTAGGGGGAGTGGTGAACAACAGCTCTCCCTGGAGCTGGGCTGCTATGAGCAGCTGGAGGTCGGCGTGCATGCAGTACTGTGAGCGGCTGACTAAAGGACTGGAGACTGACTGACTGCCTCAGCTTGGGGGGAGCACAATGCTCATAGCATGGGCCAGGGATCTGTGTACTACAAAACTAGACTAGGAAACAATGGCTTGAACCAGAGTGGAGAGGGGGTGGCAGAAGAAGGGGGAAAGAAAAGAAATACCTAAAGAGAACTTAGACATGTTAGCAGAAGTCAATTTGGGAACAAAAAAAAGACTATAAAAATAATTGAAAGGTGGCAGTCAATGTAAATATTAAAAAATTAAATAGAAAAACACTTAAACAAAGGTTAAGCCATAAGCAAGGAGAAAATATTTTCAAAGCATGTAACAACTAATTATTATCTAGAATTTATAAAGAACTCCTATAAATTATTAAGGAAAAATACCCTACTCTACTGCCACCCTAGATAAACATAGACAATGAGAACAGGCAGTGCACTAAAGAGGAATTGCCAAATGGCCAACTAACATATGAAAATATTTGCAACCTTACTAATAGTTAAAGGAATAAAAAAATAAACCATGATAGTGTCTCATGTTTGCAAATTTTAAAAAGTACAATTAAACCCAGTGTTTTAAGGATCTGGATAAACTGGAAAACCAATTTTCGACTACTGGAAATGTAAACTGGTCTGCTAGTCTGGAGAATACTTAGGCAAGTCCCAGTAAAGAGGAAAATGCAAATGATCTTTGGCCCAACGATTTTAGTCCTAGAGAATGCTAGAGCATGTTTACAAAATATGTGTAAAAATGTTTACTGTAACCCTGTTTGTAATGGTGAAAAATTGGAGACAATCTAAATGGCCACAAATAGGAGAATGAATATATAGTGTTGGAGAACACAGTGTAATATTTATACAAAAGTGAAAATGAATGTGAAACGCTTGATAGCGCCAGAATGAATAAATCTCTAAAAACATAATATTGAGATAAAAGACGAGCTATGGATAGTGTATACAGTGTGCATAACATTTGGAAATATTAAAAAAAACAATAGTAAATATATCTATGGATGCACATACGGAAAAACTATGCAGTGATATTCATGGGCATGAGAAGTAACAAATTCAAGATAGAGGCAGGAAGAATAGGGGGGTTACAGGGAGTTTCAACTCTACAATATTTTGTTTCTTAAGCGGGCAGGTGAACGTATGTATGCTCATTATATTAATCTTTATAACACATCTGAAATATTTCATAAAACCAATATGCACAAAGCCTTATCCTTTTTGCCAAAGATGTTAAAACAGTAGTATGGCATACTATGGCAATAAATAACATATTATGTGAATGTATAAAAAGTGGTGTTACTACAAGGACTTTGGGGAGGGTAGATTAGCTAGTGAAGGTATAAACTGGGGGTGCCCCAAAAAATATATACAAGTGGACACTTTGGTCAGTGTTGCTCAAGCAGTAATCAATGTGCCGTAATCAGAAGTGTCTGGATACAGATGGTAACCACTTTGAGCACCTCTCGTAATTGCAGAAGTCAAACGTGATTTTTATTCATCTTTTGTTATCAGTATGTATTGACTATTGCAATTTTAATAGTCTTTTCCTGCCTTAAAATGTGTATACATGTTTTTGACATCCTCTGTATATATGATTTTCCTTGCTATATAAAGAGAAACTTATATGACTATCTTTGCTGGTTGTTATAGAATAAGGACAATTTTAAGACTATTAGAAAAAAATCAGTTGTTTTGACACATGATTAAGTTCACGTTAGTCTACAGTTGCTATCCATAAGCCATCTTGCCTTTTCACTGCCAAATAGGCAAATTAAATAGGGATAGGGTCACAGTTATGACCCTGAATTTTTTGTCTTGGTTGTAACACAAATTTCTGCAGTACACAAGTCATTTGAGTTTATTTTTGTTAATTAACTTGCTAGGAGTGAATGGGTAGTTTCAGGAGCTTCAGCTTGGTCCTCTCTACCATGATAGTTCTTAATCTTTGGGTCAAAGAACCAATGTGGGGATTTTGAGACGGTCTAAGTATACTGATTTTTACTCTCTAGTGTGGAACTGGAGAATTACCCATAGGATCTATCTGTAGTCCTACTGAAGCTACTCTGAGATGTACTTGGGCCAAAACTTCATTGTCTTGACCTGAGTTCTATTCTGATCCATGTACTATAGGGTTATTTCAGGTCTTCAGAGGTCAGCAGTAAGTCACTATCTAATAAACCACAAAGCAGTTTTTCCCTGTCAGTTACCTTGACAAATGGCAGAGGTTTCTTTGAGGGAAGGTTTGACAAAAGGTTCATGGAATACATTATGATGGCATTGCTGGGTCCTTTCTCTAGGAACACGGCCTCCCCCTAAACTGAGGAGGCCAAATATATGAATTTGTTTAGATCTAGTAACTTGATAAGTGTCTGTAAATTATCACTATAGCAACTTCTTTCACATTTCTGCCAACAGACTTAGATATGTATATATTTTTAATTATTGTTGGAAATAGCATCTTCTCTTGTCATCTTTGGCCTATAGATGCCAGTGAAAACAGAGCTTTTCAAGGGTGCAGGGGCACACCTTCATCAATGGATTTTTTTTAATGCTTTACTGAAAATAAGAGTTTATGAGCCCTCTGTTTTAGAATCTTTGGATATATTTATTCATAAGAGTTACACAAAACTGTAAGTACATGTTAACAATTATGAGTAAAGAATTTATTAGATGCAGCATTACATTTTTATGTATAGTTCACAGTAATTGAATTTGCTGTTTTTATTACCTGGTTTTCTTTATTCCGATATTATCACATTTAATTGATGAAAGAGGATGTATTTAATCGAAGACTTTTTCAAAACTTGTTTGATCATTTAAAAGAAGTCAATGAAATTTTTATAGTAATTTTCTTTTCTATGGAGTCACTTTGCTCTTGAGAAGAAGTATTACCCTTAAAGTATCTTTTATTTTATTGCTAAAGGGCATTCACAGGTAGCTCTGCAGTTTTCTTTCATGTTTTTAACATCACACCCTTGGTGTCTGGTCAACCAGTCACAATTTGAGAATTTATCCACGTGCATGCAAACATTGGCTAAAATGAAATAAAAGATAAATAAAACGCTGCTTCTTGGACTAAAGTATTAGTTATACCAAACTATATTATCCCAGGGAAAAGCCATTTATTCTTTATATATTGTATTATTCATAGATCGCTACAAACATTAAGAAGTAGTATTCTTAAACTGCTTAATAAACATGTCTGATGTAGCAGTTAAAGGTTTCACACAATCCAGATGTTTATGAAATCAGATAAATTTCCCTACCATGTTTCAACAAGGGACGCAGTAACAGAAATAAACTTAATTTCCAATATATTTCAGGTGTTGTTTATTTAGCCCAGTGTGTATGTGTGTTTGTATATGTGCTGTCATATCTGCCTGTGCACTGAGTGGATTGTACAAAGAGGCCAGCATAAATGGGACGTCAAACCCACACTCACACCCTATTCAACAAGCCAGACAAAGAAACAGTGTCCTATACTAGTAGTGGCTCTGGTATGTGTACTTATGTGTGTATGTAGTGTCCGGGGGTTAATAGAAGATGGGCTGGAATCTGCAACATATGTGCTTAAAATAGCCCCAAGTTCTTTTTCAGGTAACTGCTTCCCCTGAAATGCAGCTGTTAGGGACGAATCAAGTGATGTAGTGGACAGAGAATGTGTTTGTATTTGTGTGTGTGTGTGTGTGTGTGTGTGTGTGTGTGTGTGTGTGTGTGTAGGGGTGGCCATACTGAGGAGAACATCACCAAGTTTCCCTTTCATATATTCCCTGGCTTTTATTTAGGGGTGGAAACAAATCAAGCCTGACCTTATCTGAAATAGTAGAGTCAGTTAGTTTCTATGCTTTTGCGTTTCCCCTCCCCAACTGAGAAAAAATAGGAGCTAACTGATTAGAAAGACTCATGGGAAACTTTATCTCCACTTTGGCTTGGGTTATCTTTGCTCTGCATGATTACGTCAATGTCTGTCTTATTTTTGTCATCACCACTCTCACATGGCCCTGAACTTACCACTTTCATATTTGTAGGTCTGTTTTTATTGCCAAGATCAAAAAGACCGAAGTAGGAAAAGGAAGGTCCAGAAGCAGAATAAGGTCATACATATAGTAGGGCAGATTCTGAGACTGTCACACTCAGCAAGGTCTAGACATGGCTACTTAAAGATGCAGAATGGATATTACTTACTGCAAAGCCCATTATCACAATGATCAGTGCAGTCTGCACAGGGTTCTCCTCGTTTGTATGGGGTTATCTTGGTGTTCACGTTTCCTCTGGCAATGGAATATTTGAAGGACAGAATTAGTGACAAGTCTAAGAAATACAGGATTGTGCCATAGGAGGAGAATATACAGCAAGAATCACAGGAGATCAGAAAAGGGAGAGAGAGATTTCTGAAGGTTGGATCCACAAAGACAATTTCAAGGTAAATTGGTATGATTTAAATATATGAAGAGAAAAGGAGATGTGTTTCCACTGCCTTTACACTAGACTAAAGGCACGCCATCAGAAGACAGGTTTGTAGCAAGGTTCCTAAGAATTTTGGGGATTGACAGCTCACAGAATATTTCTTCTTTATTGGATAAATTTGCTTTGTTTGAAGATCTATTATGCGCCATGAACTGTGTTAGGCATTTAACATAAGTTATCATATTTAATCTTTAGAAAAACCCTGCAAGAAATGCATTCCTGTTGCCTCTTTATATAAATATAAAGGAGGAAAAAAGAGCTGAAAGTTGTTAAGTTATTGGTGAACTAAAGGCCACACAACTAGTAAGTGACAGAGCCAATATTTGTACTTGAACCTTGTAGACCACAGAGCCCATTCTCTATACACCATCTAACAATAGCCCCACGGTTTTATCACCCCTTAGAATGTACTGCTTGTCCTTCCCCGTCTTTCCCAATTTTCTCCTATCTTCAAAACTCTCCCTCAAATCTCTCCTTGAAGCTACCCTATCTATAACCTCAGGTTGTTCAAAAGGGTTGAATTATAGCTCAAGGTGCAGGTCATTTGGCCTACCACATACCAAAAGCAGTCCCTTGTGCTGTACTTACGCAGGGCAATACTGGCAAACATAGTAATATTGAAAATTCTTGCGAGGACAGTAGGCGAATGCACAGCCAAGCTGGTGGGAAGTGGCCCAAACAAGCTGTAAGTGAAAAGTTTAAAATACAATCATTTTAATTAAATTTATAGTGCTCACATTGTGTGACTTATTTGTTTCCTAATACCCTATTAGAAGTTATTCATGAAGGGAATTTTAAAAACTGAAAAATATTGTCTTCAGAGTTTAAAATTTCTAAACTTGATGATTATACTTTTTAAACTATCTCTCCCAACTATGGGACTTCATTTAACATCCAAGAAAGCTTTATATAGCCACGATACCTTTGTTATAACAGTGAATCATCCTCAAATTCATAAATATGTGGACAATGGAGTATTGGGAAACAAGGGGAATGTCACCAAGGACAATTTGACTTTTGCAGGAAAAAAGAAAAAATCTTGTTGATTTTGGTTTTTTTTGGTTTTGATTTGTGTGTGTGTGCATGTGTATGTGTGTAGATAATCTTAGGGGTCAAATATAACTTTTCTTTAGTGATTATATAATACAAATGATACTTACTCAACAACTTAAAAATATTTTACATATGAGTTAATATTCTTGATTATCTTTAGCATTTCATCCTGTGACTAGCCCAGAGAAAATAGCTCAAGACTTGTTTAAAGGTCATTTAGTGTTGTTTAAATATAGTCAAAGTTAATCCATCACTTTATTCCCAGAGCTGTTATTTAAAAAAATCATTTTGGTAAATCAAGGTCACAATGACCAGATGAGTGTGGGTATCCAAGAGATAGTGGGTGGATGCTTATAGATATATTAATGGGTAACACATACTTTGTAAAGTAGAGTGGCTTTCATGCTCAAATATAGATTGCACAGCTAAGATGTGTGGTTGGAATTCCCAGAATAAACTGAGGAGAAAAAGTAATTCTGGGATGGTAGTGGACAAAAACCATTAAGCTTTTATCATTTCATTTTTACCTGGGTGTAATGGCCAATTTTAGCATTTGTTCGAACACTTCCAATTCCATATCTAAAATCTTTAACTTCATCATACAGAGATTGGATTACATCTGTCCATGATGTGAAATTAGTTGACATGAATAAATTCTCTCCACAGCCAGTAACTAAAAATTAGAAAAAGACAGGGTACCAATAGTGAAACTAACACTTGCAAAGAATTCTCACTAAAAACTATTAGAATATCATATTTCAATTCTTGTGATCAATATCACCTACCAAGGATGAACAGTCATCGCTCATTAACTGATCTATTGGAGAAATCTAATTTCAATTTCAAAAGCTTTGTTCTGTGAATTGTAATCCTCCACCCTCGACATATGAATAGCTCTTTTAAAAATGTAAATAATGACTCATTTTCAAACTGGTTATCTAGCTTAACACAGTCATAGTCATTATTTTGGTAACACTAATAAAGTGATTAATACTCAATCAACAAGTATTGATTATCTGCTATGCCTTTATAGTACAAATAGAGGTGATATTAAAATATGCTAAAGACATGATTTAGACCTTTTGAGTGTTGGCTATCAAAACAAGAGGAGCACATGTGAAGCAGGCAGTAAATAGTAGACCAGACATAAGATAGGATATCCAGTGGGAAAATTAAATCAGAGCCATGAATGCAGGAGTGACCATGGCATTTCTATGGTGAGGAAGAAGCTGACCAGATTTTAGTAAAAAAGCCTCAAATCAGTTGGAGTAGAAAGGACAGGTGGGGCCTTGGAAGTGAGGTAGAGATTTAATTCTGCATTAACATAATTTATACTTATGTTCTAGAAAGTAACACTACAAGAAGTCATTATTTTCACTAGGGATTTGTAGACTGGTAATTTTGACTACAATGTATTAAGTGGAAGATTTTTTAGATTTCAAGAATAAAGTTGGCATATGGCTATATAAGGACAATGAGGATCTATCTACCTTCACTGAAGTTCAGGAAAAAAATTGAAAACAATTTTTTGTTGTTTTCCTCTCTTATAGCTTTTGCCTTTGACCTTTAATTCAGACTCATTTTACAATTTTTGGCTTGCAGAGCAGGAATAATGAGATTTTAGGGCAAAAGTTTAAAGAAAGAAGACAAAGAAATACAGGAAAGGGAGCAAGGTACCTGTGTCCGGGGATAGGTGATAAGCCTCAAACCAACAAACAAAAACTAGATCACCAAACTGCCATATTTCACCACTTTGATACATTTTAGTTAATTTTTGTTTTTTATAAAATGATACATTATTCATTGAAGAAGTTTGACTTACAGCTAATTTGCCGTTTCTCTGGAGTACTGTGACCTAAATGGCACTGGCTGGCCCAGTTTTCAGCATTCCTTGCAACTTCGTCATTCCACGTCTTGAAATAAGGGCCAGACATTTAGAAATGAAAATATGATGCTTTTATGAGATAATCATGATTTATATGATTACATTGAAAACAAATGCCTATTTGATGAATAATTTTAGTATTTCTTATTTTTCCATTGTTCTACCAAAAGATACATTTCTCTCTTTCCTAAATGATTCAGTTATCAGGAAGTATCTCTCTATATGGGGTCACTGATTAAATATTTTAGAGAAAGAAATAGCCATCCAGCTTCTCAGCACCAAAATAAACATTTCAAAACCAAGGCATGCTCTTTTAGATGGATAATCACAGGATATGTACATATATATATATATATATATATATATCCATATATCCATATGATAGCCAGAAAAAATATATATATACATTTAAAAAATTATATATATATGTTTATATATATACATATATATACATACATACATATATATATATACACACACACACACACACACACACATACATATATGCCAGCTTACTAGCTTGGGGATATGGCTATTTAATTAGAAATGAGAACTAAGTATGTGTTCTCCCTCCCAATTTCTATTACACTTGCAGCAGTCTTCATATACCAAAGGTGCCAAAAAATGTATACAAATGGACACTTTGGTCAACGTTGCTGTAGCAGTAGTTCGCTATAATTAGAAGGGTCTGGACGTTGATGGTAACTACTTTGAGCACCTCTTGTAATTGCAGAAGTCAAACATGACTTGTATTCATCTTTTATTATTGGTATATATTGAGTATTACAATTTTGATAGTTTTTTCCTTTCTTAAAATGTGCGTACATGTTTTTGTCATCCTCTGTATATATCAATATATTGCCAGATGCTATAGTAAGCATTAGTACGTTTGTGTTGTACTATATGAAATATAACAGTGTGAAGGACAAAAATGCATGGGAAATAAATACTTAACTTTATCTCATATATGCAAAATAGAAAAAAGTAGGAAAATAAATGTAAAGAACAATTTAGTACTATCATAATTCAGACAAATTAAGCCAAGATTGCTAGATATTACTTTCAAGAGAGAAAAAACAGTTCCAATCTAAGATGAGAAGAGATGTTCAGAAAAAAGCAGACAGCTTATATCTCTGAGAAAGCAATGTCAATTACTTATTATGGTCATAAGGTATTTACCTTGTTCAATTCACACAGCACTCTTGCTTAGAAATGAAGCTAAACATAAGACTCAGTAGAAAAATCTTTCCCATAGCCTAGATTAAGCAACAGTTTTCAGAGTCTCAGAAATGGAATGAATCAGAAAGTTAACAGATCCTATTTCTAATTAATTTAGGAATTAATTAGAAAAATACTCCAAAAAATACACATTTGCCCTGTGATTGAAATATATGTTCAGTACCTCTTAAGATAGCTCATTGTAGCACTAATTGCTAAATAGACTTTTTGATCTCTTGCTGTATAGTATAACTTCCAAATACCTTTGATTTGTTGATTCTAGCTCAACTCTTTTAGAAACTTAAGAACCAATCTAATTCATTTGTCATATGATAACATTTTACATACTTGAATTGGGAAGAGAAACAGTTACTCGTTTTTATTGAGTTTCCCATATGTTCCTGACATTGTATTTATACTACTATTTCTCTGCTAATCCTCACAAAGATGTAGCAAAGTTTGAATTATCATTTCCACTAATAGACAGCAAATCTGAAACTCTTCCAGATTAAGTAATTAGCCTAGAGTCAACTATCCTGTTCTCCTGGGATAGTCTTTATTTAGTCTAAATAGCTCTTATTCATCATATTTTGGATTCCAGGCTCCCCACCCTGCTAATCAACATCTTCTGTGTATACTCCTTTTATTAATATGTTGTCCAAATCTGTACACATTCGATAGCATATTACCTGCGGATAGCCAAAGAGAGACTCTCATTGTTCAGATCTACAAACTATTTTATTATATAGTTCGAGTTTTCATTTGAAGTTTGACACATAATTATTGAAGTAACGTAATTTACAAGGTTTCTTCCACGTCATCTGCCCATTAATTATACCTTTATCCTATACTGATAGAGTCAATATGATGTATTTTAGTTCAAATGCAGTGTTACATTTAACCACTAGCCAATATGACAACTTTCTAATGAAATACACAGATTCAAGTATTTTACATATATAGATCTTGGTTTACTGTTCATTGCTCACTGGTTAGATGCTAACTGATAATGATCTATCAACAAGACACAACTTACCATTTTAAGCATGTTACAGGCACTGGGATGTGCCATTCTTCTAAGGTCATTGTGCTTGTTAAGAATTTCCATTTGGACTGATGGATATTTGGTCGATAAAGATAAATCTGAGATATTTGACTTCAAAATGAGGGAAAAAGTAGAACAATGTTATAACATTGAAAATCAAAGTAACAAAACAACAGATTTTAACATGGAAGTTAATAAAAATGTTTAGTTTTGTGTTCTCCAACTTTAGCATCAAACTTACCCAGAGTGCTTGTTAACATAGATTGCTGGGCTCCACCTTCCAGAGTTTTTGTTTCAGGAGACTAAGTGGGGTCAGAGAATTTGCATTTCCAACAAGTTCTCAGGGACCACCCTTTGAAAATCAATAGTCTGTCATAGAACCGTTGTGGGGAACTTGGGCCTGTCCTTTTGAATATCATCATTTTTTTTTTTTTGCCTTTAACAGTAGATTAATGTGATCCATGAGACCTGTTTACACATGATCTTATCTCATAACATGCAAAAGTTTAAAGCCCTCATCAGTGTCCTAATTCATACCAGAAAACCCAATAGAAAAAAAAATAGTACCTAGAATTCTGCAAAAAGAGAATTTGAGTCATATGATAGCCAGCAAAAAAATATTTACTCAAACTATGGAGAATTTCAGGCTTAAAAATATATAGAGTGAAATAGAAAGAGACTATAATATATCCAGATATTATTTAGATTAAAAACTATGGGGTACCAATTAGATTCATTATCATGTAAAGATTATGAATAGTGTGCATATTTATGTTTAAACCGACCTCAAAAGATGTCTATTTCTGTCTTAATAAGGGCACAATTAGGAGGCAGCATTTTTTTTTTTAAATGGAAAAGTTACTCATGAAATATTATGGGCTATGAACACTGAAAGAAACCCCAGAAATCACTTGGTAAATGTGCTGGTTTTTTCCAGTTTGCTGTACCACCCAACCCGTGCACTGTCTCCCCTTCTCTGCCCTGAAGCTGACGGTTCTGGCCTGCACCACCGAGGCGCCTTTGTCTTGTGCTTTCTCCATCTGAGCCAAAGGGAGGCACTGGTAGCAGAACACAGGGTGGGAGGGGCTAGAGGTCAGGGTATTTCTTGCCCACTTCCTCCCTACTTCTACACTCCATTTCTGAGAGGAGATACCTCCATTTTGATCCTACTATTTATTATCTCTTCCTTTAGACCTGCAGACCTAGAGACTGAAAGGCTTCCAGGGCTTCTAGCCACTCTCTTTGTTCCTTTAACCCTGCTCCTTCCTCTGTAAATATTGCGTCATTAAAGCCCGTTCATTCAAAACATCTGTGTTGAAAAAAGAAATGGTAATTATGTGATATGATGGAGGTGTTAGCTAAAGCGATGGTGGTAATCATTTTGCAATATGTAAGTATATCAAATCAATACTCATACACTTCAAACTTACAGTGTTCTGTGTCAGTTATATCTCAATAAAGTTGGAACAACACAAAACAAAACATCAGTGTTGAATTCTGTTCCCTGTCTAAACTCTGAGTGAAAAAAACTCCTTTATTTTACCCATTGAAAACATAGATTCAGAAAGGTTAACTGAGTTATATAAGAATCTCTTTTTTCATGATATCCAAAACCCAATTACTTTAAATTTGGAAGTGCAAATTAATAAACAGATAGCATATCCCTTGTGCTTATAGGCTCTATTTTAATAATGAGAGCAACATATGGAAGCTACCATTGTTTCTTTAGAAAATAGCTTACCACATTAAGCATTTTGCTATCAGTGCACTCATGTGTTTTTCTTATTCTTTGGATTTAATAATAACCTCTTTTGACTCACTGGTCAAAAATCAATGAAGCACTTGGCAAAAGAAAGGACATTCTGAAATATAATTTCAGAGGATTCATAAGCATTTGAGTATATTAAGTCCACCATTAAAGATGGACAAAGTTGTGTAAATAACTGAATTAATATCTAATTTCTTTGTTTACTGCAACCTTTTACTTAGACATCATCTCACATTCACCTTCTCATATGCACTACTTTTCCTTTTCCAATTACACATTTACTAAACACAAAGCAGCAAAAATAGTCATTTATGTTTTAAGTGCTATGTGGATAACAATAGGGCTACATGCCAAATATACCTTTGAAGATATAGCTCACACCATTAAGAAAAGAAGCCAAAAGCAAATAATAACTGAGATCCTTGGTAGGTGCAATAGGTTTTCTAGAAGCCAACACTGAGTACTAAATAGCAGATCCTTTATAATCAACCTTGCTGATATTCATAAACATATTGTCATATTTTCTTTACATCTTAAAAAAAACTGTGAAATAACTTACATTTTTACTTTATGGAAATACTATTATATAATTTAGTTCTCAACACATTGTTGTAAGAATTATTATCCCCACTAAAAATTGAAAAAAATTAGGTTTAGAGATATTCCAGACCAGATAAACCACTCCTTAATAAGTATTGCTCAGAAGAAATGGTTACATTGACTAAAATTCTGTGCCCATTTTATCGATGTGGGCCCTGGAAATTAGACATATTAAAAATCTCCTATTTAAACTTATAAAATCAGGGAGCAAAGAAGCCAGAACTTGAACCAAATTCTTTGACACTAAATAAATCCTAGGGTCTTTCCAGGTCAACACACTGGCACCTAGAATGCAATTAGCGCTTAGGAAATAGCACTTCTAAATTTTAGTTAAAGTTAGTTTTACTTATTGTCTTTTGAGAAATATGGAAGTTGTATTATTATTCTTTTTGGTTTCCTCAAATAACTTTCTAGTCTGTAAAATGCTTGATTTCTCTAGAAGTAAAACACACTATCCCTTTAAATAAGTACAGAAATCAAAATATAATAGTCAGTTTCAAGGGTATAAAACTACTTTCTTTCTTCTGGTACAGCCTAACCTACTTGATCTTATAGTAAAGCTGCCAAGGCTTCTCTCCCAAGGAGGGAAAGAGGAAGTAGACACTTATAGGCCAGACCTTACGTTTCTTGTTTGAATTTTCCCTTTTGGCAAGGAGAGAGATATATGTCTTTCTTCTCTCAAAGCTCATATCTTTCTCTTGCTCACTTTCCATGTGCTTCTCATCCTGCTGCACTCTGTCTTCTGTCCCCACCACCAACTGAACTGGCATACGCCAAGACCATCACAACTTTTTCAGTGGTAAATATAATGGAAACTTTTCCTTCTTTATCTTACTTGTTTCAGTAGCTTGGGGAAATGTTGCATATATACTTCTTCTTGAATCACTTTCCCCCTTGGATTTGTGACGCTCTTCTTTCTTTCTTCCCAGTCTCTTTCCTTTTCAGCTTTCCTTCCTCTGGCTCACACTTAAGTATCAGTATTCTTCACAATTCTTTCCCAGGTCCCTTTTCCTTTTCACTTGATACATTTTCCACTTTTCTAGTTTCAATGCCATTAATATGCCGATGATCCCTAAACCTCTATCTCTAGCTCAGATCTTATTTACGCCTCACCTGAAACCTACCTGCCCCAGATGAATTCATTCTTGGCTCCTCTCAGAGCCTGATCATCATCAGATGCTCCCTATGCTGGTGCATGGCATCACCAGTCAGCCAGTGATGTGGCCACCCTCTCCTCACATTCCAGGTCCAACCAATCTCTATGTCCTATAGATTCTACTTTGGAATTAGACTCTCACTCCCATAATCAAGTAGAGGCCACTCTTGTGGCTTACTATCTACATGACTAAACAAGTTCCCAACTAGTTTCCCTACCTCCAGTCTTGTCCCTGCCATATGATAGAGTGATCTTTCTGAAATGCAAATCTGACTACATCACTCTCTAATGCGGACACTCTCTGATTGCACTTAACAGTGCTTAGAAGGCCCATGGGACCTGAGCCTCCTCTTATTACCCAACCTCATGGCATAGTACACCTCTTCTAATCCCACCAAACATGACTGTCTCTTACTTCTTCCTACTCCAGACTGGCTTATTCTCAGACTTGCATGCACTCTCTCTCGTTTATTTGTTACACTTCAAGCCTTAACCTTTTCCTCAAATACTTTCCTTTTTCTACTTCTACCCTCTCTCTTCACTGGTCTAAATCCTACTAATTGTATTATCATGAGGACTAAATGAAATAAAAATACAAAATGCTTAGAATTTTTTTTTAAAAGCAAATATTCAGTAATAATATTCTTCAGGACTTCATGTCTGCCTTCACAATGTACTTGTTATACTTTCTATTTTGCCTATTGACTCACAAGTCCTCTACTACTTTGAAGTGTTATGTGGACAGTTACTATTTTAATCTTATGTATTGCGCTACCCCTGGCGTCTAGCTCCATGTCTGCTAAAGTAGACACTACATAAGTGGCTGACGAATTCAACTACATTGAAATTCATTGAGCTAAAATTTGGAAGCCAAATGATAGTTTCATTTTTGAACTGTTGTTTAGGACTTTGTAATATCAAATATATACTTTTCTGGGTCTAGAGACTAACTCTTCAAGCACATGTTAAATCCTTCAATTAAACAACCTATTCGTGATAAAAATGAATTCCTTTAAGGCAAGTAGTGAGTTAATTTTATACTTCAGATTCATGCTATACTTCTCATCTGATGCTCCTTGCTGATCCACTGTCTTATTGCTCAGTAGTGTTAATCAGTAAAAATAGTTACTGATTGCTTTAAAGATGTGAACACGGTGTGAACCAAGGTACATTATGTGATGAGAGGATAGTTCTTTTTGCTCTCCATCCCAGGAGATTTGCAACCATCGTCTTATTGAATTAACATTCACCATGAGCTATGGGTAAGGCAGCCCTCTTAGTAGAGCGTAAAATCTGTCTTGTAAGTGAAATCCTTACCATGCCTGCAGCTTGTTGCAGCAGTACCACAAAGCATATGCTCACCAACATCATTGTCTCTGAGAAGAAATGAAGCACTTATGAGACTTATGAATAAATAAAAATAGCTTACTTTAGGAAAAAACTGATTAGAATTCTAAGGAATGGATTCACATAACTTTTTGTAGATTGAAACTTTTCTATGAGAATAGATTTTCTTGGTAAGATGGACAGTTTTTCTTAATAAACATCAGTCTCATTCTTAACTTACAAATGTAGGCTTTATTCCTATGTTACCCCTTCTTAGACTGGAACCCAGGAATATAGCAGCGACTTTTCTTAAAACTTTAAAAAGACAAGAATTTGAGACCCAAAGGCTAAAAACTAAAATTGACCTGTAATAATTCATGTGATGAGCCTCTCCAATTGTAAGGAACTTAATTTAAAGCCTTGTTTTAAAAAATTTCTCTCTGAGTCATCATAATCTTTAACGTACCACTGAAAAAAGTAAGTTGGAGATATGCAAGGTTATACACCAAAGTAATACCATTGGATACTTCTTAAGAGGTATAAATCCTCTTAAGATGGATTTACAGTTTCATTACAATTTTACTTTTAGTTCCTATAATTCTGTTATTATTATTATTATTATCAAACAATTGCCAAGTGTTACTTTTATAATAATTCTCTCTTTTATGTCAAAAGTTCTTGAAATAACTTCTTCAATCTGATTCTTCTTTAAATTTCAGTCTTATTCTTCTTTATAACCATTAACTATTAAAATTCGCTATCATTATCCCATTAGGGTTCCTGTATGAAAAGTTGGACAGACTGTCTTCTTCAATTAATTTATGGACGTATGATTTGAGTATCCTGAATACCCTAGTAGCTTTGTCCTGCATGTACTTCAGTTTATTTATAATCCCATTAGAAAGTATTATGCCAACTATAAATATAATATTCCATGCACGATCCACCCTTTGGTTTATTTGGTGTGTTAAACTAAGGCAATGCTGAGAAAAATATTTGAAATAAATCTTAATAATTAATACAGTCCCATCTACTAGTAGTAAGGTTGAGAATAAGAGGAAAGGCTATGAAAGTTTTTCCTCCCACCATGGATAGCTCTTATCATTAAATAATGCAGCAAATGTTTTACCTGAGATGAGCAAATGGGAAGGATAAGATGTTCCTATGTCCAAAGAGAGATGAATGTATTTTGATCTTCAGCACAGCAATATATATAGATATGGAACACAAATCACTTCTCTTTCCTGTTTGGTTATGCTGAATTATGCAAAGTGGTAGTAATGTGTTATGGTGAATATTTCTTATAGATCTTATCACGTGTTTCAGTAAAAAATAAGCCCATTATTTAATTCTAAAGAAGAACTACGTTAATAACTGACTGCTGTTCTCCTGTAATTAGGTTTAATAATGTTAGTAATGACAGGTTAGGGAAGGCCTAAGCTTTACTTGCAATGGTCTAGAGAGCATGACACTATTTAGCTACGTAATGATTTATATATTTTGGTTCTCAATAGCATCCCATGGAATCACACACTAAGTAGTTTCAGTAAATTGCCTTTATGTAGTCTTAGGATTACATAATATATATTACAAAATCTACCATTATGTTCTATTATGAAAATTGATCATACAATTGAATATGAAATTTAATAAGCCTAAGAAAATTTTACCTTATTTTCATTATCAAATGCCATAATATTAAATCAAAATGTTCAAATAATGTTTTAGAAATATAGTAGCACAACTTACTAAAAGAAAATATCACCCATATATATCAAAAGAGGGAAAATGATCTTTACATATATAATAAATTTGTTCTAAAAACTGCTAATTTCTCATGCTTTCATTAAAAAATAATTTTCCTCCAAGACCATGTTAACCTAGATCGGAAAAGCAGTACCATAGTGTTTTAGGGGGTGGGTTCGAAACCAGTCATATCTCAGCATCACCACCCACTAACTGAGAAAACCTGAGTAAGTAATATATCCTCTTTATGCCTCAATTTCCTCATTTGTAAAATTAGTAATATTAATAACCACAAGATGTTAGGGTTATTATTAAATAATTCAATTCATGTAAAACACTTAGTGCTTGTAATGTGGTTATTTTGGGACCTAGTACTTTACTCCAAGAGTTCTGCAAGGAATTTCACCTATCAGTGCAGTCAGTAAGATACAGGCAAACTTCAGTACGAGCAATGAAAAATAATATAAATGAAGCCATTTCAAAATGTAGTCGGAGCTGCCATCTCAGAGGAACTCACGTGTACTTTCTCTCGGACCTTCAGCATGTTAAAACTGGGCAAATCACATTTGGACTGGGCCTAAAGCAACATTATACTTCAAACAACTGTTTGCAAAGCTAAGAGGAAAGCAGATATTTTGATTTCTGGACTGAAAATTAAGGACATTCTTTAGAATTAGCATCACTATGGTAGCTTACCTGCCTCGATAGAAATTCCTTCCTTCTATTCATGTAATTATTCCTCTTCCCTTTCTCATAAATACCCCCTTCCTTTACCTTCTTTTTGGAACACTATTTGGGTTTCTAGCTGATCAGTGTTTCCCAAATAGTCATTCTTTTGGATCTCAAATAAACACTCATTGCCTGTCACTTTAGCCTTTTATTTTTAGGTTAATAGAGCTGTGGAAACAACAAAGCCAGCAAAAGTGCTTCGACCCCTCCTGCCAGTGTCAGGCAAAAATTCAGGTAACTTTTATGTCCAGGCAGGCACTTATATACTGGAGAGTACTTGTGGAAATCCCTCTTCCTAAAGGGAGATTACAGCACACCACTGAAGGAAAAAAAAAAAAAAAAAAAAGAAAGAAAGAAAGAAAGAAAAAGAAAAATTGGGATTTGCTCACAGTGGAATTGGTTAGAGAAACTTTCCTGGCACCACACTTCACTCAGGGAAACATTGTGCAGGGCTGATTTACCCAGCAGAAGCAATCTTTCCCACAGGGGAAAAGGAAAGCTGTGCATGACAATCTGGCTACTCCAACTAGGCAAAATGAAGCTGAAGAAACCCATTTCTTTCCACCAACACCTAGAATGCTAAAGTGGAAGTTCTAGCCTGGGGTTTGGGAGGACATTGGAAAAGAGGCAGATAAGAATTTCAAAAGGTGTTAAAGGGATTTTGCTCACAGAGAGTCTACTCATGAACCTCTGGGAGTGTCACCCTTGTAAATCTCCCTACCAGGTCTATGGGCACCCCAAGTCACCAAGTCCTAAACATACACTTCCCCTCTCACTCTGCTGCCAGCTCCTTGTTCATGCTGTGTGTGCCTGTGAGAAGGAGCTCCCATAAATCGGAAACACAGTAAGAGATAGGCCACAGTTAGTGGGCAAGGGCCAAACTACTAACTCAAGCCATAATACCACTTTCTGGAAAACAACAGAGAAGTTTCCAACAGCCAGCTGGGTGAAGTATAAAAACCAGAGTAGACACAAAAAATTAAAATTTCACCCACAAGAGAAAATAAAAAAGGTGGAGAAGATATATTTTCACAAAGACAGAAAATGAAAAACATCTCAGGTAATAACAACACCGTAGAAATACTACTGCTTCTGCTGAAGGCCATGGAGAAAGAGTTAAGGAGGTGTCTGCTACTTCAAATTCAAAAGAATACATGCATAACTACAAGTACTATGAAAAATCAAGGTGAAATAGCATCACAAAAAGGAAACAATAATTGTCCAACAACTGAGTTCAAAGACATGGAATATTGTGATCTAACTGATTAAGAATTCAAAATAGCTGTTAAGAAGGAACTCACTGAGTCACAAGAAAACTCAGAAAGACAGTTCAGTGAAATCAGGAATAAAATATATGAACAAAACAACTTTTTTGTAAAAAAAAAAAAAAAAGAAATTATAAAAAAGAAACAAACAGGAGTTCCAGAGCTGAAGAAATCAACAAATGAGATGAAGAATGCAATAGAGAGCATCTACATCAGGGCAGACCAGATGGAAGAAAGAATAAATGACTTGGAGGTTAGAAATTTTGAAATAACACAGTTAGAAGAGAAAAGAAAACTAAGATTAAAAAGTGTGAAGAAAGCCTACTAGAGATACTGAATTCCACCACAAAGATAAATAGAATAATTGGGATTTCAGAAGGAGAAAGGAACAGAGAGTATATTTAAAGAAATAATAGCTGAGAACTTGTGAAACCCAGGGAAAGACTTGGACATATAAGTCCTTGAAGCTAATAGAACACCCTATTATCTCAATGCAAAAGAATCTTTTCCAAGATACATTATAATGAAACTGTTAAAAATTAATGATAAAGAAAGAATATTAAAGGAAGACAGGGAGAAAGAAAGATTAACTTAGAAAGGAACCCCCATTAAGCTATAAGTGGCTTTCTCAGCAGAAACTCTGAAGGCCAGGAGAGAGTGAATGACATATTCAAAATATTGAAAGATTAAAATTACCAGCCAAGAAGAATACTTTCTCTGGCAAAGTTATCCTTCAGATATGAAGGTGGAATAAAGGTTTTCCCAGATAAGGACACTATAGGCATAGAAAACATAGACCAATATCCCTGAAGAATATAGATGCACAAATTCTCAATAGAATATAAGGGAACTGAATTTAAGAACTCATTAAAAGGATTATAAACCATGACCAAGTGGGATTTATCCCTGGGATGCATGGATGGTTCAACATAGGCAAATCAATAAATATGATATACTACATTACCAGACTGAAATAAACAACATTACATGATCATCTGATACAAAGATGAAAGAGGATTTGACAAAGTGCAACATTCCTTCATGATAAAAACCCTCAACATATGGGTATAGAAGGAAGACACCTCAGCATCATAAAGACCACATACAATAAACCCACAGCTATTATACTCAATGGAGAAAAATTGAAATATTTTTCTATAAGATCAGGAACAAAACAAAGTGACCACTCTATCCACTCTTATTCAACATGGTACTGGAATTCTTAGATAGAGTTATCAGGCAAGACAAAGAAGTAAAAGTGGTCCAAACCTGAAAGGAAGAAGTAAAATTATTTCTATATATTTCTGGATCCTGTGATCTTATATATTGAAAATCCCAAAGATTCAAGTAAAAAACTGTTGAGTCTAATCAATGAATTAAGTAAAGTTACAGGATATAAAATCAATAAAATAAATCAGTTTCATTTTTATGCACTAACATGAAACATCTAGAAAAGAAATAAAACTATCCTATTTAAAATAGTTTCAAAACAATAAAATACGTAGGAATAAATTTAACCAAGTAAATGAAAAATCTGCACAATGAAAACAACAAGACTTTTACAGAACTGTACACTTGGAACCCATGTAACTTCACTATCTATTGTCACCCCAATAAATTTTAATTAAAAAAAAAACTACAAGACGTTGCTGAAAGAAATTGAAAGAGACACAAATAAATGGAAGGACATCCCATGTCCATGGATTGGAAGAATTAATATTGTTAAATGTTCATGTTACCCAAAGCCATTTATAGATCCAATGCAGAATCCTAATGGCATTTTTCACAAAAATAGAAAAAAACTTTCCTAAAATTTGTATGGAGCCACAAAAGACTCTGAATAGCCAAAATAATCATGAAACAACAAAACACAACCAGAGACATCACACTTCCTGATTTCAAATTATACCACAAACTATTTTCATTAAAACAATATGTTACTGGCATAAAAATAGACACCTAGATCAATGGAACAGAATACAGTCCAGAATTAACCACCCAGATATACACTCAACTAATATTTGATAAGGGTACCAAAAGCATCCAATGGGGAAAGGATAGTCTCTGCAACAAATTGTGTTGTAAAATGAATAACTACATGCAGAAGAATGAAATTGGATCCCTGTCTTATGCCACTCACAAAAATTAACATAAAATGGATCAAAGACTTAAACACAAGACTTGAAATCATAAAACTTCTAAAGAAAATATAGGAAATACTCTCCTCAACACTAGTCTTGGTAAAGATTTTTTGAATATGACATCAAAAGTACAAACAACAAAAGAAAAATTTGACAAGTGGGACTATAGCCAACTTAAAAGCTCCTGCAAAACAAACAAACAAACAAAAACAATCAACAAAATGAAAATGCAACCTGTGGAATGAAAGAAAATATTTGTAGATCATGTATTTCATAAGGGGTTAATTCCCAAAATTGATAAAGAAGTCATAAACTCAATAACAACAACAAACCCCCAAACAATCCTATTAAAAAATGGGCTGAGAAATTAAATCAGCATTTTTCCAAAGATATCTAACTGACTAAGGTACATGAAGAGGTGCTCAACACCACTAATTATCAGGGAAATGAAATCAAAATCACAATGAGATACCATCTCACCCTTGTTAGAATGGCTATCTATCATCAAGAAGAAAAAAAATAACAAGTTTTGGTGAGGATGTGGAGAAAAGGGAAACCTTGTGCACTGTTGGTGGGATTGGAAACTGATTCTGTGGAGAGTAGTATGAGGGTTTCTCAAAAAATTAAAAATAGAATTACCATACAATCCAGCAATCCCTCTTCTGGGTATATATCCAAAGGAAACTGAAACAGGTCATTGAAGAGATGTGTGCACTCCCATGTTTCTTGCAGCATTATTCACAATAGCCAAGATAGTTTCATCAATGGATGAGTGGATAAAGACCAGCGGTGCCAAAAAAATGTAGACACATTTTCAAAGATTTTATCTATGTTCAAGCAGTAGTTCGCTGTAATCAGAAGTGTCTGGACACTGATGATAACCACTTGGAGCACCTCTTGTAATTGCAGAAGTCAAATGTGACTTGTATTCATCTTTTGTTATCGGTATGTATGGAGTATTACAATTAATACAGTATTTACCTTTCTTAAAATGTGTATACATTTTTTGGCATCCTCTGTATATGGACAATGGAATACTATTCACCTATGAGAAAAGAGAAAATTCTGTAATTTGCATCAACATGGATGGACGTTGAAGGCATCATATTAACTGAGATAAGTCAAACAGAGAAAGAGAAATACTATATGATATCTCTTACATGTGGAATCTAAAACAAGCTGAGTTTGAAACAACAGAAAGTGGGATGGTGTTTGTCAGGGGCAGGGGACTGGGGAATGGGAGAGATGGTTAGGATACATGCTTGCAACTAGTAGATAAATAAGTCCTAGGGAGCTAATACAAAGTACAATGACTGTGGGCAACAAAACTGTGTTATTAACATTAAACTAAACTCAGAAACTAGACCAATTATATCTCAATTTTTTAAAAAGAAATTGATTAAGGAAGTCAAAATGTGATTCTTTTTAAGAAAAAAAAGTTTTCTAAAGGTGTGAGTGTGTGCACATAATAAAATTATAGTTTATTAACAAGACAAATTATGTACTTAAATGCCTGAGGTTTGAAGTACGTAGTAAACTTGGTCCATTTTTTCTTTTCCTATATTCTAAATCAGTAAAGCTTATTGAAAAAAATTATATTGCATATATCTACTTGAAAATATGATACATTTGTCCTAGGTATCTTTTCTTGGATCTTTAATATTGCAAGATGTTTGCATGCAGTTACTAGTTCTTACCAAACCTGTCTGACATGGTTAAACCATGAGATGATTTGGGGCTAATGGGAATATATAAATATAAAAATATTTAGAGTAAGCAAAATGTTGTAACCCTAAATATTATTAAAAGGAACTCATTTTCATGTTAAACACCTTTCTGTGTAAATACAGGAAAAATAATTTAAAAACATGGTAATCTAATATATGTGCCAAAAAGAGTTTGTCACGCTACACTTGTATAATTCCATCTCCCATCCAGAATGTCAACTTTGCATACCCAAACAAAATAGTTGGTGGAGCCATCTCATATAGAAATAGACTATGTCATTTGAGCCCTTTGCTGATTCTGGAACTCATTCTCAATGGGCAAACTGCATTACTTAGCAGCTGATTTGAGGAAAGTTCTGTACTTCATTTTCCTAGTTTTTAAAATGGGATAATCATGATACTTGCCTTAGAGGATCAGTTGCAAAAATGAAATGGGATTAGCCTATATAAAGCATTGGGAACAGAACACAAAGTAAGGTTTTAATAATATCAGCTGTCAGTTCCCCTCCTGCCCCTCCTTCTCCTCTTCCTCCATTTACCGGCATGCAGAGAAATGTACCTTATCTTAAAATTCTAAGGAGATTCTGAGGAGATATTATTTATATATGTCCTGATAATCATAATAGAAGATCACTGAGACATTTAGTTTAACAACTTTCCCTGCAACATTATTTGAGAACAGAGAAAGTAAATACAGAAAAATAAAATTACTTGGTCAGGTAATGTGGAACTATCTTTTGACATGAGACCTCTCATTATCTTATCCAATGTTATTTTCACTTTATGAATGTAAATTGAAATTATGTTACTTACAGTTCCTACTTTATAGAGTTTTCTGAGATATTAAAAATGAAATAGAAGTGAAACGGCTTTGCTTGAATGAAGATGCTAAGAAGAACTTCAGGTCTCATTATATGTAGTTGAGTGATTCTTCTCTCAATCAAGAAGAATTGTTCCTTGGCAATGGGCTCTGCCTCCATGAGAGCCTGCACAATGTTTTTCCCCCATGTGATCTTACTGAATATTAGTTTTGGAAAGAAGACACTAATTCTTAACCTTCCATGTCAGATAACTTATCTGTTGGTCTTCACAGTCAGCCATGGAGGGACAAATTCTCTCCCTCTCTAAGAAATGTAATCTCAGTTGTTTGGTAGCCTTGGAAATTTATTATATCCTCCATGTCTCTTGACATTTGATGGCACATCTGCAAATGTAGCCACAGAATAATTACAATGATAGCAAATCTATAAAGTATACCATAATAAAGTTATCTCCTCATGAACTTCCAATTCAGTACTTTAAACTTTTAAAATCTTCCCTTGCGTGAAAAGTTTTCAATTTCAGAGTCTGAAAAATATTTAACCATTAAACCAGTACTGAGAATTTGAATATTTCCCAAAGAAGGTCATCTCTGTGGGAATTATTTCCTCCTATGTATGGTACTTATTCACTTCAGTGTTTGTATCTGATAACTAGAACTAAGTCTCCCCTTTCTACATAGGTAGGTTAAACTTGCGTTCTCTTCCATAGTTTTGCACCATTGGTGGAGAATCAAAATCTCAGTTTGTTATTGTAGTAGCAGATTGACCAAGTTTATTTACTTGTTCTTATCTATATGGGGCATTAATATTTTAAATTTCATTAAAGACTTCAATAATTTATTGAGTACCTGCCACGTGATGAATAATATTTTAGATACACTGATGGCATTTGCAATCTAGTTTGAGATCTAAGACTTGAATAATGAAAGCAATGAAGAAACAAATATAAAACAAGTAACACTGTAATGTAGATAACTATGTGAAGGGAGCTTTCTTCTTATATTTGCTTCAAAACAAACACATGCTTGACTGAGTCATGTATATGTAAATTTGGGAAAAAATTTATTAGATGGAAAACATTGTGTTTCACCAAGAAAGTTAACTTGTGTACTGGTGAAAGCTACAGGAGGTATTTGTCAGAGGGGAAAATATTTCCAAGACAGCATTAGCAAACCGTTCTGGAAAAAGTACCTGCAGGCTAAGAACAAATCATGACTAACAAGTAGAGACAAGAAATGGGAGGATAATTAAGCTTATGGTTGAAGAAAGGAAATCTAGAAATGGGATAGAGAATAAGGGAGATATGTCTTTGATTTTTTGCTCTGCCTTTTAAAATAGCTTGACTAATTTAGAACAAGTATTTTATACCAAAATATTCACGTGATTGAACATGATAATTTAGATACTGTATAAAGCTTCTTGATTTATATATATATTTCATGACAAAAAGTAGATGTTATCAAGGAATAGGCAATCAAGTAATTATGCCAAGCCCTGTGTCAGACTGTGGAGATGGAATGATAGAATCATTACAAGAACAGCAGTTTTATCAAATTCTTGAGTGAAGATTCTCATAAACTAGGCAATTAAAATGCATCACCTTAATTAATTGTTAACTATCTAGGGCAAGATTGCTTAATACTTCCGTTGAAAGACGGTGTCTTCACCCAATCTTTTGGAAAATACCAAAGATGTTTTTATTGTTCTCATTGACTGATTTGATAGTATAACTCACAATTCAGGTTTTTATATGATATATAATAAGTAACTTTCATATTCCAAAGAGACTGCTTATTTGTCAGACCTTTTGAACAAGACTGTAAATGTTTACATTGGGACAAGGAGAAATGACCTAGTAATCATAATTACAAGACAGATTCCTGGGTATAAGCAAATGAAGGAATGGTGAAATAGTTGGCATGTCGTTACATGAAAGATGTTTTTTTCCGGTTTGTTAGCTAGGTGACTAAAATCCAAAGAAGAATGAAAGTAACCACCAGAAAAAGTAATGAAGATTATTTTCCTTCTCATGTTTAATTTATATATAAAGGGAAATGTGAAGTCCAGAAAATTTTTTAGTAATATTTGTAATACTGTGATGATTTATGACAAAGAGGCCATGACAACTCATGTTGCTGTTGGGTATCTGCCTTAGTAATATAAAAGTATCATTAATTTATAGACGTAAAGTACCTATGCAAAGGATTTTCATGGCTGTCAGAAGAAAACTTTTAAGAAAGTTAATTTTCAGTGGCTGTTGTCACTATCAGAGTCTTTATTATATTGGTTTTTGGGAAGGTTTCTGATGACTGATTCAATTTTGTTACTGTTGATCGGTCTATTTAGATTTTCCAGTTCTTTGTGATTTAGCTTAGGAAAGCTATATGTTCCTAAGAACTTGACCATTTCTTCTAGGTTATTGAATTTGGTGTCATATAGTCCTTCATAGTATTCTTGCATGATCCTTTGTATTTCTGTGGTGTCCGTGGTAACTTCCCCTCTTTCATTTCTGATTTTGTTTATTTGTGTGTTTTCTCTTTTTATCTTAGTGAGTCTAGCCAAGGGTTTGTCAATCTTATTAATCTTTTCAAAGAACCAGCTCTTTGTTGCATTAACTTTTTCTATCGTATTTTTGTTCTCTATTTTTAAGAAACTTAATTTTAACTTTAACTTTTAAGAAAGTTAATTTTCAGTGACTGTTCTCACTATCAGAGTCTTTATTATATTGGAAACATAGTGTTATTGTCGCCCTCCAGGTGAAAACGGTCTTCCGCCCATTGAATAATAGTCCCACATCATTTTTCACTGGTTTCAGGTAACCTACGTGTATAATTCCTCGTTGATATAAATGTCTCCTGACCTAATGAAAAAATAAAAGTGTCATTGTTGCCGTGTTCTCTGTTTCCATTATTAACAAACTAGTGCAGAAATGATCAAATTCCCCCTCTATTTTCTTTTGTACTGGGAAAGATCAAAAAGAGCCTCTTTTATTGAGAGGTACCATTTAAACAGTGGACACTATTGGTGCCCAGATCCACTTCACCAGCTCACGTACTTCACCCCCAGCTGCCCTGAGCGTTGGCTTATATGGCTCATGTGCCCTTTTCTCCACAAAACTGCCCTTGCACTTGCTCAAGGATGTTATGTGCCGCCCAACAGCCAGGGGCATTCAGGAGCCAATGATACCACCATAAACAGCCGTTCCCTTGTTTCAAGGCGGTATTCATTTTGCCATACAATTTGTGCTCTAGCAAGATCAGAAGGAAGCTGGATTCCAGTAGAGACAAATTCTTGCTTATCCCTCCCGCATCCTGTTTTCATTTTTCTCCTTCTCCTGAGAACACTCCCCAATAGATCACTTGGATCAGAATCCCCCTCGTGGGCTCCGCTTCTAGGAAACTTGACCCAAGATACTTGTTTTCCCCCTGTAGGTTAATATTAACCTAGATGGATTAATTTGATGGATTTTTGTAAACCATAGTCTCATTTAGTGGTAGAACTCATTCTGAAATTGAAAAACAAAAAAGAGAGAAAGACACATTTGACAATTAAAAATAAATTACTTTGAGACCATGGAATTAGAATTCAAGCAATTTTATTTGGCATCTGATATATTAATATATAATACATATTATACATATGAATTATCGGCTAAGGGAGAATTGAAACAAGCTATTTGAGAATTCATATGGTATTCAGTTGCCTCATTTGGCACAACAATGTAGGAATTAGGAAACCATGCTCTATCAGATTGCGTGCATCAGTAAAAAAGGACAGATTTATAATAATAATGACACTTTTAGAAACAAACAGTTAAGACACTCAGCACTGTTTATCTAGCTACTTATTGTTATAATCAGACATGGAGTAGAGAAAATAATTAGCAATTGCCAGTCCTAATAATATCTGCCTGATCTGAGAAGCAGCATAACTATAAAATAATCGAAGGAACTAAAACAATCAAAGAAACTGGGATCAAATTCCAGGTCCTACTGAAAAGGTACGTGAAAACAGGAGTGATAATAAAATTTTCTAACTTCCAATTTTCTGATATACCTAGATTCTCCCCAATTTGATTGGGAGGGTAAAATAAGAAAACATATGTGAAAGTAACTGATACAGAGTAATTTTCAGCTGGTTTGCTCCCCTCTTGAGGACACTGGTCAGGCTTTTAGTGATTTTCTGCTATCTCATTTATCAAGTAAAAAATGTGATAAATGCGCATCATGTGTATTTTTTAGCTAAGTCCAATAAAAATGGGGAGAGGCATTGCTGTGGTACAATTTGCAGTGTACAATGTGAGAAAAGCATATATTGAGTAATAACCATAAAAATTAACCTGGGCTGTCATTCTACGGAGACAATCAGCAGCTGACTTAAAAATTAATTACATAAGGTAGTTGATACAGCGCTTCAGAAATCAGATGGGTTTTCCACTTGACCTTTCCTATCATCCAGCTTACTTCCACACCCCATTCCATGGGCTTTCTAGTATATGCGTTGACGAAGCGAGCACTCCATGTACTTTCTTAAAAACTTTAATTATCTATTAGGCACCCTTGGTAAAAAACTTTTTCTTCTAAGCCCAAGAATTTTCTCTGTCCTTAGAGTTTCAAGCAAGTACTGTAAGAGATCACCACCAACCTCACACTTCATGAACTTCTCACAAGTAACACCAACACTGACAGAATAATCTCATTGGAAACTTGCAAGTCATCTCAAACCTCATTCCTAAGGATGCTCTGTGCTCCCATAAGAGAGTTTTAGTTTTTGAACATTTTATTCTTTCAAATATATTTTTAAATTCTTTATGTATTTTGAAAAATATTCTTTTATAGATAAAATATCAACTATACTTCACCTTAAACATGTAATGTGACAAATGCTTTAATAATTGTAACCCAAGATGCTGTGTTAGAGTAGAAGTACTGTGTTTCCCCTAAAATAAGACCGGATCTTATATTAATTTTTGCTCCAAAAGACTCTTTAGGAGTTATGTTCAGGGGATGTCATCCTGAAAAATCATGCTAGGGTTTATTTTCCAGTTAGGTCTTATTTTCGGGGAAACATGGTATAATGAATTAGTTGTGATGAATTTGGAAAGGATCAGACAATACCTTCTGGATGAAGTTTTATTTTTTTTGGAGAAGATTTGAAGATCCATATTGAAGTGAAAGGAATGGAATAGTGAGCTTTTCCCCAGAAGAGAGTACTTAATCAATACCTTAATTGTTTCTTTACTGTTTTTTAACCCTTTGGTTTAATAAAAATTTATAAGTGTAAATTAAACAATAAAGGAATTGTACACTGGTTTAGTCTCTTAATTTGTGCAACAAATATATGTAATCTGTTAGCAAGACTATTATTAAAAAGCAAAGACACCAACTCCTGATGTCTGCTCACCTTTGAGCCCTGAGAGTCAATTTAGGGACATAATGAGGAAAATACTGAAAGTGTAATTTCAAAGCTTATGTTGGTTCTTTAATGTAAATGCTCAATGTTCAGTGCATGAAAATAGTGATTGCTTTTTCTTTTCCTTCTCACATACATATTTTTGTCTTCTTTCCTTTCATTCATGGTCAGGAGTGTTCTAGATTACAGGCATGGGAAAGGTTAAAGCAAAGAGATATCATTTGCTCTGCAAAATAAACTAATAGAAATATATATCCACATTTCTTTAGTGACTTGGGAAAATTTGTATTTATGTTGTCAAAGGGACAGAAGAAATAAGTTCAGAAACTAGCTTGCATTCATGATTTCTTTTTTTAATTTAAAAAGTATAAGACTTAAAGATATTCCAATGACATATTACCAAGTGAAATAAAAATAATTAGATTACCTGCTTACTATGATTTTAACTGAATCTATTAATGAGGAATTTCAAAGAGAAAAATTAGTATATTTAATAATATATGGATAATGAAAATAAGTATTTTTTCATGTTCCAGGTCTGAATTATTTAATAGCTATTCTTTAGATTTTAATAAGAGATGAGTGCTATTAGCATTATTCTACACTTCTGATATTTATATCTAGAAATAGTTCAAAAAATTTAGTATGTTTATAACCATCTGTATATATTTATCTACCAGATATTTCATACAAAAAGTATAATTCTGTTCATGTATTCCATTTGACTAAAGGAAACACATTCTTTTATAGTGTAAAGGAAGTATCAGCAAACACTTTTTTGGGTAGATATTCTGGTCCAGTTTTATATTATACTCATAGTGTTATAACTAAGATTTATGAAAAATATCAATTTTGTGAACAATTTTTGATGATCTCTCAATATCATGTTAGCCTACCTTCTTCTCAACTGTCCTCATTTCTATTTGGGGTTTCTTGTGGTTCTGGGAAGTATGACTCCACACCTGACTTCTTGTAAAGGGAGGGGAGAACATGTAACTTCAGCTAAGCTAATCAGGCTACTATTCAGGCCACTTCATTCCATAGTGATTGATAGAGGTATGTGACTTAAGTAAATCCAGTTCAAACAAACTTGGGATCCATGTTTACAAGCCAGTATGAAGCATTACTTTTCTCTCTTTTGGATATTGTGTAATCTGCATGCATAGCTGGCATATCTAAGGTCATGGTTTCTACTGTTATACTCACACTCTTCAATTCTTTCTTGAACTGCCTTTACTCAAACTTTTGCACCCATGAGTCCATTAAAACTGCCTTTCTTAAGGGATCAGTGACCTCAATTTTTAGTTCTCCTCTTTCATTTGATGTATTGGTGGCTTATCCTTCATCCTTAAAACACTTTGTTTACCCACATAGCTTCCAGTGAAGTGCAATTAGCTCATACCTCAAAGGCTGTTCTTTAGTTTCTTCCCAAAACCAATGTTACAGTACCCTATGTCTATCTTTAGACCTCTCTTTCTATTTGCCCTCACCCCGTGATCTCATCAAAGTCATGTATTTAAATACCTGTATTTGTATGCTGAGGTTCCCAACTTTATATCCCTATTCTGGAGTTCTCCCCTGAACTCCAGACTCAAATATCCAATTCCCTACTCAACATCTCCACTTGGTTACAGGAAATGCATACACAACTTATTTAAAACTGAACTGATCTTCCCACCAAAACTTGATCATCCACTCGTCTTCTCCATCTCATGAAATAGCAATTCCCTAGTTCTGGTTGTTCTGCTCAAAACCTCATAAATATTCTTGATTCTACTCTTTCTCTTACATCCTACTCCAGCAAATCTTCATAAGCCTTCTGTTCAAAATATATCCAGAATCTTATGCTTTCTCATCACTTATGCTTTCTCATCACATAACTATTTTCATCTCTTATCTGTAATATTTACCATTACTTCCAAACTTCCGTACTTCAGCTCTTGCCCAATTTTATAAAACTAAAATAATCATGTTAAGTCATCAATCAAATTACGTCATTCCTCTGTTTAAACCCTCCAATGGCTCCTTCAGTAGTTCTCCGAACAGCTTCCATCTCACTGAAAATAAATCAAACTCCTTACAATGATCCACAAGATCCTACATGATTTTCTTCCCACCCTTTACTTCTCTGATCCATTTCCTACGATTTCCCACCTTGTTACTCAACTCCTGGCTTATTATTATGAATTACATTATATATTTTCCTGATTTATCCTCTTAATTATCTACCTCCCTCCAGTAGAATATGAGTTCCCCAGGGCAAGGATTTTTGTATGTTTGTTTACTTATACATTTTTAACATCAGTAACAGTGCCTGACACATAGTAAGTACTAAATAAGTATTTGTTAAAAGAATAAAATGATCAGGGGGTCCCAAACAACACAAAAAATAAAAAACAATAAATAAAAAAAAAAAAAAACAAAAAACAAAAAAATAAAAAAGCAATAAAAAATTTCTTAGGATTCTTGGCCTTGCTTATTTGTATAGCTTCGATAGAAAATACCTCCCCTTTGATCAACTCAAGTGTCCCCTGAATTATCTGTAATCCTTAGATCTTAAATTAAATAGAGGCTGACACTCTTATTATAATATAGCAATTATAAGTTAGGATCACATTCTGTTTAAAATGTGATGTGATTATTAAAATAATTTGGAAGAATTGATGGGTCCCATGTTTTTGGACTGTCAGTAATGTCAACCATGGTTTGCGTGAACTGCTATCATATACATAATTAGCCCTAAAAGAAATTTCCCCATTGCTCCTTGGTTCCCATAGCTCCATGATTGTCTTTCCTGGAAGTCTGAGGTAGCAGGAAAGACACCCAGTTCCCTGCTTGGGCTGTTATATTTGCTGACATCCATTGGTCAAAGTTCTTTGTGTCCCTTGACTAGACGGAGAAGTCTCCGCTGTTCAGAACCAGCCCACCTGGCTCTCTGTCATCTGTCCCGTGCCCTGCCTGGAGTGGTAAGAAGCTACATCCCTTCACTCTTCCTTGACCTACAGATCTTCTTAAACCTTAACGTTTGGCCTAAGGAAGCTGAGAAGTGACATTAAATCTTACTTTTTATTTATTCCTTGCTATTATATAAAAATCCATTCACTGAGGAGATTAATACCTTGCTTTTAGTTCCACATTTAAAGCTACAGATTAATTTTAAATAAGATTACAGTAAAACCTGAAGATAAAGCCAATACACAGAGGGGCCAAAATTGAGAGGACTGCAGAGAAATGAATCGGGTAGCTTGAGAACACTGAAAACCTTTGGCTCCAGCAGTTTGCCTATGTTTGTGTCGTTTTAGTTTTACAAGTCAGGGAAAAGTCCTGTATTATTTAAATTATTTTGGATTGTGTTTTAAATTTTTTTTTTTGCAATAAAAGTGTACTAACTTATGTACTTATATAGTTAATTAAGGATAGACATAAAAACAGATATTTTGAAATTATACACTCTTATAAATAATATGATTCAAAATTTATAGGCTATTTACTATATATCTTGGATTTAGTAGGTATGGATTAAATGCAAGTTACATGCTACATTCTGGTGACATTGGTGCCATAAAGAGGAAAATGAAACATCACATCCTTCCTTTCAGAGATGAAGTAGAATAGATTGGGGTACTACAGTAAGAGGAAACTACTTATTGTTACTATGCCACATTCTAGGGACTCCCAAATAGTTGCATTATCCTACTATGAGAAGGGGGAAAAGGTTGGAAATAAAGTTTATATCCAGTTGATGAAGGGTCCTAACATTTCAAATTAAATGCTTTCATTGCAGAAAAGAGAACATGTTGGGAGGTTTTTAAGCAGGAGGGAAACACATGGTAAATTCAAGTATGTTCTAGGAAGTATAGTTTGGTAGATGTGTACATGATGAAGTGGATTTGATAATTTAGGACTCATAATTAATAGTACAGGGAATAGAGTTTAGTGGTATTCAAGGATGGCTATCACATCCTCACAACCTCAATTTTTCTCTTTGTTGTTTCAAGAATTTATGGTGTTCAGGTACTTTCCTTTTAATCATCCTTTATGGAAGTTTCCTATACAGAATCACACATTAGAAAATAATACTCCTCATGTAGTGTGAGAAGAATAGTAACAATATCTAATGTGTGTATAATATTTTACTGCCATGAAGTGTTCAGAAATATGCTGTGATATCACAAAACTGAAATAATTGGGCAAGAATTTTTATTTTGAAGCTTAGCAAAACTATAGCTCAGAGAGGTAAGTAATTCTATCACGTGTGAGTTCAGAGAATGGAAGCAGTTGCAGATCATCATTCGCTAGAAATTCTTGGCTTTTCATTTCTCCACATGGCTTCATAGGAGGCAGAACAGGCTAGCATCTACTTTATTCCACTAAAGGAGATTGAAATTAATTTAGTTTCCCAGCTACCTCCTTATCACCTCGACTCAGTGACCCAAAAATATACCAGAATCAAAGTCTTTCTTTCTGCCTTTCCTTTCTTTCTTTTCCCTTTTTAGAGTGAGCTGGCTTCACACCATTGATCACTTTCTTCTTGACTTTGAGTTTATTCGTTATCCTTGCCAGCTGTGGTTCAACCTGACTCATAACTCCAAATTGCCAATAAAAAAAGGTGAATCAAATTTGTATCTCTGATAATAATGTTTACCTCCAGGATTGACATTCTTCATATTTAGAAAATCTGCCCACATTGTTTTAAGATATTGAGTGGATCCATACCTTCCATAAAGTCAGGATTTCCCAACGCAACTAATCAACACACATAGGACATAGTATACACTCAATATATATTCAGTATATTTTTTTGAATGAAAGACTATCCTTTGTTTACCAGAGATAAGCATAATGGTGCTGGATACCCAGTGGATATTCAATTATAAATATAATATAATATAATAAATATATAAGTATATATATATATATATATATATATATATATATACACACACCCATAGTTGCCCTTTAATTTCAATGTTCTTGTTTTATCAAATATATTGTGGTATGTCCCTTTACACTAAATTTTAAGATATTTTTTGCTTTCTTTTCCAATTTTCATGCCTCAAACAACAAATATACCAGCTTATTTTTAAATAATAAGCATAGTATTAAAGAGAGAGTTCAGAATCAACTTAGCTTTCATGATTTCTTTATGTTTTTTTCCTTGTGTTCATTGTTTCAAAAAGAAATTGTCTCCGATTCCTTCCTTCCACAGAAATGTTCTGTTTTCCAAAGAGGTAGAGATGACAATTATTCTCTTCTTTGTTTTTAATAAAGAGCAGGTAGTGTTCGTTGCACACAATTGTAGCAGAAAATACAGCAAGGATTTCTTTGGAAATAAGTCTTTATTTCCCAAACGATTCTTAAAGTATCTATGTCAGTTTCACAAAATATAGTCCTGTGCAATTATTCAATTATTCTTTCATTCATTTGCTTATTTGCTCATGTACACATTCATTAAATTACTACTTAGCAGCTAATGTTAAGCAGAGCACTGGGCTACTGAACAGAGTTCTAACTACACATACACCAAATTTAATAATGAATAAAGATATACTTGAGGAAATGTAAGAAAGCCCAGCAGACAATCATTTAAGGGATTGATACTTAATAAGGAAATAGATAACAAAGCTAAGTATAATTATGGTAGATGGATAAGAAATGATGATATTTAAGAATGAATATTAGTTTTAGTGGAATGATTACAGAAATTGGAGTCAGGAAGCCTGGGTTTAGAATCAATGTTAGACTTGTAACTTCTACCAGTTATGTCTATAACCTTCTCTTTTGTGGTTTCAGTGTTCTCATCTCTAAAAAGAGTGTAGGCCATAGAATCTCTGACGGTCTTTTTAAGCTCTGATAGCTCATACTTGCAGGGTGATTATACTAAAAACGCACCCAGAATTTAAAAACAAAAATAATGACATCTAAAATAGAACACTAGAAAAGGTGTTTAGAAACAATTCAACACAATCAATATTTCCGGAACATCAAATATTTCTCCACAGCAGGCTAAGTGCTTTAGGGGATATAAGAGAAGAGTCATCTACAACTATAAAGAGTTATATAACTTGATTGTGTTGATAAGGCATATACAACCCACATGAGCAGTGCTGTGTCCCAATTTCAGCTTTGGGCCACATTATAAGAAGTGTCAGTCCATCAGTAGGCTTTGCTTTTTGGCAGAGATACAACTCTTTTGAAGCTCTGGGGAGTAAAAATTTTCATCTAGTTATATCTTTTCCAGGAAAAAGTCCTGAAAAATCTATTACTCACTTTTTTCTTTTTTTAATCTGAGAAGTGGAAGAAAAACAGTTTTTTGTTGTCAGTGAGAGTTGCTGTCTCATATCATAACTCCCTCCGTCCCTGCCTCCCTTCTGTTTCTTCTATGTGGCTGGGATATTTGTAATTGTGGAGGGGCAAACATGATACCATCAGAGTTTAAAGTGAGGAAGGTAAAAGACCAGAATCTCCATCCTGAGGTGACTGTCACATATTTTACCATTATAGCCAGCCCCCACCCACATGCTTCTGATCACCACATTTCAAGTAGGAAAAATGTCGTCCGCATCTTTCCCATTTTAATCGCTTCTACCAAGATTTGCTACCTGCAAAGGTACACAGGTGGCCACTAAGTATTCCATAGTGCCCCAAACCAAAGCAAACATAAGAAAGTCTCTGCCTACCGGAAATGATCATTGAGTGAGAGGCAGCCATGCTCAACGTATGTGGGAATCTGCAGGATTGGTGTCCCAATGGCTCGATGGGACGTCCTATTGGGTGATATGGTTTTAATACACCTCACCTCCCTATCACTGTCCTTTGGACACTGGTTCAAATACCCTGTGAAAAGCTGACATCAGAAAAGGATATAATGCTATAATGCTCTGGTTGTGTTCTCCACAATACATAGTAGAAATGGCCTTTTATTTGCCCCGAATGAACATTTTTCCTATACATGCACTCTAGGCTTGCATCAACTGTAGTAGTGCTGTCATACTGTTGTCGTGAGTCACATTTGTAATCAATGAAAAGCTCTAGGTCTTTTTCAAATAAGATATTCAGGTGCCAAGTATTGCTTAACTTGTTCTTCCACAGTCGATTTCTGAACCAAAATTCAATCTTAGTTACTGCCACGGCCCAGGTTTTCAATGCTTTCTACCCTTGATTCTGTCACTTAAAGTATTAGCCATCTGTCCAAATTTAGCATGATTATGTTCCCCATGAAGGGATCCTTCTTTATATTGACAGGGTAATCAGAAGGTCAAACATGCAATAAAAATAGTGCTTTTTGAATGTAAAATGAGAGCAAAGGGAAAGAGTTTTGAGAGGCATTTCATTCGAGTCTTGATGGGGCTACTGAGAGAGCCTGGCCTCATGTGGAATACTGTCCCCTAATAACGACGCTGGAGTCTGCCAAATTCAGTGTCTGCCTTCCCTAATCCACGCAGTAGGCAAGTTAATCTTGAACTTTAGTGCGCTTTAACAGGGATCATGTTAAAACACAGACTGCTGAGTCTCACCCCGTTTCTGATTCGGTGCATTTTAACAAGTTGCCACTTGACATTGGGGCTACTGGTTAGGGGATGGACTCTTTAAGGGCCACTGCCTTGCACTGACTTACCCTGTCTAATCATATAGTTTTTCCTTGTTATGTTTCCATTTAAGAAATTATAATCACATTCCAATCTTATTTCTAGAATAGATCTAGGTTACCTTCACTGGTGTTTGAGGGTTTCCCAAGCGTTTCACTTAGAATTGATAACATCACTTGGTTCAAACAAGAAACAAAATTTTATTTGCAAATTCCTGAGAGATTGCTCATTGCTGTCCCAATGCACTGCCTAATTGCCTGCTTGCATAGAAGTTACTGGAAGCACTGATTAATAGCGTCCAATCAAGGTCACAGTCTTGTGCTGAACAAGCACAGTACAGAGAACTGTAGATTGACATTTTCACTCTAATTTGCATTTTTAAACCAGTTTCAAGTACCCATTGTAATATTTGCAAACAGTCCCCATGTTCTTCTTTTTATTATCAAAGTTTATTGGGGGGATAATAGTTAGTAAAGTTACATAGGTTTCAAGTGTACAATTCTCTAATACATCATCTATATAACACATTGTGTGTTCATCACCCAGAGTCATTTCTCCTTCCATCACCATATATTTGATAGTCCCCATGTTCTAATAAGAATTTAGTGAAATTCTGCTGAACATTTAGATGAATTCTGAACACACACATGTAGTTTTATAAAATGGGAACAATCTTGATTTATATGCATACACTGTCAAAAAGAAACAAATTTAGTTTAGCACAGTTTTTTAAAAGTGTGGGTTTATGAATAATTCTGTGTATATATGAAGCCATGGTTCAAGAATGCTAAAATAAAAAAAAATATTTTCAATTGTAGGGTTCTCCCACAGATTAATGTCAAACTTTCAAGATATTTTTCAGCCCTTCCATTTGCCGTGTCCGTCATCAGAGATTGCTCTTCTTCTTCATCATTTTTCAGGTTAACTGATAATAATTTCATGATGACTTGCAAAGTTTTTCAATATCCTCCACGTATCTAGATGATTTGTTTCTGTCTCCTCATAGATTAAATTATTCTTTTCCTCTTTCAGATAATTGTTCTGAACTCTAGAGTTTAAAGATTCACCTCTTTGATAGAAAAATAAATAAATAAGTTAGACAGTAATTTGTTTCCTTGTGATACTTTGGTTGACCTTTTCATCTTATATTCACAAGCTTCAGCATATTCTGGGATTTAGCATATTGCTTCACTCTCTAGAAATCAAATGCAGTATCATGACTTTCAGTATCCTCTCTGCAGAGATGATTACCAAATGTTTATTTCCATTCTGAACTGAATCCCAGACTCATAAATTCAACTGCCACTCCATTCCTCCACTTTTAACATGCCCTACAGTGAACATCTGATGCTCTTCCCAAACCTGTGCCTCCGTGCCATATTATGGTAATCTATTTCCTTTTCTTTTCTTGACTTTTTCTTTTTCTGCTCTCTTTCTTCTTTCTTCCTCCCCTCCCTGTTTCTCTCCTTCTTTCTTTCTTTCCTTCCTTCCTTCTTTCCTTCCTTCCTTCTTTCTTTCAGCATCTATTTTTTTTTTTTAGATTGAGACATAACTTGTACACATTATAGTACATGAACTCTTAAGGGTATATAGCCAATTTAATTTTTACATATGTATATAGCTATGTAACCAGTAATCTAGAAGACTTCTTCATACCTTCACCCAATCAGTACTCTTCAAGGTTTAAACTATTTCTTGTCACCATTTTTATACTCAGAGACCAGCTCTTTAATATAATAGAAATGGAAATTAACCTGATTGATTGAGTCAGTATGTGCTCTTATGAAGTTATAAGGAAGGTATTTTATGCCTGACTACCATTGAACTACAAGTTTGAAAAGTCACATTGTCAAAAATAAACACACCTCCAAGAATATAGAACAAGTAATCTATCTAAGAACTTAATATAAGTGAAATTTTCTTTTCAAATTAAATAATATAAATACATTTTTTAGTTCAAACTGTCAATTAATTTTAATTTAGATCAGAGAACAGCATTGTGTAGTGCTTAAAAACATTAGGCTTTTTTCAGGCTATATCTGAGTTGAGTCCATGCTCTGATTTTTGCTGGCTGTTTATATCTAGACAAGGTACTTAACCCTCCTATCCCTCTTTACTCATCTGCAAAATGCAAACAAAGAACTGTTGCGAGGATAAAGTGCAAAAAGTTAATATAAAAAATTCTGCATGACATCTGGATTGTAATATGTCTCTTATTAACTTAGGTAGCAGGAAGTGGAAACAGATAAGTAAATAAAAATTTATTGAGCATCATTAGTATCACTTACTCCTAAATATCTTGCATGCATAAAAATGAGGAAAATCATCTCGGTTTGAAATAAAGAAATACGTATCTGACGACATTTTAAAATTCTATATACAAGAGTACCTTTTATGATCATATTTCCCAACTCTAAGAGTTTCGGTTTTAAGATAGTTCCCATTAATTGTTTTTACTCATGTGTGTGCATGCATGTGTGTGACAGGCAAAGATAGTGTTTGTTCCCTTCTATCTGCTAATGAAAGAGCCATAAACCCTAAACCTCTCACCCAATTACTACTGTGTACCCGCAGGCCCCTGAGGGTTTTCTCAGGGCTATTAACAAATCTTGTCACCTACCTCACAGCTCTTCCCCAGATGTGAGGAGCTAAGGACTCTGATGCCCAGGAACACAGAGTGAGCATGTCACTGAAAACTCCAGGCCTCGAAGATGAGTTTATATTTGCTGCTTGATGACAACCAATGAGGCAGTATTATGGATGTATACTCCATGCAGACAACATGGAATTGTGTCTTCTGGAACTTTCTTTAATTCAAAACCATGATGTGTTCCATCTAAAAGTGGCAAGAAGGTTGAAGTTGGATCGGCTGTCACTATACTTTGCATTTTATAGTTTTCTATAAATGGAAAAGAAGAACAAGAGAAACCCAACATCAGCAGAAGAAAGGAAATAACAAAAATCAGAGCAGAACTAAATGAAATAGAGAACAAAAAGAAAATAGAAAAAATTAATGTGACAAAGAGCTCAAAGAGCTGGTTCTTTGAAAAGATTAACAAAATCTACAAACCCTTGGCTAGACTCACTAAGATAAAAAGAGAGAAGACACTAATTAACAAAATCAGAAAAGAAAAAGGGGAAGTTAACACGGACACCACAGAAATACAAAGGATCATGCAAGAATACTATGAAGGACTATATGCCACCAAATTCAATAACCTAGAAGAAATGGACAAGTTCTTAGAAACATATAGCCTTCCAAGGCTGAACCATGAAGAGCTGGAAACTCTAAACAGACCGATCACCAGTAACGAAATTGAATCAGTCATCCAAAACCTTCCCAAAAGCAAAAGTCCGGGACCAGATGGCTTCACTAGTGAATTCTACCAAACCTTCAAAGAGGATCTAATACCAATACTGCTCAAACTCTTCCAAAAAATTGAAGATAGTCAGTACTCCCTAACTCATTTTATGAGTCCAACATTACCCTGATACCAAAACCTGGTAAGGACAACATAAAAAAAGAAAACTACAGACCTATATCTCTGATGAATACTGATGCAAAAATTCTAAACAAAATTCTAGCAAATCGAATACAACAATGCATCAAAAAGATTATTCATCACGACCAAGTAGGGTTCATCCCCGGGGCACAAGGATGGTTCAACATTCGCAAATCCATCAATGTGATACATCACATAAACAAAATAAAGGACACAAATCATATGATTATATCAATTGATGCAGAAAAAGCATTTGACAAGATACAACATCCATTTATGAATAAAACACTTAATAAAATAGGTATAGAAGGAAAATACCTTAACATGATAAAGGCCATCTATGACAAGCCCTCAGCTAATCTCATAATTAATGGTGAAAAACTGAAGCCCTTTCCTCTACATTCAGGAACACTACAGGGCTGTCCCCTATCACCTCTGCTTTTCAACATAGTGTTGGAAGTACTTGCCAGAGCCATCAGGCAAGAGAAAGAAATAAAAGTCATCCCAATTGGGAATGAAGAAGTTAAATTATCACTCTTTGCAGATGACGTGATGCTATATATAGAAAACCCTAAAGACTCCACCAAAAAGCTATTAGAAACAATAAACAAATACAGTAAAGTTGCCTGCTACAAAATCAACGTACAAAAGTCCATTGTATTCCTATATACTAACAATGAAATCTCAGAAAAAAAAAATACAAAAAACAGTTCCCTTTGCAAGTGCAGCAAAAAGAATAAAATACCTAGGGATAAACCAAGGATGTGAGGGATTTATATGCTGAAAATTATAAGACATTTCTGAAAGAAATTGAAGAAGACACAAAGAAATGGAAAGACATTCCATGCTCATGGATTGGAAGAATCAACATAGTTAAAATGGCCATATTACCCAAAGCAATATACAGATTTAATGCAATCCCCATCAAAATCCCAATGGAATTTTTTAAAGAAATAGAACAAAAAATCATCAGATTTGTTTGGAACCACCAGAGTCCAAACAGCCAAAGCAATCTTAAGAAAAAAGAACAATACTGGAGGTATTACACTCCCTGACTTTAGCTTGTATTACAGGGCTACAATAATCAAAACAGCATGGTATTGGCAGAAAAACAGACATATAGACCAATGGAATAGAATTGAGAACCCAAAAATAAAACCACATAATTATGGACAGACAATTTTTGACAAAGAAGCTAAAAACATACAATGGAGGAAAGACAGCCTATTCAATAAATGGTGCTGGGAGAATTGGATAGCCACGTGCAAAAGAATGAAACTGGACTGCTATCTGTCACCATGTACCAAAATTAATTCAAAATGGATCAAAGACTTAAGCATAAGACCTGACACAATAAACTGCATAGAAGAAAACATAGGTACTAAACTTATGGACCTTGGGTTCAAAGAGCATTTTATGAATTTGACTCCAAAGGCAATGGAAGTAAAAGCTAAAATAAACGAATGGGACTATATGAAACTGAAAAGCTTCTGCACAGCAAAAGAAACCATCGACAAAACAAAGAGGAAACTGACTGAATGGGAGAAGATTTTTGCAAACAGTGCCTCCGATAAGGGGCTAACATCCAAAATATACAAGGAAGTCATAAAGCTCAACAACAAAAAACCAAACAACCCAATTGAAAAACGGGCAGAGGACCTGAAGAGACATTTCTCCAAAGAGGACATACAAATGGCAAATAGACATATGAAAAAATGCTCAACATCACTAATCATCAGAGAAATGCAAATAAAAACCACAATGAGATATCACCTCACCCCAGTCAGAATGGCTATCATCAACAAGACAAATAGTAACAAGTGTTGGAGAGGCTGTGGAGAAAAAGGAACCCTCATACACTGTTGGTGGGAATGCAGACTGGTGCAGCCCTAATGGATGTTCCTCAAGAAATTACGAATAGAATAACCATATGACCCAGCAATCCCTCTCTTGGGTATCTACCCCCAAAATTTGAAACCATTTATACATAAAGACACGTGTGTTCCAATGTTCATTGCAGCTTTGTTTACAGTGGCCAAGACATGTAAACAATCAAAATGTCCTTCGATAGATGAATGGATAAAGAAGTTGTGGTATATATACACAATGGAATACTATTCGGCGGTAAGGAAAGATGATATAGGAACATTTGTGACAACATGGATGGATCTTGAGAGTATAATGCTAAGCGAAATAAGTCAGACAGTAAAAGCAGAGAACCGTATGATTTCAATGACATGTGGTATATAAACCAAAAACAACAAAAGAACAAGACAAACAAATGAGAAATAAAAATTCATAGACACAGACAATAGTTTAGTGGTTACCAGAGGGTAAGGGGGTGGGGGTGGGAGATGAGGGTAAGGGGGATCAAATATATGGTGATGGAAGGAGAACTGACTCTGGGTGGTGAACACATGATGGGATTTATAGATGATGAAATACAGAAATCTATGTACACCTGAAATCTATGTAATTTCACTAACAATTGTCACCCCAATAAATTTTAAAAAAAAGAAACAGACACAAAAAATCATTATTGAATTTTGAGAGTCATTATGCCAGTATATTCCCAATCAAGTCCTGTTTTAGATACCCATAGATGTTTTGCAAACAATTTCTCAACCTGTGAATTGCCTTTTTATTCTCTTAATGGTCTTGTTTAGAACATAACTTTTTCATTTTGATGCAGTCTAATTTATCAATTTGTTCTTTTATATATTGCTTTGACATTGTGTGTAAGAAATCATTGCTTAACCAGAAGTCACACAGATTTTCTCTTATGTTTCCTTCTAAATGTTTTCTAATCTCTCTCTCTCTTTTTAGATCTATGATAGGTTGGGGTTGCTTTTTGTGCATAGTGCAAAGTCTGGATCAAGTTTTAAACATATGGATATCAATGTTTCCAGCACCATTTGTTGACAACACTATTTTTTCTCCACTGAGTTGCCTCTACACCACTGTCAAAAATCAGTTGTCCATATACGTGTGTTTATTTCCAGATTGATAATTATGTTTATTATTCCTTCTGTGTATAAGGATAGTTTTACTTCTTCCTTTCCAGTTGAAAGTCTTCCGTTTGTCTTACCTGATTCACCAGCCAGAACTAGTACAATGTTTAATAGAGATGATGAGAGTGGACATCTTTGTCTTTTTCTGATCTTAAGGGGGGAACATTCACAGTTTTACCATTAAGTCAGGTGTATTTGTTTATACTTTATATATTTGTTTATAGAAGGATGTATTTGTTTACAGTTTCCCTTTATCAAGTTGAGAAACTTCTTTTACTATTCTTGGTTTGCTGAGAATTTTATCAGGATTGGATATTAGATTTTTGTCAAATGCTTGATTATCTTCTATTGAGGGGAACGCATGGTTTTCTTCTCTAGCCTAATATGCTGTCATACAAGTTTTATTTGAATGTTAGCTCAACCCTGAACCATATAGGGTTAAATCCCACGTGGTTAGGCCATATTATCTTTGTTTTATAATCCTGGATTTACTAAATTTTTGTTTGGAATTTTTCTATGCATATTCACAACAGGTATAAATCTGTAGTTTTTGTTTGTTTGCTTTATCCTCTTTAATGTCTTTGGTTTTAATAGTGGGATAATACTAGTCTCAAAGAATGAATTGAGGAGTATTCCTTCCTATTCAGTTTTCTGGAAAAGATTGTGTATAATTTATACTAATTCTTATTTTAATGTTTGGTATAATTCTGCTGTGAAACCATCTGGGCCTGGAAATTTCCCTTATAGAAACTTTAGAATTATGAATGCAATTTCTTTAATGTGTATGGGAAAATTTAGATGATCTATTTAATCTCAGAGGCATCAGTCGGCACATGCTATTTTACCATCTGTCTGGCCAGACCTATTTTCTGACTAATATCAACACCTCCTTCACTTTTTAAAGATTTTTAATGTATAGTTTTTCATCCATGAAATAGATCTACTTCACACTGTTGTTTTATCAATCTCAAATGAGAATGTATGCAAAGACTTATAAATAGTAAATCTCTCTAAAATATGTATTACTATTGTTTTCTTTGGGGGATATATATTTGCATATGCTGTCAGATAATACACTTTAAAAAAAATGTATCAACTAAACCAGTGAGGAGGAGACCAAAATGTCAAAAAGTGAAAAGCAAGTAAGAATAGAATTGATTTCTGTTTTAGTTAAAGTTTAATTTTATAGACAAATATTTTGGAAATTTTATTCTGTATAATCATTTATCTAGAGTTAATTATGAATACTATAAAATATTGCACAAGAATCACGAATCACTTTTATGTGGTTGCTTAGATAAGTTTTTTTATTTTAAAAGCTGATTACTTTTGTTAAAAGAGGAAGCTGTAAGATGATGGTTAACCTTGGAATTCATTCTTCATACACGTAAAAATCAGGTAACAGAAACAACAATGTTATAGTTGTTAGTGTGTGTGTGTGTGTGTGTGTGTGTGTGTGTGTGTGCATGTTGTTTCTTCATTTTAATCGAAAGTTCTAGTGACCTAAGTCTTGTGGGTATACAACTTTAAAAATCCTCAACTTGGTTTAACTCATCAACTTTGAAGTGCCAAATGTATGTCAAAGTCCAAAGTTGTCATCATAGACTGTGTTACTTATGTTAGCCGATGTATGAAACAGATTTCTGTGTAGATCCAAGAGGAAAAGCTACATCACTGTTTGGAATCAAATTTGTAACTAGCAAGCCTACAATTACCACTCCGGTATGTGTCAATTAAATGATATAGCCCTTCTCCACTTAGTCTTGTGCAATGCACGTTGAGCATTTCAGTAAATTTTGTTTTCACATTGGCAAGTAGCCTTGCACTTTTCCTTGAGTAATTCATGTTCACAACCAGCTGTTGTCTTCAAGGAATCACAGTTACTAAGGAGATCTTCATACTGACAACTATTGGCTGTAACAAAAACAGATTAGTTATGTTATCATTTTCCTTAGTAGCAGCAAAACAACTTCAAAGTGTATAGGGAGTAGGATTAAACAAGTCAACATCTCTTCCACTATGATGGGCCTTTTTGAGGTACATATGAGGTGCCTTAGGTTGAGCTCACTGATTAATCCATCACTGTTTTATTTTGAACTGGGTGATATGTTTCTAAACTGAATTGACCTACTTTTATCTCTTAGCAAAAACATTAAAATGAATATATGCGTAAATAAATCTTTCTGCGCTTGCAGAGTCTAACATGAAAGCCACTAGTGACACATATATATTTAAATTTAAATTATTCTAAATTAAATAAAATTAAAAATTTAGTTCCTTAATCTTATTGGCCACATTTCACGTGTTCAAAGGCCACATGTGATTAGTGGCTACTTTAAAAATGATGCTGATAGAGAACATTTTCTTCATTTCATACTATTGGACAGCATGGCTCTAAACTCTAATGCTTTCTTTCTGGAGAAAGTGATTTTCTACGGGAGGATAAAGATGTGAATCAGTGATAATATGCCCCATTTTCTTCTGATATTGCTTCTTGGGTATTCCCCAGAGGTCCCAAATTCAACAAATCTCAGACTAAATTCATCATACTACCCCCAAGGCTGACAATTCTTGGGTTTTGTCACCCTATATACCTCCCACAATTTCAGTGAAATGGCTCTCCTACTCAGTAACTTAGGCTGGGAACTGAATCATTCTGAACTCTTCTACTTCGGACCAACAATCCACCAGCACAGGTAACAAATATTGGCTATTCTACTTGTCTCTCAACTCTGTCCATTTCTCTTCATTCATTTTGCCAGTAATGCAGTAAAGACATTCTTTTTTCTTTCTACCCTTGTTTTTCAACAGTTTTTCAGCTAGCTTTCAACCAATTGTTTCTATGTATGACTGCTAGAAAGCTTTTTATAAAACATGATTCTACCTTGTCACTCATGTTTAATTTTCTTCAATTGAGTGTATATTCCTAATAGGATGAATTCCAAGATCCTTAGCAAATAGCATTCAGCATAGGTATAAATATTCAAATTTTTTTCCTTTAGTTGATTTATAGCTTTGATGTCATCAACATTCTGAATTATACCTATATAATTCAGTGACAAAAAATGCTAACTAAAAGCGAATGCATTTGAAAGGTAAAAATCTCAGTGAATGGGCCAACTCTATTTTTCAACTATAAAAGGCCAACAACTATTTTTCCTTCTATTTATGATGTCTTTAGAAATGATACATATAGCATTTATTTCATTCTTTCCTTTTGCACAATATGTTTGTGGATTCTCTGAGCCAATATTGTATACAGATTGGATTTTGTCATTAAAACTGTGCACAAAACTACTCTTGAATTATAGGGCACGTGATCATTTATTAACTCAAACACTAATGATTCCAATTATACTATAAAAACATGATAATCAGCACAATGAACTCATTAGCACAAAAGAAACATCATATTTGGTTTGCCTGTCTAGACCAAGCTGTAATTTTATCTCACACCTGTATGTTTATACATTTTCATTCTTTCAAAATACCACCTTTGGTATAATGATACTAACTTCGATGAAATGAACTAGTTACCAGAAACATGTATAGTTATATTAAAGAGCTCTGCATACTTCCAAAACCACACTGATGATAGATGTTTCATTATGTTACATGTGGTAATATTCTTTTCATTACAAAAAATATGTAGATTATTAAAGTGTATAAAATGTTGAGTAACCTTTTTGTCTTTTGCATAGAAACATTTAAATTGGTAAGTTAAGGAGGTTTCTTAATCCATAAAAAAGAAAAAAAAATCAATTGTTTACTATCACAGCAGGTCAATCACTCAAACTTACTGCATAGTCCATTCTCACAGTTACCAGGGCAACTGGCACAGGGTGTTCCTTGTTGGTAGGGGGTATTCTTTTTACTCACATTATTCCCACTGAAATTTAAAATACATGATATCAAATACTTTTCACTTTGCTGTTTAGTTTATACTCCAAGGAGCATGAGCCACTGAATATACAGTTATTACAGTTATATTTTTAGATATGTTAACAAGACTGAAAAATTACATTCCCAATGTGTAATTCAGATAACCTCCAAATTAAGAAAATACTTCACACATTAACCCATCTCCTTGACTGTACTTTTTCAGGCTGATCAACTAAATTGAGATAGCTAGAGCTTAAAGTGTTCAGAGTATATTTCAACACTTTCTTCATGTCCTGGGAGACTCAGTCATATTGGTAAGGCAGTACACTCCAATGAGCAAGCTAGGGGTAGAACATATCTCCTAGAGAGACATGAGAAACTCCTGGGAAGGAAGGGGTTGCAGGATGGAAAAGAATACTCAATGTTACAACAGCATTTCATATTTGAAAGATGATAAAAATACCATAATTTCTCTAATATGAACTAGGGACAGGAACGTTACTATGTATATAAATATATTTTATTTTCCTTCTAGCCAGGAATAGGGATATTTAAGTAGTTAGTATTATGTGTGTTTGTTGGCTGGGAAGAGCTAGGGAAGTTTGTGAATTTCTAGAGGAATGTTAGTTTTAAAAAGTTTTGATAAGCACCAATGTCCAGGGTATAATCACCTTACAGGGACTAACTTGTAACTCACTGATAATCATTATCATATTGGCCATTTAATTCATTTGAAAATACATGGAAGTCCAAATCTCAACAGTATCAAGTGGGCCAAGAGCCCAAGGCAGTACATTTGGATCTCAGTATCGCTACACAGAATGTATCTACATGTGTGTGAATCCTTAAAAAATTGTAAAATAGACATAAAAGTATTCTGGAAGGTCTCTCACATTTGCTTTCCCTCATTACTCACTCCAACCTTCACTTCTGATGCCTGGCTCCAGGCACCTCCCCTCTCACAGCCAGGCAGTGAGTTTGGATGATTCTCATGTAAGACTTCAATTCTTTCTACTTAACCCTAATAGGTGCTTGTGGAAAAATGACTTTGGAGGTCACACTTTTCAAACAAGAGATCCATATCCATAACCCACAATCTCAAAATAAATCCTGTGGGAGATTTGGTTTTGGGGGTCCCTCTGCCTCTAATCGTAAGGTATTTCAAACCGTAAAAGAAATTAAGACTAACAGATATGTTGGGATTAGATCTTCAGTACGAATATAGGATTCATTGTGGAAGACGTCAAACATATTGCTTGGTGAAACAGCATGTTTCCTGTTATAAATCAAGACCTCATAGGTTGGTTCATTATGGAGCTTTTTGTTTGTTGGTTTGTTTGTTTGTTTTTTGTGAAAACTGCTGAGAAACAAAGACATAAGATACTTTTTCTGGACTCTGAAATATACTAAAGATCTCTTGAGAAACCTTTGAAACCCAAAAGAATGAATCATTTTTAATGGTAAAAATGTGAGTGGTCTTTAGATAAATGGAGTGGAAACATTTTAGCAGAAAAGATGGAAATCACAATTTGCTATCCCTGATTAGCCACTCCACTAACCACCTTGCTTAATATCAAGCTTCCACCCTCCTAGAGTGTGAAATTGGCAAGAACTGATGATACCAAATCTGGAGAAATGCACACTAGACAGGGTCATGGAATACCCTTGATCCCCAGGGAAAGGCAATTGAGAGAAAAGACATCACTTTGTAACTGAGGAAAGAGAGCTTCAGAGTCTGTACTTGGACCTGAGAACTTGGTTTCTTATTGATAAGTTGAAATTATCTCACCTTAAAAACCATTTCCAAAGATGTTTCCTTCCCTTCACTGAGGTATGCTTTTTAGTCTCATTTGTTTAATATATGAGAATTTAAAAATATTAACTTGCAGATGGAAGTATTGACACTGAACTCTAAAGAGTATACTTACGCAGGACAATATTGGCAAACGTAGTAGTATTTTAGACTCTGTTGATTGGGACAATAGGCAACTCCACATCCAACAAGGTAAGATGAGTACCAAACAACCTACAAATCCACAAGGGGATATATAAGAGTACATTTAAAAAGAAGAACAGTATTAAAAAACAGCTAGCAAATAAACACTTGAAAAAAATGTTACTACTATAGTTTGTAGCATTGTATCTTATGGAAATATCTAAATTATTAAAAGAAACTCACAAACTTTTAAAATATTACATTTTCATGCACATTCACTACTTTATTCAGTTATACTGTTGGAAAAGTACAGAATGCATTTCCCAATCAAGAGTTTTGCCATGGGAAAAAAAAAAAGACAGCTCTAGATGAAGTACCAATCAAATGCAGGACTGTATCATACCTATTTTGGCTCTGTCCCCCAAATTAAACACTGGGGTTTGTCATAATTTGGAGAAGCTTCCTATATGGGAGAATATAGTAGTTTAATTTGTTCCCTTTACCTGGGTATAATGTCCAACAGGTGCATTGGAACTCTTTGGTCCTACACCATAGACAAAATTTTGGCTCTCATCATACCAGTTTTGAATTGCATTTGACCAGGCAGCAGGATCACTTGACATATAGATATTCTCGCCACATTTCATACCTAAGAAGGAACAGGTCATGAGGACAGCAATACAGCATGCAAAAGAAATCAACTGTATGAACATAAGGATGTCGCCTTTCACTTGCTAACTGTTGATTAAAACATAAAAAGGGGGTTCTATTCCTTATCAGCTATAAAGCTGAATAGAAGACAGATCTGCCGAGCACTGTGAGACTAACCTCAATGTGTAAATCTTTGAATGGGTTGAGAAGACCTTATTTTTAAAAAATATTTCTCCCTCTGGATTGTCAAAGATGTATGCTTTTTCATGATACATTCTTCATGTGTGTAATGTCTTGTATGTTCTCAGCTTTTCCTTGTAAGCTTGCAAAAAGCAGCAACTACTTTTCTTTCTCTCCTCCTTTTACCCACCCTCACCAGAGATTTTTCACATATAGGACCCTGAATAAACATTTATGATTACAATTTTGTGTGAACTGTGGGGGGGAAAAAGCTTTATAGGCAGTCTTTAAGAGCCCCAATCAAGAAGCAACTGACATCAGGAGGGATAACAGTTTTCAAAACTTTTGAATCTTCCCTTAATAAGTCAGAATGTCCCAAGGTCAAATCCTCTTCAGCGAGTTAGGCGAGAAGGACCTTGCCGAGGGTGAAATAAGCAAGATAGTGGAGTAGGAAGCCCCAGACTTTCCTTTCCCCAACAAACACACTGATTCAACAACAGTTTATGAACAAATTACTCTTGTGAGAAATCCAAAGGCGAACTGAAAGGCTCCCATACCCTGGGAGAATATGAACCCAGACTCATTGGAGTCTGTAAGATTAGAATCCCCTCTTGTTAGAAGCCCTACCTTCAGTACAGTGCCATATGATCAGGAAGAGACCCGCCCACCCCACCCTGAAAGTTCCTAGATTCTCCCAGGGAAGAGAATAACTTGGTCTATGTGTCCAGCATCCCATTTTTTCCAAGCAGACTCTGCAGAGGCCTCACTTCTGTCTTGCTGGTCTTGGAGCTCTGAGTGTCGTTACACATTGGCTAGCTACCTAAGAGAGAATGGCTATGGTGCTTGGGCCGGTACACATCATAACTGCTTCTCCTTGGCTCAGCACAGAGCAAGCAATAAAAAAATCTTATCTCTCAGCTTCCGCCCTTGGAAGGCAAAGAGTTGATCAGTGTGTCCAATGTTCCAATTTTGCCAGGACTACCCAAAGAACTGGCATCTGTCTTGCCAGTCTTGAAGCACTGATGGGTTTGGCACAGTCTTGCCCAGAGAAGATGGTTTGGTTCTGTAGATGCCATAGCTCTTTTTTTCCAGCTCAGCATAGAACAAGCAGACAAAACCCACAGCTGCTTGCTTCTCCTTGGGGAGAAAAAGAGTTGGGTCTGGGCATCTAATGCCACAAATTGCCAAAGGCTGCCAAAAGGACTGGCTGCTCAGAAGATTTAGCTTGTCTGGGAATGCTAACAAGATCTAACATAATCTAGCTGCCTGGGGCTAGTGAAAACAGATGGGGATTTGCACTGGCAATTGCCATAGTTTCCCTTCCTGGTCCAGCACAGAGCGAGAAGACAAAGAAATCTCAGTTCCTAGCCTCTCCCTGGAAGTGGAAAGAATTGGATGGAATGTCCAAAGTCCATTATTTCTGGGGGCTGCCTGAGGAACTAAGGATATTTTCTGAGCACAATGGACTTAAACAGGCATTTCTCCAAAGACGATGTAAAAATGGCCAACAGGCATATGAAAAGATACGCAACATCACTAATCATCAGGGAAAGGCAAATCAAAAAGATATTATTACGATACACCTATCAAATATCTATTATCAAAAAATCCAAAAGACAACAAGTGATGGTGAGGATGTAGAGAAATTGGAATCCTTGTACACTGCTGGTGAGAATGCAAAATGGTGTAGCTACTACGGTAAACAGTATGGAGGCTTCTCGAAAACATGAAAAGTAGAACTACCAAATGATCTAGCAATTCCACTTCTGAGTACTTATCCAAAAGAATTGAATTCAGGATCTCAAAGAGATATTAGCACTCTGATCTTCATTGTAGCACTTACCATTTACAATAGCCAAGATGTGGAAACAACCAAATGTCCATAGACAGATGAATGGATAAACAAAATGTGGTATACACATACAATAGAACACTATTCATCTTCTAAAAAGGAGGAAATTCTGCAACACTTGACAACATGGATGAACTTTGAAGACATTATGCTAAGTGAAATAAGCCAGTGACAGAAAGACAGCTACTGTATGATTCCACTTATGCGAGGTATCTAAAGTAGTCAAATTTACAGAATCAAAGAGTGAAATGGCAGTTGCCAGGGCTGGGAGGAAGGGAAAATGGGGGCATTACTAATCAATGCACATAAAGTTTCAGTAAGCAAGATTAATAAGCTCTAGAGAGCTACTGTACTACATTGCACCTATAGTTAACAATGTGTATTGTACACTTAAACATTTGTTAAAAGGGTAGATATGTTAAGTGTTCTTACACAATAAATTTTTTTTTTTAAAGTGCCTTGTGTCCCAGAAAGTTTTCCCTATCTTTTCAACCCCTCACTTACATTTTGGTGGCTTGAAATTTAATGTCTACATGCTGATTAGAGTATAAAATATTCTTGGATATTATCTTTAACAAGGAAAGAGAGAAACTGATAATCTAACAGACTTGGATTTTAAGACCATTTGTTTCAGTCTTCTACTGAATGCATGCATCTCTCTTCATATTTCATTATAATGTTAGTAGCAACAATATAAACAATAATAGTTCTGAAATTACAGGTAAATTATTCATTACTTTCAAATTGGGTTTGTCTATTGTATATTATCATTGATAAAGTAAACAAATATTTTATATACAGTTTATACATAAATCTTTTTTCTCTGTTTGATCCTTGATAGATATTTTATTTCAATCTAATGTATTATTCTATGCATTATAGGCACATAGTCCATACAAAATACTTAACTATGTTATCAAAATTTAAAAAATGAATCAACATACTCAAAATATTCATTCTGATTTAAAAAGGCTTAAATATTTATAGGGGAAATTCAGGAAGAATTAAACAATCAATGTATTTTATGAATACAAAATAATTAGATTTCAGAACACCAAATGACTATAAAATATCACACAAAGGCAGTGGGTTAGAAATCAGAAAGCCTGGTTAACTTTCTAATATATAATACTACTTCTGGTTGTATTTTGGGTAAGTCATTCCTCCCACATCCTAGTTTTCTAATCTTCAAAATTTGAAAAGTGGTGATACATGACCTGCTTACTCATGAGCTGGTTGAGAGGAACAAATGATATGCTGCTTGAGAAATTATTTGTATGACATAAACAATCAACAAGCACAAAATGGTACTTATCATAATTACCTCTCTATATACAGTGATTTCAAAAAGACAGAAGTATAAGCAACATTTATTCACAATGCCTTCTTAACACCTCAGAATGGTCCATTCTATTTTATTTATCCAGTGTTACTTTATTTGTTCATTTATTCATCAAATAGTTACTAATTTACGCACTGGTTTTTCGGTCTGCTGCATCACTATGTCCTAAAGTGCACTTATTTGCCCACTTTTGGGCATTTGATGTTGCTTCTTTGTTCCATTCCTAAATGTCAAAACAACAAAAAACAAATACACTTAAAAATTCAACTCCAACAAAGCCTATGCATTATAATCTGATTGGTAGATTGATTTGCACTACTCTAAAACTTCTGTAGATGTATCATTTAATTATCTCTACTATTAAAACATCTTTGTGTGTGTGTGTGTCTTTATCTGCCCCAGTACCGGTTTCCACACAAAGATAGTCGATGGGTGATGTATTTAACAAGAGAAATACTAATACAATAATATCTATTTATGATAGCACAGCAGCCACACCTAGGAATTTTAGTAATGGTGCTACTTTATATACTGATCAATTTGTGAAGTATTATAATTATATTTCGATAGTAATAAGCTGATTATTTCCAGTTCCATTTGTAGCCCATTTCCTTCCTATGGGAGATATTTAGCTTTTAGGGACTATGCCCTAGAAAATGTGCTATTTACCCTAAATGGCACTGATCCTGAAGGAAAGGGGATTTCTTTAATTTAGATTAGGGAAGATAGTGAACAAAAAGTTTAACAACTTCACCTTTGATGTCTGAAGATTTAGCTTCTAATTCTGCCTTCCCAATGTAATACCTCTGTAACCTTGACAAGTTATTTAATCATTATAAAGGAAAATCAAGAATTTCTGCCCTGCCCATAACACAGCTCAAATAAAATAGCAAAATCAAGGCAGAACTTTGTAAGCCACAAAGTGCTTAAGAGCTGCCTGCTCTTACCACTGCTAGTTCACACCACTTTCCTTATGTTGCTGCCCCTTACCATCTTTAGCATGTTGCTGGCAGGTGGAGAGACTGATTTCCTTAGCTCATTGTGTTTATTGACAATCTCTCTTTGGACTGACGATTGACTGGTTAACAAAGCAGTAAAGGCTGGATCCTAAAGGGAAATCAAATTATTTTTTAACATTACTGAAAATTGCATGTGAAAGTGAACAGGTTAATTCAAGGGAACAAAGATTACTTTAAAAAGCATTCAGTTCAAGCCAATATTGTTGTTAAGCATTGCCAATGAATCTCAGCCAAAGTTCTGACAAACAGGAAAGAAATCATTTGAAGCTTTGAGAATGGGGATGTAATTCATGGCATGACAAATTAAAAAATCCTCCGAGGCCACAAAGGCCAATTTCTAGTTTCAAGGGAACTCTAAATATGACACATAGGTGGTAATATTTTATAACCACAAAGGTGCACAACTAGAACCTTAAGACATAATCATTCACATCTGATCAGGCTGCAGCAGAAAAATACAGGATAAGCCCGAGAGTGTCCCAGACATTAAGGTGAACTTTTACCTGATCTTGTATCTGTATTTGAGAGAAAGAATGTATTTAGAACGTAGTACGGAAAGAATATTTAGACTCTAAGTGCATTCAACCTTCTAGAAAAATCTTTCTACTTGTTGTGAGTAGATTTTATGGAGTCATTCAAGAGACAATTTTGCAAAATTAAACAAATTTCAATGGCAATATGAAGGGAACAAAGCCATCCAATTAAGGGACTATTGCTGACTTTGTTCCTTTTAGTAACAGAAATATAATTAAGGTATTAAATCAGGTGTTGATATGCTTGTTTTATCTTTGTGTGTGTGTGGCGGGGAGAGGGGGTGGTGATCTGGAAGTAGACTAGTGTATGTAGATTTTTCCATAAGGTTTATGTAATTTGAAGACCTAATTTTACATTATCAAAAATATTGTTTCATCATGTAGTCAATATAAAAATGATTGAGATATTTTCTTCCTATTCTTTTTGTACTAAATCTTTGAAATCTGATGTGTATTTTACACTTACAGTACATCTTGTTTTGGAACAGCCACATTTCATATGTTCAATAGCCACACGTAACTAGTGGCTATGTACTAGACAGCTCAGCGTTAGACTTCCACCTAGATAATTGCATTAAATACTCCAAGCTACCAACGAGTACTTTGTGATATACCAGACACTCTTGCCCTTGCTACTCTCAAAGTGCCTTGCCATCCTACAAAGTTGCTAGGATAGCTCTGGATTTTCCACTTTAACTTTACCTTTCCTTCTGCGGGGAAAGATAGAAGCAGCACAACCTCCAGAAACACCACCACTGGGAGTAAAGCCATTGCTGGAAGCAAGTCAAAGAGAACAAAGGTCTGCATTGAAATATGTACGCAGACTAAGAGGGAAAACACAATGTAATGATCATGGTTATCTCAAAAGAGTTGTGATTCCCAAATTCATAATGTAACGAGAGGAGATTGTCATATGGTGGCAGTAGAATCATAACAGAATCAACCTTGTCACTGATAAGGACAATAAAATATAAACAAGAAGCTGACTGATGTCTTTGAAGTTTTTATGTATATAAAATATATACAAATTGTCATACTTTTATGTCTTTCGATTAAAGATCGTTCTAGCATAATTGTTTCAAAGTCATAAACGGGAATTATTCTATTTTAGAGTGAAATGTAAAGAATTTATTTAAGTTTCAATTTGATATAGTCTGTAAAAGAGTAAAATTAACTTGAGATAGTTTTCTCAATAAAAATGTAACCATAAAGTTTTGAAAATCATGGATAGATTTATTAAATATATCATTTACCATTGGCAAAATAAAAATGATTGGTAAAAATGTTCACATTAAAATAAACGATTTACCCTTCCGTTGGTTCTCAGAAGAGGATGAAGTATCTGCTTTATGGGAAAAGGGAAGGTGGATAGAAGTTTAGAACACAATGTATATTACACCTATATCTGTTTTAGCAAATTCTGATTGTGCAAATAAATATAAGTTAATAAATTTCTGAAGCAGAATTTTTCACACCAGTAGCTTTAAATTTTATTGCCAGTTGTCTGACATTATTTTTGCCATCATTTGGTTTCCCAAATAGCTTTTAACATGAGTAAGAAAATCATGCCCTCCTTCCCTAACTAGTTAACCCTTTTCTCTTTTCAGGTACACTCAAATCTCAATGCTGCCTTTTGGCCTAGTATTTTTGTAATAACCACTCAACACTGGTTAATCACTGTGAAGGTAACCAGGGCCCTACCTTATAGCTGAACTACTATGGCTCAGCTTTCTATGACTTTTACTTCCCAGTTATCAACCTTCTATAGCTTACTGCTTAAAAGCGTAGTCTTTGGAAACATCAGTTCTGAGAAATCCTCTTGGAGATTCAGTGAAATGTGGATTATCATGGGTTTGCTTTGAAAACTGAAATGCATAATATACATAAAGTGCCTTAATACAATGCTTGGCCCATAATACTCAATAAATGGAAATTATTAAAATTTTTATTATTATCTTTTGCAATGTGTGGTATTTTTTTGAGCTTATCTTTCCAGAAGTACATGTTGTTTGATTGAATTGCTAATTTTAGAAGTGTTTATAAGACCTGTTGTTACTTCCAGGTGTCACAGGAAAAAGAAAATCCGTATAATCTAATCAAAGATTCAAATGTTCAAGGCCTAGTCCTACTGGAGACCTGCTGGCTAACTTTAGGGAAATGATTTAACACCTGGCTCTTGTATCCTCATCAGCTCATTGAAAGACCTATACATGAGCCTGAAGATTTTGTATAGCTCAGTTATTCAATAGATTTGCATTAGATGACTCACAATTCCATCATTCAATAAACCATGATGCCACATACTCCTCCCTGCCATTCTTCTTGCCCCCAACCAACTCACCCAACTTGTAATTATCTTTGTTGCATCAATGAAAGCAATAACACTTTCGGTGAGAGTATATTTAAAGAAAAGTGATCATATTTTTTTCCTTTAAACCACATTCTTACATCGTTGAAAAGGTGGCTGCCATTTCCCCGACTTATTACTTACTAATAGAAAACTACTGTGCCCTTTCTTGAAGGTGTTTTAAAACCAGAATAACTTGGTTTTCCTAGGGTGTCTACTGGAAGAACATGGTGTATGGTTTCATAATCCTAAAACAAGGAAAAAGAGGATATTTAAAATTAAAAATGTGAAGAATAGATAAGTAGAATCAATAATCTCTGTCACAAATTTAAAACTTGACTCAACTGTTTAGTATTGTTCTCTAATCCTTTATTCATCTCATTATGAAGACCATAATTCCCTTCTGAGATCAAATTGTTTTGATGTCCTGGTGTCACGCAGGGGACCCTGCTCGCTGCGCCATTTGTCGTGCAGGGTCTCAGCTCCCACTCCCCGCCCAAGAACGCAGGACACGGTAAGGCCAAACAGGAACACCCACGGAGCCACAGATAGGGGAGTCAAACCAATATATTCTCGCTGGCGGCTGGGCTGGAGACACAGGAAGCAGGATCTACATAATCTGCCTAACAGCAGTCCGTGCTTGCCAGCCACCATCTTCTCGCTAGCCCCCATTCCTTCTGCTAGCGTAGCCACAGCCGTTATATTAGTGGCCAATGGCCTACGGGTTACAGCTGACGGCCAACTAGCCACAGCTGCTGGCATCTGATCACAGTTGATGGCCATTTACTACCCGAGCCAGCACCTTTCTATGTGAGGCCGAGAGCCTGGAAACTGTTTTTTGGGGTTTTGTCCCCACACCTGGCATTTCATTCAGACACAAAGAAGTGGGCTTCTTAGAGAAGTTCAAAATTATTGGTTGACTTACTTCCTTGGAATACCACAGCATATTTTCAAGACTCCCAACTCCTCCTGATCTAAGCCTTTAACCCACACACTCTTCAGAAAACAATTTCTTTAAGTAACCACCCACATAGTGAGCATTTACTACATGGATTTGGAGTCATGCCTGTATCTCTTCAGGTTCTTTTCCTAGAAGCCAGTAGATGACATAAATCCAGAAGATTCAATACCCACAATTCTCATTGTAATATTCAATTTCTAATAACTGCATTCAAAACATAAGAAGCTAAAGTTCTTAATTTAACCTCACAGAAGGCCAGATTTAGAAATGACAACAGTCTTCTGCTATGACTCAGAGCTTTTCATGTAAATACGAGTAGAATGATTTATCTTTTAAGATAGGTAGGGAGTTTCAATAACAGAAACAGAAAGAGGCATGTTGGACGTCTTTGACTGGATCAGCACTAAGGAACACAAGGAAACACTCTATCCCTCTCTACTGAATCAGACCATGATGTGCCAAGCAGAGAGCTAGAAGAAGCACATAGGATCAGAAGACCCCTCACCTCACAGATCTTTTTCCCCACTGTCTTCACCCTACCTCCCCGGCCCTGGCCATTTCCGGTTTCCCAGCCAGCTCTAATTCTTACCCTGGCTCCCGAGCCCAGATGTTCCTGCTTCCTTTGGGGCCAGAGCCACAGACCAGCTGCAGCTTGCTCCTCCTACCGCGTGGAAAATACCCAGCCAACCACGTGTGGGCGACGTCAAGGGGCTTTATGCCTTCAGCACAGTCAGGGGCTAACCCAATCCTTCCGACAACTGCCACATCACCCTCAAGGGCCGCACCAGAGAAAACTCCTACACATTATCCCTTGTGAAAACTAGAGTTCTGCTTTTCTTTCACTCCCATCATTGAATGAGGAAGGTAAACGTCTGCTCACACACCTGAACTATAGGAGGAGGATGGAGATAATAGGATTCGAAATGCCCAGGAGGCGGCTGGGAAGGGAGTGTTTTTTTACAGACGTGATCTCCCGAATTAGCACACATCAAAGTTTTAAAAAGCAGCTTGAAAAAGTCCGTATATACTTAAGTTTTCAATACAATACCAGTGTTGTGCCAACAGTGATCTCAGGGTTATGTAGATAAAGCTGGCATTTTGTAGGTTTGCTCATTACCACTTGGTGTTCTCGTTCCTCTCCATCCCTTCCACAACAGTTTTGTGGTCAGGAAATTCAAGAACAGTTAACAGAAATAAGCTTTAAGAGAATGCCCAGAATTCCTGATCCAAGGCTGGGGGTGCGTCAACTTCAGCATGTATATTGGAGGTTGTTTGAAGACATGTTGACTCTCTTCACAGAGGGCAGATGAATAATGTACTTTCCGCTGTCCTTAGTTGTTTCCAGAACTTCAAGAAATGAATTAATTCATTATCTAGAGGATGGGTTGGGTTAAAATATGTCAAACCAAGGATTAACATCAATCATTTGCGAGAGCTCCGTATCCTATGCAAAGAGACTTGGGATTTCTCATTTCAAACCTTGAGACACTCCTAAGCACAACTTAGCTATAAATAAGTGCCATATTTCACGGTGCTGAATGCCATTTTCCCTTTGCAGTATTAAAATTCCAAGTGACCAGTGCACAGACATTATTTTAGTCCTCCCCTACTGTTATTTCAGTTGAACTACTACCGACTTAAAAAATCTTGGAATTTAGAAGTCACCCTAGACTTTATGGTTACATTCAGTTGAAGTTAACTCCTGACAGTTTGCTTCTCTAAATGTTTATGAAATCTATCCTCAGACCTCTCAGTCTCATGGCTATATTCATGTTTTCACCATATCTTGCCTAGATTATTAATCTAAAATTTCAAATACTTATATCCACAAAATTGCTGCTCACCTTTTTATAAAGAGAATTGCTTGTTGCATTTGCCCTTTTCCTATTGCAAAACAATTCATTGTTATCTTATAAATAGTCTATAATTTACTCTGAATATCTGATTTTTCATTCTTGGAGACACTATACCTATAAATATATATATACCTATATATACCTATATATATAGTTATATATATATATATATATATATATATATATATATATATATATATACCTATAAATATATATAAATATAACTTGCTCTGGTGGCTGATGTCAGAATGAGAACAACCTGAGTTGTTTGTAGTGATAGATATTGTCAGTGAACATGTATTTGAGAAATTGACTATGTCTCTCTTGATTATTGCTATAGCTCCAAAGCCTAGCAGAATACCAGCTACATAGGTGGCAGTTTGTAAATATTAGTTGAGTGAATAAATATTGACCTGGCTTAGACTCTTAGGGAGTGCAAAGAAAAGGACACATCATCTCTTTCCTCTAGGACTTACAGTACTGTGGATAAGAGTATATACATATGAACATTGCCAGGTAGTGCAATTTAGTACTAAGTAATTGGAACAGAAAACATATACAGCAATTGGGAGTTTGTGAGTTGATGTTATCTGGGTAAAGACTAGATGGTAGAGTGACATTTAAACTGCTTTGAGAAATATACATAACATGATCAGAAAGACAAAAAGAGTATCGTATACCTGGTTAGAAGAGCAGAAACAGAGAAATCAATATATCACAAAGGCATATTTAAATCAGAATGATAGGCTGTTGAAAATGTTGGGGAAACTTTGTATAGAAGACTGAGATTTGCTTTCTTCTATAACAGGGGAGAGTACTTTCACTGATGTTTAGACAGTTGGGAAATTATATGATCAAAAATTATTTCATCAAAGCTACCTGATAACACTGTGCAGAGTGATTTGCAGAGCTGAGAAGTTGGTGATAGAAAAAATAAGAGTGTGGTGACAATGTCCCATATTAATTTTAGAATAATAGAAATAGGACAAAGTGTTGGGATGTGAAGAGACAAAAAAGCAGTGTTGACGATGAATTTGGTATGCAGGGCAAGTCCAGAATAAAAGAAAGCTTGTAGGTTTAGAGTCTACTTGTGTTGGAGAGCACATGGAAAGTCCATCTCCATTATTGAGAGGAACAATGGAGGTACTTCAAATACTCATGTAAAATCAGAAGTTAGCAGTGTGCTAAGTTGGAAGAAGTGTTCAAAGTGCCTGAGAGTTGGGAAAATTGGGTTTTTGCATGGATTTTGATGAGATATCCATTGTAATTGTTATCCTTTCTACGTAAGCTCCAACTCTGCCCTATAATTTTGTGAACTTGCTAAACTTGCTTATTAGTTCTAATTGCTTTTTTATGGATTCATTTGGATTTTTCACAAAAAGATCATTTTAACCTGCTAATACAGACAGCTTCTACCTTTCTAAACTATGTCTTTAATTTATTTTCATTTATTTTATTGCATTGGTTGTAAACTTAAAATGTGAATGACGTGGTGTAAGCTGACGTATTTCCCTATTCCTAATAGTGGATTTCAGATTGAGAAGTACTACAATGGTGTTTTCATCTATAAAGTGATATAAAGAGAAAGCACTCAGTTATTCACTAAGTATAAAGTTAGCTGCAGGATTTTGTAAGATGTTCCTTATTAAGATGAGGAAGTTACCGTCTACTCCTAGATTCCTGAAAATTGTTTTTATTAAAGGTGCTGAATTTTGTCAAGTGCATTTTTTTGCATCTTTTGTTGGTGATTATGTTTTTATTTTATTAATATGGTGTATCATCTGAATTGATTTTTGAATGTTGAACCTTTTATTCCTGGGATAGCCTTATTTTCTCATGGTGTATAATCCTTTTTAAATGTTGCATCTATGTTCATGTAGTTTTCTTGTGATGCCTTTGGCTTTGGCATAAGGTAATATTAGTCTGCATTGGGAAATAGTTCTCGTTTTGTCATAATATAAACAAAAGTATCTTGAAATTAGTTGTACTATATACATTACATATGTACACACAGACACATCTATAATCTAGTGCAATATAACTTAATCTCTCCTGTCAGTAGTCTCTCAACTGTTTTTTTCTTCATTCTTGTTCTCTTATAATTTGTATCTCATCATATTGCTTACTTATGATATCCCAATTCTTTATCTGCCCTAGAAGGCACCATGTGACCAAGTTGCTGCCTAACTCTCTGATCCCTTTTTAAAATTATCTTTACCTTGCTCATTCTACTCCAGCCGTCTTAGGCTGCTTGCCTTTCCTTAAATATACCAAGTTTATTCTTACCTCAACAACTTTGTATTCACTGTTCACTTTGACTGGAAGTTCTCTTTTTAAGATTTTTATTGTGAAATATAGCTAACATACAACTTTATATCAGTTTCAGGTGTATACCATAGTCTTTCAACATTTATATACCAAAAGAAGTGATCACCATAAGTCCAGCAACTATCTGACACCGTACTATGCTCACAATATTATTGACTATATTCCCCATGCTATACATTACATCCCCATGACATATATGTTTTATACCTGGAAATTTGGACCTCTTATTCCCCTTCACCTCCCCGCCTTTTAATTTTTTAATTACAGTTAACATTCAATATTATCTTATATTAATTTCAGGTGTACAGCATAGTGGTTAGACATTTCTATAAGAAGCAATCCCCTGACTAGTCTAGTACTCACCTGGCACTATACATAGTTATTGCTCTAACATTAACTATATTCCTTATGCTTTATTTTACATCCCCATGAATATTCAATAACTACCAATTTGTACTTCTTAATCCCTTCACCTCTTTTACTCTGTTGCCCAACCCTCCAATATATCATCTCAATAAATCTAGTATCCATCTGACACCATACATAGTTATTACAATATTATTGACTATATTCCTTATGCTATACCCTACATCCCCATGGCTACTGTATAAGAACCAATTTATACTTCTTAATCCCTTCCCCTTTTTCACCTTCCTCTCAAACCCCCTGTCATCTGGCAATCATCAAAATGTTCTTTGTATCTATGAGTGCGTTTCTGTTTTGTTTGTTTGTTTTGTTCTTCAGATTCTACATATAAGTAAAATTGTATGATATTTGTCTATCTCTGTCTGACACTCCACTCAACAGAACACCCTCCAGGTCCATCCATGCCACTGCAGATGGCAAGAACCCATTCCCATCCATGGTCAAGCAATATTTCATTGTATATACATACTGTATTCTCTTTGTCCATTCATCCATTGACAGACACCCAGGCTGCTCCATATCTTGGCTATTGTAAACAACGCTGCATTGAACATATGGATGTACATGTCCCTTTGAAGTAGTGTTTTGGGTTTCTTCAGATAAATACCCAGAAGTGGGATTACTGGGTCCCTCTTTGTCTCTTGTTATATATAGCCTTTGTGTTACAGTATTGCTACCCCAGCTTTTTGTTTCCATTTCCATTTTCATGAAATAACTTTTTCTATCCCTTTACTTTCTGTCTGTGTGTGTCTTTCCATCTGAAATGAGTCTCTTATAGGCAGTATATATAAGAGTTTTGTTTTCTTACCCATTCAGCCATCCTATATTTTTTATTGGAGAATTTAATCCATTTACATTGAAAGTTACTTTCGATAGATACGTAATTATTGCCATTTTATTATTGCTATTTTTGATCTTTTTTGTTTTCCTTCTTAAAGAAGTCCCTCTAACATTCATTGTAATACTGGTTTGGTGGTGATGAACTCCTTTAGCTTTTTCTTGTCAGGGAAGCTCTTTATTTGTCCTTTAAGTTTAAAGAATAGCTTTAGTGGATAGAGTAATCTTGGTTGTACATCCTTACTTTTCATCACTTTGAATATTTCCTGCCAATCCCTTCTGGCCTGCAAAGTTTCTGTTGGGAAATCAGCTGACAATCTTATGGGAGCTCCCCTATAAGCTATTAGTTGCCTTTCTCTTGCTGCTTTTAAGAGTCTCTCTTTGTTTTTTAACTTTTACCATTTTAATTGTAATGTTTCTTGGTGTGGGCCTGTTTGGGTTCATCTTGTTTGGGACTCTGTGCTTCCTTGGTTTGTATGAGGTGTGATCAAAACATATGGTGAATGTTTAACAATAAATTTATTATAGTAGAATCCCATTGCCATTAATCCTCCTCACTTTGAACACACTTATCCCATTGTTCTTGCCACTTTCTGAAGCAGTTCTGGAAATCTTCTTTTGTGAGTGTTTTTAGTTGCACTGTTGTGGCTGCCTCGATGTCCTGAATTAATTCAAAATGTTTATCTTCCATGGCCATTTTAACTTTGGGGAAGAGCCAGAAGTCGCACGGTGCCAGATCCAGTGAATAAGGTGGATGAGGACACACCGTAATGTTTTCATTTGACAGAAATTGCTGTGCCAGAAGTGATGTGTGGCACGGAGCATTGTCATGATGGAGGATGACTTATGGCACACTTTTAAACTCACCTTCTCTCAACCTTAGCTCATACTTGACTGCACCGAACAAGTTGAAACTTGTCCCATACTATTACAAAGGTTCGACACACCTCTTCCCATATTGAAGATCCCTGCCTTTCCAATGGATGGCACTCGGCAGCACCATTCACCGTATTTGTTAATCACACCTCATATTTCTATTTCCTTCACCAGGTTAGGAAAGTTTTCAGTCATTATTTATTCAAATACATTCTCAATCCCTTGCTTTCTTTCTTCTCCTTCTGGTACCCCTATGATGCGAATGATGTTATGCTTGATGTTGTCCCAGAGGTCTCTTAAACTATCATCATTTTTTTTTTTTTTTGGATTCTTTTTTCCTTTTGCTGTTCTGATTGTTTTCTGCTACCGTCAACATCATTGATTCAGTCTTCTGCTTCATCTGGTCTGCTGGTGGTTCCTTCTAGTGCATCCTTCATTTCAGTTATTGTATTCTTCACTTCTGACTGATTCTTCTCTGTGGTTTCTATGTCTTTTTTGATGCCTGCTATCTCCTTGTTGAAGTTCTCACTAAGTTCCTTGAGCATCCTTATAACCATTGTTTTGATCTCTGTCTCTGATAAATTGCTTGCCTCCATTTTGTTTAGTTCTTTTTCTGGAGTTTTCTCCAGTTCTTTCACGTGGGACACATTTCTTTGTTTCCTCATGTTGGCTGCCAGAACTTGGTTTGTCTTGTTAGTCACTCTGTTTGTAAGTACCTAATTAAAAACCTGAGCTATAATTGTTTTCAATAAATATTTGTTGAATGCAGGATTGAATTATTATACATTGTGATGATTGCTATGAAAGAAGTATAGGGATGTAGGTATGAGAGGGAATGGAGGATGTTCTTCAGATTACTTACTCAAAGGAATCTCTTGGATGGAATGGAGTTTAATGTGTAGGAGCTAGTCTAGCAAATAATGGAAGGCTGACTCTTCTAGACAGAGCTAATAGGAAACATAAATGCCCTGAGGTAAGAAACATCTTGAGGAGCTTGTGAAAATTTAATAAAAATCTTTGTAGTTAGAGCATGAGTAATAAGGGAGAGTGGAAAGAAGTGAGATTAGGTGGGAAAGTATAAAACATATCATTCAACTTCTTTCAGGCCATTTTAAGGTTATGAATATTATCTTAAGTATTGAGAAGTCTATGGAAAGGTTTTGAAAGTAGATTAATTAGGAAGTCTATCACCTTAGATATTAAGAAATGTGCTGCAAAAGCAGCATCTGGGAGCCATACTGGTGGTCTTGAACTTGTCCCTTTTTTGCCTTTGCCTCATGATTAATCATATGTTTAAAATTATTAGTGATGCTTGACACTGGATAGCCATGTGAGTCTGATTTGACAATGCAATCATTGGTATTATGTGAAAGTTCTTGAGAAAGACAAAATCAAACATTTAGTAATAGAATAGAGGAATGCAAACTTGGGGTGAGGTGGGAAGTCTGAGAAAGAATAAACATAATCTAGAGAAAAATTATGAAGTATTATGGATCCAAGGAAACAAGATTTTCTTTCTTTTTTTAAATGCACTTTTTGTTTTGGAATATGTTTAGATTTACAGAATCTTGCCGAGATAGCACAGAGAATTTCCATATACTCTGAACTCAGGTTCAGTTTCCCTAATGTTATCATCTTACATTAACCTGATACATTTGTCAAAACTAAGAAATCAATATCACTGTTAAAAACACTCCAAACTCTGTTCCGATTTCACTAATTTTTCCAATAATGACCTGTTTCTGTTCCAGGATCTGATCTAGGATGCCTCATTGTATTTAAATCTCATGTTTGCTTAGTCTTCCCCGGTCTGCAACAGTTTCTCCGAATTTCCTTATTGCTCATGATTTTGATAATTTTGAGGAGTCCTGGTCAGGGGTATTTTCTAGAATGTCCCTCAATTTATGTTTGCTTGATGTTTTATCTCAGGATGAAATTTGGGTCACAGCGTTTTAGAAAGAATATCACAGAAATGAAATGCCCTTCTTGTCACATCATATAAAGGTGTACAAGAATCTACAAGACTTCTTACAGGTGATATTAACTGTGATCACTTGGTTAAGATAGCATTTGCCAGACTTCTCTACTGTAAAATTACTACTGTTCCCTTTCCAAACTTTACTCTTTGGATATGAGTCATTAAGTTCAGCCCAGATTCAAAAGGGAAGGGACTAATTTCTACCTCCTAGAGAAAAGAATATTTATATATACTATATTGAGTGCTTCTTTATGGGCAATTTGTCTAAGAGAAGAGAGGTTTTAAAATGGAAGGTGTGGTCATATTGTACTGTATAATTTATTCAGATGAGGAATGAAAAGTCTTCATTGGTTGGCAAAATGAAGGTTGGGATTACCTTAGGAAGAAAAATTTTAATTTAATTATAAGGATAGAAGCTAGATGAGTGAGAAGAAGCATGAATGGCAAGGGAAGAATTAAAGACAGTTTATGTGAACAATTCTTTGAAGTTATTTAGCTATAAAGTAGACCTATGAAAGAGAACTGTAGTCCAGGATTCATGTGACAATAATATTATGTTCTGTTCTTTTTGTACATTTTGTTCTAGGAATGTGATTCTCAATTTCCTAGTGACCTTAGTCATAAGAGGTTTTCATATAGCTTTCAGAATCCTCAACTTGATTAAATTCATTAAATTTAAATCACCATATTTATTGTTATCATAGATTATGTTACTTTTAACTATTTGTATGAAAAAGATTCTGTAAAATAAAAAGCAGACCCAGGAGAAAAAGACATTACTATTTGGAATCAAATTTATAGCTAACATGTCTATAGCTGACATGTCTAATTAGGAAGTCTATCACCTTAGATATTAAAAAATGTGCTGCAAAAGCAGCATCTGGGAGCCATACTGGTGGTCTTGAACTTGTCCCTTTTTTGCCTTTGCCTCATGATTAATCATATGCTTAAAATTATTAGCGATGCTTCATACTGGATAGCCATGTAAGTCTGATTTGACAATGCAATCATTGGTATTATGTGAAAGTTCTTGAGAAAGACAAAATCAAACATTTAGCAATGGAATAGAGGAATGCAAACTTGGGGTGAGGTGGGAAGTCTGAGAAAGAATAAACAGATAATCTAGAGAAAAAATATGAAGTATTATGGAGCCAAAGAAACAAGATTTTCTTTCTTTTTTTAAATGCACTTTTATTTTGGAATATGTTTAGCTTTACAGACTCTCGCTAAGGTAATACAGAGAATTTCCATATACTCTGATAATAAATGTCAAATGTAAATAGATAGCTATCCGCTACTTCACCATGCTCAGTCTGCATTGAGCATTTAATAAATTTTGTTTGCGCAATTGCAGGAAGCCTTGCAACTGTTGTTGGTGAGAGAATCTTCACAGCCCAGTTGGTCTTTCAACTGTTTACAGTTGCTGTAGGCATCTTCATACTCACAACTGTTGGCTGGAATAAAAACAAAGAAATTCGTCACTTTATTATCATTTTCCTCCATAGCAGCAACACAAATCACAAATTCAGTGTGAGTAAGGAGCGTGGAATTGAACAAAGAAGTTGGCATCATTCATTATACTCTGATGGCCATTTCATATCTCGAGGGACACATAAGTTCCCTTAGTTAAATTCACTGATTAAGCCATCATTTCTTTTAAAATATGAGCTTCTCCAAATGTTTCTAAAATGATTGACCTAATTCCCTCCCTCAGAAAACAGAGTAAAATGGATTTGACTGAATCTCTCTGGAACTGCACTATCCAAAATGATAGCCACTAGCCATGCAGTTTTTTAAATTTAAACTTAAATTAATTAAAATTAAATAGCATTGAAATTTCAGGTCCTCAGTGACCTTAGTTACATTTCAAGGGCTAAATAGCCAATGTATCTAGGGGCTACTTTACAGGGCAGTGCAAATATGGAATATTTCCAACATTGCAAAAGGTTGTATCGGACAATGTTGCCACTAGACTCTTATGACACTAATCTTTCAAGAAGTCATTATGAGAAAATGTGGATGTGAAATGTAAAAACAAGAGAATTTCACTATTACTATTGTACATTTCCAGTTGCATTTCCCTCAGAGGTTACACACTCAACAAATCTCAAACTAAATTTATCATCCTATCTACAAGTTTGGCATTTCTTTGGTATCCCTCCCCAACTCCCAACTCGATTCACCCAATCTCAGAGAAATGGCACTGCCAACTACTAAATAAGTCAAACCAGGAAATAGTAATCAACCTGAACTTGTTCCCCAGCACTTAACAAGCACAGGCAATAAGCACTGGATATTCTACTTTCTTCCTTTCTCTCATAAACTCTCCATTTCTCTTTGTTAATGTTGCCCTAATGCAGTAAAGACATCCATTTGTTTTTGAAGCCATGTTTTTCAATAGTTTCCACGCTGGCCAGGAGCACTTTCTAAAACACAATTCTGATCTCATCACTCTTCTGCATAAAATCTTTCAATTGGCTACTATTACTAATAGGATAAATTCCAAACTCCTTAACAAATAGTATTCAGCAGAGGTATGAGTATTTTCTTCTTTAGTTAATTTATGGCTTTTATATCATCAATAATCTGAATTATGGCTATACAGTTCATTCAGAAAGAATGCTACAGTTCAGTCTGGTGAATGATTTTAAAAGGTGAAAATTTCAGAACAACTGTATTGTTCCTAATAATTTTCATAATACATCCCAAGTAAACAAAAATAACAACTCTTTGTACCTCAATTCATAACAACACTGCAAATGAGATACACTATGGCATTAATTGTATTCTCTTTTGCTAAAATAGTTTCGAGGCTTCTGTGAACTAATAATACTATATACAGATTTGATAGACATTTTAAAATTACATAAAAGTTACTAGCAAACAAAAGTGCAGGTGGTTATTAAATTGAACTTGATGATTCTAATTAGACTATAAGGAAAATGAGGAATTTAGTATGACAAACTCATTGGCATATCAGGAATTATATTTGGTGTGCCTATCCACACAGAGTACATATTTTTATATTTGTACATACTTACTTTTTAAAAAATCACCTTTACTATAATGGCATTAACTTTGATGAAAAGAAAATTCATACTTAATTACAATAAATTATTTCCACAAAAATATTTATATATATATGCCAATAGGTAGTGGGTTCAACATAGTCACAAATACACATTGTTGGTAGATGTTTCTTTAGGTTACATATGCTATAACAGGTTTTCATTGCAAATAATGCATAGATATTGAATGGTGTAAATTTGTTGCTTAAACACATTCTGTTGAGTAATTTTATTGTTGTCTTTTGCATGAAGGCATTGCTTAAGTTGGTTACATTCAGATTTCCTAATTTTTTTGAAAAAGTATCAGTTCATTTTATTATACTAGCAAGTTAATGACTTCAAACTTACTGCATAGTCCATCGACACAGTCATTAGGGCACTTGGCACAAGGTGTTCCTTCCAGGTAGGGGGTATTTTCTCTGCTAATTACATTACCACTGAAATTTGAAATACAACATGTCAAACATTTTTTTTTTTCATTTTTTGGTTCAGTTTATGCTCCAAGCATCCATCGCCCTATATATCTGAATATTTCTTCAATGTTTTTAATTATGTCAGCTGAAAAACTAACATTCCCAATGTGTAGTCAGATAACTATGCAAAGTAAGAGAATAATTCACACATACACTCACTTCCTTGACCATAATCTCACAGCCTGAAATGGGATAAATAGGGTTTAAAGTTTTCAGAGCATATTTGAATGTGGCAACACTCTTCTCCTCTTGGTAGATTCAGTCAAATCGCTAAGTTCGAGCACCACAAGGAACTGCTATAGGTAAACTGTACCCTATAGGAGAAGCTACGGGGGGACAGAGGGAAAATACTTAATGTTAAATGTAATTCTATATTTTAAAAGGAAACTGTGGTTATTAATAGTTTCTATAATATGAACTGGAGAAAATAAAGCTCCATTTGGCTTATCAATGTAGGGGTGATATTTTCATGTAGTTTTTGTGTGTATTTTTAGAAGGCAGATGGGTTAGGAAGGCTTTTTGAATGTCTAGAAGATTTTGAGTGTGAGATTTTTGTATTTACCAAAATGGGAGTGTTAGAAAAAAATGTTTCACTACCACTAATCTCAGGGTATATTGGTCTCACAGTGATTAGCCTACACCTTATTGATGATTATTATCCTATTGGCCATTATCTGAAAATAGAAGGGAGTCAAAGTTTCTGTTGGAACAAGTGGGCCAAAGACTCAAGGCAAGCATCTGAATCTCAGTCTCCCTGCACAGAACACTGCTGTGTGTGTGAGCCCTTGGAAAATTTGTGAAATAAATAGATGTAAAAGTGTTTTGCAAGTTCTCACTCCTGCTTTCCCTCATTATTCACTCCAGCTCTTACTACAGATACCTGGCTCCAGGTGCCTCCCCTCTCACAACCAGGCAGTGAGTTCGGATCCATTCTCCTAGGGCTCTTCAGTTCTTTCAACTAAACTCTAATAAGTATTTGCAGGAAGGTCACACTTCTCAAACCAGAACCTGCATCATCTACAGTCTCATCTGAGGTATCTATAGTCTCAAAATAAATAATGTATGAAGCTTGATTTGGGGGGAAACAATCCCTCCAGTGGCAAGGAATTTCAAACATTAAATATAACATATGTGTTATGAATATATCTGCAATATGTCCATAGGAATTTTTAGAGATAATTCAAATGTATTGCTTATGGAAAGAGTATAATTCCTGCTATAAATAAAAATCTTAATGGGTGGTTCCTTCAGAGATTTTTGTGTGAAGTTCTGAGAAGCAAAGACTTACTACCTTTTCTTGACAATTTGAAATATATCAAGGATTTCTTGAAAAACCTTTGAGGCCCAAGATTCAATCAATTCTTAATGGTGTACTATAGATATTTTTAGATAAGCAGGAGTAGGAACATATGAGTACAATGGGCTAAAATCACTAAAATGTCATTCCGATCGGCTACCTCACCTTTAACCTTGGTCTTACCATCAAGCTTTCACTTTCTAGAAGGTGAGCTTAATAAAAACTGACAGTACCAAATCTAGAGAACAACACTCTGTGGATACCCATTGTGTCACCCTAAGCCTTGGGAAAAGCAATTGAGAGAGAAGACGAATCATTTTAGTCATGAGGGAAGACAGCTCCAGAACATTATACGTACTTGAAACTGAGAAGTTGGCCTTCATGTGAGAAGTAAAAAATTAGAAAACGTTTCTAAATATTTATCTCTCCCCTTCACTAAAATATGCTTTTTTTACTCTGGTTTGTCTATTACATGATAACTTAAAAATATCAAATTGCTGATGAGATTATTGGCAGCAAATTTGAAAGTATATACTTACGCAGGACAATATTGGCAAACATAGTAGTACTGTAGGCTATTTTGATTGGGACAATGGGCCATTCCACATCCAACTCGGAAAGATGAGTACCAAGCAACCTACATGCCCATAAGTGAAGATACAAAAGCACATTAGAGTAGACAGAAATATCAAAAAACAAATAGTAGGAAATTAAAAAAAAACACTGAAAAGAATGTTACTAATGTATTATGTTTTCATATACTTTATGGGTATATTTAGTTAAATTATTACATTAAAGTAAATTTTTTTTTAAATTACATTTTCATGTACATTCACTACTTTATCCATTTAGACTGTTCAAAAAATACAGTTTGTTTCCTTATCAAGAGCCTGCAGGCTTTTGACAAGTGACAGCTCACAGTTGAAATACCCACAAAATGCAAAGACTATTCTTCACCTACTTGAGATATTCCCCCAAATTCAACATTGGAATTAGTCAAAATTTGGAGAAGCTTTCTTTTTAGGCTGTTTATAGCAAAGGGATTTTCAATTGTTTCTCTTACCTGGGTATAATGTCCAACCATTGTTTCGGGTTGCTTTGGACCTACACCATAGATAAAGTCACGGTTCTCATCGTACCAAGATTGGATTGCACGTGACCATGAATCAGGTTGACTTGACATAAAGATATTCTCGCCACAGTTAATTGTACCTAAGAAAAAAATTGACCATTTATAGGGTAAGCAATAAAGCATGCAATGTTTGATATATATACATACATACATACATACATATATATATATATATATGTGTATATATATATCAGAGTGCAATGGCTGAATATATATATATATTATGCAATGCATATATAATACATATATAATAATACATACAATGTATATTTTATATTATATATATTATATGTATTATAATATATATGACATATATTATCTAATATATATATACACACACATAGGGAGTTCCTTATCAACTATAAGGTAAATAGCTTCTAGATGTGCCAAACACACTGAAGCTGAAGTCAACATGTAAAATTTTGAGTAGATGAAGTCCTCTTTCTTTAATATCTACCTCCCCTAGACACATTCATTTACATATTAGATTTTTCATGAGTGTATGCCTCATGTGCTCTCAGCTGCATATTGTAAGGTTGCTGAAAGCAGGCAGCAACTGTAATAATATTCTTTTATTTTCACCCACACTTACCAGAGATTTTTCATGTACAGCAAATTGAACACATGTTGAACATTGTTATTTTGTGTAATATTTGAAAGAAATCTGACACTCCGTCTTTAACAGCCCCAAGTATGAAGGAAATGACACCAGAAGGAACAATATTTCCAAAGTTTATGGACCTCCCCTCCATCAGCAAATAAAAATGTCACAGGCCAACTTCTCCTCAAAGAATTAGGAAAAAAAGTGCTTTGAAGCCCAGAAACATTTCAATATATTTTTCAAACCTTGAGAGCAATATTTATGTTTGGATGGCTTGAAATGTAATGTCTACATGCTAAAGGGAGTGTAAGCTACTCTTGGATAGCTCCTTTAAGAGGGAAAGAAAGAAGCTGAAATTTTAATAGTAGACTAGGGTCTTCAAAACCATTTGTTTCAATCTGACTGAACACAGTCATCCCTCTTCATGATTGTATTAAATTATAGTATCAAAAACACAAATAACAATGGCAGTCCTGTTTTCAAAACAGGGAAATTATTTACTGCATTCAAATTGTGCTTGCCTATATCTGTCATTTTTGCTAATTTAAGAAATATATATATATATATATATATATATATATATACATATGTATATATATTATCTAATAGTTCATACATATGATATTTTATTTAATTGTATTTATGTTCCTTGTGTAGAGGTTGTTTCTTATAGATTATTTTGAGTCTAATATAATATTGCATGCATTGTAAGTACCCAGAATATAAAAGACTTGACTTATAGAATAAGTCATCAAAAATGAAAAAAAGATGCTAGTGTTAAGTATTTCTGAGGAAAATTCAGAAACTGTTCGATGAATACAGCATACTTCATACATCCAGAAATAAATAGTGTTCATAACACAAATAGCTCCATAATATGAAAAAGGCTCTGGGTTAGAAGTCAGAAATTCTAATTTTAAATTTCCTACATATGACACTAATTATCAATCATTTTCCCCCTGAAAGTCAGTTTCCTAAAATAGAGAAAGAGATGATACCAGACCTGTTTTACTCATGAGATGGTTATGAGGCACAATGTGATATTGTGTGAGACAGTTTTTGTAAAATATAGAAAACTCAACAAGCACAAGGTGGTGATGCTCAGAGTTTTTTTTTTTTCTTTTTTCTCACACATAGGTACTTCAACTTGGAAAATTCAGCATTAGAAATATTTCATAAAGATTTCTTAATGCAACATAAAAAAATGGACCCTTATTATTTTACTTGTTCATGTACTCAATAAATATTGATTTACGTACCAGTTTTTCGATCCGTACTGTGTTTGTAAAGGCACTTGTTTGCCCACTCTTGGGCATTTGCTGCTGCCTCGCTGTCCCATTTCTAAAACAAATAGGGGGAAAACATACACACTTAATGACTCAAACAACAAAAGAGCGTATGCTTTGTAATGAGATTGGTAGGTTCATTCATTACTATACAATTTTTGCACATTTGTATTCTGATTATCATTATAATCAGACATATTTTTTGATGTGCCTTTTTCTTCTCCACAAACAAATATAGATAGTATGGCTACCCTAAGCACCTGGAAAAAAAAAAATCTAAGATATTAGGTTGGTGCAAAAGTAATTGCAGTTTAAAAGGTTAAAAATAAAGGCAAAAACTGCAATTACTTTTGCACCAACCTAATTAATCGTCTGTTTATGACAGCACAGTAAGCACAACTCGAGATTTTTAGTAGGGGGCCTACTCTAAATACCAATAAACATGGATGTATTGAGATTAGTTTTTCCTATCATACTGGCTGGCATACTTCATTCCTAGTTCCTTTTTTCCCCCTCTGAAAACATACGGGAGACATATGGTCTTTCGTCCTAGGCCCAGAAAAGTGGGCTGTTGTTTACCCTAAATGTCAAAGATCTTAAAGGGAAAAGATCTTCTCGATCCTAGATTAGGAAAGAGAATGAGAAAAAAACAGAATGGCCCCTGACTGGATGTCCAAAGATTTAGTTTTAATTCTACCTCCACACATTAAATAGCCCTATAAACTAGACAAGTTATTTAACCATTATAAAATGAAATTAAGAATTTCTGCCCTGTCCCATGGAGCTAATGAAGCTTAAGCTTTGAGCCCCTCATTTGCATAGGCCCTTCCAACATTGTGCTAATGGACCTCAAAATATATTTTGTCATTCAATTGTTTTATTTTTTTTTATATGCAGTGGTAAGATAGTTTTGAAGCTTAAAGAAGTTTCCTTTAAGCTTCAAGCCAGCAAAACTTGAATTTCCCCAAAAAATATGTCTCCCAGAAAAGGTGTAAGGGGGAGCATAGGGGGAGTGGACATCAGTAATGAGGATAATAGCAATGATGATATTGTAGGTCTGACTGTACAGAGAAGGACTGGACAGAGAGCTACTACAGCCAGAGAATTTATTAGAAAACTGTTTTGGATCCAAAGGAACAGAAAATACTGAGAAAAAGTGTCGAAAAGTCAATTTATCAAGGACAGAAGGCACATACTAATGTCAGGGCCAGGGTCTTAACGCAGAATTCATGAAGGGGCTTCAGGGCCTCCCTGGGCCCCTGGAATTGTATGTGAATTGTATGTACATGCATTTTTTTTTTCTGGGAATAGAAATTCCACTCATGCAGATGGGAAACTCTGTAATGGTCATGATAGCGAATCAATTCTGACAGATTATACTATTCTAGTGAATAGAACATATAATGGTAGGAGGATATACAATTTATGAGCAAAAATAGTATGCGGAATGCAAAAAGAAAAATATTTCTGCATGGTAGATAACAAAGTGCAAATGAAATAACAAATCCCGAACTTCCTGTCACCACGTTCCTGAGAGATCTTGTTTGCTAGGTACCGGCACTTGTCACAGCTGGCTCAAGCCACTTTTCTTATGTTACTGCCTCTTACCATCTTCAGCATGTTGCTGGCAGGTGGAGAGACAGCTCTCCTCAGGTCATTGTGTTTATTTACAATCTCTTGTTGGACTTCTTTTAGGGAGGTGCTCAATGCATCAATATTTGGATCCTAAAGGGAAGCCAAATTAAAATTATTATTATTTTGTTAAAGTTGTGAAAATTGCATACGAGTGAATAAGTTTATGCAAGAGAACAATGATTATTTAAAAAGTGTCCAGTTCAAACCAATATTAATTATTAAGCATTGCTAAGGAATCCGAGCCAACATTATGACTTTTAAATAGGAAAGAAATAGTGTTAAATTTTAAAGTAGGAGATATAATTCATGGCATGGAAATTAAAAACACCTCTTAGGCCGGGAATACCAATTTCTAGTCTTTTTATTTTATTTTATTAGTTTCAGGTGTACAAGACAAGGTAATACTTAGACGTTCATCATTTCTATCCCTCACACTGTGAACCCCCCACCCCCCATCCACTATCCCTTCGACCTCCATTTCAATTTCTAGTCTTAACGTGATTTTTCTAGACATATGAGTGATAACATAACAACAAAGATACAAGATAGGAATCATTAAGACATTTTCTCATTTACTCTCAATCAGGATGTAGCAAGGGAACGGTAAGAGCAGGGGCAGGTGACTCATTCTAGATTTTAAGGGGAACTTTAACCTGACATGATGTCTGTGTTTAGAGAAAAAAATGCTTAGTCCAAATACATGCAATACTAGCAAATTATTCTACCTATTATACAGCAGATTTTATGGAGTTGCTCAAAAGACAGTTTTATATTATTGAAGAAAACTCCAAGACAGTTTGGAGGGAGCAAAGCTATCTAATTAATGGATTATTGTTTACTTCATTCCTTTCAGTAACAGAAATACAATTAAGGTATTAAATCAGATGCTCATCATTATTCTCAGTTGTCAAGACATGGAAACAACTGAAGTATTCTTCAATAAATGATTGGATAAAGAAGTTGTGGTACATATACACAATGCAATGTTACTCGGCCTTAAGAAAAAATAAAATACTGCCATTTGCAACAACATGGATGAATCGTGAGAATACATTGAGTGAAATAAGTCAGATGAAAAAAGTCAAGAAACATATGAGTGCACTCATATGTAGAATATAAAACTGGAAGCAGCAAACCAACAAAACAAACAAAAACTCATGGAAAATAGTACGATGGTTACCAGAGGGAAGGAGGGATGAAAGGAGGTAAAAAAGGGTAAAGGGGGTCAAATATGTGGTAACAGAAGGAGATTTGACTCTGGGTGATGCACACACAATGCAATATACAGATAATGTAGTACAGAATTGTGCACTTGAAAACTATGTGATTTTATTAACTAATGTCACCCCAATAAAATAAAAAAAATCAATCAGATGTTTAACTTATATTTTTGGTTTATCTTGGTGTGTGTATAGTGGGGGTTCAGCCTGGAGGTAGAATAGGGTGTGTGAATTATTTCATAAAGTGTACATAATCCCATGACCTAAATTTACACAAGAATGTGAAGTTATATTAGCATGAGCAAAATTTTGAAGTACAAATGTAAACAGACAGGGCCCTTTATTGCTTTCCCTGGCACCATGGGATAAGTTATTCTCTCCTTCCTGCAATCCTGAGTTCCCTTGAAGCTCCCCAGACCTATGAGAACATAGGCCTGACCACATTTTATTGCCACTATGTACTTATGTATCCATTTCTCCCACTTGCTTACATGTTCCTAAGGACTGGGACCAAGAGTGAATGCCATTGTACCCACAGATCCAGCACTTTCCCAGCTACTGGTTCCTAAGTTAGCAAGGATGAACATGTGAAATAGTAGCAGTGGTCGATCTCTGCATCATCTAAAAGCATAAAATAACAGCCTTGGGTATGTCCCGTTAACCCTCAAAGCCCTGCTTAAAATAGTTTCATTTAAAGGCACATCAAAATTGGGTCCCAGAGAAAGGAGAAGTAATTATTTCCTGCTTTGTATACAGTCTTCCTTTGCAGGTAAAAAATTCTACTGATGAAGACATGCCTTTGTTGTTTTTAAAATAAGTATCAGTAAAGCTTTTATTAGGGGACAGGTGAAAAATTTTGAATATGCAAAGTTTCAGAATAAAGTGGATAAAATATGATATCTATCGATCCTTAAAGAGTTTATATTGGATAAGCAATATGACATAAATAATTATAATATCACATGATACATAAAATGATAGGTGGGATGTACTAGATATAGAAGAAGCAGAAATCAATTCTTCCTGATTGAGGTTAAGAAAGGTCTAACAAAAGATGGTCTGGATTGGGGTTTTGAGAGATGAATAGTGTTTTCTAGGCATCTTTTTCTGTGAAGGCACAGAAAACCATACTGGGCAGAGGGTAGGTAAAGCACCTGATCAGCAAACATTTAGTGGTGCAAGAGACAAATGATATCTCCCTTTTTAATAATTTTATCAATGAAAACTAGGAGGTGGACTAGAGCGGTAACGCGGGATTGAAAAGGGCCATGAAAGGAAATATTTAGGAAAGAAATTGGGAAGGCAGCACACTTCTTGAATGAAGCCCTTAGTGGTGAAAAGATTGTCTTCAGATTGAAAATTTGATTATGGTAAACTAATGACTATTTTTGAATGTTAAATGAGGTTTGCCGCAGTGTCAGAATTTTCTGGTCTGTCTGAGGGGTCCTAGCTAATCTCTATGCCCTAAACTAAAGAAGGATGTGGGAACAGATAGCAATTACCAAAGCTGCTCATATTCAAAGGTTTTCTGATCAGGAGATACTTTCTATGGACCACTACACACTGATGGAAGAGGATAATTTATCTTGTTCTTGGGATTGTCAAAGTGAAGCAGCATATTAGAAATAATTATAGCGTCTTATGTTACACATAATAATTGTAAAAATTAAGAAAAAATCCAAACACTTAAAATCTTTAGTAAATTTTCTTCTCATAATAATAATAATAATAAATAGGTATAATTATCCTCACCTACTAACTATGAAAATTAAATGTGGTGATGTATGTGAAGAAGTGTTGCCAATTTGAGATTATGTAAACATATTGTTATTTTTCTGTGTGGATCACATCAAAATTGATTAAGTCAAAGGAAATCAGAAAAGATATTATATGAGGAGTTGTGTTAACTTTTAAACCTATAGATCAGTGCTGTCAATAGAAAAATAATTAAAGCTTCACATGTAATTTTAATTTTTTGGTGGCCACTTTAAAAAAGAAAAAAACAAACATTAAATTTATATTTAAATCTATTTTATTTAATATATTCAAAATGTTTCCATCATTCCATCATATAATCCATATTAAAATTATTAATAAGATATTTTACCTCCTTTTTTAAATGAAGTCCGCTATGTGTTATATTTACACAGATCTCAATTCTGACTATCAATATTTCCAGTGTTAGTACCTTCATGTGGCTACAGGCTACCATTTTGAGCAACAGCCTTAGATTTAATTTTGTTAAGTACCTTGAGCAATCAATGAGTTCTTTGTGATATACTAGACACTCTAGCACTTTTTACTTTTGAAAATTGATCTAGTAGCTTGCTGTTCCCCAAAGTTGATTGTATCATTCTGAAAAGATTTTCAACCTTGACCATACCTGTCCATTTGCAGGAAAGAATGGGAGCAACACAGGAGCCAGAAACAGCAACACTGGGAATACTGCCATTGCTGGGAAAACAAAGGAAACAAAGACCAGCATTAGAATGCTGAGTGAACGAATTTCTGAGGAACATGGGAAAAACGAAATGAACAATGTAATGATCTCAGATATACCAAATTCATTAGTAGAACAAAAGAAGATTCGTCACATGGTGCCAGTAGAATGATAATGGATTCATTCAGCCCCAGAAGCAAGCCTCCAGTGGAGACCATAAAGACTAAAGCGCTTGAATTAATACATCTATAAATGTTAAGTTTACACACTTCCAGCCTAGTTCCTTCCACAGTCTTGTCTATGGAGCTAAGCTACTCTTTTCAAGTTCTAGTAATGGCTTCTTCTCCTTGCCCATTTAGGAGTAGTAATAGCTCCCAACTATTGCTGTTACTGCTGTACTGCTGTGCTGCTTGGGGCTTTCCTTAAATCCTGCTTACCTTTATAAATATCCCCTTATTAACATCTCTTCAGTTAACCAGTTATCATGTACCATTTCTTTCTGGCTAGGCCTCTGGCTCATATATTTGCTATTCCTAGAAAGAAGTAAATGTACTAAGAAGTGTTTTGTTTTGTTTTTTAAACACTTTCAGCCATTCTTCTCAGTTCTGTCCATGCAGCCAGTGTAGTCTTCATACCCACTCAAAGCTTTTTATTTATTACAATGCCCCACATTTAAAAAATGCAATTCTCTCCTTTGGATCTAAACATTGAAAATCATTTTGAAAGGATTAACAATCCAATTTGTATGAATACCCTTAATATGCTCACTAATTCAACTTTTTGGAATCCTGAGGATATAAAAACATTAGGCATACACTTTTATCACATTAACATTTGTATGGGTAAGACATTATAATTAATTTATATTCAATAACAGGAAGGTAGCATGTCTAAATAAACTAGAATACATCCTCTTATTAGAGTATATTAGACATAAAATTATGTGCATGATGATTTTGTAACAAGGAAAATGCTTATGCTTCAGGGTTAAATTAAAAAAAAAAAATAAAACCATATACTACATGGGAGATCTTCAGTCTTCTGTTATGGATGAAAGTTTGTGCCCTCCCAAAATTCATGTTAAAGTCTTAACCCCAGTGTGGCTGTATTTGTCTTTGGGAATCTAAGGAAGAAATGAAGTTTAAACAAGGTCGTAAAGATGGGCCCTGACCCAATAGGGTTAGTGTTTAGATAGGGAGAGACATAAGAGTGTCCCCCCACCCTACCCGCACACACAGAGAAGAGGCCATGTGGGAACATAGGGAGAAGGTGGCTGTCTGCAAGCCAAGAAGAGAGTCCTCACCAGAAACTGACCATGGTGACACCCTGATCTCAGACTTTTAACTCCAGACCTGTGAGAAAATAAACTTCTGTTGTTTAAGCCACCTGGGCTTAAACAACAGAAGAATGTGTATGAGTCTGCTATGGTAGCCTAAGCAGACTCATACACATGCTCATGCGTACTATTTGAGGGTTAGATCATTTTCAGGTGTGTTCTAAGGTCCATAACGTGTAGTAATTTAAAATCATCTAGAGCTACAATTCTGCGTTCCAGTGCACATGTGTGAAAAGGCTCTGAGCTAGCAGGTTACCTCCAACGGCCATCCAGCATCCATATCTCAATGCTGTTTTGCTTTTCTCGTGGGTATAGGATAAAAACTCTATGACATAGGTATTTGGGGTCAATTTTAAGGTAAGGTAAGAAAAAAATAATTGCGTAGTGGTACTGATGATCTTGATGGTGGGAGATCTGGAAATAAGTACATTCTGCTTCTCCTGGAGGACAATAAGAGAAATAGGTCCCCATCCCCTTCTCCCACAAAAGCAATGCTCAGACAATAAATAAATAGATAAATAGATAAATAAATAATTAAATAAAAGCCAAGCAAAAAACAAATGACATTAAACAGAAATAAAAGAGAATGAGTTTATCTTCATGTGGTAAAACATTCTTTTCTTCATTTTCCATAATAAGTCTATATTACTATAATTACAGTAATTAGAAAAAGGAAACATCTTTATTCCAAACAGATTATTAACTCTTGGAAAAGTGCCTCTGACTTTGTCAAACCTGTTATCTTAGTACTTTTTTAGCTAGCTGGTGTAGCTAAGGGGTTAGGCATTATGATGTCCAAGTAAGGTGAAGAACAGAGGCGTAGAAGTCTTAAGTGACAGTCTCATTGCTAGTAAGTGTGTAGCTAGGACAGAACCTAAGATTTATTTGAACCTCAATATCCATTTCCCACTAAACTGTACTATACTTTGGGGGGACATGAGGTTTCAGGTAAGAGTGAAAGTATTTAATGAATATTTTACCTTGACAAAAGTAGTCATGCATTACAATAAATCTTTTTTATGGCTGGTAAATAGCTGGTAGATTACTGAACATGTTTGAAAAATGAGAAAAAATTAAAACAAATATTAACAATTAAGTCAATCCTTTTTTGTTGTCCTTCAAATATAAAATAAAACTACTAAGATTTTGAAAACTCAAGTAATATTTTCTTAGGATGTCCATCTTGAGTTGAAAACATACACCATTATGATAACCGTTATTTGTGAAACTTTGTTGAAACAATGGAGAACTCTGTTGTCATTTCAATAAAGTTTTTGTCCATTTAAATAACTAGGATGGAAAGGGAGGGAGTTGGAATGAGAATCACAAAATTGCTAGCATATCCCTATAAGTGTTCTATAATGAATACAAATTATACAGGTGTTTCTACAATGTTTTGGAAATTGAAGGTCTTCTATGCAATTAAAATTTCACTCATAGCAATTAGAAAAATTGATTTTGTTTATATTGTAGTTTTTAGGTGGAATAGAAGAAGTGGTAGGAAAATAGAATGAAAATTAGAAGACAGAAAAGGAAAAACATGGAAAGAAAAATAAACTTATTTCTGTATAAAGCAAATATGTAAGTTTAATGTCAAAGAGCCATTTTTATTTCTCAGGACTACCTGGTCCCCTATTGAGCAAATGTAAACTTTGGCACCTGTATCAGGAGAGAGGAAAGAGAGCAATGTTTAAGTGTTAAGAAGCCTGGGTTTTTGTTGTTGCTGCTGCTTTTTTACCTAACCCATCTTTAACTATATGAAATCAAAAGTTTTCGTTTGTCAAATTAAAATATGGTGACATAGAGTCACCTCATAGGGTTTCTGTGAAGTTTGAGAAGATAAATAATGTTAAAGAAATTTGAAAACAAACAAAGAAAATCACTATATACATATAGGTCCCAGCATTAATATTACTACTTTTATTATCATGTGGGGTGCTTGCTCCCTCAGCTGGTAGTGTTGCCAGCAGAAATCTCTCAGCTCTTAGGCCCTTCAGGAACTGCATCTGCTGAAGATAGGCACCTGGCCTAAGATCATGTTCCCCCCCTTGGGCTCCCTCACCCAATGTCTGTCAGATATGAGGTAGAAAGGCCTGATATCTTCATTCCAGCTACAGATGACTCTGAAACATAATCACTCTGAAGTAGTTCATTGCCAAAGCCTCCAATGAGACTATACCGTAGCTTGATTTCTACCTTTGCCTAATCTTGAGTTCTTCTCTTCCCTTCCAAAGGAATTGATGCCAAGTACAGTCCTTAATAAACTTCCTGTGTCTCAGATTTTCTTAACATTGGCTGGGGAACCTAACCCTGATATCATTCATTAGATAATCTTTATTCCATTACTCTAGGATAGGTTCCTTATTTATACTTTCATTATCCTTTGCTCATATGGCTGTATGTCTTTGATCATGTTAATCCTCAAACCTTGATGCTATCCACGAACATTTCAAAGTTTCTCGCCCCAAAGAAACTCACAGGCTAACTCCAAAAATACTGAACTTGTCCCAAGATAGGAGCATTTAAATCCCACCCAGTAACTTTTAATTATATGAAATTTTTCTGATTATGTACAGGATCTAATTTCTCTCAAATTTTTTATGTACGTTGGACGTTTTCCAGAACTACACTGTGAGTTTGAAAAAGACAGACTACCATCTCCATATTCTTTGAAACGCCTTGTGGCTGATGATGGTTCACTATGGACTCGCTCAGTGGTGGAGCTGCTGAAGCTTTCAAAGTCTCCAGAGGACACTCTCGTAGGCTAGTGTCCCTGGGCAAGCCCATCCCTCTGGCAATGGCTTCAAGTGGGAGTCCTGGAGAATTTGAGAGCAACATAGAAAAACAGAACCTTCTTTTTTTGTTACAAGTTAGTGACAAGCAGGTATTCTTTCCTTTGACAGACAGACATGTGTCAAGGTTTATATACTTTGTCCAGGTTAGTGTGCTAGAAATTGCTGAACATGATCAAGTGAATGAGACATGATTCTGCCTGCCCTCAGAGAGTCTTATCAAATCATTCGGGGAACCCTTCACTGAAGTACTCAAAGTATGAACTATTTGGACTTTCCCATGTGTACAAAAGTGGAGGGTAAAGTTTCATGTTCTTTTCCCTTACCAATTCTGATACTTTAGAAGAATGGGAATAATCTATCATAACACAGGGCTCTGGAAGTTAACTACTATAGATGAGGTAAATATAGTTAAGATCTATCATAAGCTGGAAGAGAAAAGCATTTAGCTCCACGCCGTCCCTCTTCCCCAGGAGCCATCCTAAATACCATGTGCTGCTAGAATACCATTTATTTTACATTCATTGAGTAGAGACACAGAAAACATTAGACAATCAGCTAACGTGATTGCCTCTTCCTGCCACCTACTTGCATGAAGACAATTTCCAAATGTGTGTAGTTACACATTTCCTCTGCTAATTACTTAGGGGCAAACTTTAGAGTCTTTTAAAATAACTTCCCTTAAGAGTTATTTCATTATGTGCAAGTCACCAACTCGCTCCTTTTACATGGTTTTCTTTTCCACAGAGATTAGTGATTTCTTATAAGTGGGACCACAGAAAAACCAAATCCAGGGATTTCAAAGATTTATAATTCTGTCACTGGTAGACTACAATCTAATTCCAGACAGCAGAGCAAATTGTGTCTTCTGAAGCATAAATGGTTCTGATCCAATTAAAGTGTGATATATTGTTCCTTCCTCACATTGATGTTAAGATGACCACTACATTGGAAATACTCACTTGAAAAAGAAAATAAATTATTTTCTTTAATGGTATGATATCACTGTTTACCAACTGATAGAAAACAAATGAACAAAAAACAACAACATCGTTACAAAAATTATACAGGCATACCTTGCCTTAAAAGTCCATTTTGGGGAAATAAGGATTTTCAAATTATAAACTAGGGAGGATTTGCTTAGTTCCTAAGAAGAGAATTTATAAAATGATTCACTTAAAAAGTAAACATTTAGCCTTCTATTCCAGTCAGGATGCAAAAATAAGCAGACTTCTGGTTATTGCCTCAACATAAACTCTGAAGGAATCAGAGAAGCAAAAGGAAAGCATGGCTTCCAAGAAAGTATCAAAAAGACAGTGAGAAAATCTGATGAGATCAAGTCTCCCACGAGCTCTAGTATGGGTGTCTGGATGTGGGTGTGTGGGTGTCTATGTGGTGTGTGTGTGTGGTGTGTGTGTGTTTGTGTGGTGTGTGTGTTTGTGGTGTGTGTGTGTGTGGTGTGTGGTGTGTGTGTGGTGTGTGTGTGTGGTGAGTGTGACTGCATCCTGGGGCTGTGGCTGGCCTGACCAGGTAGTAATGACTTCTAGTTCCTGCTTTTGCCTCAACCAATCATTGCTTCCCCTTTGATGCAGAATTCTGCAGCAATAGAAGGAAGGAGCCACCTCTTCTGGTGCTATATGTGCACAACACAGCATCAGGGACACATAAAAACCTTTATCAAGAGTGAAGAACTAATGAAAATAGACACATGTGGACTACTCTATGATGCTATTACAGTCACATCTTTACTCCTCCTTACGCTAGGGTCACATGAGGATAAATTAGTGTGACTACTTCCTCCCAGAGCTGTTTCTTCCTAAAGTGTAACCTAAGGAGTGGCAGCAGATGGAAATGATTCTGGGATTGATTTCTAAACTGATGAGGATAATAACACATAATATATAGGTCCATTTTATACATGAAACACAAAAATCCTAACAAATATTAACTCACCAATTTCATAAATGCATTTAAAATATCATGATCAAATCAAGTAAAGTTTATATCAGGACTGCAACAATACTTCAAAATTAGAAAATTCACTGGTCAAATTCATCACAGAAACTGACTGTAAAAAATCAGGTGGCAAAAAATTTTTCACTAAATTCAATCCCTAGTTATAGCTAAGGAAAGAACAGAGGCGAATAGAGGAGATTATTAATTTGATAATAGCAATATACTAATTATCTATAGCACATATGATAGTTACTGGAGAAAGTAGGTGCATTCCATTTAATATTGGGAACAAGAAAAAAATGACTAATGTCACTGCGACTGTTCAACAATGCATTGGAGAGGTCCTGATCAAAGCCATAAGAAAAAAAAAACATATATATATATATATATATATATATATATATTGAGAGAGAGAGAGAGAGAGAGAGAGAGAGAGAGAGAGAGAGAGAGAGTTCTGGCACTCTTCCTACCAATTTACCTCTTCCTCTTAAAAACCTGAGCTCAATTCAGAGGCCCCGATTGACCTTACAACACATTATTATAAAGCAGTAGCTCCTGAGCTTGAAACTTGTCACCAGTTTAATTTCTTTGATTCTCTTCCTGAGAGTTAGTCAAAGGGGCAGACATGGGTTTGGTTTTAAGTAGGGGAAGAGTCAACACCAGATCTTCTCGGCAATAGTCTAAGTCTTCCTTAAGCGCCCTGGCTGACAGTCAGCCATAGAGTAGAAAAGCACTAATAACTTATTCTCAAAGTAAAATGTTTCCTCTACAAGGTAAATAAGTCCTTACATGTTGTCATTAGGTAAGTGCTATGGTCTTTTAATATCTGTTTATCCAGAATCACTTCTTATTTGCCAAGGAATATAAAGTTTTATGTAGAAATTACTTCCTTATATAAAATACACACAGCAGATATTAAGTTTAAATTATTTACATAAATGTAGCTGCCTGAGTAGATTAATTTTTGATTGGAAACCTTCGAAAAGTCTCTCTCTCTTTTGATTTGAGAGCATTTCATGGGGAAAATTGTAACTTATATTTGTAATCTTTAATGATGAATTATTTCAAGGTCAATACTATAATTTTGTTTTGATAGATTTAAAACTATTAGCAATTGCTTCCCATCCTTATTTTAATGTTTGTATTAACATATATCCATATATGTGAATATTAGTAAAGTTATTAATAGATGGAAGTATGCATACACATATAAGAATAGGTTTTTATTTTTCCATTAAAGGGAATTCTAGAATAATTGTTTCCAAAAGTCATAGATATGAGAATGAATTTTATTGCTTATTTTAGAATAAAAGGTAAGAAAATATCATTTAAATGTTAAGTTTGATAAAAGTGCTTTGGAAATAATACAGCTGTATTATAGTTACTTTCTTGGCTTCATAAGAGTATAATAACTTCAGGTCACTATTGGAAATACAAGTTATCAATAAAGCTCTGAAAAATCACAGATTCATTTACTAATTATCATTTTACCACTGACAAGGCATACATATATTGGCATAAAACATGTTCACCTTAAAATAAAGGAATTATCACTTACTGTTGGTTCTCAGCAAGGTCAAATATCCACTTCTCTGTAGGAAGAAGGAAAGTGGAGAGAAAAGGTTAGAGAGCTATATATATACGTTGCACTTATTTCCTGTTTTGGCAATACTGTTTGTGCAAGTAAATCTAAGTCAACAAGGTCTGAAACAGGATTTCATATCCACAGTATCACATTTCATTGCAGGTTGTAAAACTGCAATTTTGATTGTATCTTATGATTCTCCTCATGGCTTTTCAAAAAATTGCTCATTCAAATTTAGTTGTCGTACATTTATTCTTTGGAGCTCATATACTGTTACAATTTATTCACGTTTTTGCCAATCGATACTTTCACAATTCTTAACCAAATTATTCTCATTACATTAGAGTTTTCAAGATCACTTCTGTATGAGTAAAGTTTATCATTTTGTGAACTATAGAGAATACAATGTTTTTTTCTTTCTTTTTTATTTTATTTGTTTCTTTACAATGATCTAAAATATTCATTAGTAATCTGCTGGATCTTACTGTTTTTGAGAATGATTTAATATTTTACTTTTATAAATGCAATATCACAGTGCCTTTTAAAACATAATGGCCATATGATTTCACTGATATGTGGTATATAAAACTGAAAACGACAAAGGAACAAGACAAACAAATGAAGAAACAAAAACTCATAGACACAGACAATAGTTTAGTGGTTACCAGAGGGTAAGAGAGGAGGGGAGTGGGAGATGAGGGTAAATGAGGTCAAATATATGGTGATGGAGGGGAACTGCCTCTAGGTGGTGAGCACACAATGTGATGTATATAGATGATGTATTACAGAATCGTACACTTGAAACCTATATAACTTTACTAACAATTGTCACCCCAATAAACTTTAATAATAATAATAATAATGAGAATAATATAAAATACATAATGGCAAAAGACCCCATAACTCGTGTGTATTTCTAAGTTTTATGTTCTTTTAATATTAAAATTTATTTTCCGGTTGTATGGAATTCAACATAACATTGATCTACATTACATACTGAATTATCATCATTCGAATCCGTTCATCCATGGAAGGATTTATTTAATCTTTTCAAGGCATGCTTCCATATCTCAAATCTGCAAGGATTAAATGAAGGGTGATGGACTAATGATATCAGGTTCTCTTTACCTCTGAAATGTAATGATTTTAAATACTGAGTTTGTATAAATGAACGGGTATAAATTAATAAATCACAAGTAGCTCACACGTAACACTGGCAGGCATTTCTTTGTACTCATGTTACCATGTAGATTGCAAAATGTGGTGCGCAATTCAATAATTTCTGTTTATTTTCATGTTTATATTAGCTTTATTGTCATGTTACAAAACTGTACTAGCACAGACCAGTGCCTGTGATATGATATCAACAGAATATCGTTTAATTGTAGTTAATAAGTAAAATAATTGGACGTTACTCTAAATGTTCTTTATAAGAGAGTTTAGAACTCTGGATAGATTTTACCATAAAATTTTTTTAAAAAAGCAAACCATTCAACTTCCATGTCTCCAGTTAATTCCTAAAATGTATTTTACCCCATGATATGTGATATGGGAGCACTCAATATGTTGAATCAGCGACTAGAATAAAATCACCTTGGAGTCACCATATATGTGGCCATTTTTCTGTGGGAGGATGTGTTTCATTCTCATTCTCTCTGCGGATGTGGCAAGGCCAGACCCAGAAGCATTCAGAGCTCATCCTACTCTTTGCTTAATGCTGTGGCATATTATTAAGAGCTTGGAATTCATGGTCTGATGGGCACAAATTAAATTTCTTTACCAATGTGTATTGGGAAATTATTTTTCTGTCCATGAGTTTTCATATCTATAAATGAGAATAATATTAGTTTATTTAATTGTGATAAAATGAGGTAGTATGTGTAAGTTGCCTGGCATGTAGTAAGAATTTCTAGTGTTAGGTCCCTCCCTTGTTATGTGCTTCTTTTCCTCTGTGTCTTGACAAATCTGCACCTAACATGTGTAAGCTATGGGATTGCACTTGAATTTTGAGAGATGGGATGGCTAGGTAGTTCTATGAGAAATTACCATAGGAGAAGTGGATAGAAAAGTGTATAAAAAGGGAAAATATAGTTTTGACTTATTATTAACACTTATAAATTTTGTCTAATTTTATATCTATCGTTATGACTGAATGATCATTATGTACGAAGTCTGACAATTATGTTCACGACCTTCTCTTGTAACAATATTGCTACCTTTTTTGATATCAGAGCGATTATTCAACTGGATTATATAACTGGACATATAGCGATTATATAACTGGACAAACAGTTAACCAAGTTTACTATTTGGAAGTGCTGAAAGGCTACATAAAAAAGTTAGACAGCCTGAACTTTTCGCCAATGATTCATGGCTCTTGCATCACGACAATGCACCAACTCACACAGCACTGTCTGTGAGGGAGTTTTTAGCCAGTAAACAAATAACTGTGTTGGAACACCATCCCTACTCAGCTAATCTGGCCTCCAATAGCTTCTTTCTTTACCTGAAGATAAAGGAAATATTGAAAGGAAGACATTTGATGACATTCAGGACATCAAGGGTAATAGGACGACAGCTCTGATGGCCATTCCAGAAAAAGAGTTCCAAAATTGCTTTGAAGGGTGGACTGGGCACTGGCGTTGGTGCATAACTTCCCAAGGGGAGTACTTCTAAGATGACCATAGTGATATTCAGCAGTGAGGTATGTAGCACTTGTTCTAGGATGAGTTCACAAACTTAATTGTCAGAACTCATATAATGATTTCTGGTTAATCAATTTCTTAATCCTATTCTTCTTTTGGATGCCTTGAGTACAGAACCAAAGAAGTTAATAAAGAATAAAAAAGAGTGACATATAAGCCTCTGCATATCTGAAGCTATTTCTGTGCTCTGGATTTTGAACATTAAAAATATTATAGCTTTATGAATAAATGTTTTCAGATATTTGGGGTAGATACCCAGGAGAGAGATTGCTGGGTCATATGGTAATTCTATTCTTAATTTTTTTGAGGAACCTCCATACTGCCTTCCATAGCAGCTGCACCAGTCTGCATTCCCATCAACAGTGTATGAGGGTTCCTTTTTCTCCACAGCCTCTCCAACACTTGTTACTATATGTTTTGTTGATGATAGCCATTCTAACTGGGGTGAGGTGATATCTCATTGGGGGTTTTATTTGCATTTCTCTGATGATAGTGATGTTGAGCATTTTTTTCGTATGTCAGTTGAACATTTGTTTGTCCTCTTTGGAGAATTGTCTTTTCAGGTCCTCTGCCCATTTTTTAATTGGATTGTTTGTTTTTTTGTTGTTGAGTTGTATGAGTTCCTTATATATTTTGGATATTAGCTCCTTATCGGAGGCACTGTTTTCAAAAACTTTCTCCCGTTAGGTTGGTTGTCTCTTTATTTTGTCAATGGTTTCTTTTACTGTTCAGAAGACATATATGCTCCAATGTTCATTGCAGCTTGATTTAGAGTGGCCAAGACATGGAAACAACCCAAGTGTCTTTTGATAGATGAATGGATAAAGAAGTTGTGGTATATATACACAATTAAGTAGTGCCATTTGAGATACATCGATGGATGGATCTTGAGATTATAATGCTAAGCCAAATAAGTCAGACAGAAAAAGTAAAGAACCATATGATTTCACTGATATGTGATATATAAAGCTGAAAACAACAAAAGAACAATAGGTACAAATGAAGAAACAAAAACTCATTGACACAGACAATAGTTTAGTGGTTACCAGAGAGGAAGGGGGAAGGGAGGTGGTAGATGGGGGTAAAGGAGGTCAAGTATATGGTTATGGAAAGAGAACTGACTCAGGTTGGTGAACACACAATGTGATATATAGATGATGTATTACAGAATTATACACCTGAAATCTAACTTTACTAACAATTGCCACCCCAATAAACTTTAATTAAAAAGAAATACCGTAGCTTGAAATAAAATCCTCAGGGCACAATGCTTTTTCCTTAAAAATTATGTGGACATTGAGATTTATTTTTTGTGATTAAAAAAATAATAGTTAAACTAAATTTTCATCTTGAAAAAATATTGATGCCTGGGTCTTACCCATGGAGAGTAGGATTTAGTTGGTAGGTGTGTGTCCTGGACATAGTGATTTTTAAAATCTCCCCATATTGTTGTAATTGAAGTCAAGGTTGAGAACCTATCTTCTAGAGAACAGAATCACTTGGAGACTAAATCAGTTACTCAACAAGTATTTCCTGAGTAAGTACAACACACCCAGTACATACAAGTAGTACCGTGTTTCCCCGAAAATAAGTCCTAACTAGAAAATACACCATAGCATGATTTTTCAGGATGACATCCTCTGAACATAAGCCCTAATGTGTCTTTTGGAGCAAAAATTAATATGAGACCCAATCTTATTTTCGGGGAAACACAGTACCAAGTGCAACAAAGAATATGAACAATTCTGTCCCTTAGTTGCTGAAGAGATAAGACTAACACGTGAAAAAAATACAGAGCAAGCTTCTAGTTCACATGATTGCTGACAATATGTAAGGTACCCACTTCGGTGGCAGATTTCAAGAATTCAAGAAAAGGAATACACTTTGTTGGTAAATTGAGCATGTAAACACCCAGATACTTGAAGGTGAATTGGTGTTTAAGAATGAATAAACTTTTGAGCCCCAGTGAAGTTACCAAATCCAACTGGATTAATATAAAATCCTTTGTTGAAGTGCAATTGAAATACAAACACTTACACATATTTAATTTGTACAATTGGATGAGTTTGTTCATATATGGACACTGGGATACCATCACCACAATCAAGGTAATAGATATGTCCAAACAACAACAACAACAGCTTAGAATTTACATCTCAATCTCCCCTGGAAAGATGTGTCTTTATTACTATAGGATATTTACTCTTTGGTTGCAGCTCCTTTATAGGTATACTTGAGAGAGACACAGTCTCTGGAGCATGGCCTGGAGACTCATACTAGATATTTGTTAAATGATAGATCAGTCGAGATGAAAAAAATAAGACACTGCCTGCATTGTTCACTTAATTGAATTAAGGTACATTAATTAATTCCAATGTGACTTAAGCTAATAGAAATGCCATATATCTTGGCTTATTCTCAGAGTTAAATTATTCAATTCATATGTTTACTTGGTGTAATCAATTAGTCTGTGACAATTTTTATCTTAAATAAAATATTCATATTAGTTAAAAATTACCTTGATGCAACTTATCTTGTATGGGACGAAGCATGACAGCATCCCTTCATACATTTTAAAAATTGGAGCTATGTTTATGCTCAATGCTCTAGATCGAAGTTTTAAAATCTAACCAGAGAAACTGGTGAAAATAATGAACTCTTAGTAATTAAGGCATCTGAAGGGCAATACTTAACTGAAGTTCTAAATTCTGACAAATGAAAACTAATTTGATCATCACTCTGTAAATTTTGACATGTGTGATGGGCCTGTGCCCAAAATGTGGGTATGAATATAGGTATCACTATAATTAGTTTTGCAACAAATGGTTAAATATGCACAAACTAATACCATCAACTCTGTTATTTTTAAACATCTGGGATAATTATATTTGTTTACACAAATTATGGGTAGAGATTAAAATCTTCATTGTTGTTGGAAACTTTGAGGGAGGAAGGGTATATCTTTTGTTACTTGAGGAGAAAGTTACTAGTTGAGAATTCTGTGAGCAGTTAAAAGATGAGTGGCATAATTTGTAATGATGATGTATTTCACCTTTCTCTAATAAACAGAGAAGTGTTTACTCATGAAGAAAGGAATAAAAAAATCAGAAATTAGGGCAAATAATTTGTAAATTAACTTTCTGGTGATGTTTTCCTATAAACCTTGGCACTGTTTTTCAATAAACGTGATGGTCTTTACACAGCCAACTTGTACAGGTGTTTGTATTAATGCAGTTCTCTCTAAGGCCGTGTTTACATTTATTAGTGCAGTCTTTGATTAATGTTATCTAACAAAAAATGCTGAGTATACTTGACATGAAAAAGCATTATATCCTATAAGTGATGAAAATATTTTACAATTAAATATGGTTACTTTCTGTTCTCATTCATTTTTCCTTCGTCATTCAACATTGCAAGATACCTTTATCATAAAAAGGTTAATTTTCACTTTTAATTTGTATTTGTAGCATGAGTTTAACTCCTACCTAGTTGACTTTTATAAATTGAAATTTTTGTAGTTAACAGCAGTATCCTTTGTGTATTACCATGTGCTCCATCTATACTGATACTCAAAGTACTTGTTCTATCCATTCAAATGGTGATAACTGTTTCTTTGAGTTACCTATCATATTAATGACAAAAGTTGGTGTGGTAAATAATCTCTTTTATTTTCACTAAAAGTCACAATATTATTTGCTACCATACCTTTTCAAGGCAGGAAAAACTAAAATTTAAGTTGATACATATTACTAATTCACTTCATTTGGCAATTTTCTGTCAGAAGAATTAATAAACTCTAAATAGTCCTATAGAATATATTTCAAATATGAGCTTCTGAATCAGCTTTTTTCCTGGTAGGGAGGAGAAAATGTTGGGTTGTTTATTGAAGTCGTATTAGAAGTAAATTAATTTTGGAAACATTGAAAGTTTTACGCCATTGAGTTTTCTTATACAAGACCATGTTATTAGGTTGGTACACAAGTAATTGTGGTTTTTGCATTTATTTTCAGCCTTTTAAACCACAACAACTTTTGCAGCAACCTAATATATCTTCCCAAGTATTTAATTCTACTGAAGTTTTTAGATCCTCCAGGAGCATTAAAAAATTTTCCTTAAATAGGTTTTGAATGTTTTTGGCTTAATTTATTCCCATGTTTTACCCTTTTAGTTGTTGTAAATGGTACCCTTTCTTTCCATCTGCCATTCTAAAACCTACAATTGCAGGCATGTCTAGTCTGTCCTTGTAACCGAGGAAATGACTTATGTTGCAAGCAAAAGAAATAGTCAAGAAATGTCTCTACCAAAATTACAGAATATGAATGAATTTCCCCCTAAAAACCATCTATCATTTGTCTTGCTTTTCTGCTTGTGACTCCCATGATTAAATAATCACGACAGTTGTATTAGTTTCCCGTGACTGCTGTAGTAAATTACCATAGACTTTTTGGATAAAAACAATAGAAATTTTTTCTGTCACAATTCTAGAGGCCATAAATTCATAATCAGTCATCACTGGGCTGACATCAAGGTGCCAGCAGGGCTGCACTTTTTCCAGAGGCTTGAGGGGAGAATCCAGTCCTTGACTTTCAGATTTTGGTGGCCGCCAACATTCACTGATTTGTGGCTGTGTCACTCCATACTCTGCCTCCTTGTGAACACATACACAAAAGAGACATTGCCTCTTCCCCTTCTGTCTGTAATCTCCTTCCCTCTCTCTCTCATAAGGACATTTGTGATAATTTTTAGGATCCGCCGAGATAATCTAGGGTAATTTCCACATCTCAAAATTAATCACATCTGCAAAGACCTTTTTTGTTTTTTCTTCCAAAAGTGATAACATTTACAGCTTGCCGGGATTAGAATATGGATATCCTTTGGGGGGTAGCGGTGACAATTTTTAGCCTTTTTAGCCTATACAATACTAGACTTCTCATTTTCTTATTAAAGTCCAGGTGATATCTGACTTTACCCTTTCTACCATCTGAGCAGTTGAGGGAAGAATTGATTATAGGCTTGTTGTGACAGTTTAATATATTGCCAGGGGAAATTTTGAGACTCGTATCTTCAGTTGTTCAGATGTGAAACATTTGATCTGAACAAAGTCGCTGGGGTTCTGAACTATAGATCAGCATATGAGATCAAACAATTAAGTTCATGAACTCATCCTAGGAAAAGTGCTACATATCTCATTGCTGAATATCACTACGGTCACCTTCAAAGTACTCCCCTTGGGAAGCTATGTATTGATGCCAGCGCCTAATCCACCCTTCAAAGCAATTTTGGAACTCTTTCTGGAATGGCCATCGGAGCTGTTGTTGTATTATCCTTGATGTCCTGAATGTCATCAAACTGTCTTCCTTTCAATATTTCCTTCACTTTCGCATAAAGAAAGAAGTCATTGGGGGCCAGATCAGGTGAGTAGGGAGGGTGTTCCAATACAATTATTTGTTTACTGGCTAAAAACTCCCTCACAGACAGTGCTGTGTGAGCTGGTGTGTTGTCGTGATGCAAGAGCCATGAATTGTTGGTGAAAAGTTCAGGTTGTTTTTGTGTTTTTCACGCAGCCTTTTTAGCACTTTCAAATAGTAAACTTGGTCGCATGTTTCTCCAGTTAGTACAAATTCATAATTCTGATATCAAAACAAGGTTAGCAACATTGTTGCAACGAGTTAGCAAATGTAATTGTCAGACCCAGCACCTCCTCACTATCTCACGGATCACTAGTAACTAGTAAAGAAACAGAGCACAATCTAAAGTAAATTTGAATCAACTTATACTTTTCATAGTTAGGTAATGTAAATATATTGGAAAACACTTGTGCAAGTAGAGTCGCAAGATTTAGTAAATTTTAAATTTTAACTCCATAGAGGGAGTTGGACTAGTTAAAATGTTTAAAACTGGTATAGTAAAATGACAAATTCCACAGTATTGCAATGAAAGAAAATGGATGAAATTTAATAGCAATGACAATCTTCAGTACATAGATGTCAGGAAAATAAAAACAAATTATTGTAAAGTTTTTTATGTTCGTGTTTAATATGTAAAACAGTTTTTTCTCTTCTGAGGAAAAATTATATCCAGAGACTAAAATCTTAATGCCACATTGGAATCCAGATGGTATGCTTAATCTCTCGCATAAATTATATTAGAAACTGACTCATTATAATCATCAAACAAATAAGATCATTTTTAATCCCATAGACAAATGCCAATGAAAGCAAATGATACTGGCTTTGTTTATACCAACTCAGCTAAGACTGTAGAATTTTAGAGCAAAGAAGTGACTTAACTTCTGTAGGGAAAAGGTATTTGGATCCAGCTCAGAAGGGGAGCTGGGCCTTGGAGCTGGGCCTTCTATCCATCAGGAGGCCAACTTGGCTCTTTTTGTTTTTCTGATTTCTTTGGGGTATGTTTGTGGATACATGGAAAAAATATATACCTTTTATGCTAGCAAAAAGCAGCATGCTTTTTGTTAAAAGTAATATGTTTCCTGTCCTTCAAGAATGAAGGAATGGAAAAGGTTCTTTAGTTATTGGAAAATCCATGAGAAAAGTGTCCCATATGTATTGAAGAGTCCCATACACCCTGAAGGATTTGGCACAGGTTATAGTATTACCAAATTTCTTGTCAGATGTTGACTGAAACAGAGAATTCCAAAAGCCTATGCTCACAGGAAAAAAACATGGAAATAGCCTAATAGATTTAAGTATATCTTTAAAGACAAGATTCTTATTCTAAAAGTGCTGGGTATGAAACTTCAGATTCTGTTTCTTCACAACAAAGTAGTACATTAATATGCTTTAAATAATTGGGAAGAATTGCTATGCCATATTTTTTACCTCTTTCCTCTTTTTTTTTTTTTTGGATATCTGATTTTGGTAGGTTGTTTGGAACTTAAAGTTGGTTTTCAGGGGGAGGGGTGTAGAATGTGAGATGGAATGAACAGCAAGTGCTACTTTGTTCACAGAAGCATTGAAAATTCTGTCATGTGACTAATATGCAATATCAGTTATAGAAAAATTAATAGGAACAGAATAACATGGTTGCTATAGTGAATTATTTTTAAAGATTTTTTTTTCTATTTTATCAACCAGACACTTGCTATAAGAAAAATTTGTCACAGGCAACCTTAAATACTGTCATTTTATTGCCATGGGAATTGTACCTGTAAATTAAAATATTTGATAAAATGTATGTGGATGTATGTCATTTCGCACATCCTAATTGCTCACGACTAGTTTCCCCCCAAAAAAATCAAACATCAAATGAAAATAGTCATTATTATACTAAAAATGTTGAGCACGCTCTTGAGCCATTACATATCATTGCAACAATTTTTAACTAATCATACTTGCAAGTCCTTAATTATTAGGTGTGGGGTAATGTGAATGAGGATAGGTAATATTTTTAGTCAGTCAACTTTGATGATTGATACAGGCTGATGTGTTTCTTTATTGAGAACATTGTGAAAAGCTAAATTATTTCCTTAGATAATGAGTTGATACCTCTCAGCCAAGACTATTTGCTTTAAAACTCTTTTCTTTTAATTCTTTATCGCCATGATTTCTTTTTGCTCCTTAAGTGTCAAATCACATTTCACCTCCTATTTGCTCAGCTATATGGCTCTTAGTTCAGCTCTCTACTGCTTCATTTTGAAGTTTGGTTGGGACCAATATGAGCATGATTAATGATGAAAAAGAACATTGATAATTTATTTATGTATAAATACACACACATATATGTTACCAGAACACTTCCTTTTTAAAATAACATATTTTTGTTCTGTGTATTGATATGGTCATAATAATGTTCTCAAGGTAGACATCAGTAGAAATCCAGTGACATAATTATTGCTATTAATTTTCTGGGCTTCCAGCTACTAGAATCTCTCTAGATCTAATTAGCAAAATGCTCATAATACTTCACAAATAAAGATACTTTGCAAGTTGGAACCAGGTAATCATCTATTTCTAACATAGTGACTCTTTCCTTTATCTTAGTAGATGTTGAGGAAGACAGAGATACACAAAATGAATGATAAGGAGGGTGATTATTTGTGTACAGAAAGAAGAAGAGAGTGAAGGGGAAGAGAAAAATAGCTTGTTCATCCTCTGTCCTCTTCAGTAACATATATGGGTTCCTTACTGATGAGTAAGGAACTCTCATACTTCTCTTACTAAAGATCCACATGTTATACTAATCCAATATTTTATAAAGACTTTCATGATTATATATTTCTAATTTCATAGTAAACTTTTTTTATAATGAGATTTCAGTAGTGCTCTCAAAAGCAGTGGGCCTCTACAGTATGTGATACATTAACTTATTGATGCTTGACCTTCTTTATGTTTGAAATGCCCTTGAGAGAGAGCAAAGCTGTTCATCATGCTATTGGGAGTAGATTAGTGCAGCATGGAAGGCAAAGATGCGTTGAGAGGTGAGTGGGTCAAACTTTTGGATTTAAATCTATGCTTGTCCATTGATTTTGACTTGTTTAGTCACTTGTCTATGAATAGTATTATTAATTTCACAGGTTCTTATCAGATAAGAAAAAAAGATGTTTTAAAACAGGTGTTTCATAAAAATATAATTTCAAATCAGAAAATGTAGACACCTCTGGAAAAAATTATCTGTAATTTTTACTCTGATGGAATAGTTTCTTGTTGTATATATAAACTAAAAGGAGAAAGGAAGCATCAAAGGCAAACCCTACACAGAGTAATCTTTTGTCTACAGGGGATTTCTTTATATTAAAATAACATAGAATCCCGACATGAGAGCTTTTGCTCTTTCTGCTCCTTCTGCCTGAAGGGCCCCACACTTATCTCCATCTAATTCTTCTTAGATGCAATTAAATCCTACTCATTTTAATTGGAATCCTAGGTTATGATAGAGAGCTTTAGACTACATTAAGAGTTCCCAGGGGCTTCTCTGACGTTATTTAAAACTCTGAGGCTGCCTCAGTAACACTACAGCCTCCTCCATAATCTCAGTCAAGGTCACTCTATGTTCCTCTATTCCTTGCTCTTCCCAATGGTCACAGTCCATTTAGTCATTGCACATAGTGCTAATTCATGCAGAACAATGAGCAATTATAGCCATGGGGATTTCTGTAACAACAACTCCATGAAAATAATTTCCAATAATTTTCCAAGGAGACCTTACTTTTCTAGCTAATTTCTTCACATCAACTAAAAAGGATGTGCATGAGGAATTGCATGCAATTCACACATTGCCCATTAAATCTCTTCATCTCCTAGAATTTCCCCCATTCCGTCATGTCACAGTTTTTATTGTCTGTTATTTATCTTCCTAGGCTTTAAGAAGAGAATGACCGCAATGTCCTTGAGGTTTTCTGTGCAGAGTTATATGGTTGGTTAAGTCATAGCAGTTTTTCTTGGGACACTCCAGGATGTTTGTTCAACTCTAGGTTATTTTTTTCTCAACACACCCACACACAAGCAATAAAAGCAATATATAATTTAGTGAGCAGCTATTGTATGTATAATTTATTCTTTTTTATAAAGAGAAGGTATTCATTTGGATATATTAATATAGTTGCTCCTAATAAAATAATCAAAATCAGCAAAGGTGCTTGATTTTAAGTACGAAGTTGGACAATTACGTTTACGAATTCATCCTAGAAAAAGTGCTACATACCTCATTGCTGAATGTCAATATGGTCACATTTGAAGTACTTCCCTTGGGAAGCTATGCAAAGACACCAGTGCCTAGTCCACTCTTCAAACCAATTTTGGAACTCTTTTTCTGGAATGGCCATCGGAGCTGTCGTCATATTACCCTTGATGTCCTGAATGTCATCAAAATGTCTCCCTTTCAATATTTCCTTTATCTTCAGATAAAGAAAGAAGTCATTGGGGGCCAGATCAGGTGAGTAGGGAGGGTGTTCCAATACAGTTATTTGTTTACTGGATAAAAACTCCCTCACAGACGGTGCCGTGTGAGCTGGTGCATTGTCATGATGCAAGAGCCATGAATTGTTGGCGAAAAGTTCAGATCATCTAACTTTTTCATGCAGCCTTTTCAGCACTTCCAAATGGTAAATTTGGTGAACTGTTTGTCCAGTTGGTACAAATTCATAATGAATAATCCCTCTGATATCAAAAAAGGTTAGCAACATCGTTGCAACAATTTCAAGAACTTAATTGTCGGTCCTAGTATATGGATTTTTCTATTGTTTTATGTTGTTTGTTTTGTTTCTTCTTAAACATACCAAATCAGAATCTCTGGAAGTGAAGCTCAGATTTCAGCATTTTCAAGAAGCTCCCCAAGTGATTCTCACATTTTAGGAACTCTTTTGAAAGCCATATGTGTATGGAGTCATTTGAAAAGTTTTCTAAAGCTGGTTAGTAACACCACCTAATTTTTGATACTTAGAAAGTGAAAGAGGACATTATTTCAAAAATTATTGCCAAGAACAACCTATGTGTATCAGGAACCTCCCAGAAAAAAACATAAAGTAATGTTATTTTAGTAAAAGCTGAATGCTGGGACACATGTTTGAATATGAAATCCAGGACAAGCTAAAAGTTTTAGGATGTATCCTGGACTGTTGGCTCCTTATTATCTTTACTCATATTCAGTTAAAACTACAGATTACCCCTCCACTTTATTGCTAATGTCAGCTCATCTTTTATATTCCCAGTGCCACTATTCTGGATCGAACCCTCATCATTTATCTTTCAGATTGTAGATCTGGCTTTATATCTGCTCTTGCTCCCTCCATTTGTTTTTTCTTTCTCCCATTCTTTCTTCCCAACTGATTCCAGAGTAATGATGCATAAATTATCATTCTCTCATGCTTGAAATTTGTGAATGTTTCTGCATGACTTAAACTATAATAATGAGCAGAATACACAATAGAATAAATGCATACCATAATCATACTGATATGAATAATGAATGCTATAATGGTACAAAGAGCAGAGTCCTTATTTAGCCAGTGTGCACCGGTAGTGAAGAATATCGGTTGGCAAATTGAACCTGCTCTTATTCTTTCAAGGGCTCTTTGTCCCACTGCAGAACCACCCTGGCCCCTGAATGGACAAGCCCACAATCTGGCAACAAACAAGGCTCAGCCTGCCGTGGCAGTGTCCTCCTGGACCCGGATCCAGGACGATGGCTTGAAAATGTTCTAATAGGTCAATGCCTGTGTTATACTGTTTAAGACATATTCTTAATATCCACCCTTAGAATAAATAATTTCCTTTTCATGGCATACAAGATTCTTCGTGATTTGGCTTTTTTATATCCCATCTGCTCCATGGTTCAACTCCTTCCACTCTATGCTTCACTGCTCTGAAAAATAACATCTTCTCCCAGGTCTTCATGCATTTGCACCTGTTTCCTGAACCACTCTCTTTCCCTACTTTTCTTCCTCTTAAACTCTTGCTTATTGTTTGTATCTAAGCTTAATTAGTATATATTTTTTCATGATGGCCTTCCTTAGCTCCTGTAGGCAGCTTTGGGTACGTATTCTGCGCCCACATTTTCTTTTGGACATATCTCTAACAGTAATTTTTAAATGTGGCTTTTTAAATACATTTCCATATTCCTTCTAAACAGTATCATACTAAATCCTGGAATTTCATGTATATTTATCCACAGTCCTTAGCACGTTTCCTGCATGTATGTATGTCGATATATTGACTGATATTTGACACATAAAGAATGAATAAAGAATGCTTATTTGAAAGAGTACAAAAATGCAAAAAATAACTTGGTTAAGATTAGTCACAGAGGGATTTTATGAACGTCACACATTTTGAACTGAACTTTGGAATAGCAGTCATGGTGGGATGGAGATGAGGGCAATTCAAATTCCCAAGGAGGCCAACAAAAAAATAAAGCCCAGGAAGAGAAACGACTACATAGGTGAGTGGATAATGGCAATATTGTGTTACTAAGCGAATAATATAGGAGAAGAAACTATTCCAACACATTTTATGCCAGTTTGAGGAGTTTCCAACTATACTACTGGAACCAGTAAATCCAAAAAGCTTTATCTCCTCACAAAAGTCTTGGGTTTGTAACAATTGGCAGTTTATTCTTCCCTGGGGCTTGGTTCCAATTCTACACAATGTCACCATCTGTGTCCCAGAAAGATGCAAATCTGTGTTAAGCATTAACCAGTCCTCCTGTACTTGTACTTCCAGAGTTCATCCTGTTCTTTCTCAAAGGTCAGTTGATGGCTACTTTGTCCCCCTGGTTCACTGTCCATTAAGCATGTGGCTCTTTGTCAAGTGCTAATCCCTGTTATATTAAGGCCTAAGGAATAAAGAAATCCATTATTTAGCGATTTATGTGGATATTGCTACACTTGGCACTAGTTCCTTGCTCTTTGGCATGTGACCTTTTTATGTTTGTTTTAATAATTCACTATTGTTTAAAGGTCATCTATGACTCCATAGAAGCCAATCCTCTTAGCAATAAAACTCTATTTCTTGCCTCTCGTTCAGGAAAACACCTCATCTCATATTAAATGAAGCTTGTAGATTAACTGCAGTTGTCTATTATTATTTTTAATTTTGTAAGGTTAATAGTTATCCCTTACTTACTCATAGCCAAAGTGAAAGCAATCTGGCCTTCATCAAGTTAAATCAATTCCTAGCTTGCAAATTTGTTATTTCTTCCAAGTTACACAAAACTGCAAGTGACTTAGGTTGACATCATTGTGTCTTAAACAAAAGCAAATGTTTTTACAATATTAGGATCCCTGCCTGGAAATGGAAAACAAATTATAATTATAGATTTGTGTATATTTATAACTACTGCTGATCCCTTTGTGTGGTGTCAGATCATGTTATTTACTCAAGTGATGTTGTCCTTGGCAAATTTCTTGCTTATGTGAGGTAAAGAAACCTTTCTTCTGCTTGCTGGAAAAATTTTTAGATATAATTACAACATGCTATCTTCCAGTTTTCAAATTTTTCCTTTTTCTTGAGTTGGATCTTCAGGTATTCTTGGTTATTTATCCATGTATTTCTACTACCTGAAAGGGACTCCGCAGCTAGGGAAACATTTGAAAGTAGGACATTCCTTTTTTTTTTTTTTCTTTTTTTTTTTTTTTTTTTTTTTTTTTTGGTCATAAGGCTAAAGTGCCACAGGGGCCTGTGTCCTGGTAGACCGGGGGACACTATCTCTAATAATTGACTATCCTGTATCCTGGCTGCCTTACTCTTTTTTCTGTAACACATTATGTCAAATGGGATATTCTGTTTCTTTTGCCAGGAAAAGTAACTTCCTGATTGTGAGAATTCACTTCCTATTATGTAGCGCCCCTTGGACATCGTTACATTTCTGGTCTCAGTGTGCAGCTTACAGAAAAGAAACTTCCTGATTGTGAGAATGAAGTTCCTGTTATGTAGTCCGGTGGACATTGTCACATGTCAGCTCTCAATGTTCAGCTTGTATTTTACCATTTATCTTTGAATATCATGTAACTTATACTTTTAATTTATAAAACACAGCATCATCAATAGAAACCTCTTATGTGCTAAATCTTGTGTGATGCCCTGGAGTAGAGCATTAAATAAAAGGTGGTCTCTGACCTTCAAGAACTGGGAGAGATAGATGTGTGAACAAAAAATTCCAAAAATGTGAAAGCATAAAACAAGAGGTTTGCATAAAGAGCAAAACACTCCAAAGGTGTGATTCACATCTAGATATGTGGATTGGGCAAAGAGACATTGAGATAAGGCTTCCTGCAGGGGTAATAGCTGGGTCTATTCAATTAAACCCATTTTCTTCTCAATTGTGGATAATTTTTCCTGATTGAAAAGATGATGGGTGCACCAACTTAAACTGTATGAGAAAGTATGCAGTGGAATGCAAGCCTCTGTATTTTTTTCTATCTGCACAAGCAAACAAATCACAGTTTTAAACAATCAAAATCAAATAAGCAAACAAAAACAAACCAAATTCTTAAATGTACAGGTATTTTCTGAACTGTCAATTTTCTCCTTGAGACATGAATTTGGACTCACCTTATTTTTATCTAAATGACTCTAATCAGGTAAGGAGTAATTGAACACATTTCACTATATTTTATTTTATATTTATTTAATTTCTCAGATTATATTTATATTTATTAAATTCTCTCATTTTGGGGAATATTGCTTTCAAATATAAGAATTGAGAGTCAAATTGCAAAAGGTATTTATGGTTGGAGAGCCAAAGTTCTGATGTTTTCTTCTTTATTTCTCTACAATTTAAACTGTTCTGTCATGTGTCTATTAGTTCCTGGGCTATTTTTCTTGTGTTTTTAAGAGTAGATGAAAATTGCAGCCAATAGTAAACCAATCAGGGTTTCAGAGCCATATAATTTGGGAAGAAAAAGAAACCTCAGATAACATATAGATAATATATCATTTTTCAAATAAAGGAGGTCAGAGAAGTAAGATCTTTTGCCTCAGTTCAAAGAACTAGATAGTGACATGACTTGCTAGAACTAATTCCTGTTCCCCTTTAAAGTGCTCTTTATTGTATATCAGTGGTTATCAAGTTTAGCTGAAATAGAAACACTGGAGAGTTTGTTAAAATACAGGTTACAGAATTCTACCCCCAGAGTTTGTGATTTAGTAGGTCTTGTGCATGGCCCAATATCTGCATTTCTAACACGTTTCTGGGTGCTGCTGGCCTGGGAAGAACACATTGAGAAACTTGTTGTACAGCCTCATCTTGAGATCTCTAGTCTGTTTGGTATAAATAGTTTTAACCCCAACTTTCAGAGAATTTACAAATAGGCATTTCTCACTGGATAAATCTATATTGCCTTTTTCCTTCTGATAAGGCAGATCATCTCCCTGCAGTGAACCTAAAGCCTTTATTTGCTAAAGCCTTGGTCTAAGACCTAAAGATTTTCTGAGCAATTGTTATTTATCTAATTTAAATCTAGTTAATGTGTGTATGCTTCTTAAAATAGTAAATACTAAAAAAATTGTCCTCATATCACCCTCAGTTTATTGATCAAAATTCTTCCCCATCACTATTCAATGCTTACTTACTTATCCACCTCTGTCCAACTCACTGGTCAGCAAGATCTGCAAATTATTCTGTGGCAGTTTCTCATCTCCTCCTGACCTCTTCCCATCACCTCCATCTTCCTTTTCCTCCCTCTTTCACAACCTGAATTCAGGTGGCCATACCAGGAGTATTCCACTCACCTGCGATGATCATACTTTTTTCTTCTTTTGTTCCACAGACACAAACTGACAAAACTCATCCATCTTCTAAAGAAATCATAGTGTCTAAATAATTCTAAGGTCTTATGAATATAATAAGAAGACAAAAATTAAATGCTTTGAGCAAATGTAAGTGCCTTATTTAAATATTTTTTAATATCTGTAGGTGATTTTGCTTTTCTAAAACTGTGATTTTTCTAATCAACCATTATAAATAACACTGGCTAATTGTTTTCTATTAAAGCAGTTATGTATGCTTTCAGATAAAAAAAACAAACTAATATTTAGAAAGAATTTAACGAGGATTTTTGACAAAAATATTCTCATTCAATCACCTGTTCTGCTTCCTCTGGATAGACATGAGGTTACTCACAAAAAATGAAGTAATATCATGAGACAGCATAATATCTTATGTTGACATTGAAGGGTATTCCATTCTCTCTAATCTCTCTCTCCCTCCTCCTCCTCCTCTCTCTTCTCTCTCTCTCTCTCTCTCTCTCTCTTTCTTTCTCTCTCTCTCTCTTCGGTAAAGATAGCAAAGAACCACAGAAATACATTTTAGAATCTTAGAAGAAGACTGGAACCATTACGAAAACTAAAATTGATTTATATTTTCTTGAGCATTTAAGCACACACATTCAGCAGCCATATTTGGGTAGAGATTTGTTTCTAAATGAGATTTATTTTGAGGGGGTGGGAAATTACATCTTGCAAAGCTCTTTATGAGCCTTAATTCTTCAAAAAGTCTTCAAGAAGACTTCTATATGGTTCTGAAGAATTAGAGAAACCTGGGGGCATCCAAGGAGAGAAACTGAAGACTCAATGTTTTACTCTCCTTAGCTCTGGGCTCAGGAGAGCAACAACGTTCAGCAGGATTGCCTACCTAATTTGTTGGGGGGCAGTCTAATACAAAATAAAAATTCTGGGCCCCATGTTCAAAATTACTAAGAATTACAAGTTGATAGAGTATTAAAACAAATCTGAAAGGGAGGCCATCTGTGATTAACTGCAGAAGTCAAGTGTCCAGGAAACTAGCCTTGCCTTCAGGTTTCCTTCTAGGTTGCAAGCTCGATTTATCTGCATAGGGTAAGAGTCTGGGGATTCAGAGCAGAAACTATGGAGAAGTAAAGGGTTTATATGTGTTTGAAGCATGTGTTTGTACCTTTTGAAAATTAAATACATGAAACAATAAATATGAGTGAGAAGTACCCTGGTGGAAATTTTTCTCCATTAGAAAACTCACATAAATCTTTGGAAACTAACCATTGTAATGTAACTAAAGTAACAAAGTGTGATTCTGTTAAAATAAAATCTAGTAAGGTTGTTTTGGAAACCATATGTATCCACATTTTCCCACAAAGAAGGGAGGGTCTCACATCATCTTCCCATCATCTGCCATCTCAAATAATACATTTTATCTCTGTTTTGTGGTACTCGTCATAACGAAATCAAAGCACTTGCTTATTTTCTCTCTTACTCATAGGTCTGTGAACCCCTGTGAGAATTGACTGCCTTATTGTAATATCACGCACTAGAAGTTAACTGCGGTTTACTGCAGACTGGTTGCTCAAGAAGTGTTTGTGGAACAAATATTTGAATGCTGCTATGAATGTAAAAAACTACTCTAAAAAAAGTATATTAAAAACAAACAAACAATAACAAACAAAGCAAAAGGAAAAGCAAGCGACTGTGCTCCAGAGCACCAAAATATTTTTCTTTAACAGTAGCATTAAAGAGAAGAGGGCAAATTAAAAAACAAGTAAACATAGCCAGCGCTCAGCTAGATCTTAAAAAGAGTAGCAATGTCAAGTTTGAAAATAAATGATTTGTACCTCCACTTATGAATGAGATAGAATTGCAGGTACTAGAATAGATCCTCTCATTGGAAACAACTGGAAAAAACAGACAAAAATCTACAAAACAACACCTGAAGGAGAGGAAACAAAGATGAGCCCACAGTTGTCCTGTTTACTACCTGTAAAGTTTCCAGGACACAGTGCAGGGAGAGGAATTCCAGGGTCTCCAAGGTTAGAAGATGCCAGCTAAACATTCTCTTCTACATAAAACTTATGTTTCTCTAATATAATATGTCATTTTCCAAATTATTTCACACTTACTTTTTAATCAGATATCCCCACACTTTTAGGTTTATTATTAATACCCACTGATTTAGAAAACACAAACTTTGCTACAATTCATAGAAGACTTTTAATAACTAAGATGTGAAATTACTTAAGCAAAGATAGTGTAAGCATAAAGCCATGAAATATGGCACTTACTTTTAAAAAAATATTTTATAACATCTTTGTTAACTACTGTTGCTTGAAATAAGTTATTTCAATACAGATATTTTTATCAAAAATGCACAGAAAATATATGAATAGTAATGTCTAAGCATGTGAGTTAAATAACTGAGATTAAAAACCTTGGACCAACAAATAAACCCCACACTTCTAGTTTGTACCAAAATCCCAAGACAATCCCACTATTTCATGGTAACACTTTAAGCTTGTTTCCTTTTTTTAAAAATTGGTTTTAACAAGTAGAAAATTAAGTTTTTTTAATGTATATAATTATAATATCTAACTAAAAATTTTAGTTATAACTATACAAAATATTATATATAAATACATGTGCACATGAGAGGGTAGGAAGATATATGGGTTCACAATCCCTTATTCAAAACCCTTGTATCCAGACATGTTTTATATTTCAGGATGATATTTTGTTTTATATGTCACATATTACCCATCCCCAAAGAGACTGGTACCTCAAAATTAAATATATTAATATTTCATGAGTAAAAATGTTAATACTATCACTAAGTGAAATAAATGAAGATTTAAAAGAACCTTTAAAAATAAGCACAGCCAGGAAATATTGGACAATCTGCCTGAAACCTAAATTGGCTAATAGGCCAGGAAAGCTCAGAGTTGAAAAATCTGTCTCAATACCTCAAACAGCAAGAAAAAGACTGTCACAGTTTTCTCAAAGGCCTCCCATGTGGACTTTTTGGCCAAAAATATGAGGAAGCCACAGGCAAAGATCAGATTATAGGTGTTGCCTTCCCACCCCTGCTTACGTTTTTAGAGAAACACAACTTAACCTCTCTTAAGATGCGAAGAGAAAGGGTGCCCAGCAAATAGGCCAATTAATTAAAAGCAAAAATCAGATGATTAAGAAGTATATAACTAGAAGAAATTATTGGGTGAGTTTCTTTCCCATGTAATTATATAGACCAGAAATCTTGATTCTTGATAAAGTTGAAAAATCACAGGTCTGGCCTTAACTGGCTTTTAATTGTGTGATACAATAAGAAATCCTTGGTTTCTTAAAGCTGCACCAGCAAGGAGGAAGCTAGAAAAGCTGTGCAGTATGGCTTAATGTGGCCCAACTCTTTCACATCTGCTTCAGAAGATGAGATAAAAGATTAGGAAATAAAGAAAATTTCAGATGACCAAATTTGGGGCCAAAAAGGACAATAAATAAATTTTTAAAAATCCTCCCAGAGAACGAAACCAGAGTCTAATCAAAGAAATTCTTCCACTCTCAGGTCAGGGAGTCCTTGAAATTTCGATCCAGCATGATTTATTTAAATTGTAATGAACCAATAGATTTTTCAGGTAAAGATTTTTATTGCTGTTATCCTATTTCTTTCCCAGCACTCTATATTGAGTGTGTATAGAGAGGGGTGTTGGAAGTATAAGAAAAATAAATGACTGTGTTTTTTATTTTGCCAGACTGGGTATCTCTGGGTGATACACAGTCTTTTCTATGTGATCCAGTGAACAGTCTGTCAGAAATCAATAATTTCCCCCCAGTATTTATTCTCCCTTACATCCTTTTAGTAATAGAATCTATTAATTTTTAGTCGAGTACAAGGTATTCAACTAGAGAGACTACATTTCCCAAACTCCCTTGCAAACGAGGCTTTATCACAGAATTAATAGCCAATAGAATAAGTGACAGCAAAATTCCTGAACTTTATGGGTCACGTATTTTTTAAAATGCCTTGCCCTTCACTAATTCCCACCTTTGGGCTGGCTATCAAGTAGTAAAAGCTCAGACGGACACCTCAGACACAGAGACACTAATTCACAGTAACAGATTTTGTTCACTAGTTTGGTTCTCTAGCTGACTTCATGGAGAAGAGCCCACCTAGGTGCACTAGAATTTCATGCAAAAGAGTGATATGCTGTAATCTTGTTTCAACTACTGTAATTTTGATTTTCTTTTTTACTTGTTTTTAAGTCTATACCTTAACTCCTATATCTTCTCTGGGATTACCATGACATTGCTAATTGTCCTTAGAAATATGCTGAAGTTTCAGATATATTGAGAATTATATTTTAAGTTCAATTATTGAGGATGCTGAATTTAAAGAATTGATCTGGTGCCAAGAGTCATAGGCCATTGCAACTGGGGTAAATTACTCTGCATTTTTACTCTTAATTTGATAATAACATTGTCCTGAACCAGCTCTGTCTACAGAACTATGCAAAATATTCTCCAAGAGGTATTTTTATTTCTTCTACATGTCTTAGTATTGCCTTATTCTATTTTCTAATATGGAAGAGTTTTTATATCTCCATGTTCCCCATGGCCAAACCATGGGGAAAATATATATAAAAAATATTTCTATACATATTTTTATTTACCTCAAACACCCGGCTTTTAGGTTAGCAGTTATATTTTCTATTTATTAAGTAATGTCTGCTTTAAAAAGAAAACAATTACTTCTTTATTTGAAACCTGGATTTGATTTTTATCTCCCATTCTAACAGACATGTGTGAACTCTTGTGTATCTATGCACACAGACAGACGTATTTTCTTCCTTGGGTTTAATGTCTTTGTTTTGTTGTTTTTTTTTTAACTTCTTGAGTTTAATATTTTATTTATCTTCTTTCTTATTTTTTTTTTTTTCTCAGCAGAGCTTTAATGGTACCCATGATTTCTTAAATTACGTTTCTCAGTTTATTTGGGCACTTTCATTGTTTAATAGTTGGTCAACTTTTACTCTACTCTTCCTCAACAGCTTGGGTTTTGTCTTATTTCCATTATTGCAAGTAGTGAAACAATAACAAAACTCAACTAAAAGAAAAAGGAGAGAGTCAGCTTATTTAACTCACTTTAATAGGCAACTCACTTCCTGTGAATCACAGTGGTGAAGTTCAAATGAGATCTTGAAAAGAGTAGGCAAATGCACGACAGCACTGAAATGCATTGCATTGCTTTGCTGATGTTAAAAGAGTTCCTGATGGCCCATTGCTTCATTGCCTGGATCTTGATACAGAGATACATTTAAACAAAGGTCAAGTTGAAATGTAAAAGCACTAAGTTGGCTTAAAGGTAGTGGGAAATAGGAAGGAACACGATGTCAACTACAGGTTACTGAGGGCATCCACACCAGGAAGGACTTTACCTTCCAGAAGCTCTAGACTGGCTCCTCCTCCAGTGCTCAAGTGACTGACTTTATCTTCAGTGTTCCATTTGGCACAGCAAGTAGCAGTGTCTCCACCTCCTATAATGGTGATACAGCCCCTGGAAGTGGCTTTAACAATTTCATCCATGAGGGCTTTGGTTCCCTTAGCAAAGGCTTCCAATTCAAAGACCCCTACAGGTCCATTCCATACAATTAGCTTGGCTTGGGCTACGACTTGAGCATACTTCTTGTTGGTTTCAGGACCACAGTCCAAAGCCATCCAGCCAGCAGGTATGCCTGATGCTACAGTGGCTTGGCCAATCTTAGCATTCTCCTCAAGCTTGTCAGCAATGAGGAAGTCAACAGGGAAGGTAATGTTAACTCCATTTTTACTGGCTTTGGCCATGATATCTTTGACAATCATGGCTCCCTCTTCATCAAACAGGGAAGCACCAATCTCCATGTTGTTGAGTACCTTGAGGAAGGTATAAGCCATCCCACCACCAATAATCATTTCATTGACCTTGTCCAGCATATTTTTGATAAGTTGGATCTTGTCTGCCACTTTAGCTCCACCAAGTATAGCCAGAAAGGGTCTCTCTGGGTTTTCCAGGGCTTTGGCAAAGTAATCCAGCTCCTTCTTCATCAGGAATCCAGAGGCCTTCTGAGGCAGATTCACTCCCACCATGGAGCTGTGGGCCCGGTGAGCAGTGCCAAATGCATCATTGACATAAACATCGCCTAGCTTGGAGAGTGATTTTCGGAAGTTTTCTATGTTATGGGGCTCAGCTTTAATCTTATTTCCAGAAGGATCTTGGCCTTTCCCTTCTTCCTCTACATGAAAGCGGAGGTTCTCCAGCAAGATAACTGAACCAGCAGGTGGGTTGGCACAGGCTTTCTCTACTTCTGGGCCCACACAGTCCTTCAGGAACAGAACATCCTTACCCAGCAAGGATTTGAGTTCAGCAGCAACAGGCTCCAACGAGTATTTATCAGGCATGGGAACTCCATCGGGTCGACCTAGATGACTCATAAGAACTACTGACCTGGCTTTATTATCCAGGCAGTACTTGATACTCGGGATGGAAGCCTTGATCCTCTGGTTGTTTGTAATCTGGTTATTCTTCATGGGAACATTGAAGTCTACTCTCATGATGACTCGTTTCCCTTCAACAGCCAGTTTGTCCAAAGTTAACTTCCTAGAGAGAGACATTTTGAGAATACAGACACAACTAAAATGCTGAAGAACCACTTTACTGCTGCTGGAAGGCTGGGTGGTTGGTGTTTCTAACGCCCATCTCCTTGGCCCACCCCCTTTCTTCTCAGTACTATCTCCCAAACGGTAGTCGTGATTGGACTGGGGAAAGGCAACCTGTTTTGTGATTGGTCAATAGTCCTGTCCATCTGGATTTGGAGTGCGTTGCGTGCTGCACATTCAAACCAAACGGTCGGTAGAGCGGGCCTGAAGGTAAAAACGGAGTAGTGGTCCCTGGCTTGGTTGATAGTTGAGGAGGTGAAGAAATCCTGGAATAAGAAAGGTCCTGAAGTCCAAGTCTCCTGCTGGTTCTTTTATTCTCCACATCACTTTTGATAATTGCTCTTATTAAAAAGCAAACAAACAACAACAAAAACAACAGAACAAAACAAAAACTCCTCACCCATGTCAAATACTAATTATATTCAAGTGTAAAAACTTTTGAGAGCCCAAATAAAGGAAAAATTTGAAATAATGGGTTTATGAAGTCTTGATTATTCAAAGCAACACAGTATGCTTCTATTTTTTTTTTCCTTGTCTTCATAAATACTTCTTTCTGTTAAGAGCATAGCTTGGTATTAACCTTTGGCTTTAGGTATTCTAAGGTGGGGTGGAAATGATATGTTTTCATTATCTTTCTCCTTCCATTCTCAAGCTACTGTGAGAGAATGTGTGGTGGCTTCCTCAGGAGAATCCCATAAGAGCAGAGAAAAGAAGAGTATCAATAAAGCACTGAAGGTGACGGTGACATTTATTTCAGCCTAGAGTGTTACGATGAGCCTCCTTACCTTTTCTCTCCTTTTTCTTTATTTTACTACCTGTATAACTTAGAAATTATAACTTAGAAATTGAGCTGAAAAGAGGTACGGTTTTCATGAGGATGAAAATGTCTATTTGAATTGAAAATGAGTAGGATATTTTATTTTTGGAGAAAGTATGTATGGCTGATTGGTCTAGTAGTGAAAACTGGCTTGAGAATTAGTTGATATGGCAGTTTCCTTAAGTTAAATGAATGAAATATCTAGCATGAAGGCTTTGACAAAACTATATGTAGTGAGGCATCACTCACTAGGATGGCCACAATAAAAATTTAAATAAAAAGACATACAATAGCAAGTGTCGAAAAGGATGTGGAGAAAGTAGAACTCTTGCCTATTGCTGGTAGGCATGTAAAATGGTTCAGCCCCATTAGAAAGCAGTTCGAAAAATCCTCCAAATTATACATACGGAGTTACCATCTGATCCAGCAGTTCCAAATCTAGATATTTACTACAATGATATCACTACACTCTTATAACAAATAACCTCCAAAAATCTGACAATAACATACGCTGTCAAAGATTAATAGCAAGAACAGTCTCATTTATTGCTGTTGGCATGAGGTATGCTATAGCCACTTGGAAAACAGTTTGGCACTTTCTTATAAATGTGAACACGGACTTCCAGTATAAGCCATAAATTCTACTTCTAGGTACTTATCCAAGTACATAGGAAACCTATACTCTTTCAAAATTCTGTATAAAATATTGAGAGCAATTTTATTCATAATTGCCAAAATATTCTTCAACCAGTGACATCCATGCAACTGCAGACACTTCCATACAGTGGAATGTTCAAAAACAAAAAGAAATAATCTATTATGTACAGAAAATCACTAATGAAATTTAAATGAATTTTGCTAAATAAAAGAAGCGGAACACAATGTATGAAGACATTGTATAATTCCACACATACAATACTTGAGAAAAGATGAGACTAAAGGGATGGTGTTAGGGGAAGATGGAGTTGGTCAAATATTATGTGGATACAAAGGGAGATTTTTAGTATGATAGACGATTTCTATATGACATTGGAGTGGTGAATGCAAGATTCTATGCACATGTCAAAATCCATACAATTGTACATTAGAGACTAAAATTTAACGAATGAAAAATTTTTTGAAATGAGCTATGATGTTGGGAACTCTCAGGGTGGAATACAGTTTCTGAAAAATCAACCAAGTTATATTTTAATATATGACAAATCTCACTGAAGGTGATGGGCACAAAAAGGATCACTTTAGTAACTTAGTAAAAGAGATTCCCATTGGAAAGACTAAAGACAAAACAAACAAACAAACAAAAAACTGTTCACAAATGTAATCCTCTAGTCAGTAATTTGTTTATAACAGGTATATAAGTGAATTCTGAAACTAGTTTATATGTATACTAGTGTTGAATAAGTAAATAATGGTAGATTGGTTTTTCACTGTCAGAAAAAGAAGTTACAAATAAGAAAGGAACAGTGTAATGAACTCTCGTACAGGATTAGAGTCTGAGATAAAAGTATGAAGACATAATCTCTTTATATATATGTATGTATACACATCTATAATTGTTTCTGTGTGTGTATATTTAGTAACACACACACACACAAACCAGGTCAGACAATTAAGCTCTCAAACTCATCCTAGAAAAAGTGCTACATACCTCATTGCTGAATATCACTATGGTCACCTTTAAAGTACTCCTCTTGGGAAGCTATGCACTGACGCCAGTGCCTAGTTCACCCTTTGTCACGCAGGGGACACTGCTCGCTGCGCCATTTGTCGTGCGGGGGACCAGGCAGGGTCTCAGCTCCTGCTCCCCACATAAGAACGCAGGACACGGTGAGGCCAAATAGGAACACCCACGGAGCCATAGGTAGGGGAATCAAACCAATATATTCTCGCTGGCGGCTGGGCTGGAGACACAGGAAGCAGGATCTACATAATCTGCCTAACAGCAGTCCACGCTTGCCAGCCACCATCTTCTTGCTAGCCCCCATTCTTTCTGCTAGCGTAGCCACAGCCGTTATATTAGTGGCCAATGGCTTACGGGTTACAGCTGACGGCCAACTAGCCACAGCTGCTGGCCATCTGATGACAGTTGATGGCCACTTACTACCCGAGCCAGCACCTTTCTATTGTGAGGCCGAGAGCCTAGAAACTGTTTTTGGGGGCTTTGTCCTCACACCCTTCAAAGCAATTTTGGAACTCTTTTTCTGGAATGGACATAAGAGCTGTCATTATATTATCCTTGATGTCCTGAATGTCATCAAAATGCCTTTCTTTCAATATTTCTTTTATCTTTGGGTAAAGGAAGATATTGGGGTAAAGTTATCAGGTGAGTAGGGAGGGCGTTCCAATACAGTTATTTGTTTACTGGCTAAAAACTCCCTCACAGACAGTGCTGTGTGAGCTGGTGTCTTGTCGTGATGCAAGAGCCGTGAATTGTTCAGGTTGTTTTCATCTAATTTTTTCACGCAGCCTTTTCAGCAATTCCAAACAGTAAACTTGGTTAACTATTTGTCCAGTTGGTACAAACACACAATGAATAATCACTCTGATATCAAAAAAGTTTAGCAACATTGTTGCAACAAGTTCAAGAACTTTATTGTCAGACTTTGTGTACACACACAGAGATACAATTATAGATGTGTATACACATGCATTAAGTTTTTGTTATTGCTGTAATAAATTAGCACAAATTGAGCTACTTAAAACAATGTAATTTTATTATCTCAGTTTTGTAGGTCAGAAGCCCAGGTTGACTTGACTGGCTTCTCTGCTTTGGGTTTCATAAAGCTGAAATCAAGACGTTGGTGGTTGAGTTCTTACTGGGAGATTCTGGGTAGAATTTACTTCTGAGCTCATTTAGGCTTTTGGCAGAATCAGTTTCTGGCTGTTATAGGATTGAGGTCTGTGCCTCTTTGTAGGCTTTGTTTTGTTTTTTTTGTAAAGACCCTGTTAGGTCCTTGCACATGGGCACCTATATCTCATAGAGCAGTAGTGCATTGACTCCTTCTTACACCTGGAATTTCTGATTTTCACTTCTGCTGCATCTTTCTTCTACGTTCAGCCAGAGAAACCTCTCTGTGGCTAAGGACTCATGTGATTGAGTTGCTGGGCCTACCTGGATAACTCAGTATAAATTTCCTATTTTAAATTCCATAACAATTATATCTGCAAAGTCTCTTGTCATTAGCATACTATCTTCACATGTTCTGGAGAATAGGGCACACATAACCTTAGTGGGCCATTATTCCACCTACTCCAACATGATTTGTATACATACAAATATTTCCAAGCTCTATCCATAGTGGGCTTAGAAACAGTGGCATCCCAGGTTCACAGAAAATACCCTTGCTTTCTAAATAATATTATCTGATAAAGAGAGTCAGGGCTTCTTGAATAAATGGCTGATTCTCAGACTAGGGGGAAGAAAAGAAAAATATAGACAATTTGGACTTCATGAAAATTAAAGACGTTTGTGCATCAAAAGATGCATCAAAAGACTAAAAAAGCAACCCACAAAATAGGAGAAAACATTTGCAAATCACATATCTGATAAGAGATTAATATACACAATACACATAGAATTCCTAAAACTAAACAACAGAAAAACAAGCAATCATATAACAATGGGCAAAGGAATTGAATAGACATTTCTTCAAAGGAGATTTGCAAGTTGTTAATTAGCATATAAAAAAGATATTTGCATCAGTAATCATAGGAAAATGGAAATCAAACCTACAGTGAGATACCACTGTAGCCTACCAGAAGGGCTACTAACAAAACAAAACGAAACAAAACAAAACAAAGAGAGAGAGAGAGAGAGAGAGAGAGAGAGAGAGAGAGAGAAGAAAAAGAAAAGAAAGCAAATAACTGTTGGCAAGGATGTAGAATAATTGGAAACTTTTTTTGCAGTTTATGGGAATGTAAAATGGCACACCTGCTGTGGAAAACAGTATGGAAGTTTCTCAAAAAATTAAACACAGAATTATATGATCCATCAATTCCTCTTCTGGGTTTATATCCAAAATAATTGAAAGCAGAGTCTCCAAGAGATATTTGGATACCTATTTTTATAGCAGCATTATTCACAATAGCTAAAACATGAAAGCAACCTAAGTGTCCATTAACCGATGGTCAGGTGAGGCCAAAAAGGAACACCCATGGAGCCATAGGTAGGGGAGTCATCTCACTATATTCTTGCCGGCAGCATCCACGTCTCTGGAATCTGCTCTTGCTAGCCCCCACTTCTTTCTACCTTAGCCACGGCGGTTATATTAGTGGCCAATGGCTCACTGGTTACAGCTGACTGCCAACTAGCCACAGCTGATGGCCATCCAATCACAGTTGATGGCCATTTACTACCTGAGCCAGCACCTTTCTATGTGAGGCCGAGAGCCTGGAAACTGCTTTCTGGGGCTCTGTCCTCACACTCCACCCCTACAGGGTCTTGCCTCACAATCTACGCGACAAGCGTCTTCCTCTAGGGTCCCTGTGCGAGGAGCCTGGAGGTGAATGCAATATCCTGGACACAGCTAGGCTCTCTGAGCACAGCCAGGGTTTCTCAGAGTACCACCAGTACTTCTGGGCACAGCCAGACTTCCTGGGCTTCTTAGGGTACCACCTGTCTCCCCGGGCACAGCGAGGGCCTCTCAGGGCACTGCCACTCTCTCTCTGGGCCTCTCCGGGGTACTGTGCTAGAACAACAGCGGCTTGCAGTCAAGGTGCTTACATATTCTCGATGGCGGCCAGTCAAGACACAAAAGCAAACATCCACCAGTCCCACTACATGGTGGTATGTTCCCAAACAGTCAAGCGTCCATTAAATCAGGGAGAGAAGGCAATTCCCCATAGTCCATAGTCATTTGCCAGGGCTGTCCTGGGGGTGAGGGACGACCTTGACCTCACCCTCATCTCCCACTGAGGACTCAGCAAGCGTTTCCTCCTGGGACTACAAGTCCTGCATCAGGGCTGCCTCAGCAAGCACTTCCCAGCCCACAGGGCAGCAACAACCTCCGCTTTCTCTGGCCTCTGCTGGTTGGGGAACCATCCACATCTTCCCACCCCTCCACGGGGATCGAGCTCTCCGGCAGCTGCTCCTCCTGGTCTTCCTCAGACTGAGCTTTCAGACGCACAAACTGCTCCACAAACTGCTTTATTTAGAGAAATAAATATTATTATAGAAATCCGAATTATTATTAAGCATTAATGAAGTATAACGATTTGAAAAAAATGGTGAAAAGAATAACTAAAAGGAATGAGTTGCATAATACAATATATAAAAGTGATAAAGAATGAATTACTGAGGATCAATGTTGGTGGAGAAACTTTTAGAACACATTAATGACTGAGTTAGAGAGAATGAGACAAAGTTAAGATGTATGAATACTAAAAAGAAAGTGCCACTATTGTTAGAAGTCAGAGAAGGAGAAAAGTACAAATAAATGGGATGAAATATCTGAGACAATAAAGATTTCTAAAATAGTCAATGATACATCATGTAGAATTGCCAAGGTTTAAAGTACACACACACACACACACACACACACACAGTAGGGTGTAGAAACATTATAGTGAATTTAAACATTGAAAGCAAGAAAATTTTTTTTAATTTTCTATGAAAGGAAACCAGATCCCCTATAAGGGAAAAGATTAAGAAATGAGTCTAACTTTTCAAAATAGACATGGGGAGTTAAAGAAAGTGGGTACATATCTTCAAAGTGATAAAGGGAAAGCATATTTTTTAAAAATCTTACTAACCTTTAATTTAAATGAGAAAATGAAAAAAGATACTTGTAATCACAAAAAATGTCAGAATTTGTATCTGAATGCTTATCTCTTTGAATAACAAATTCTGGGTAGACTTATTCTACCAGGAGTTAACTGTAATTTAAGAACCTATCAAGTTATGGAAACTAAGAACTAAAATTTTAGGAAAATACATTGTATAAATAAGTATTGATTACTATGTTTAGATTTTTTTATTGTAGTTGTGAATAGCAGCTTATTTTTATAATATTTTTATAGTAGCTATTGCCTATATATTGGAACACTTTATTTTGTTAGGCTGATTTTTAAATCTAGCTTTCTTGTTGCATGAACTGTCTAAGGAGTTTACATAGAAAATTCAATAGAAGAAACATACAAATACCTTAGCTGATCATTTACCTGCAAATAATCATATCAGTTTCATTTTCTCTTCAATCTTTATAGTTTCTCATTTCTTTATTAAACTGTTTTGATAAGTACTTTCAGCAATATTTTTGAGCACTTACATTAATATCAGGTAGACTTGAATGTTTTCCTTGTCAGACGTTTTGCAAAGATGAGCCTTTTATTTAATCAAACTTAATTTGACACAACAGATTTCTGTGACATTCTCAACTATATTTAAAAAAATTGGTATATGGAAGAGATTGTTTATCACTGTAATGATGTGTTCAGTGATCAGTTCCTGGAAGGGAATAGTTCAGAGCGCATATCTCACCTGTGACTGAGGCAAAGAACTCAGGGAGGTATAAAGAGAGTGGTTATGAGTACTAATTAATAACACCAGCTAATATGTATTGATCATGTTTGAAGTACCAGTTTCCAATGTGAAAGACATGGTAAATAAAATTGAAGGTCGTTTCCACCCTCATTTAAAAATTAAAATTGCCATTTTTATGATTTCCCACAAAGTATTTGTGATCTGAATGCAGTTGAAATAATACTAATAGGATGGGGTGCTTACACAAAAGAGAGGGCCTCTCCTTCCTTATTTTAAGGGTACTTGTCATGTCATTTCCAATTTACCCAGATTTTTTTTGGCAACTATACTTTCTATAATATTTTACAAAATATGTTAATGTACTTTTAAATATATTTATATGCTTCTAAATATATTAAAATATTTATAATATGTTATATAAATATAATGTATTTGTAATTAACGTAATGTAAGCCATCACCAACCTTAAAATTGGAGACTGTAGACAAAGTTATTTCTTCATTACTTTCTTATTTGAATTCGCCTCTTAGAAACAGAATTATCCTTGACTCTCTGAACCAATCACATTCCATGTACCCTGAATTCTATTCATTATACTTTCCCCATCTATCCAAATGAGCAATTGTATACTCCTCTGGCACTCTGTGACCTGAATTGGTCATTAATGCTGTTTAATGTATTAGGGGCAAGAGATGAATACACTTTCCGTGTTTTCCTAGGCTGCATCAATTTCCTTGATGTGGAGCATTCAGAGAAGAGCTGAAGTACTTTTAAGAGGAGAGACACAAAAGTACTGTGCAGAGAAAGGCAAGCACAAATGTTGGGTGGACTACCAGATTTGATTTTCACATATTTTGGTCCATTCTGAACTGGAAATTCTGGCCACTCTATTGTAAGAACCTGAGATACAGGAGAGGGTTGGAGTTAAGGGATGGATGGGTATGGGACTACACAATTGTAGCCTGGGACACGGTGTGACGACTACGGCCCGTGAATTAGCAGTGAGTCTTCCTTGTTCCAGAGACAGGCAGATCCCTCCGGAATACCACGCTTGATCAAGAGCCCACACCATGAGTGAATGGTTACATGAAAAAGTGTAAATTGTTCATAGAGCTGCCTCTCTTGGCAGATAATGTTTTTAGTAATCTCAGTCACGCAGATTTCTGCCTCACATCAGGGGAAATGAACTGACACAATTCAAAAGCCTGAAATGAGTACATTCTGTCACAAGGACTTGTGGAAAGAAGACAAGGAAGAGCACGGAAGTTAAAAGTCAGAGGTATTATTTTCTGCCCTAATTGTTCATCCCCTCCCTGGCAATATTCATCCTCAATGGGGGTGGTGGGTTTTACAAATATCAGGAAAGGAGTGGTGGTGACTAGAAAATTGAAACTACTGGTATGCTTCCCTGGGAGGATACTTGAAAGATACCAAAATTTGACGGATGCCTCTGATTAGCCGTTTTGCAATGTGACCTTCAAAAGAAATAGAGGAAACTGTTGGAATCCATGTTCTCTGATGTCCTATGGGTATGTTGGTGGGGTCCCTGCAGTTTCCACGTGCCTCAGGAATGGCACACAAAGCTGCCAAGAGTGCTCCAGGATGACCAAGAGGAAGGGGAAATCCATGACAACAGCATTTTATCTAGAGTGGATTTGCAAAAAGGATCTTTCGAAAATACTATGTACTATATTTTATGAGACCACATTTACTGGATTGGACTCAAATTTATTTTTGTGTTTCCATTTTTCAAAATTGCGCTTGTCCCACTATTTATCAATAATAGTAGTGAGGAAGTTCAGATCAATTCATATAAAATAAGTGAGTCAGTGTTTTCCCTACACTTTTCAGTGTACTTTTCGCAGTTTTCTGATCTAAAAAGGTTTATTATGTTGCTGATGCTATGTCTTGCCATTGCCTGGAAGGCAAAGCTGAATCACTTGATGCTTATAAAAACACCACCCAGTCTTCTTGACTTCAGCACCCAAAGATGCTTTCTAAAGTTCTTTAATAGTCACTTTTTCCTGCTATGTATTTTTAAGGCAGGAAAATGGGGGTGTGTGTTCATGTATGTGCTTATATGTAACTAGTAAATTTGGGAAATTAAAAAATGTACTTGACACACACATGAAATATGCTGAAACATACAACATGGGGGAATTGTTTTGTGGAAAAAGTTTTGGAAAATACCTAAAACACCTTAATTGTATTCAGTTTGGATGCTGAAAAGTAATCTTCCATAACACTGAGCTAAGATGCCCCAAAATCTGTAGATATGGAAGTTACATTAGTATTTTTTTATTATGATATAATAAAATTAGTTTTATAAGTGTTTTCAAATGTTCACTTGTGTAGGAAGTACCAATGACTTTTCAGGAAACTAGCAGTGAACACCTGATTTATAAGGTCAACATATTGCCATGACATTGGCTTATTTTTGAGCACTTAATATTTCTGTTAGGAGCAAAAGACAAAGTTGCATTCATTTCTGAACTGTATTAGTGTTCCAATGCTAAAGAAATCCTCGTGATGATATTGTAATAAGTCGAAATCACTGCAGAGAGTGGAAACAGAGCTATCTAGCTGCCCATCTAGTCATCCTTAAATCATTCCTGAAATCTGTAATTTTGAGAACATTGATTCTTTTTTCCTAATGATCAGAATCTGGAATCTGAAATTTGGAATATCTAAACTGAAAAAAAAAAAAAAAAGGACATAAACCCGTGTTAAATCGGATTCATTGTTAGTATGGTTACAGTGCAAATACAGACTGGATGACTTAACTTACCTTTGCCTGGTCCCTTAACAATTCCTGAGGATCTCTGAGCACAAAGTTGGATCGTACAGATTTATACCTACTTGTAATTTGCCACTCCTCTGCGCAGCCCTCTGTGAGTTCATATTACTTTAACAACATTCTGGCATTGTGTGCAGCATCTTCAATTCTACAGTGAAAGAGTAAGAACCAAGCACATGGTTTTCATAGTCCCATGATGAAATTCTAGTTTATTTTGCTAAAACTCCAACACTAGCAATATCCTCAATTGTGAAAGCTGAAAATTAAAATAATGAGATTATTCTTAAATATTTCTGGCTTAGAAGAGGAAGAAAACCATTTCACGTTCTCAAAATTTGGTAATAATGTTAAGATGCAGCGTCTCTTTCAGATGTAGTAAAGAGCTGAAGGAAATGCTTCCAGTAAATTTCACAACAGGATTAATAATACATTCTAGTCATTTATTAGCAGTTTTCCCTGGGACATGTTATTTAATCTTGTATCTCAGTTTCTGCATTTATAAATGTGACCCATTACGCATATCCAAAGTTTGTTCCAGAGATTTGATGATATGTCCCATGCAGTACAATTGGGAAATGCTCTATCTTGTGTTATGTGCACAATGAACAAATGACCGCTCTTATTACAAGCGAGTAAAGTGTCACGTATCTCCATTGAAAATTGTGAATGATTAAAATTAATATCTAACACAACATATACCAGGATCTGTTACAAATTCTGTATGTTTCACTTACTTAATCCTCACAGCAACTCTGCAAGGGAGGTTCTATTATTATCATCCCCATTTTCACATGAGGAAACTGAGGCACAGTTATGTCCTCGGGTGGACGTCAGCAACAGCTATTCCACAAGTAAGGGGAAAAGCAGAACTTTTTTATCAAGCAGGTGTGTGACAAATCATCTCCCAAACACTCTTTCGTCCTCTCATTGTGGACGTCCACTTGAAAAACTGCCACCATACCTGTGTGCAACACGCTGCCAACAAAAAGTGAAATTTGTTTTTTTGATAGGATTTTACGTAGAATCATTTAGCTGCTCTTTGGAATCATTTTTGGAATACAGAGGGTGCCAAAAAAATGTATACACATTATAAGAAAGGAAAACACTGTATTAAAATTGTAATACTCAATATAGACCTTTAACAAAAGATGAATACAAGTCCTGTGTATACGTGTTTTTGGTACTCCCAGTATAAACTACTCTAGATTTTCAGTATTTTCCCTGACAGCAAATGAAATTTGACATCATATGTATATGCTGCCATCTTTTGGTTGTTTCCTAGAATTACTCTTCATGCTAATAAACTAAACCGTGAGATTAATTAACTCATGAGCCTGGCATACAGTATGAACACGGTTTGCAGGTTTTAGTTTATTCATTCGAGAAAAGGCACGATTTTGTCATGGCTTCATCTGCCTGGATGTTACAAAACACTATGTAATAGATGTTACAGAACACTATGCATCAAGGTATAAGATCTCCCAGCTGTGGGAATATCGTTGTGCTCTTTAGAAAATAATTCTTGCCCATTGTGACTAGGTTACCAAGTCATTAGGACTGGAACTTAATTGCCTAACTCACAGACAATTGCTTGTAGTGGATGATCGGATGCAATACCCAGGTCCCTTTCTGCACTGAGACACTTATTCCCCCAGCAGCGGGGACTCCTCCCCATGGGCAGCTCTACTGTCAGCCCTCTCCCCAAATTTCCTTATCCATGAACATACTCCCTGTTCTGGGGCAGCCCACATACAAGAAGTGCTAGTTGTAGGAAATGGAAATGCCAGGCCACCTCTCTCCACCTCGGGACAACTTAGAAGAACCATTCCAATCATACAGCTTCCATGGGATGAGCTGAGGTCTCTGCTGTGACTACATTATAACCCAACTTCTGTTCTCTCTTAGCTCCACAGGTAGGTGACACCTACCAATAATCATCCTATGTGGGAATCTTGTCTCCTTCTCTGTTTATCTACCTGTAATACTTATTATATACAGTTTGCAGTTCAGACCCCTTAGAGCAGGGGTGTCAAACTGCGGCTCGGGGGCCAACTGTGGTCTGCAATCTATTGTTAATTGGCCCGCAGCAAATTCCAAAAATATATTTAGTTTACTTAAATAAACCAGGTGAGGCAATACGTACTTCACCTGAAGCAAGTGGCCCAGCTGTTTGTGTATTTTACCGCATATGGCCCTTGGTAAAAAACGTTGAAAAAAGTTTTGACACCCCTGCCTTAGAGAAAGCTCTCTAGGCTATTCCCTTCGGTAATGTTGATGATATACTCCTTCTTTTGTGGTGTATCCCTGATAAAAATCCCAAGTGAGTAATCGTGGTTTTTGCACCAAAGCTATAAATTTTGGCTTGAACAAATGATGCGATTTAAACAGGTCCCAACACTATACACTCACTGACTTTTTGTGGCTAGTGGCGGGGTGGGGGGATTCTCTGCCTGGAAGTTGTATTTGTCTCTTCAATCCTATTCTTATCTCTTAAATGTGTTGCTGCTAATTCTATCAGTTCTTTCTAATACATGTCCTGTTCATTTTTCTGGAACAACTCGACTCCCATATTAGCTTTGAAATTTTCTTCGTTTTACTGGTATGCTTACTCTGTCTTCTTGTTGATCTCTCATACCTGTGTACCTTAGCACATTGTTTTATAGCATCTAGCCTGCTCTCACATGAGGTTTACAGTGGAAAGACAATTTCTCTCTCCTTTGATGGGATGCAAGAGAACTGGGAAACAAATTTGTCAATATTTTTTTACCTGCCAGAATCACCTGGCTAAGAATCTGAACATCTGGGTTCTTAGATGAGTGTCTTAGCCTCTAGGTTGCTGCCCAATGAAGACAGCTAGGAAAAGCCTCAATAACTTGTTCAACGAAGTTTGCTCTACTGACGATACTGACTGGGGACTTGGCATGGTCTCCATCCCAGACCTTCCACACCTGGATCTCAGAGTGTGGGGCCTAGGACCCTGCGCTGTACCAAGTTCTTCCACTGATTCTGAAGCACACTCTAGTTCGAGGAGTACTGTCTTAAGGTGCAGTAAACTAAGCCAGGCTGTCTGAGTTGGAATTGGTGCTCGGTCATTTATTAACTGTATGATTGGGGACACTTATTTACTTACCTCCTCTGGGCCTCTGTTTCTTCTTCTGCTATGCCATAGGTTTGCTTGTGAAGACCAAACTTTTAGTATATTGCAAGTGAATAGAACTTAAGAAAGCTCAGTAAACACCATTACTATGTAGTATTGTCATCATTATTGCTGCTGTTTAATTAATTTTACCATCTTCAGTATGTTGCTGGCTGATGGAATTATTTACTTCTTGACAATGTTACGTAAGGTAGCAATTTCTATTTGGACAGTTGGTGATTCAATGAAAAGTGTATTACATGAGACTCTGGCTGATTTTCCTATTACCAAAAAATCATTAATTACTCTTACTACCTTTGGAGAGAATGTATCACATTAGATATAGTATGTGTAGATCTATAGGTAATATTAATTTAGCTTACAGTGAACAAAGAGTAATATACTGCATTTTTGAATGTATGATTTTTTTCAGTATATTAATTTCCATGTCTCCTCTTCTAGTTTTGAGGATTTCTGCATGTCACTCTGACATTATGGAGGTCCTCAGAGTGGTACAATGGATATTCTGGGATTAAGGTTTTTCAAGTTTATACTTTGTACATTGGACCATCTTGAAGCACTTTTATTGGGCAATATGAGCTCTAATGGGAGATGGCTTAATATTCTACCCTTTACTGACTGGCTGCCCTTTTTTGGCTCATTTCCTGTCCCCTACAAGTGTTTACTTCATTTTGCAAATAAACTTGTACTCAGTCCTTGCCTAAAGGTTTATGTGTGCCAAAATCTATTGCAAGAGCTTTATTTTGAGTACAAAGTCCAAAATGTCTTTAATTCAGAGTCTGTATCTTGGTTTTATTTATAAGAAACAAATACCAATGTTTGCATACAGATGTTAAGAGATTGTAACATAAAGAGAATTCAAACTCAGACTACAATCTAGAATTCGTCCTGTTCTTTTAATTTATTTACCTTTCATCCGGCCACTTACTAAGAAAAAATATAAATATCTAAATATTTTACAATAGCTATAGTTGTTATAAGGAGCTGTGTGTGTGTGTGTGTGTGTGTGTGTGTGTTATAATTTTTAGTGGTATCTATTTCTTCTCCAACTACCACAGGATTTTCAGTAGTTTCTGAATGGCTAAGATCCATCATCATACTTGCTCAAGTGTAGAAGTAGTTATTGTCATTATTTTATATATGAGTGTCATAAGCAGTTTCAGAGCATGGGAAGAAGGCATACATATGGTATCCAGAAGCCCCTTCTACAGATTGCCCCCTGTGGACATCGTTTCTTCAAAAGCACACTCATGTGGTACTGTTTTCCTGTTATACTTCAGGTATTTGTGGTCTAGACTTGATAAGAGGTTGATGTCGCGCAGGGGACACTGCATGCTGCGCCATTTGTAATGCGGGGCGTCCGGCGGGGTCTCAGCTCCCGCTCTCCACATAAGAACACAGGATGTGGCTAGGCCAAAAAGGAACACCCACAGAGCCATAACTAGGGGAGTCATATCACTATATTCTCGCCGGCGGCATCCACCTCTCTGCAATCCGCTCTTGCTAGCCCCCATTCTTCTCTGCTAGCGTAGCCATGGCAGTTATATTAGTGGCCAATGGCTCACTGGTTACAGCTGACAGCCAACTAGTCACAGCTGATGGCCATCCAACCACAGTTGATGGCCATTTACTACCTGAGCCAGCACCTTTCTATGTGAGGCCGAGAGCCTGGAAACTGCTTTTTGGGGCTTTGTCCCCACAGTTGAGGACCCACAAGCATCCACTTACTGTTTCCAAATTGTACTTTCCTTGTTCCTCTGAAAAATCCTGCCCCAGTGAAACTCATGATATTTATCTCTCTCACCAATCAACCCAACATTTACTCTCCTGTAATGACTTTCATGTCAGTTCTTCTCTTTCACAAAAATCGGGTCTCCTCAAACAAATTTATCCTGTTTATCCTGATTTCTGTAGTCAACTTGAAGGACTTTAAACATCCACTTGAATGACTCTAACCTTCTGATATCTCAGGCCCTTTGTGGGGACAGAGCCAGGAGTGCAGTTTCCAGGCTCGTGCCCTCACGTGGAAAGGTGCTCACTCAGGTAGTAAATGGCCATCAACTGTGACTGGATGGCCATCAGCTGTGGCTAGTTGGCCGTCAGCTATAACCAGTGAACCATTGGCCACTAATATAATTGTCGTGGCTACCCTAGCAGAAAATGGGGGCTAGCAAGGGCGGATTGTGGATTGTGGGTTGCAGTGAGAATATGGTGGTATGACTCCCCTATGTATGGTTCCATGGGTGTTCCTTTTTGGCCTCACCATATCCTGTGGGGAGCGGGAACTGATACCCCGCATGACACCCTGCATGATACCCTTGAATTCTTGTTTCAAACCTTCTCTTCTAACCTTCCCCTCTTCCACGCTCATGATGTCACCCCGAATATTATGATTACCCCCAAATTCCATATATCTAAATCACCAGGTCAAATATTTCCTTGTTTGACTAAGATCTCTCTCTCTCTGTCCAGCTTGCCAGTCACACTCTTTGACTGTTCTTCAACATAACCTAGCCTTCTAGCTCACTCTGAATTCTCTCTATTTTACAGCTTTCTTTTGCTTTTGTTCTTTTTTCACTAACCATGTTCTGCCACTTAGAAAGTTCTTTTGCCAATACTGTAACAAATTTGCTTTACCCTCACCTCCATCTAGAGACATATCATTTTTTATTGTAAAGTGGGAAGATCACAGCTTTACAACGAGACAGTGAGATGTACAGAGATGTTAAGGGGAAAGAATCAAGAGCTCTTTTTCCAGTTTATTGGAAGACGTTGCTTAGATAAAACCAAATCATGGATGCAAGTTTTCTTACAGGTCAGAGAAGCAGACGTTGTATAGAGTACTGAATTGTCTTTTGAGGCAAATTAACTCAAGTTCAAATCCCATCTCTGTCATTTGTTGTTAAGGTTTTACTTATCAGTTTGCTTTATGTCTTGAAATTTCATTTTCTCATCTATAAATGTGATACAATAGTACTACCCTCTGTGTCATAGATGTTTAGTCTGAATTAAATAATGAAATATGTAAGAGGTTGGAAAAGGGAATGTTTTCAATATATGTAATTGTTCCAGCTTCTCCTGGCCCTTGCATAAACCTTGATAGGTTTTCTCTTACATAGCTAGTGTGAGAAAGTCTGTCCAGGTTTCTTTATCTGTGTTTCCCATTTTTTTGTTCAGAGTAGTTTGTTGTGACTCCTTTTGATAATATGTCTTGACTTCTCCTCACAGAGAAAGGCTATCTTTGTTGCCAATCTCTCTTAACATCATAGGGCTTTTAATGTTTTGCTGCTAACAAATGTAAGCCTTCATGTAAACTACTGCTCTACATAGGTCTACAGATATTGTATGGGGCAGGTTTCTCCTCTCATTCTTTCTAATAAATGCACATTTTCCATAATAGGCCTGATGGAACTCAGTACCTAGCATACATATAATTCAAAGAAAGCATAGGGGAATGGTTTTGGCACATTAGATTTGGCAATTAGTTCTTGGCTATGAAACCAAAAGCACAGGCAATACAATAAAAAAAGTAGATAAATTGGACTACATCAAAACTAAAAACTTTTGTGTATCAAATCACACAATTGATTTAAAAAAACGTGGAATGGGAGAAAATATTTTCCAATTACTATAGTGACAAGGAATCAATATCTAGGGTGTATATATTAAAATTATATGTACATATATATATATATATATATATACATATACATATATATATCCAAAAATATGTATACACATTTTAAGAAAGGAAAAAATGTATTAAAATTATGCTGATGATATAATTGGTATAAATGGTATAAATGGTATAAATGGTATAATAAATGGTATAAATGGTAACCACTTTGAGCACCTCTTGTAATTGCAGAAGTCAAACGTTGACTTGCATTAATCTTTTGTTATCGACATATATTGACTATTACCATTTTAACACAGTTTTTTTTTTTTTTTCTTAAAATTTGTATACATATTTTTGGCACCCTCTGTAGATGTGGATAAATTGAATCCTGTATGCACTGTTAAAGGAAATGTAAAATGGTGCATCCTGTGAAAATAACAGTATGGCAGTTCCTCAAAAATACAAAATAGAATTACCTTATGACCCAGCAGTTCCACTTTGGTGTATATACTGAAAAAGAATTAAAACAGGGGCTCAAAGAGACATTTGTATAAGTCATGTTCATTAGCAGCATTATGCACAAACCACAAGGTGCAAGCAAACCAAGTTCCCATTGACAGATGAATGGATACAGAAATGTAATATTATGTACAATGAAATATTATTCAGTCTTAAATAGGAAGGAAATTCTGACACATGCTACAACATGGGTGTATCTTGAAGCTATTTTGCTAAGTGAAATTAATCAGTTACAAAATATTTATATATATACTTTACAATATATACTATATATAATATATATACAATATATACTAAATATGTATTGTATGTATATTGTATAATTTTACTTATTTGAAGTCTCTAGAGTCACCAAATACACAAAGACAAAGTACAATATTGGGCACCAGGGATTGAGAGGAAGACCAATTATGCAGTTATTGTTTAATAGATATAGAGTTTCATATCTGAAAGATGAAAATACATCTGGAGATTTACGGTGGTGATAATTGCCCCAAAATGTGAATGTACTTAATGCCACTGACTGTATACTTAACATTTTAAAAATATTTTTTCCAAATATTAACATGTTTGATTTGTAACTGTAGTGTGAACACCTGACAATTAGCTTTTTTTATTATAACATATAAATTTTGAATATAATGTATAATGTAAGTGTCTGTATTTAAGCTCTTGATTGCTGAGACATCCACTTCAAAGGCATTTGTCTGGAATACACACATTGCCAGCTAGCTAAAAAGTCAAGCCACCCCTCCCACGTGTTTTCCTTTTTTAGAAAACTCTGCTTGACTTAGATAACTGACTTTTCAACTGACTGCTTGCTTTTCCCTTCTCACACTTTAATTACTGCCCTTATGTTTTAAATTCACCAATAAAGAGTCCAAAATTAGCAGAAGGAAAGAAATAAAAAGTACCAGCATAGAAATTAATAAAATAGAGACTACACAACAACGAAAAGATCAATGAAACTAACACGTGGTATTTTGAAAAGGTAAAGTGAAAAAACCTTTAGCTAGATTTACAAAGGCAATAAAGAAGACTCAAATAAATAATTTTTAAATGGAAAAGGGGGCATTACAACCAATATCACACAAATACAAAGGATTGATTAAAGCCCACCTAATTAAAGCCCAACCTAAAAGATATAGAAAAAGATCCTAGAAATATACAACCAACCTAGACTGAATTGTAAAGAAACAGAAAATCTTAACAGACCAATTATGAGTAAGGCGACTGAAGTAGTGATCAAACACCTCCCAACAATGAAAACTCCAAGTCTAGATGGCTTCACTTGCAATTTCTACCAAAACATTTAAAGTGGAATTAATATCAATCTTTCTAGACTCTTTCAGAAATGAAAAAAGAGGGAACACTGGGAGACCAGTGGGAGATCAACATCACCATGATACTTGAGACAAGAACACACACAAAAAGAAAACATAGTCCATTATCCCTGATAAATATAGATGCAAAAATCCTCAACCTTAAATTATTGGCAAAACAAGTTCAACAGTACATTAAAAGGCTCATACACTATGGTCAAGGGTTATTCATTCAGGGATGTAAGCATGGTTCAACATCTGAAAATTAATATTTATGATACATAATATTAACCTGAAGGATAAAAATCACATGATCATCTCAATAGATGCAGAAAGAGTATTTGACAAAATGCAACATTCTTTGACAACAAAATTCTACACAAACCGGTATTCAACAATAGAAGGAATATACCTCTCTATAAGAAAGGCTATATATTACAATCCCACAACTAACCCCATACTCAGCAGTGAACAGCTGAATGCTTTTTCTCTAAGATCAGGAAAAATCAAGGATGCACATTCTCGACATTTTTATTAAACACAATACTGGAAGTCCTAACCAGAGAAATTAAGCAAGAAAAAAAGAGACATTCAAATTGTAAAGAAAGAAGTACAATTTTCTCTGTATGTAGAAAACCCCAAAGCCTCTACCAAAAAAACAAAAAACAAAAACTGTTAGAACTTATAAATGAATTCAATAAATCGCAGACTACAAAATCAATACATACACATCAGTTCTTTTTTTACGGACTAACAATAAACTACCAGAAAAAATTTAAGAACAAAATTTATAATTGCATCTAAAAGAATAAAATACCCAGTTATAAATGTAACCAAGGAGGTGAAAAATCTGTACACTGAAAACTAAAACATTAATGAAACAAATTGATGAAAACACAAGTAAATGGAAATATATTTTGTGCAGAATGGATGACTTATTTCATCATTGCCAGGATATTTAGTAACTCCTGGTGATTTTTTTAAATTAAAGTTTATTGGGGTGACAATTGTTAGTAAAGTTACACAGGCTTCATGTGTACAATTCTGTATTACATCATCTATATATCACATTGTTTGTTCACCACCCAGAGTCAGTTCTCCTTCCATTAATATATATTTGATCCCCTTTACCCTCATCTACCACCCCCTTTTCCCCTTACCCTCTGGTAACCATAAACTATTGCCTGTGTCTATGAGTTTTTGTTTCTTCATTTGTTTGTCCTGTTCTTTCGTTGTTTTCAGTTTTATATACCACATATCAGTGAAATCATATGGTTCTTGACTTTCTGTCTGACTTATTTTACTTAGCATAATAATCTCAAGATCCATCCACGTTGTCGTAAATGGCACTATTTCATCTTATGGCAGAGTAGTATTCCACTGTATATATATATATATATATATATATATATATATATATATATATATATATATATATATATACCACATCTTTATCCAATCATCTATCAAAGGACACTTTGGTTGTTTTGAGCACAAAATTGGATCATACAGACATGCACTTACTTGTAATTTGCCATTCCTCTGTCCTGTCCTCCATGAGTTCACATTGCTTTGAGAACATTCTGGCATCTTCACCCCAATTCTACAGTGGAATAGTAAGAACCCAATACATGGTTTTATTAAAATATCCACAATAAAATTCTAGTTTATTTTTTCTCAAACTCCGAGGCAAGCAATATCCTCAATTATGTAAGATAAAAATAATTAAATAATAAGATTATTCTTAAATGTTCTGGTTGGAAGAGGAAGAAAAACATTTCAATATAACATATCAGCCGCTGAATTCACAAAATCAAAATTTGGTAATAACGTTCAGATGTAGCTGTTCTTTCAGATGTGGTAAAGAGTTGAAGGAAATACTTCCAGTAAATAAAACCAAGGTTGGAAATCCATCCTAGCCATTTAGTAGCAGTTTTACCTGGGACGTGTTTTTTAATCTCCCTATTTAATCTCTCAATTTCTGCCTTTATAAATATTACCCATGATTCACACCCAAAGTTTGTTCCGAAGTTTAAATGATACCCCATGCAATACAGATGTGAAATGCTAAATCTTGTACTGCATGCACAATTAATAAATGACAGCTTTTATTAGAAGCAAGTGTAGTATCAGGCATCTCAATTAAAAATTGTGAATTAGAAAAATTAATAGAGAAAAAACGCGCCAGGATATTACTAATTCTGTATATATTTTTCCTTATTTTATCCTCGCAGCAACTCTACAAGGGAGTACTATTATTATCTCCATTTGCAAATGAGGAAACTGAGGTACAGATATGTTATCAGGTAAATGTCAGCAACAGCAGTCCTACAAATAATATGAAAGGCAGAACCTCTCATCTTCTCATTGTATACATCCACTTAAAGGACTGCAACATATTGCCAGCAAAGTGTGGTGGTGGTTATTTTGTTTTGCTTTGTTTTTCACTATAAGCTTTTATGTAAATCATTTAGCTACTCTTTATAATAATTTTAGAATATCAATCTAAATTTTTTTATTTTCCTTGGTTTCCAATGTTGAACTATTCTATATGTATGTATATGCTGCCATCTTGTGCTTATTTTCTAGAATTGCCCTTTCATGTGAACGAATTTTCTAAACCTTGAGATAAATTAGGTAACTTAGCTTGGAACAGAGGGTAAAAAAAACATGGTTTTGCAGATTTTAATTACTTTTTACCAAAAAAGACATATTTCTATCAAAACAACAAGTAACTGCGGAAATAGAATTGACAGAACACACCCAATCAGGGCATAGATGTCCTGGCAAAGGGAATACTATTACACTCACTCGTAACAAAATCTTACCTGTTACAACCAGGTTACAACACGTTTAGAACTGGAATTTATCTGTCTATCTCAAAGATGATTGCACCCATGCATGCTGTGATGCCTTCCCTCATCCCTTTCAGCACTGAAAGATTTACTTCCCCTGTAGCTGGAAATCCTGACTACAGATGCCTCTAAACAGATGCCTCCTGACTACAGTTCCCTCTAAAAATTGCCCTCTCCATGGCCATAAACTCTTCTCTAGGCCACCCTACATCCCAGTACTGGTGGATGTGGGGATTGTAAATGATAGATTGTTTTTCAGCTTTATTGAGACACAATTTACGTATAATTCTGCATAAGTTTCAGGTGTACCTCATAATGACTTGACATACGTATATTGCAGAATGATCACCACAATAAGAGTAGTTTATCCCAAGCTCCTCATATAGTTACAAATTCTTTTTTTCCTTATGATGGAAACTTTTAGGACCCACCTTCCCAGCAACTCTCAAATACACCAAAGATCAGTGTTAACTATAGTCACCACGTTGTATATTATACCCCCAGGACATATTTATCTTACAATTTGAAGTTTGCATCTTTTGACGACCTTCATCTAATCCCCTCACAATGGTAGATCAATGGTAGCCATTGATCTCTTTTTCCGTAAGTTTCATTTTTGTTTGTTTGTTTGTTTAGATTCCACATGCAAGTGTGACCATACAGTACGTATTTGTCTTTCTCTTTCTGCCTTATTTCCTTAGCATGATGCCTCCAGATCCCTCCATGTTGTCAAAAACAGCAGAATATCTTTATTTTTTGTGGCTAAATAGTATTCCACTGTATAAATATATCACATTTTCTTTATCCATTCATCTGTGAATGGACATAGGTTATTTCTATGTCTTGGCTATTGCAAATAATGCTGCAATGAATACAGGATACATATATCTTTTCGAGTGAGTGTGTTTGTTTTCAATGGATAAATACCCAGAAGTGGAGTTGTAAGATCATATGATAGTTCTATCTTTAATTTTCTGAGGTACCTCCATACTGTTTTCCATAGTGGCTGTACCAATTTACCTTCCCATCAACAGCGCTAGAGGGTTCCCTTTTCTCTACATTCTCACCAACACTTCTTGTCTCATTTGATGATAGCCATCCTAACAGGTGTGAGATGGTATCTCATTTTGTTTGTGACTTGCATTTCTTTGATGATTACTGATGTTGAGCATCTTTTCATGTACCTGTTGCCCATCTGTATGTCCTCGTTTGAAAAATGCCTATTCAGATCCTCTGCCCATTTTTAGTTAGATTTTTTTTGCTATTGGATTGTATAGTTCTTTATATATTTTGGAGATTAACCCCTCATTAAATATATAATTTGCACATGTTTTTCCCCATTCTGTATGTTACCTTTCATTTTGTTGATCATTTCTTTTGTTATACAGAATCTTTTTAGCTCGATGTAGTCCTACTTGTTTATTTTTTATCTTGTTGCTTGTGAATAAAAATGTGTCATGTCCAAAATAATCGCTGCCAAGACCCATGTCAAGAAGCTTTTCCTCTATGTATTCTTGTAGGTGTTTTATACTTTCAGGTACTACATTTAAGTGTTTAATCCACTTTGAGTTAATTTTTGTAAGTGGTAGAAGGTAGGGGTCAAGTTTCATTCTTTTACATGTGAATAGCTGATTTTCCCAGTGTCATTTATTGAAGTGACTATCGTTTCATTAAGAGTTTAAATTATAGCTGTAGTTTCCAGAAATAGCAATGAAATTGTGTTCTAAAATGTTTCTTTTAATAAAGTGTTTCAAAAGTTGTCCCTTTAACCACAATTTTATTAAACCTGTGACTAGGAGCTAAAGAGCTCAAATTCACAGTAACAGTTATTTTTTTAATGACATTTGTTACTAAGATTTTTTTTACAATGTAGCTTTAAGATTGTTTTTATTGTAATACGAAGTAATGCATTTATTAATCAAAACTTGAAAGTGAGTTCTACATGCCTGCCTGATTGTCTTCTAGTATACACACCTACCAGTCTCATTTTTTATATGAAATTTTATTATTGCAGAGTTCACAACTTCCACAAGAAACAAAATAATGTGACTAGGGCTACTAACCATTAAGTTTTTATAAAAGAAAACCTATCCATCTTTTATTACAATTATTCTGCATCCTCTAGGAATCTACAAAATGTAAAACATGTTTCATCATTAAAAACAACTATGCCAAATTGACTAATTTTTCATGTCTTCAAAAAATTTCCATTCTGATGTACAATGTGAATCATCCATTATAATATGTTGAATATAATACTGTCATAGAGGTGGGCAAAGTGGGAGAGGAGAGAGTTGTCATCTGTATAAGGTTAAGGTAAAGGAAAAACAAAGAAAGTGAATGTGTGTCTTTGTGTCTTCAGTATTAAGTAGAGGAGCTGAGAAGAGTTATTAGATAAATATAGATATCCCTTAAGAATATATACACTCCAAAAATGGTGAGACAGCACAAAATTTCTTAGAATAGCTGCCTAAACAATAGATGTTTGTTCTCTATCATTGAGTTCTAGAGATGACAGAAACAGGGCAGGAATTTTAAGAGAGCTCCTTTTTGTAATTATAAATTAATGTAATGTCGATGGATCCTAAGATAGTTGAATCCTTTTGTTTTGGTTTTATGGTGGGCAGAAAGACATAGTTTCAGTAGAAGGTGTTCAAAGTCCAAGGAGAGGAAATGGGCTCATATATAAGATTTTTCTTGCTTTTTTTTCTCCCTCCCTTGTGTCCTATTGAGGTCAAACCAGTGAGTGAGAAAAGATGGGCTTAACTGTGGTAGTAGTTAGAAGAAGTGTGAACATTGATGAAATGATTGTTGACTAGGCTTGGAACTTTGGTCTCAGAACTCAGCAAAGTGAGGCATCAAACAAAACAGACTGTTAAAAATAATATGAAGAAAAAAATAATATGAAGAAAAGAAATTTGTACCATAATCATTGAAATGTGTCCTAGAGATAGAGTCTAAATACTGTTGCCCTTTCTATGCCAATTATAATGTTGGGAAAATGCTGGAGGCAGGTTAGAGTGGGGAGACAAGAACCTACGACAACAAATATACTTAGTGCTGGCAGCCATTTGCCCTTGGCAATTAATTAAAAGGGACGCAGCAGCTAGGAAGAAGAGAAATTATGAGCTAGAGAAGCAGAGATGTTAAAGACAAGAAAGGCCCACTTGTTTGGACAGAGAGAGGGGAGCAGACAATCGAGTGCAATATAAATCCCCTCAAAACTGATGCCTTTTTCCAACTCCACCAAAAATAAAGTGAGGACAAAGCCTTGTCTGATCTTTGCAGACTTAACTAACCAAACTAACAGGCATGTGTGTAGGAAATAATCAATATATCTGAGTATCTCCAGGATTATTAGAGAAAGGCAACAATGGAACAACATATGCAGGACTATTTGAAAATTAAGTACATAACTAATGTCCTTAGGGAATGAAACATAATGGAAATTTAAATGATTATTAACTAATTATAAATCAAAACTACTTGGAGATACTAGAAAGGAAAAAAAAATTGAAGTGAAAAACACAAAAGTGAAGACTGTATAGTAAATGAGATACAAAAATAGGTAAAGAATAAATTAGTAAGAAGAAACATTGATAGAGAATGCATTAGAAAGGGACCAAGAGTTAGAGAGAATGAGAACAAATTCAAGATATACAGGAACTAAAAGAATTGTCAAGATTCGTTAGAGAGATGTCACAGGAGAAAAAGCATAAATAAATGTGATAAAATACTGGAAGGAACGATAATCATGTAATAAAAGAAAAATACAAGATTTCAGATGAAGAGTATATGATATGCCATGCGAAATAGCCACGTTTAACACACACACACATACACCCACCTAGAAATGGCATAGTGAATTTAGACACAATCACAAGCAGGAGAAATGTTTAGTTTCCAGAAACAAAAAGCAAATTTCATGCAAGGAAAAAATAGAAACTGAGATCTAACTTTTCTAAATAAACATGGGATATAGAGAAAAATATAATTAAAATATTTAAGGAAAATTATTCTAATCAAAAATTTTTATCTTGCACATGGAATTTAAATGAGATAGTGAAATAAAGGTATTTTAGTATTAAAGTCAAGCCATTAATCTTAACATAGGCCATCTTTTAAAAAAAAATTCAAAAAAAAAAAATTCAGGTAGATTTCTTCTACCAGGAAAAATTATGTTTTCTGAATAAATCAGTGAGTAATGAATGGAAAATTAAAGAAAAAAAAATCTTAGGAAAACTGTTGCTTAAGTAACCAAAAATCACAGTTCTTAGAGTTTTATTATTATTTTTTATAATTATAATATTTTTATAATATTTCTTAGCAGATATTACTTATGTATCGAATAGCCATCTTTTTTGATTGCCTGATTTTTTTATCTGGCTTTCTTACTGAAATATCTAATGAATTCAAATGTAAATTTCAATAGAAAAACATACAAATAGCAAAGATAATTATAGTTTTTATTTGAACATAAAAAGATAAGTGTCACAGCTTTTACCTTTCTTTTAATTCTTATTAAACTATTTTCTTGAGTACTTCCAGCCATCTTTGGAACACTTGCAGTAATAGCAAACATATTTTGATTTCTTTATATGTAATATTTGTTACAAGTTTTTGATATTCTCTATCAGTATGTCAGATCTCTCATTTAGGTTGAATATTTCTATATAATTCTTAACATATTGGAAAAAAATGAGAAATTAGTGATCACTAAGTGAAACTCCTGGTCATTATGAAGAACACTTTAAAACTCTATTTAATAGCTTTAAATAGAAATCTGTAAAAAATGATTCAATATGCTATGTCCATGGGTGGCGTATGGCTTGACAACGAAAGAAGCAAATTCCCCTCAAACAATCTGTAAATTCAATGTAATAGCGATCATAATCCAGTAAAGTTTTCTCTCTCTCTCTCAATCTCTCTCTCTCTCTCTCTCTCTCTCTCTCTCTCTCTCTCTCTTTCTCTCTCTCGCTCTCTCAGACAGTGGAGAAATGAATTTAAGAAACGGACTATCATTTTTTATGAATAATAATAATTTGAGAAATATTTTTTAAAAGAATATAAAAGAAGAGCCACTCAATCTATCATCAGATTTAAACAAATATTACCTCTTTATATTGAAATCATTGAAAATGAGATACAGTGTGATTTAAATAGACCAATAGGGTAGGAGAGAAAATCCAGAAGCAAACTCAGTGTATAAACAAACTCAGAGTATACAGACACTTGGTTTATGACAGATTTGACAGCAAAAATAAATGGGAAAAGAGGAGTTCATATGATAGATTATACTGGATAAATTGGCTTATGTAAGTGAATAATAATAGATCTTTACCTCACCCAAATTATTTTTCCAAAGATTTTAATTAAAAAAAAAATTTAATACAAGAAATTTTCATAGGGAAAAATTCAAGCCAAAGGAGGCCTGGGATACAGGAATTTTTATCAGCCCATATTGTGGAGAGAAGGTTTTAGTAAGAAAGGTTAAGTCCCTTCTCACAAATGGATGAGAACAATTAATGGAGGAGAAAACCTGAAAGATGAATATTATTATACAATCAATAATAGTGAGTTGATACCTATGTCCATGTTTTGAAAATATCAAAAGTATCTGTACATGTCACAACAATACGGATTGCATGTAAAACAGAGATTATTCTATATTGTTTGCTGAAAGTATTATCTTGGCTTTGACTGCAAGGAAGAAGTCCTTTGTTGTTTTTCAGTGATATCCTGTCACTTTGGGGATTATCTTCACCAACAGACTGCGTCCGTGTTTATACTAATGGTATCATCAAAAAAGGTGGTATTTAGCTTCAGTGTTTTACAAATTTCTGTAAAGGAAGAGCTTGATTTGCAAATGATCACACACTGTGGGAGGTTCCTCTTAGTACATCTGCAGTCTTCATAAAGTATAGAAACTGAAAATTCCATGTGAGTAGTCTACAAATACAATTGGCACCTGCTTCCAGCATGGCGGATGGGGGGCGGGGGAGGGGGGGTTCCTCCCTACCACCAAGTAATTCTCTGACTCCAGCTCAGTGTCTTACAATTCAAGTCAACTATCTACCAGGAAATAGCTTCAGATTCCACAGGTTAAGGGTTCAGTCCCACAAGACTGTCCCCACCCCCACTACAGCAGCCGTCAGAAGCTCGGGTTAACACCTGAGCTAACAGCTGGGCTTCTAACCAACACACTAGATCAGAGGGTCCAGTGAACCCCTCCTTGGGTTTGATTAATTTGCGAGAGCATTTCACAGAATGTTTTACTCAGAGAAACATTCTATTTACTAGATTACCAGTTTATTATAAAAGAATACAACTCAAGAACAACCAGATAGAAGAGATGCACAGGAAAAGGGATGGGGAAAGCATGCACGCAGAGCTTTCATGCCCTTTCTGAAGGCACCACTCTCCCCAAATCTCCATTTACTCATCAATCTGGAAGCTTTTCAAATCCAGTTCTTTTGGGCTTTTATGGAGGTCTCATTTCATAGTCAAGATTGATGAATTCCAGCCCTCTTCTCTCCTCAGAGGTCAAGGAGTGGGACGGAAAGTTTTAACCCTCTACTCAAGGGTTGGGTTATCCCGATAACCAGCCAGCATCCTTAGATTCAGTCCAGAAGTTGTCTCATTAACATAACAAGAGACATCTTTATCACTCTCAGCACTGAGGAAATTACAATAGTTTCGGGAGCTCTGTGCCAGGAAGGGGACAATGACCAAATATGTATTTCTTATTATAAATGCAATATCACAGCACGGTACCCACTTTTTTGAAGAAAATAGTAAAGATTCACAGTAATTTTATAGTAAATAGCTCAATATGATGTCTTGTTTAAAAAGTACAAAATTCTGTTTATAAAATGACCGGAATGAATGAGAAAGAAAAATTTTCAAAATCTAATTTTATTTTCTCTTTTTTCTACATGAGAATCTTTAAAATTTTCTATTAACTTTTTGTTATTGCCTCATCTGGTGGTTCACTGTTTTATTCCATCTGAAGTTCAGAAGAAAATGGGCTTAATGCAAGATCTCTATGTCTTTCTTGTTGTGTGACCATGAGGAAATCATGAAAAATTTTAGAACCTCAGAGTCCTCATATGTAGAATTGTGATAACAAATTTCACCTTAGAAGGCTGTTGTATAGTTTGTGATATCATATAAGTAACTTAATGTTTGCTATACATTTTGCAAAATTCTAAATACCTGAAGGTAGTTCCTATCTATTGAGATAATCATTCTATAATTCACAACCTTAAGCTAGAAACCTAAATGCAGTTGATATTTGCAGAAGTGAAATAGTTTTCATGCTTCTCAGAGATAATTGGACTTTATTTAAAGACTACACCTTTTTGATAAATCCTCTATTCCATTTCTACATGAGGCAATTGGATTCGTCCTAGTGAAATTTCTGCACGCCTTTATCGGTTTCTCCCCATAAAAAGATTCGAACATTACAGGCTGATCTGAGTAGGGGAAACACCACATCCCCATTGTAATTCAGTGGTTCAGGGTCTATGATCCCAGAACCGTCCTGAAATTTCTGTACCCTCAGCAGTGAGGGAACGGTAGTGCTCTTCCATGGTAGAGAAAACAATTCATAACAATGCTGATCCAACTGCTTAAGTGTTGAACACATTTTGAAAATCCACAATGATCCCTAATGTGGGCCAGTTGTCAGTCTGCACATCTTGAATGACTCTATTATACATGCCTCCATATAAATCTGCATAGAAACTGGGTTTTAATGTAGAACTCTTATAATTGAGAATCAAAGGTTTGTTATTGCATGGTGTCAAATCCAAGCGATTCAGTTTGCCTTTCCTTCAAGTTTCCCTGTTATCTAGATCCATTTTTGTGCCCATTTGCTCTCTCCTGAGAAGCCAACAACCTAATCAGAATTTTCCTCAGTGGAGCTTTTTACTACCTTTGCTTAACAGATCTTCTGGACCTTCATTACTGTATGTATACACACACACACACACACACACAAATCTGTTTCTCACAGAACAGTGTTTTGGGGCTCCAGAGTTCAATTTTGAACTCATCCTGACAGTGACCGTGGAACATAGCATGAGATTTTGTTCTATGAGTAACTGTACTGCTGTGATCATGGACATTCCCAATAAGCTCCCTTCATGGGGGTAATGTTGGGAAGCATTCAAAAAGTTGCACTGTAATTTGTTTCACATTTCCTTGGAGATATTTGGCACAGGAAGTTTATTTGGGGTTGCTCACACAAACAATTCTCATCCTTGAAGTAAAACTTGGTTTCTGCTATCAGTTTCTTATATGTGATACGACAAAATGACAAAAATCTAGGGAATTTTCTTTCATATAAACTTTTAGAAAGGAAGAGCACATTTATGAAAAAATAAAAACAAACAAAAAACAAAAGCAAAAACAAAAAATCCCAAACCAAAAATAATTCTGAGACTGAAAACAAAATACCAGCTACCAGGCTCTCTGTGTTGCCATACACTTCACCAATTTCTTTAACATTCAGGTTCACTAATATTTATATCCTCATTTGAAATGAGGGAGACAATATGCTCTATACTATATGGATTGTACCTTGTATGTAATCAGTACTGAATACATATTTTATTAAATTAAGGACACTGTTTTTTCCCCCTGCTTTACAAATGTGTATAGATAGCAATGATAACATAAAACATTTAAACCACTTGCAATTAAGCTATACTTACCTTGCAATTAATAAGACTGGACTCGTTGGTTGCTTTGTGGATTATTTTATTGATTGATTTAAAATAGAAGTAAAGTTAAGAAGTGAAGAATTGTTAATTCATGTAAGTTATGCAGAAAAGACACACATCAGGGTGATTGGAGACATGGGAATGCAGGGGAAGGAGTTAAATACAGAAAAGCCCTCCTCTAGCATAGGTTATTGTTCAGCGACCCAGTTCTGCCATCAGCTCAATTATGTCAACCTAAGAACTATGCATCACACGATTTAAGTATGAGGCAGGTGGTGAACAGGAACTTTCACTCCAACAGTAAGAAAGTTTCAAACAATGTTACTCCAGGATGTATCAGGACCAGAGTGGGTGGCATTGATGCCCATATATGATTAGTGAAATTTAGGATCTCACATATAATTAACCAAATGAAATTAATCAGAAGCTACTGAAGCAAAGGTAAAAAAATACAATCCAGCAGCTGTTTTCCCAGCAGCACATTATACCTGTAAATAACAGAGGTTATTTTATCTCAGTTTCACAGAGACAACTAGCTTTGCACCGTTTAACTGATGGGTGTTTGCATCCAACTGCCTTCTTTTGTGTCTCACAGTCATAGAATTCATCATAGTAGGTGCATGGGTTAGCTGAAAGGTAAAAGCATGTTTACACAATATTAGTCTCTAACGGTCACAGTCCTGCGGAAAGACATCAGCTCCTTAAAGACACAAACATAAAATTTATTTACAGTAGCTAATTAGTTTAGATTATTATGAGCTACTCAAATCAGAATGGAAAACATGTAATGAGTTACATAAGGTCAGTTAGTAAAAGAAAGAAGATGAAAGTCTGGTCTGAAGTTTAACAGGTTTCTTTAATCACAATTTTTTTTTTTGGTAGGACATATCAAAGCAGATTGGAGATGAATCATCTTTATCAATTACAATGTCATTTTGAAACCATCATTATAAGCTATAAAGTGATAAAACTTTTGTTCATTGTAGACTGCTTAGATGATGCTCTATCTTTTAATAGCTATGGTGTTGTTTTGGATTATTAAAATTAACATCCAGCTATATATGCCAGGGTTTATTTTTGGACTCTCTGTTGGATTCCATTGGCACGAGTCTGTCTTTAAATCAGTCCACACTGTTTTGATTACTGTAGCTTTGTAGTAAGTTTTGAAATCAGGAAGTGTGAGTCATCTATAATTGTTCTTTTTAATGAATAAAATTAATAAACAGCCAATGTAAAAATTATATAAAATCCATACATAGGATAGTAAAATATCTCAAATAATCTCTTTACCCAGAGATCACCTTAAGTAACAATGCAGTGGACTCTAGCCTATGAACAGGCACATATGTACATCAATATTTCTTTAAATAAGTTATCCATCATTATCCCACTGTCTTCTATGTAGTATTTTGGAGAAATATGATATGCGATGGATTTTTTTCTCTACATTCTCACTAACACTTGTTATCTCTTGTCTTTTTGATACTAGCCATTCTACCAGGTGGGAGGTAATAATTCAGTGTGGTTTGGATTTGCATTTCCCTGATGATTAAAGATGTTGAGTGCCTTTTCATGTGCCTCTTGGCCATACCAGTATCTTCTTTGGAATAAATGTTTACTTAATTCCTGTGCCCATATTTAAATTGGATTATTTGGATTTTGGCTATTGCGTTGTATTAGTTCTTTATATACTTTTGATATTAATCCCTTATCAGATATATGATTTACAAATTTTTTTTTCCCATTTTGGAGGTTGCATTTTCATTTTGTTGATGGCTTCCTTTGCTATGCACAAGCTTTTTAGTATAATGTAGTTCACTTGTTTATTTTTGCTTTTTTTATTTTTGCTTTTGGTATCAAATCCAAAAAATAATTGCCAATACCGAGATTGAGGAGATTGCCTCATGTTTTCTTCTAGGAGTTTTATGGTTTCAGGCTTTACATTCAAGTTTTTTATCTATTTTTAAAAGACTTTTATGAAAATATAGCTAACACAATATTATAATAGTTTCAGGTGTACACCATAGTTATTCACCATTTATATACCTAAAGAAGCGATCACCATGATAAGTCCAGCAACCATCTGACACTGTACCATGTTATCACAGTATTATTGACTATATTTCCTATGCTGTATATCACATCCCCCAAATTTATTTGTTTCATACCTGGAAATTTGAAACTCTTACCCCCCTTCAAATTTCCCCCCTCTTTTAATTTTTCAATTACATTTGACAATCAGTATTATTTTATATTAATTTCAGGAGTAAAACACAATGGTTAGATGTTTATATAATTTAAGAAAGGATGCCCCTGACTATTCTAGTACCCACCTGGCTCTATGCATAGTTATTACTATACTGTTGACCATATTCACTATGCTTTACTTTACATCTTCATGATTATTTTGTAACTACCAATTTGTATTTCTTAATCCCTTCACCTTTTCCTCAAACCCCCACCCACCTATCATCCCAATAAATCTACCACCCATCTGATATCATACACAGTTATTACAATATTATTGACTCTATTCCTTATGCTATATCCTACATCCCCATGACTACTTTGTAACAACCAATTTGTACTTCTTAATCCCTTTCCCCTTTTTCACCCATCCCCAAGCACCTCCTGTCTGGCAACCATCAAAATCTTGTCTCTATATATGAGTTTGTTTCTGTTTCATTTGTTTGTTTATTTTTTTCTTTAGATTCCACTTATAACTTAAATCATATGACATTTATCTTTCTCTGTCTGACTTACTACAGTCAGCATGATACTCTTTAGGTCTGCCCATGTTGTTGCAGGTGGCAGATTTCATTCTTTATTTTATGGCTGAATAATATTCTAGATGCACATATGTACCACCTCTTCTTTATCCATTCATCCATTCAGGGACACTCAGGCTGCCTTCATATCTTGGCTATTATAAATAATGCTGCAATGAACATATAAATGCACATGTCCGTTTTGGGTTTCTTTGGATAAATACCAACTCATGGCATTACTAGGTCCTTTTTTTTCTCTTGTTATAACCTCTGATTTAAAGTCTATGTTGTTTTGTATAAGTATTGCTACTCAAATCTTTTTGTCTGTTTGTTTTATTTCCATTTTAATGAAATATGTTTATTTCCATTTTCATGAAATATCTTTTTCCATCCTTTTACTTTCAGTTTGTGTGTGTCTTTCAATCTGAAGTGAGTCTGTGGTAGGCAGCATATGTATGGGTCTAGTTTTCTCATTCATTCAGCCACCCTATGTCTTGATTGGAGCACTTAATCCATTTACATTTAAAATAATTGTTGATAGATATGTAGTTATTGCCATTTTATTACTCATGTGTTTTTTTTATTTTTTGTCTTTTCATCTTAAAGAAATCTCTCGAAGATACCTTGTAATACTGTTTTTTTAGTGATAAACTATCTTTGTCTTGTCTGGGAAGCTCTTTATCTGTCTTTCAATTCTAAATGACAGCTTTGCTGGGTAGAGTAATCTTGGTTGTAGGTCTCTAATTTTCATCACTTTGAATATTTCTTGCCAATCCCTTCTGGCCTGTGAAGTTTCTGTTGAGAAATCAGCTGACAGCCTTATGTGAGCTCCCTTTTAGGTAACTAACTGCTTTTCTCTTGCTGCTTTTAAGAGTCTTTCTTTGTCTTTAACTTTAGGTATTTTAATTATGATGTGTCTGGGTGTGGGCCTATTTGTGTTCATCTTGTTTGAGACTGTGCTTCCTGGGCTTGAATATCCAATCACTTTGCCAGGTTAGGGAAATTTTCCATCATTATTCCTTCAAATAAATTTTTGACTCTTTGCTTTCTCTCTTTTCCTTCTGGTATCCTTATTATGTCAATGTTGGTACACTTGATGTTGTCCCAGAGCCCCCTTAACCTGTCCTCATTGTTTGGGATTCTTTTTTCTTTTTGCTGTTCTGATTTGGTGTTTCCTGCTACCTTATCTTCTAAATCGCTGATTCAATCCTCTGCTCTTTATCTCATCTACTTTTGATTCTTTAGAATGTAGTCTTCATTTCAGTTATTGTATTCTTTATTTCTGACTGGTTCTTTTTAAATATTTTCTATCTCCATTTTCATGTTTCCTATATCTTCGTTGAAGTTCTCCCTGAGATCATTGAGCATCCTTAAAACCAGTGTTTGGAACTCTGCATCTGGTAGATTGCTTGTCTCCATTTTGTTTAGTTCTTTTTCTGTAGGTTTGTTCTGTTCTTTTATTTGGGACATGTTTCCTTGCCTCCCCATTTTGCTGCCTCCCTTTTCCTTTGGTTTCTATGTATTAGATAGGGCTGCTATATCTCCTGGACTTAGTGGACTGGCCTTATGTAGTAGGTATCCTGTAGGCCCAGTGGTCTCGTGTCCCTGGTCACCAGAGTAGGGTTTTCCAGGTGTGTCTTTTGTGTGGACTGTGTACACCCTCCTAAATTTGGTAGCAGTCTAATTTTGGCCTCAAAAATGACTTTGGACATATTCTCTCCTCTTTGATTTCTTAGATGAGTTTCAAAAGTATAACCATTGACTCTTTGAATATTTGGCAGAATTCAGCAGTGAAGCCTTCTGGTTCTGGACTTTTTGTTGGGAGGTTTTGATTTCTGATTCAATCTTCTTACTAGCAATTAGTTGGTTTAGATTTTCTGTTTTTCATGATTCAGTCTTGGTAGGTCGTGTGTGTGTCCCAATGAATCTATTTATTTCTTCTAGGTTTCCCAATTTGTTGACTTGTCATTGTTCATGATAGTCTTTTTTATTTTTTGAGCCTTTTTATTTATGTGCTATCAGTTGTAGTATCTTCTCTTTTATTTCTAATTTTGTTTTTTTGAATCCTCTCTCTTTTTTCTTGGTAATTGTAGCTAATATTTTTTTTTCTATTTTGTTTGTCTTAAAAAAACAGTTATTAGTTTTATTGATTTTCTTCTATTTTTTGTCTCTATTTCATTTATTTGTCCTCTAATATTTGTTACTTCCTTTTACTAAATTTGAGCTTTGTTTTTCTTTTTGTAGTTCTTTGAGGTATAAAATGAAGTTATTTACTTGAGCTCTCTTTTGTTGTTAATATAGGTATTTACTGTCATGAATTCCCTCTTAGAACTGCTTTTCCTATAGTTATATATAGTATAAATTATATATATATAGTATAAATTATATTAATTTACATAATTTCCCTTATTTTATAAGTAGGAACCTTATTTTCATAAAAGTTTTTAAAATTGTACTAAATTGATTATATCTGCACATCCAGGTCTTATATTTTGAACATTGTTTGCACTCTAGTGTATCTCAATCTTAGATATGTATCCTCTAACTCTCATCTTTTCATGCATTTATAGGAGAGTAAAGGGCACAAGACATGTACATTCTACATCATAGGTTAAATCTTCTTGAGTAATATTTCTCTTTCCCGTTCTTATTTTACTTCTATTACCCTTTCATACTACTGTAGACATTTATTACCCTTTCATACTACTGTAGACATTTATTTTAATCTCTTAGACACAAAAACCTACTCCATATCCCCTAACACAGATAATTAGTACATATTTTATCTTTCTCCAACTCTATTTCTTTTTAAAACTGCGGTACAAAAAGTAAAGTTGAAAGTGAGAGAAAGAGAAATACAGAGAAAAAGAACAGAGAAGAATGAGAAAGAGAAGATTACACACACACACACACACACACACACAGATGCACATGCACACATACATGGAGCGAGAGAGAGAGATTGAGAAATAATTTTTCTCTTGTTTTACAAGCGAAGAGAATGCCTGGTCCGGTGAAGAAAAATAAAACTTCTGACATTCCAAATCTGAGGATGAAGGATATTTTACCTGGATTTGTCATTTCTCCACAAACTTATTAAACTTATTTTATTAACATTAATCTCAGGGATTGAGAAAATATGTTTGCAGGAGACTCCACAAGGAGAAACTTTTGCTATCTAAGGGAATAAACAGGTAATTGAAACTCATTTAGTTAAGCTTAGGTAAGATTTACTTAAGAAATATAAGAAGGTATTGTAAGGAACAGTGTGACCATCAGGTAATACCTTCCGATGTGTCAATGGGAACATGGAAGAATAAGGATCACTCAGTAAGAAATTACAAGCTATAACAAGGTCAAACAGGAGGGGAGTTATGGAGCAACAAGCAATCTGAGAATACTGGTAACCTGAAAGTGAAATGTCTAATTCCAGTGCTATAATAAGAGAACCCAGAAACTTTTTACAGAACAGAGAAAAATTTACACTTATGTTAATATTTTATCTAGGGTGCTTCTATTAGGGTCTTTATGTTTTAGGATGGGAACTTGAGTTTATACCTAGTTATTCTAATTTTAATTCCAATAGATGTAATCAATGGTCTTCATGGTCACTCTGGGGAGGGAGAGGGGAAATCAAGTAATGTTGGAGTTTCCTGTGAAATTGAGATGAAATTTATAGGAAAGTGAAACACTTTAAAATGTTTGATTTAAAGGGCAATTGGCTCCCAGATTAACAATCAACGTTAAGCAAACCAAGATGTGAAACTTACTACAAAGCTTATCTTCACAGTCATTTGGACAGTCTCCACATGGATTTCCCCTCTTATAAGGTTCATTCTTTTTGTCAGGTTCATTTCCCCTTAAAAAAACAAGTTAAAAAATGGTCCGATAAAATTAATGTTTGGAAAATGCATATAGAATTTACTCACTATTTATAATCAATTTTAAGAACTACTTTTGAAAACCATATATATAAAACAATAATAATCTTTAAGACAGGTTAAAGATTTCTAGGCTTACAATGATGATAATTTATATTTTTGAATGTACAACAGGCAACTTTGGTATCCTAACAATATTTTGAGGCAGTTTGCACCTCTTTGTACAGTCGAGTCCTAACAAGACTGGGACCTGTGAAGAATCAAGTCCTAAGAAGCAGAAGGGCTTTAGAGCCACTTACAATAGGAAACGTTTTTTACTTACATGCATAAGGACTTGATAAACAGTCATGTAAAAGGGCATGGTTCTTAACAATGTTAAGAAATATTTTAAGTGAGTGGAGATGTTTTAATTTCATCTTGTATTATGTCATAAGAAACTCGATATGTTAGTGTCCTTCACAGAAACAAATGAAATACTATAAAAAATAAAAGTACATCAGCAAGGCTAAATCTAAAGAGCTGGAGGAAAGAGTGCGAAGATGAGAATTTCCAGTTATGAGAAATTTGAAATTTCAGAGAAAACAGGTTTACCAGCAGGTATGCAAGAAAACAATGTGGATTAAAGCTGATTCTTACTTAATATCATTTAAAAATTAAGTAAATGTGCTTGTTGAGAGAACATTCTATATATATTTTCTCTTTGATATTTAAATTGCTAAAATTTTATCTATAAGAGAAACTTATTACTTAATTCTGTAAAGCATTTTGTCAGATAATTGGCCAAAATTTTGGCCAAGAAAATGCTCCTATCACAACTTCATGTATTCTACTTTTTTTTTGTATTGTCAGAAGTTCACCACAGACCACCGGCCCTTTCAAAGATTTAGTACAATTTACATATTATAGATGCAGCAGATATTACTTTCCTCAGCACTAATTAGATAGATAATAAAATTACAACATATTAATTACTGAAATCAAGACATAATAAGACCAGAAATAACTCTTCTAGAGTTATTAAATGAGTATATTATATATATTGAATCCATAGTTACATTGGAGACTTCAAAGTGTAAATGTGATAGTATAGTATCAAATAAATCATTTTCATTGGTTCATATTGAACATCATTTATTGTGCGATACACGTGGGAGACAGTGGTTAAATACCATGGGGAAAAAGGAATACACCTGCCCTTCACTGAAGCAATCAAGATTACTTATTTTAGGAATTGTTACTCATACTGTTGATAACATATAAATTTAATTTCTAAAGAAAAGACATATACCAATAATTACACTAAAAAGCTAAATACAAGAACACTGGCTTTTTTTGTTCATCCTTGATACTTCTCTGCATTTCTGTCCTTGAATTCTAAAAGTACTCTCTTGAAGTAAATACCCTTGTTTCTTTGCTTAAGCTAGCTCAGACTTGTTTCCCTTAATTAATATTACTTGAAGAATCACATAGCAAGACTAGTGATAATAGTTCTGAATTTAAACATTCTATTTACGATATATAGATTTATTTAGGAAAATATGATGTAAAGAAAAGTGTCTGTGTGTGTGTGTATGTGTGTAATGCTGTAGATAATTGGTAAATGGCATTTTATCTCTAAAGTTCTGTTTGACTGAAATAAAATACTTATTTGATTTTTTAAATAATGTTTGAGAAACTAGATTAAATGAGGGAGATCTATTTCTAAAAGCGACGAGAAACCAAGCTATACAATACGTACTCATGACAATAGTGACAAACATAGAGATATTGAGGTAACATTCTATGGCAGCATAATGACACTCCGCAGCCAATGAGGTAAGAAGTAGCCCAAATTAGCTGCAAAATAGAGATTATTTTATTATTAATTTTATATTTTGCCAAATGATTACAATATGAATGTTGTTATCTATAATTGAAAATACACACCCTTGCTTTTAGGATACTTTGAGCAAATTTACGAGGAAGCCTTAGAAACAGAAAGAGTCCCAGGTGTTTAGATAATACACATACATATGCATATTTGATGGCTATCATTGACCCTGGATCATTCTCTTCCTCTTATCAAACCTATATGGAAAATCAGATAACATGATAAAGGTTGCTTGGTGATTATATAAAAATCAAAACCTAGGAGAAACTTTACTTAATCAACAGAAAACAAGCATAGTGCTGAATAATGATTTGGAAGATGAAGGAATGGTATTTACTGAACAGATAACTGGACAGATATCTGTATACCAATGTTTATAGCAACATTATTCTCAATAATAATAATGCCCAAAGGTGGAAACAACCTAATTAATGATGGATGAATGAATAAACAGGTGGTATATACATACAATGGAATTTTTTTCAGCCTTAAAAAGGAATAAAATTCTGACACATTTTATAACATTGATAAACATGGATTGAGGATATTATGCTAAGTGAAATAAGGGAGACAGAAAAAGATAAATATTTTATAATTCCAATTATTGAGGTATCTACAGTAGTCAAATTCATAGAGACAGAAAGTAGAATGGTGGTTGCCAGAGGAAGGGGAGAGGGGTGAATGGGAAGTTATTGTTTAATGGGTACAGAGTTTTAGTTTAGGAAGATGAAAACTTCTGGAGATGGGTGTGGTGATGGTTGCATAACAATTTGAATGTAGTTAATGCCACTGAACATTAATGCTACATAATTTAAAAATGGTTAAAATAACAAGTTTTATTATATGTTATATACAATTTTACCATGAGGAAATAAACTAGAAAGAAGGGGTTCTCTGTATTATAAGGCACTATTATTGTCATTCTTTACAAATGTAATTTATAAATGATATATTTTATGATTTTGTTACTTCCCAGGAAATCAGATGTGTAAAGAAAGAAACATCTTCCCTAAGCCATCTATTAAGGGAATTACATTTCCTTGTGTTGCAAATTATAAGAGGACCTCAGTAGGTTGAGTGTAAGTTTGCAAAAAGTGGGAGGATGATTTTCCTTGGTTCTCAGTCACCTATTTTTCGCACATGCTTATAGTCACTTAACCAATGTGTGTATTTGTCAGTACACAGGTTACCTGAGTGTAATGATCAACTCTGATGTCGTCATCCTCTGATGGCCATTCTCCATGCGTAAAATATTTAGATTCATTGTACCAGATTCCAATTACATTTGACCATGTTGTAAGATAAGTTGTCAAATGCTTGTTTTCTCCACAAAAAGTATCTGAAAAGAGGGAAAAGATCTGAGTCATACTCCCAAAACTTGGAAACATTTTACAAAGATCCTTCCCTCATTTTTATTTTATAAATGTGTCTGTCATTGGTCATCCAAGCAATGTCTTATAAGAGGAGGCCAACTCAGTTGGATCTCTGTTGGCAGGCATCTTTCTCATTGATGAATGAACTTCTGGTCTGGTGAGAAGTTGACAGTGGGAAATGATATGTCAGCTGGGAAATCAGATCAATCAACATTATAGTCTCTGCCACTTCTAAGCTGATATAACAGGGTCCATGGTTTGAAAATAGCCACACAAAGGTAGTGTTCACCATGTAAGGACCTTGAAATAAACATTTGCTCATTTAGCCATCCACTTGTGATGTGGGCTCTTGATCAAACATGGTATTTTGGAGTGATCTGCCTTTCTCTGGAGAAGGGATGAAGACTCACATTGCTAATTCCCTGCTCAACAATATCGGTCCATGATGCCCAATTAACTATAAATATAGAAGCTTCACTAATATTATAAAAAATATTTTGTAATAAACAAGTATCTCATAAATATTATTAATCTCTACTTGTGTAGGAAGTACTATTGGTTTTTTTGGAAACTAGCTGTGATCTAACTAATATAAATGCCACAAATTGGACTCATTTTTGAGCACCTAAAATTGTTCTCTAGGCAGCTCAGTAGTGTTGAATATAACTTACTTCTCAACTGCACTAGTGCTCTAAAACTTAAGATATGTTGATATTGTGGGTAGCTGAAATAACTACATAATGTGGAAACCGTCAAGCTATCCAGCTGTCTCTCCAGTCCTTATTGTATTACTCTGTGACACTGAGAGTTTTAATTCTTTTCTTCTGATGATAAAAATCTGAAATTTGAAAATTTGCATATCCAGATTAAAAAATTAATATTAATGAGACAATGTAGTGGGTCACAGTTCACTGCCATTTATGGGGCAAATGTAAATGTAGACTGGATGACTTCATTTATACTTTCCAAGTTATTTAACAATCCCTGAGGACTTTTGAGCACAAAGGTGGATGATATAGACATATACTTACTTGTAATTCGTCTCTTCAGAGCGTTGCTCACTGCCAAGTTACAAAACTTTGACAATATGTTGGCATTTTGTGCAGCTTCTTTATTCCAACTCTGCAGTGGAAGAGTAACATACGAACATATGGTCTTAATATTTCCAATATAAGATTCTAGTTTATTGTTTCTAAAAATCGAAGGCTAGCAATATCCTCAATTGTACCAGATAATTGTAATAACACCACTACTCTTAAATGTTTTGGTTGGAAGAGAAAGACAAAATTTTCAATTCATTGTTTTAGCCCTTGAATGCACACCATACAAATTTGGTAATAAAGTCCAGATGCAGCTTTGTCTCTCAGAAGTATTAAAGTCGCTGACTAATGCTTCTAGTAAAACAAACCAGGGTTAAAAATCCTTCCTATGATTTATTAGTAGTTTTACCTCTGACATATTATTTAATTTCTTTAACTCTCAGTTTCTTCATCTATAGAATATAACCCAGAATTCGTACCCAATAATTTGTTCAAAAGTTATAATATGATAATTCTTACAATATAATTGTTATGTGTGATAAATCTTATGCTACATGCTCAATAAATAAATGATGGCTGTGATTAGAAACAAGTACAGTGTCACATATCTCCATATAAAATTATGAACAATAAAAAAATTATAGCTAATACTACATACCGGGACCTGTTACCAATGCTATATGTAAATTCTCTCATTTTTACCCATAGCAACTCTACAAAGGAAATACTATTATTACCCTCATTTGCAAATGAGGAAATTGAGGAACAGAGATGTTGCATGCTTTTTCAATATGACACAAGAAATAAGTGGCAAAAAGAGAATTGGAATGTGCGTTATTCTGGCTCCAGAGTGTGTGCTCTTAACTCTCAGTGTATGTCAGTTGTTCTGACTTGAAACATTTTGTTTGGTGTATCTCCAAGTCAGATGAAAGGCAGAAAGTCTGTATCACTAGTTACGGGCCTCTGTGACAAATACTCTCCCTAACACTCTTTCCTCCATATTGTGTACATCCATTTAAAAGACTGTCACAATATCTGTGTCCAACACATTGCCAGCAAAAGTTGTGGAGTTTGTGTTTTGCAGTAGAATTTTCCATAAAACATTCAGCCACTCTTTAGAATAATTTTTGGATGGCACTCTAACCTAGATTTTCAGTATACTTCCTGGCATCAAAAAAGTTTGCCTAGTATATGTGCATGCTGTTATCTGTGTTAGTTTCATAGAAATACACCTGAGGTGGATGAACTCAGTAAACTGAGAGATAATTTAAGTAACTCATTAGCTTAGGATCAAAGTGAAAACACAGTTTTGTAGGGTTTGATTATTTTATTTAAGAAAAGTTGTATGTTGGTAATGGATAAGTCTGACAAAATAGAGATGACACAACACATCCCATTAGGGCCTAAGATCTCCTGGCAGTAGGAATACCATCACTGTCCTCACTAGTAAAAAAATCTTGCCTATTATGACGAGGTTACCAACTGACTAAGACAGGAACTGATCTGGCTAACTAGCTGATTGCTTGTTGTGCATGCTGTGATGACACGCTACCAAGGGCCCTTTCTGCACTGAAGCACTTACTTCCTCTTAAACTGGGAGTCCTGCCCACAGACAGCTCTGCTATCTCTCCTCACTAAAAAAAATGTCCTATCCTTGAGCATAATCCCTTCCCTGGGGCAACCCCTATCCAACAGCTAGATGTAAATGCCAGGCCACCTCCTTCCAACTCAGGAAAACTCAGAAGCCTTGTGTTCGTTGTATAGTTTTCATGGGATTAGCTGAGGCCTCTGTTGGAACGACAGCATAGCCTAATTTCTCCCTATGCCCATTGCTGCTTCTCTCTCTACCTCCATAGGTAGGTGTAAATCTGAACATTGTTTCCCAGTAAACATCCTGCATGCTAATCTCCATCTCAGTCTGCTTATCTTATCCTATAAACTACCTGCAACATTCATTACAGATAGTCTGTTGTTCAGACCTCTTTGAGGAAGCTCTCTAGGACATTACCTCTGATTAATGTTGATAAGATCCTCTGTTTATTGTAATACATCCGTGATTAATATCACAAGTGAGTTATTTATTGTTATTGCCCCAAAGCTAAGAATTCTGGTTTTAACAAGTGGCTTTATTTAATCAGGTTCTAACCCAATGTACAGAAACTTATCTTCTTTTTTCTCGAAAATCTCTGCCTGGCAGTTGTGATGGGATCTTCAGCCCTACTGTAATTCTATTATTTCCTTCCTATCCATGTCCTATGCATTGTTTCTCTGAGGTTCAGATTCATCATCTGTAAAATGGAAATAACAGTATTTAATCATGAAATTATTGAATTAAATAATAATCTAAGAAGGTTATAGAAGAATGACTGTGATAAGTACGCACTATATACCTGTCAGATACAACAACACTCACAATGCAATAATGCCTATGATAGCTATTGATTTTTATTGTGTTGGATTCTAAGGTAACCAAGAGATAAATTTTAAAATCATTTTTTCCATTCACTTGCTTCCTCTCCTTCATCATTTGCATGAGAAAGCTATCCCTTAGAATCACCCTCCAGAGCTTGCACTATTTCTAGCCCTGACTACTTTAGGCCAGCCCAAGGAACCAGGATAAGGTTTCCCAAAAACCTAAGTGATATTTCTGTGAGGTAACATTTGTGAGGCTCATTATCTGAGACCTCCTTAAATTTGTTTTGTTTTACAACACCTAGCCTGCTCACACAAAAGGTTTATAGTGGAAAGATAATTTTTGTCTCCTTTTAAGGGGTTCAAGGGAACTGGGAAATAGATTTGTCAATATTTATTTACCTGGCAGCATCACCTGGCTGAGAATCTGAACATCTGGATTCTCAAATGAGTGTCCTAGTCTCTGGGCTGCTGCCCAATAAAGACATCTAGGAAAAGCCTCAATAACTTGTTCAACGAAGTTTGCTCTACTGACGATACTGACTGGGGACTTGGCATGGTCTCCATCCCAGACCTCCCACACCTGGATCTCAGAGTGTGGGGCCCAGGACCCTGCGCTGTACCAAGTTCTTCCACTGATTCTGAAGCACACTCTAGTTCGAGGAGTACTGTCTTAAGGTGCAGTCAACCAAGCCAGGCTGTCTGAGTTGGAATTGGTGCTCTGTCATTTATTAACTGTATGATTGGGGACATTCACTTACTTACCTCCTCTGGGCCTCTGTTTCTTCTGATATGCCATAGGTTTGCTTGTGAAGACCAAACTTTTAGTATATTGTTTTTGAATAGGACTTAATAAAGCTCAGTAAACGCCATTACTATGTACTATTGTCATCATTATTGCTGCTGTTGAATTAATCTTACCATTTTCAGCATGTTGCTGGCAGGTGGTACTACTCCTCTCCTGAGGGTATTATGTAGAATAACAATTTCTCCTTGGACAGTTGCTGAGTCAGTGCGGACTGTATCATAAGTCACTATTGCTTGTTTGGCCTGTTACCAGAATATTATTAATGAGTCTTACTTCTCTTAAGTGCAACTTTTCATGTATAATACGTTACTTGCAGACCTATACCCAATATTCATTTATAGTCCACACTGAATAAAGAATGATCGGCAGCATTTTAAAATTTACATTGTCTCAATATGTTAGTTTCCATTTCTCCAGTGTTAGTTTTGAGGATTTCTGAATGTCAGTCTGACATTATACAAGTCTATAGAATAGTGCACTGGATATTCTGTGATTGGGGTTTTTTAATGTATGATCGGTACTTTGGACCATGTTGAAACACTTTTTATTGGGCAATCTGAATCATAGTAGAAGATGTTTTGATATCATACTTTTTACGGACTTCCTTTCCTTGGCTCATTCCCTACCATATCTTCTCCAAGTGCTCTTTGCTTTTCACATAAACCATTTACACTTGATTTCTTATTTAAAGATATGTGTCTGGGAAAACCTAATCTAAGAGATTCATTATTAAGTACAAAACCTCAAGTGTCTTTAACTCAGATTTTACATCTTTGTTTTATTCATATGAGAAAACATTAATATTTGCATTTGTATATGTAAGTATAAAATCATATTCAAATCAGTAACAATCCAGAATTTGTGACTGTTTTTTAAATTTGTTTACCTTTTATTCAATAATTCACAGACAAAAAAAATAAATGGCCCTAATATTTAGGTTGCATTCATTGCAATAGAGAGCAGCTTCTTTTTTTCTGATATATCACATGCACTTCATATCAATAAAGAATGATCCCATACAAAATGTCAGTAGTGCCGAAGTTGAGGTATTCTTTTTTGAAACAAATCCTATTGAAGTCACCGACAAGCTCAATATGAAAATCAACATATTGTTTAATATCTTTATCCTACTTGGTCTATTGGCTAAGTAGGACTCCTTTGACTAAGCTGTCAGTGTAGAAATAGTCTTTTTCTTAGTGTAAGGGACAACACATTCTCTTCATTTTCCTCCTACCTCTCAGACTTAATTTACCTGGATTGACTGTGGTTACAGCCTCCTATTGGCCTTCCAGAATTAGAACACGCCCTATCACCTCTACACCTCCCTCTCACTCTCCAATCTTTCACAGTTCATTCTCCAGTCATCAACCAGAGTAAACATTTCAAAATATACAGACAATAGAGTCACTTTCTGTTAAAAGTCTTTGACAGTTTCCAAGTCTTAGACAGAAGAACTAAATCTTTCACAAATGCTATGACGACTCTGCTGGCTTCCCAAGCTCTATTCAGGACATGCTCCCCTACTGTTTGTTCTCTGCTTTTATCTCAGTGATTTTCTTTTTTTTTTCTTTCCCTTCCCCCCCCCCCGATTTTCAACCATTTTATTTTTATTTATTTTTTATTTTTGTATTAGTTTCAGGTGTTTAAAACAATGTAATAGACATTTCACCCCTCACGAAATGATAAACCCCCTCCCCCAATCTATTACCCCTCTGACATCATGCATATCTATTACAATTCCATTGACTCTATTCCCTATGCTGAACTCCATATCCTGTGACTATATATATATATATATATATATATATATATATATATATATATATATATAAAATTATGGTTGCTAGATGGGAGCCGGGTGGGGATGAGGGAGAAGGGGAGGGGATTAGAAAGTGATTTTCTTTTAGTTAGTCCAAAGTGCCTGTTTCCATCCCACCTCAGAATATTAGCCTTAGCCTGTCTCTTAGTTGGTATGCTCTTTCAGCTTGCTCTACCAAGCAATGCCAATTTACCCTTCAGATCTGAGGCCTTACCTAACCTAATGACCAGATAAGTCATTAATTACATCAGATGAGATCAAATCAACTTAACAACTGGATTGCAACTCCCTATACTTTTCCTTGAAAGACTTTATTCTATAACATCTGATGGAAATTTCCAGATTCTGAGGGAAAACTTTACATCTTGGTAAAAAACTATTTCTGTCCAGTTAGATGCCTGGTATCCCCGTGAACTCTTAACACTGCAGGGAAGTTTAAAATAACATTCATGCCTGGTGGTCAGTCTATATGTTTCACAGTGTTTGTTTGTTTGTTTGTTTGTTTATTCATTCATTTATTCATTCAGTTTTGGACAAATTGGAACATCTTATTTAGTTTAAGTGGGATTCATGTTTAAAGTTTATGTGATAAATTTGCATTTGGGACTTAATTTGTCTTATCTTCTTGTTTTCATTTAAAAATCCTTAAACCTTCATTTTGTGAGCAAACTGTCTATAAAATTGCATACAAATGTTCCAATAATCATCTAGCTATACAATGTATATATGTTGTTTTATCAATGTCTTCAATTCTTTTGTATCTTTCCTTTGTATTCTTAGCCAGTATTGGATCACGCTCTTGTGCCCTTGAATGGGAGGGGTTCTACCTATCTACTTTTTGATCTAGGCTTTTAAATATGATGTTGATTCCTTCTTTCACATGGCAACCTGGGTCAGGCTGTCTCCCAGAACTTGGGCTTAGTGGCCTAGACCAGCTTAGCATTAACTAGGCTTTAAAGGCAAATACTGCTTTTTCACTGTCTGTCTTTTTCTTTTTCTTTTTGTTTTTCTTCTGGAATGGTCTCTATCTATGCTTCAGCTCAGCTTTTCCTCACTGTGAAGTGTGAAGATCCCCGCTCCACATTGGGAGGGTAAAGTGGGCAGAGAATCAGAGGGAAGGAAGGAGAAGTCTTCTTCAAGTCTCTATTTCCAGCTTACAGGAGGATTGTAGGGTTTTGGACAAGAGCTCTACCTGGTTTCTCTTTGGGGAAGAGGTGTGAGTAATGTGCTCCAAACCACACCGCAGTAGACTAATGCACATGGATTTTCTTTCGTTCATAATATTAATTAAGTGCTTTCCATTTTGACTTCTCTGTTCTAGCACAAAAAAAATATAAAAACCACTCATTTTCGATAACAAAGCTATAGACTTCAGCTCATAATAAAAATATTTTGGGTACATTAAAAATATAATATTTTCTACATATCATTGAGGTTATTTAGGGATACATATTGGGTGAGTATAAAATATTAGGGACTTACTCATTATTATCCCATTGAGTGTTTTGTTGCTGTCTTCTGACTGTTGCACTTCTTGTTTTTAATAATTAATGAGATTCAGGCCTCATATATTTATTTCATTGCTAATAGCTCCTCACACTTCTCTCCTTGCTGTTAACACCTTTCATTTTATATTCAATTCTGATGTGTTAAAATCTTGTTCTAATCACAGAGCAGGTAGCTCAGTTTGGGTATTGATTAAATACTTACCTTTCCCAGGTAAACTCAACAAAAGAGTATTTTTCCCCCATGTAGTTATGGTAGCTAAACTCCATGGCCCATGGAGCTAAACTACTTAAGTTTACTTTCAGGCTCTGCCACTTCCTAGTTATCTGAACTTTATTATGTGATTTAACTTTTCTCTGTAATATAGGATTGAGAATAGTACTTGCCTAGTAGGGCTGTGATGAAAACTAGGTGAGTAATGGGTGTAACATCCTCACAACAGTGCCTGTAACAAAGTGAGTTTTACTATAGGATTAGCACTTATTTTTTTCTAGGAAGTAATTATGAAGCATACCAACCTCATAGCTTCTTATAATCAAAACAGGCAGAAAGCCAGCAGCCAAAAACAAGCAGTGGTGCATTGTCATCCCTGAAAAGTAACATAAGTTTTGGTTATTGCCAACTCCTGGGATAAAGTTTTGTAATAAGTCTTTTTTTTTTTAACCACTTTTACATACATTTTCATTTTCTGCAAAAAAGTGACCTGCTGAATTAGAACAAGGTTTAATATGTTAGTTATCAAGAGGAGAAGACAGAAGTGTGATTGGAAGAATGATAGATGTAATGTCTTAATCCCTGGAACGGTTAAATATGTTACATTCTGTGACAAAAGAGAATTAAGGTAGCAGATGGAATTCAAACTGATAATCGACTGATTTTAAAATAGGGACATCATCCCAGGTTATACATGTGAGCTCAACGTAATCACAAGGGTACTTAAATGTGGAAGAGGGAAGCAATGTCAGTGATGGATCATGAGAAAGACTTGACAAGCCATATTGACTTGGAAGATAGAAGAAGCAACCACACGCCAAAGAATAAGGGCGACATCTGGAAGTAGGGAAAAGTAAGGACATGGATTCTTCCATAGTATCTCCCTGCTACATCTTGATTTTAGCCCAGTGACAGCCATTTAGACCTCTGATTTCCAGAACTGTAAGATAATAGATTTGTATTGGTATAAGACACTACGTTTATATTTTGTTATAGTAACAACAGGACTCTAATATAAAAACAAGATTAGATTTGAATTCCCTATGGCATGTAGAGAAGAGCTATGACCTTGGTACTAGTAATTCCTGTGCATGATTTAGAGATACTCTGTAATATCTGATCACTCTGCAAAGAGTTTGTCATTGGGAGTCAAGCAAATCAGAGCTAATACACACCCTCTCCTTTATTTCTATTTGATAGAGGTTGCTGACTCTAGGATATTCAGAAGTATAGATTATTAGGTTTGGTTGGTTCTTTTCACAATCTACCTAGATTCTTTCTGAACTCATCTGGCTGTATGATAAGTGAAAAAGGCTAACTATTTGGTTCTCATTTTAAGGAAAACCTTCAAAGAGCAGATTAAATGATTTGGGCAGCATAATACACATGATGTGGTTTTGCCATTGCTCTCAAGCTTTCCCTGCCCACTGCGAAACATATTTGGTGTCAGGGGAGTTTTGTAAATCAGTTTTCTCAGGGAACATATACCTGAGAACATTCTCTCCTTTACTGTTTAATACCTGTCTCTTTCTTTCCCTTTCTCTCTTTCTCCCTTCAAAAATATCACATACTCTCAAACCTTTAGATTTATACTAATGCAGTGAAATAGATGATGAAATAGGTATCTCATTCCCTTACTCAATCCTCTAAAAATCTTGTAAGGCAGATCATTATTTCCAAGTTAACTGAAGAAATAATAAAATAAAAAAGATCTTCTAAAATATAGTAGATTTATATACACGCACACATTAGTATTTACTACCTCCCACTATATAGTATACATATAGTAATTTATATAATTTATATAAAATTATAGTTATATTTATGTATATATACAAATACACACTGGTACAATGAAGTGTTGCTATTTAAGTTAGTCCACGTTATGAGGCAGTCTATAACTTATGTTGCTGCACTTTCTGAGGTAAAAATTTTGGGGGTGTGTATATACTTATTGTCTTAATCGTTATGATGTTTTCATGGGTATACCCTAACATGTACCTCACATGTACCTCAATTATACCTCAAATAAGCTCCTCTAAAAAGTTTAAGAAATACCAAAATTTTACCTGTTTCAGACCAATTAAACAACTGGCATTGACAATTTAGATTTTGTCTTTTAAGTATTTTTTTTCCCTTATGTACAAATTCAGTACTTAGATTTACATATAAACACATAATTTACATAAAATATTGTATGCTATTTTCCCCAAAATTTCTACTGTTATTATATACTAATTATGAGCATTATTTTGATAATGTGGATAACTTATAATTTACCTAGTAAGATTTTTGCTAAAGTTTGTTTTACACTGTTAATATTTTTCTCTATAAGTAACATTATTATAAATACATTATGAGTACACAACCAGCCATTTTTAGGATTTTTTTTCCATAAATTGCCATAAGGTTTGAGCTCCAGAATTAAAAATCGATGGAAATCTTTGGACTTTTTCTTTTACGATGGTATAAGTCTAATTTTACTTCTAAGTGTATGTGATATATAATAGGTGGGTAAGATATTTAATAAAAAAAATTATTTGTGTGCAGTTGAAAAAATTGGCTATTTCACACATGCATACATACACAGTATGTTAATTTAATAGAATGTGATATAATAAGAGTCATACTGATCCTGGAGTTAAAGTATTAGTGTTTTATCCTAGGGTCTCCTATTATCTATGATACTGATAAATTCACAAATTCTTTTTGTTTGGAATAAAAATCAACTGCTTTTGTTTGGAATGAAATCCAATAGTTTGGAGATACATATTCATTCAAATTCATAGGACTGCATGATACAACCAGCTCTTTTGAGTTAAATATACCATTCTCTACAGAATGCTGCAATCTGCTTAATGGGCTTCATAATCCAAATTTGAAAGCATACTATATTTTATAAATGAATTGTAATAAATTCCTGTAGGAGGCCTTTGAAAACATATAGTATCACCCACATTATTGGAAATATAACCTGGATATTTTACATTCAGATATATCTTTCTTCTGTCATAGTGGGTGTAAAAGCATTTTTTTTAATGATATGGAATTTAATGCAATGCTGTGTATTGGTGATTTAATGCCAGAATTTATATCCTGTGCAAGAATTGAAAGCAACCACAAGAAAATTTATCATGACCTCTTGAGAGTGATTATTGACAATTAGTGTAAACTGGAATTAGAGTTTCCTTAGAATTTTGAGTCTTCCAAAGAACTTTGATTGGCCAAAGTTAAGAGCAGCTAAGCTGGAGTGTAAGTGCTAAAATAGGAGCCTCAAATTTTTGAGCCCAAGTTTTGGCTTTGGGTCTATGTATAGGTGGCATGTGTACATTCAACCTAAAACTCATCAGAGAAAAGAGGCTACAAGGAAAATAAAAGGATAATCTTTTTTTTACTTAAGGTTCAAATATCCACTTGGAGCAACTGGGGCAAAACATGAAGATACAGGTTAATATTTGGGTATCATCAATAGTATGTTAAGCATTTTAAAATGAAGATTGAGTCCAGGTAATTATGAAGGTATCACTGTCGACCCTGAACTATTATGGAAGTACAGTTTTTGGGCTCTGGGATAATCATCAGAGAGAGAGTCAGAAGGTGGGGCTAAAAGGATGGAAAACATCAGGCAATAGGCAGAGATTTTGACAAACAGTGAATCCTGTAGAAATAACAAAGGTGCAGACATAGAGATTAGAATTGGAGGAGAGCATAACTTAAAAGTTGAATGGAGGTTGTGGGGTTGGAAAAATAAGTGGGCCCAGGGTAAGAGACTCTGGGGACCCTAACTGAGACTTATTCACTGGAGAATTATGACAGGATTAGTTAGTCCCAGGGCCTGGGCCACGGCCAAGTCTCCACAATAGTCTAGATGGTTCTCCAGTGTACGGAGGACTGCAAATTTAGGAACTAAGGTCACTTCAACCTAAGGATTGTACGTGCTTGTATTCAGGTAAACAGCTCTTTGAACAGAGGTATTACAGAAGCAGCAGAAGTATTGCCTCTTTGGCTTTACCATCAATCCCAACTTAACATAATTTTATACACAAGAGGAAATTTTAAGCCAAAACTCTTAAAATATTTTCAGATGACAATACTAAAAACTTGACACACTATTTAAATTTATTTTCCTTGTGTTTGTTTCAGGTTATATTTTTATTACTATATAAGCAGAACATGGATATTTGCAAGTTATATTTAGTAAGAGGAAAGACCAAGGAGAATTGAGTACTACCTTCTGGCATGCCCTTGGATGTGCATTCTCATATATTAGATTGTTAGAACATGACGGGCTCAGAAAGCACATACATGAAGAACAGTCCCTTCCTTGCCTTAACCAAAGAATTCAGAAGGAAGGACACTACAAGGAATATATTGTTAATTTTCTTTATCTTCTTTGCCTCAGCGAATTTGTCAATTAAAAAATTACTAAGTTATACCTTACAAGTAGTAAGGTACATAAATCTTAGGTGTACTTATTGATAAATTTGTAAGTATGTATACACCTGTGTAACAACCACCAAAAGTAGTATATGTAATAGTTCCAGCACCCAGGAAGGTCCCTAATTCTTCTTTCCAGTCAGTAACTCCCAGAACTCCCATTCTGATTTCTACAATTATGGGTTACTTCTATCCATTTGGAAATTTCATATAAATAAATTAAATTTTTTTTTTGGTATCTAACCTCTTTCACTTAATATAATGCCTATAAGATTCATCCATGTTGCGTGGTAAGTTCAGTTTTGTTAATGACTATTCTACTTTACGCAGACAGTATAATTTACTTACCTACTCTATTGTTAATGAACATTTTGTTTGTTTTCGGTTTAGAGCTGTTATGAATAAACCTTCTATGAACAGTGAATCCATATGTTTTTTTGTACATATTATTTTTCACTTTCTTTTTGGATATACATGGATCAATTGTATACATAAGCTTTGCTTCAGTAGTACTGTCAAATATTTTTCCAAAGGAGTTATAAAAATATGTATTTGTATATTTCCACCAGCTTCATATCCTCACCCATACATGGTATTCTCAGTCTTTTTAAAAAAATTATCCATTATGTTTATGAAATAGTGTATCATCACAGTTTTCAATTTGTATTTGTCTAATGATATTGAATACAGTTCCACATGTTTATCAGCCACTTTGTTACCATCTTTTGTGAAGTCTCTGTCAAACCTGTTGCCCACTGTTGTAATTAGGTTGACTGTCTGTATCCTATTGGTTTATAGGAATTCTCTATATGTTCTTGATATGAAGTATTTGCCAAATGTATATATTGCAAATATCTTCCTAGTCTGTAGCTTACTTTTTGAACTCTCTTAATTGTATCTTTTGTTAAACAGAAGTTCTTAATTTAAATATGTCCAGTTTAGCTTTCTTTATGGTTAATGCTTGTGTTATGTATGTGTGTGTGTGTATGTGCATGTGTGTGTCCATCCTATTTAAGAAATTCCAGTCATCCCAAAGTCATTAATAATGAAATTATTTCCTACTAGAAGCTTGATTCAGCACTGATGAGATATGGAAAATGAACAAAGCTGGATGACTTATACTACCAGGAATCAAGATATATGATAATGCTATAGTAATTAAGACAGAGTACTAGTGGCACAAGAATGAACCAATGAAATATAATGGAATACGGAAACAGATTCCTGTGTACAGCTACCTGATTTATGACAATCCATGAAATGCTTGGCAACTCCCTAAAGGTGAAATGTGAAACTAGCCTTCCTTCAGCTGTAAAAAAGACAGGGCCACTGCCTGTTTGAATATGGCTGGCTGGCTGTTTTGTTGGAAGTATCACTTAGTTCATGAAATAAAATATGCCTACCTTGGCACTTTAAGTTCTATATAACTACATGGTAATCAGCCCCACATGAAAAATAGTTTCTTCTAAGCCCTTCTACAAGAAGTTTATGGAAATGATCTAATTAAGTAATATTGCTTTACGTTTGTATAGTATATTTAAGTTTATTAATGCCTTCATTAAAAGCATAGAAATAGCTAAATTTACTTTTAGATTATAAGGGGTGGTGTTAAGACGGCACATAATCTCTTATTTAACATTATAATGATGCTATTACATAGTCATTTATCATGAATCTCACTTTTCAAATTAGTAAACTGACACTTAAAGACATTGTATAACTCACCTAAGTGCACAGTCTGTAAAATTCAGTGTCCTGATGAGAACCCTATATAAGGCTATATAGTGTGCTCTTACCTTTAAACAGCACAGCTCGAGGAAGATTTGTTCTATGAGGAAGTCAGTGCTTATAAGATAGCCAGGAATTTAGAGCAGATAGAGGTATGAAAACATAATAATCAGAACAAATTTAGAGCCCGTGAAGATTCCAAGTCATGATTGTGGATTCATTTCTAGTTTGTAATTTAGGCAACGTCTTCAATAGACCTCCGTGTTCTCAAATGTTCACATTTGGAACAAGCTGCAAAGATTTGCTGCATGATTCAGTGGAGCCACAATCAGACAGCAAAAGCTCTGCAAGGGAAGGTGACCCCATGGCCCAGAAGAGAGTAGCAATTTATCAGCTTTCTTACACGCACGCATGCATTTATTCAATAAATATTTATTGAGATATTAATATGGACCATGCTCTGTTCTGAGCACTGAGGATACATAGACTAACCAAGCATATAAACCACAATGTCATGATGTTTTCAATCTAGTATCTAGCATATAGTGCATACAGTACATTTATGGCAACTGCACTATAAATACTAGACACTTCGTATTCTGGGTTAAAAAAAAAAGATAAAGAGTCCATTTTCCTAAGGAATTTCTTGTTCAAAAGGAAAACTACTTGCAATATGGGGAGAGCATTCTGATACAAATTTGTCCAGAAGTAATGTGGGAGCAAGTGAAAAGTCTGGAATTACTAAAATCATTTTATATTAAATACTAAATAGTAAAATAATAAATACTCCAGATGTCATTTGAGCTAGATGATGAGAAATAAATAGAACTTTTAAAGCAAAGAAAGGAATTGTCTCACAGACAGAAATCACATGTGAGTGTAGAAAAATCACTCTGAAACCAGGTAAAATGAGATGATTTTTATTTATTTTATTATTCTGAATACTTGGGAAATGTCTATATATATGAGTGAATTGCCATTTATATTGAAGTCTCTATCTACATGGCTTGCTAGTATCTTCTTCTTCTTTCTTTCCCCGATTGTAGACCATGCCTTTATTCTTTGGAAGAAAGAAGACATTATTATTTAATTTAAAAAAAAAATTCTCAGATCTTTCCTGAGAAAGGTCAATTGAAAATATTCAAGACAACAAAACAAAATAAGATAAAAAATGTGTAGCCAAATAAATTAAAAAAAAAATGTGTAGCCATGAGTTATTTTGTGTTATGTGTTGCAGTGGGGGATATGGAATAAAGAAATAACAGAAAGATTGGAGGCTCTTGAGATAGAGTTTTCTGGCTTTGCCAAAGATTTCTTAATGAGTGCCTGGAAAAATGTCTGTGGGAAAAGAGAATTAAATGTCATCCAAAAATTGCTCACCTCTAGTCGTAAGAATTTTGTTGTTGTTGGAGGGGAGTGGTATTAAGCTGGAAGCATGCCAAAGCTCACCTATACATCCTTTAAAATTTTGCAGAAAAAGAATTTTACATGATATCTGAAGTAAAACTCTCAAATTACTGAGCAACCTATTTTTTCTCCCACATTGTAAAAACAAAGCTGGAAAAGAATTCTGTTACTTCATTAAACCAGCATGGTTTATATATTGGAAATGTAAGATTTGTCATTTATGTCTTGCTACACTGCTGTTTATCAAGAAGAGTGTTGATTCAACACCAAGTCAAGTGTTTGTGGAAACTTAATTGCTTCGGTTTTATCTGTTGGTCCTGTCAATTCCTGGCATTGCTCTACCCAACACAATGCTGTCCATATTTATATCACTGATGTCTTCATATAGAGTTGCTATCCAGCCTCAAATATGGTTTTTTAAAAAATTAGAAAGTGTTGGAAAGCAAAGGATAACTTGATTTGCATGCGAGCCCCAGCAATGGATGCCAGTTGGCTGCTTCTGTTCACATCTCTCTTATTTTCATACATTGTTCTTTTTATGTTTAAGCTTCTTAACATAGTAAGAAATGATCTGCAGTGGCTTTTTTTTTCTAAAACCAAAAATCAAGACACATTGGTCTAACATATGATATAACAACATGATAGAATATTTTTGATTGGAACTATCCCAGCAAACCCTTAGGAGATAGTTGGAGACTAATGTGTTTGTAAGCTATCAAATTTGTTCAAATACATGCATTTCAAATAAACACTTTAAAAAAAATCAATTATTTATCTAGAGGTTGGCTGTAAAAAAATTTAGAAAACACAAACATATAAACACTGTGAAGGAAGAAACCAGCATCTATGTGTTAAACATAATTTGAAAATGACACTTGTACAAAAACAGTTGCATACATTATGGCTGTAACATCCTGAGAGCAAGATTCAACCTAGTAATGTTATCAAACAGAAAGAGTTCCATCCACTTGGCACTAGCAGAGCCAAATAATAAACACTAAGAATGGCAGTGGAGAAAGATTGGCTATTTTATTATGAATGGTACCATCCAGGAGAATGGAAAGCTAATGCTCAAAAGCCCAACCTCCTGGATGGTAAGTACTAGGCTACAGATTATACAGGGCAACTGGGTGCTGATTAGTTGGAGGTGAGGTAAGAGTAATGAATCCTTTCTTCAGGCCTTGAGGACAGTTCTGAGGTCTGTTCTGCTGTCCCTCTTTCTGGTTTCATGGGAAAGTAGCCAGGGCGTCATTACACCTTAGGGCTCAGAAGCTGAAACAAAACTTAGACCAAGGTCTTAGGTCAAGATCTTGTCTTTAATCTGCCAGAGGTCCTGACCTTGTGATCATTAGGTCCATTAGGTCTCTGCTACTGTCCTCTGTTGCCTTGGGAGTTGCTGATTACCCAAGGGAAAGTCTATTGGAGACCTATATGTGGAGGGAGAGAGAGAGAGAGAGAGAGAGAGAGAGAGAGAGAGAGAGAGAGAGAGAGAGAGAGAGAGAGAGAGAGATTTCTAGAGCTAGAATTCAAAACTAAATTTAATCACATCTATAAGGACTCTGGGTTTCAACAACTCTTGACAAGTCAACCACTTGAGGCTGATTGCTTCTTGTACCCCTTGGTAAATGGTGCCTATGTTGCAAAGTCCTCTATGTTGCAAGGCCTCAACAACTCTCGACTTGCCTGGAACCTTGGGCCTATCCACCTAAAAAGTGTCTAAACCCTATGAAATTAGAATATCTGTCCCACACAGAATAAATTCAAAGTAATTTTTCAAATTCGAAGAAAATTCCTGAACATCATGACACTTGGAGATTTTTTCTCCTCTTGTCCTACAATTTATAGCTTTTGCAGGGACAGAAAGCTTTTCCCTTCTTCCCTTCTAGGTTCTTTGGTTGGTTTAATAATTCAGTTGATGTAAGACAAATTCACAGGAGAAAAACAAACTTCATACCTTATGGAAGCCCTATAAAAATATGAGACTCATACGCTGTCAGGAAATTGAGGGTTTTCTATCACCCTGAGCTAAGGAGAATGAGGTAAGGGTTTGAGGTTTCAAAGGGGAGGAAGACAATTCACAGGAAGACAGATATTTGGTAAAGAAATGTTTGCCCTGCCATGTAGATAAGACTTTCTGATAAAAAAAGTTATTTCTGGTATTAGTTCTCCTCCTGGTACAAACCCCCTATTTAATTTTTTTTTTAGGCAGTTAAGGGAGAGGTAAAAAGCTTTTCCTGAATCTGCTGGGCCTTAATTACCTTCTGCTTAAAACAATCCACCTGCCAAAGTGACATATTTTGGGGTGGTGAATTCTGTTCCCCTTCACTTCCATAATCTCAAATGAAATTCAGTACATATTCTTGTATTTACTTTAATTTTAGTCTTTACTTTCCATAATAAAGTATCCCAAAGTGAAGCTTTGCTTAACACAATAAACATGGCCTCTCACAATTTCTGGGGATCAGGAATGTGGGAACAGCTTAACTAAGCAGTTTTGGCCCAGAGTGTCTCATTGATTGCAGTCAGACACAGTCCCCTGTAGGCTACAGGCCTTTATCTCTCTGATGACTTAACTGCTTCCAAATTGACTCATACTTATGATTTGCTGACTAGTTCTGTTTGTTGGTGGGACCCTTTTGTTGCTCTCCTGATTGGCCTCTCCACAGGGATACGTGAATGTTCTTGCAACAGGGCAGTTATTTACCCCCAGCAAGTGATCCAAAGGCACAAGAAACTGGAATACCTTTTATGACAAAGAGTGGGAAGTCACACACTATACTATTTTATTCGCCACAGAGACTAGTCCTGATTCAATTAAGGAGATTACACAAGGGGATAAACAACAAGAGGCAAGGATTATTGGCGCCATCTTAGAGGTTACTCTCATAAACCTCTAACCTCAAATCCCTTTTAACTCTATCTAGTTTTTCTAAATTCAACTTAAAGAAAGACTTGTAATTTCTCTCCAGCTTTCAGAAGATATCAGTAGGAAACTGGAAGTACAAAAATAGGCTGTCCCTTCTTTCTCACATGTAAAAATGCTCAAACATCATGCCTAAAAATTAAATGGAAATGGAAGGACAAGTAAATAAAATGTATCCACACTACCAAAAAAGTTCCTAAGCACTGTCAAGTGCCATAATCATACGGATCTTTCTAAAATAGTACCATAGAGATTTAGATACAGTTAATTTGGAGTTTGTATCAGTCAGGGGGCCAACAGGAAACAGAGGGCTTTTCCAAGTAGAGTAATTTAAAGACAGTTTAATAAAGAGAATGTCCAAAGGTATAGGTAGGGTATATGACAAGAGAAAAAATTCTGAGACATCCTAAATTAAATTACAGCAGACCAGAGAATGAAATAAAGAGAAAAGAATAATTAATCAGTTAATACGTGTGGACCAACTAACAAAAGACTGCTCACATTCTTGAATGTAAGTTGGAGCTTTGAATGAACATCTAGGTGGCTATCTGAAAAGAAGTAACCAAACACCAGACACCGCCACATCCTGCTTTGCATAACCTTTTCAGACTGTTGCCTACAATCAATCAAAGTAGTAAATATTTCTTTCTCATGGACTGTGTACCTGTCCTAGAACTTTTCCTGCTTCACCTTTTCTTGCTCTCTCAATCTATAGGCAATGTAAAAATTTCCAAAACAACTTACATCTTTCTGCCCCCAAACATAATGTACAACAAAAAGAGCCCATCAACTTCAAGACTGTGGCCATGTTGTTTTGCCCATCTAGCCTTACTGCTGATGGTTCAGACTATACGCCCAAGGACCTGGGCCTTATTCTGGTTAGCATGTGGTTCAATATAACCATACCTTCAGAAAAGATTTCAGCCATGAAATTTTTGTTTAACAGGTTTAAGGAAACCACTATAGACAATGAAGAAACCAGCAATAGTAAGTAAATCTTCTATACCAAGCCTGAATGGATGAAGAGAAGGTAAGTTACTGGAAGCTGGAAAGTGAGAGAGAGAGAACTGTGCAGAAAGTTTTGTCTTATGGGGAGTTGTAGCCTTGGGTATAGGAACACAGCCAGCCCTTGGAAATCCTTCAGAGAGGGAGATGAGAGAATAAATGACCTTAACCTCTTAACCTCTGACCTTAACCAAACTCAACCTGAAGCCAAGGTCAAGAGAACCTATTGATACAGACAATTATGCAAACATATGTATTTTAATTCCTCCATTTCAGTTCCTTGTGAAATCCAACAATATTTTCTGCCCTTGAGTTATAAAAGGAATTATTTTCTGCTTCAAATCAATTCCCAAATTTTGCAATTCTTCTGAGTGTTTCCAGTTATCTGAAATCAACTGGGTTCATTAAAAAAAAATGATTTGTTGCATTGGGCATCAGTACTTCCTTTAAGAAATTATAATTTTTTTTTTTTTTTTAGTTCTAACATTACTTGGGTTTGCCGTGTTCATTTTTCAATAACTACTGAAAGAAGTGTTCTGCCAGAAAAGTTCAAACCATAAATGATAACTTGCAAAGAATAATGATGTTTGATTTTGAATACAAATGTTAGAAAAAATTTCCACCTGTTTTTGCACCTTAAATTAAGCTAATCTGGCATCTTTCTTAGCACACCTCTTATCTTTGGGTCTTTACAGAATTATTTAAGACAAAGTCACTATACTTCTATTCTCAAATTATGGACTTAGGATCCTCTAACAGTCTGTGGGGACAGAGTTCCAGAGAGCAGTTTCCAGGCTCTTGACCTCATGTGGAAAGGTGCTGGCTTGGGTAGTAGATGGCCATCAGCTGTGACTGGTTGGCCATCAGCTGTAACCAGTTAGCCATTGGCCACTGATATAACCGCCATGGCTGAGCTCACAAGGGCGGATTGCAGTTAGCAAGGGGTTGGTTGGTAGGCAGAGAAGCAGATGGCAGATTGTGGATAGTGTGGCTCCTGCTTCCTGTATCTCCAACCCAGCTACCAGCAAGACTATAATGGTATGAACCCCCATTCATGGTTCCGTTGGTGTTCCTTTTTGGCCTCACCATATCCTGCATTCTTGTGTAGGGACCAGGACCAGAGAGCCCTCATGACACCCCACATGACACAGGCAATGTGTGCAGAATTAGGATTCTTCCTAATCCAGAAATTCCAAGCTGGTAGGACGTAGAGATGGCAAATGGGCAAAAGTGAACCATATGATATTGGATTTATAGTAGTCTCACGAGTTACTCTCTCCAGAATAGGATACTTATTGACAATACAGATGAAGAATCATGGCCTTGGATAAATTTGGGAGCCATCTTTAATTCAGACCACAAGCAGAAAGACGGTTTTTGCATGACATCACTTTGAAATCATTTCCTTATCATGACCTGGACAGAAACCTCAATAATCAAAATCAATAGTAGAAACCTCTGATTTCTACTACCTGGTTACACATGTAATTAGAATCATGCCTGCTTCTGCCAGGGTAGGCTATGTCGTACCAAAATATTAAAAAACAAACAAATAAAACAAAACAAAACAAAAAGCAAAACAATAAAACCCTAAACATATTTAAGGGGAAAATCAGAGATACGCTCTCACTATCTGACAAAAGGAAAAGTTTAATTTTACCTGTTTTAGATTATGCTACTTGCCCACCCCCTTGTCTGCTAAGGGAAAGTTTTTCTCTGCTAATATCAGAGGAGAAATAACATCCTTAATCCATTTATAAATCTTCCTGAATTCAGTTAGAAAAAAGGACAATATTTCTGGATAGGAGGGGCTATTATTATGTTTATTTTACAGATGAATAGGCTGTGGTTCTGAGAAATAATCTCAGATTTAGTTAGTGGCAGAACTGGAATACGGGACCTTTTACTTTAGTGTAGGGTTTTAAACACGACTCTCCATTGCTTCACATTTTTAACACAGATAAATAAAGTGAAACAGAAATAAAAATACCGTTTCTCTCTTACATATTTTTAGTGAAGTTCATATTTCTAGCTAATTAATAAATTGATCATCAAGAACATACAATGAACTCACTAACAACTTCAGCAGACGAGGAAGGCCTTTTGCACAGAAGAGTAAGTGTGGTAAAACACCGGATGTATATAAGGAGTTTTAGTAACTCCACTCAATATTGCTTGTGTGTCAGATGTGCCTACATTATAAAATTTATAGTACAACAAAACATAAAAAGTGTTTGGTATCCTTTATAATCAGAAAACATAATAAGCAATTTAGACTTGGTGTCACCTATTGGGATAGGTTAATAATTAAAGTTCTCTGCTGCAGGAAGTCTCCTTGTCTGTCCTAATTCTTGGTTGGATATCATTCTTTATGTCTTCATAACTGTGCTTATATTTTCTCTCACACAAAGCAAGACATGTCACTGTAGCCTTTTTAGTGTATGTATTTTGAATTATGTGTTCTATGGTGGTGGTGGAGGTAAGTGCATTAAAATAACCTTGTCAGAGTGCAAAATTTTTTTGGAAATATCATCTAGTATTATCATTATTCTGTCCATAAATCTTATAATGATTGGCCTGTTTCTTCTTATTTTTGTTGTTGATTTCTGTAGTGCTAATTTTTGTGAGCCTGTTTTATTTAAAATGTCTCTTTTAAACACAATGGGTATATATATATTTACTTGTAATATTCCAGAACAATTTGGGACTAAAAAGTTGCAAATCATAAGGAGACCAGTAGTCTCTCTCCATTGCAATGTCCAATATATGCCTAATCAGACTAGATTTGCATAATTGAAAAGCTTATGAAAGGCAGAGATATTAATCCATTGTTATTTTTTTAATGTAGTGGAATGGACAAAAAGAAAAGAACATAAGTCCTAAATATATAGTTCAACAGATATTTACCAAATTAACATGCCCACATATAGTGGGTTAAATAACCATTTAAAAGATATGTCCTCATCCTAATCCCTGGAAATTGTAATTGTGAACTTATTTGGGAAAAAGATCTTTGTAAATGTGGCTGCTTAACTCTGGTCTCTTTCTCTGGCTTTACATGGCCCTCTCTGGGTCTGTGTCCTCTCCTCTTCTCTCTTATAGGGAATTGTCATTGCATTAAGGCCCATTCACCTGGGTAATTCAGGATGATAACATCTTGAATCCTTAACTTAATTACAAGTTAGGAAGAAAACAAATCCAGGTGCAAGAAGAAAGGAAGGATTCTCTCCTAAAGCCTTCAGAGTTAATTGTGGTCCTGATGATACCTTGATATCAGACTCTGGTCACAAAACTTTAAGGGAAAATTTTTCTTTGTTGTAAGCCACCCAGTTTATGGTAATTTGTTATGGGAGCCCTAGAAATAAATATGCCTCATAACTAGGTCAAGAAGTAAAATGTTATCAGCACGTAAAAAGTCTCCCTTGTCCTTCTTCCTAAAGCACACTTCTATCCCTGAAGATAATTATTTCTCTGAAAGCATAGATGATTTGTGGATGCTTTTGAATTCTGTATAAATCAAGTCACTCAATATTTATTTTTATTCCTGCTTGTTTTTGCTCGATATTATTTTGATGACAGTTGTGTATGTTGCTATGTATAACTGTATGTCACTTACTTTCATTTTTGAATAGTAATCCATTTTATACACAATTTATCTATTTAACTGTTGATGAGTATTTTAATTTTTGACAATTGTGAATAATGCTAGGATTTTTGGTAATAGCATTACAAATTCTTGGATTTATTTTTTCTTAAAAATAAATGTGCATACTTTCCTGTTGGGTATAGAAATCATATTGTTGGGTCACATTCAACTTCAGTTTAATTCCAGCTTCCAGAGTTACCCCCTAATGCCTACTATTTTACATATACTAAATTCTCCACCACTGCCCCCCACCAGCAGACAACCTACTTGGGCAAAAAAGAAGAAGCTTCAGCCTATACTGGTACAGTAAAGAGTTTCTCCTTTGTTCTGAAGAGGTTATATCTATCTTTTATGACTGCCCAAATGACACCATTGAGAGATAAATCTTTACAGTACCTACTGCTTAACCTGTCAAGAGGTCATTCTCAGAGGTTTTCAGCAAGACCCAACTGTCATTCTCAAGAGTGACTTCATGGTTCACTTTCGTCTCCAACCCTCCAAGGTCTTGAGTTGGAGGTGTAAGCAAAGCTCTTTCATGGCTTCCTTCCATCTAGTCCAAATTTTGTTTTAACATTTAAAGAAAAAATTATTTGGTAAGACTTTCCCTCAACATGGATACTACCTGGTTGCAGTTAAACATTATTATTCTTTTAAAACGCTAAAAGATTGATGAATATGAATATCATCTAATAATTATGTGTTTGATATTTCTTTATTAAATGAAAAATTCATAATCTGAGAAAGGACTCTACTATTCCTGACTGATCAATATCTAAGAATATTGAATAAGTTGATCACTTAATTGTAAATAATAATAAATTAAAAAAGCAACAAAAAACCAGTAGCTGCCAGAACTTGAGATTTCCTTTTGTTTTTCTAGTGATAAACTCATAATGTAAGGACTCCCAGCTAAAATGAAATAGTGGAGCTGCTAGAATCAGTATGAAAAATGAGGTATTAATGGGCAGTCAGGTCTGGGCTATTGTCTTCTGCTGCCTAAGGGGTTGCTGATTATCCAGGGAGAAAGACTATGCCTAGGAATGGTATATAGAGAGAAATATAATTTCTAGAGCTAGGATTCAGAATTAAATTTAATCAAAGTCATAAGGACCCTTTCACCAATTCTCTTCTTTGACTTCCCTATGACTATTTTTAGTGAAGGGAAAATAATGCTGCAGGAGAAATTATTCCTAGTTTCTTTGCTACCCAATTACTGCCAATGGACCCACCATTTTGTGTCAATTTTTCAACTGAACATTGTTTAGTAAAAATTTCTCCTGGCATTTAATAAGTTTGAGCAAAAGTCTTAATTTCAAGTTCTTAATTCCCAGTGCTATTGAAAGTTTACATACCTTTTGTGTGTGTGTGTGTTGCAGTTCTCAAACAAAGCATTTAACGAACAAAAATTGTACAAGAAATATTTGTTAAAGAAAAGAAAATGAAAAATGAGGGAGAGAAAATTGATATCACTTCTTTTATTATTATAGCAACTAGACACATGACTTTTAAATTAAATGTATTGGGGTGACATTGGTTAATATAGTTATATAGGTTTCAAATATACATTTCTATAATACATCATCTATATATTGCATTGTGTGTTCACCATCCAGACTCAGTTCTCTTTCTATCACCACATATTTGATCTTCTTTCTCTTCTTTGACCACCTTCCCCCCATCCTCTGGTCACATGATTTTAACATAATTTGATTTAGGTATGTGTACATATTGCAGATTCTTGACAAATTAAATTTAAATACATATATTTCCTAGACTACTGTCGAAGTTACCGACCCAGATGGTCTTAACACTTGACAAAACTTTAGACAGACTTGTTCCTGACTATATAAGTCCCTGACTTCTCTTTTATTAGAGCATTTACTTTAGAAAACTTGCAATTGTAAACTCGTTCTCTGCCTCTTGAAATGTAGAACTTCTATGACGCACGAGTATCTTTCTCAAGAAATTTGGAACCATCATTTGTAGTATAACTATCAAGAAAAATAGAGCCTCTGTCTTCCAGATGCTGCAGGAGGAGGGTAGGGGCCTAATTTCAGTAAGCAACAATTGGTAAACACAGATGGCCTACTCACATTGACAAACCCATTCCCTGTGTCATCCAGTACTTTTCCATTAACTCACTTCAGTATTTAAAAATCCTCATGCCTTTTTTTCCAAGAGTTGAGTTAATCTCTCTTCTCTCTTGCAGTATAGGCTTGACCCTTATTGCAATAGTCTTGAATAAAGTTTTCTTTGCTATTTTTAGCACATATTAGGTGCCATTTTTCTTTTATACTACATCTTACTGTTTCTTTGTCTCAGCAGTTCCTTTTCATCTGTTATATTATATATAATGTATATATATACATATGTATATATATGTATATATATATGTGTATATATATACATATATATACATATATATATATATATATATATATATATATATATATGTCAGATGTTGTGAAGTATACATTTTGAAGAGAACACAAAGTAATGGTTTAAGATGAACTCAAGACTGCACCTCTTCATATCCAGCACTGGGCTACATTAAAATGGAAAATGTCACCATCTTCCTATGGGAGCAGTTTTCATCCCTCCCAACTTCAGACTCAGCAGCAGTCTGGGTAGAGACAGATATCCATTACATTCAGCATTTAGTGTAGGCTTGAATTGTCAGTGTAAGAAAGAAACAAGAAAGACAAAGGCTACAACTCTATTTTCAAGGTGTAATGGATAGGGAGTGAAGAAAATACTTAAGTTGAAAGGAGAAAGACACTTAGAAAATCAGGAGGAAAAGAGAAAAATTAGGAATTGTTAAGCAATTAAAAAAATACAAAAACAAACAAAATTCTCTAAGTCTCCAATAGATAACTTATGAAGTTTTTACATTATCAGTACACAACCAGCTGGACAAAGAAGTAGGCTCCTCAGTTTCTTAAAAGTCTGTGGAAAAGTGAATTTTTCCCTCTGGTTGTATAGTAAGAGAGGATAACTCGCTAAACTGGAGATATCATAAGACATACTCCCTTGTACTTCCCCAAATGCCTCTCTTCCATCAGCCTCCAACAACCCTGGAAAATGGAGAGACTGTCCTATATGGGTTATATTGAACTAGTATTAATAGTTCTAGAACTTAAAATCTAGAATCTAAATGAAAATATGGGCTTCAACTTTCAGAAAAAAGTGACTTAGAAGCAGATTGTGACTTATTTTAAAAATTCAGTTTTTCTCAGTTAGGATGAACATTAGAAAATCCTGAAGAAAATCTATAATGTGTTATGTTTCTTTCTTTTTTTCCCCCAAGTCAAGTTGTTGTCCTTTCAATCTTAGTTGCAGGGAGCACAGCCCACCCTCCCTTGCGGGACTTGAGGAACGAACTGGTAACCTTATAGTTGAGAGGATGTGCTCCAACCAATTGGGCCATTGGGGAGCTCAGCAGCAGCTCAGCTCAAGGTGCCATGTTAAATCTTAGTTGCAGGGGGTGGAGCCCAGAGGAATTGAACTGGCAACTTTGTGGTTGAGAGGCCACTGGCCCATGTGGGAATTGAACCGGCAGCCTTCGGAGTTAGGAGCATGGAGCTCTAACCACCTGAGCCACCGGGCTGTCCCGTGTTATGTTTCAATAATGACAATGTTTGTGAAAACCCTTTATACACTATCATTTCCTACACAGAATTCCCAGTGGTTCTTCATAGTTTTTATGAAGTTTTTTTATATTATTATTTTTTTGAATATTTTTTTATATTATTAATTAACAAATCAGTTCCTTCAGGATATGGTCCTGCCTACCTATTTTCTCTCACTTGCCTTCTTAACCTCTTAACCCTCTCTTAGAAATCTCTGCATTTGTGTTTGTTGAGTAAATTATTTAATAGCTGTTTCTGGTATGGGTGGATGAGATAACACAATGAGCATGTTTGTATAACATGCAGTCATTTTTCTCTTTTTAAAAAAGCTGCAAACTGAATTGGCTCTTTTTACTGTATATTACTTTTTCGTTTGTTGGTTTTGGTAACTTTTGTTTTTATGCTCAAGATATTTGTTGATCTATGACTATCAACTCATTTAAGCACTACAGAGGCAGACTGAAAGCTCAGCATATGACAGCAGGATTTAACAAATGGTAAACTTGACCACAGAGTGACCAAACATCAGTGTACCTTTTATTTTAGAGACCCTCCCAAGATACTCATGAATTCACCAGTCAGAGTTAGGTAAGCTGCACGGACGTAGACGGGTATCTAATGGGATGCGTGAGTCCCAGCATGGCTTTTACTGGCTCACAAAGTGAATTCCAAATAATGAAATTGTAATGCTTATGACTGGCTTTTTCCCCTCCTCTCTTCTGATTTTGTGTTTTGTTTTTGTTTCTGGTTTATGCACAACCACTAAGTTATTCCCCATTGGTGGGTAGCAGCAATAATTGAAAATTTGGTTTTATCATCGGACCATTTGGTGGTGTTGGCTGATGGATGATAACAATCTGTTCTCCACAATCTATTCTCCACTATCATCAGTGAAAGATGATGGAGAATGCAGTTTGTTAGTAGTTTTTATTTATTTGTCAATTTATGAGCTCAACTAAATGAATAATTACATACCTGCTGGGAAGGAATGTGCAAGTTTTTATGTTTGTTTACTTGTGACCTGTGACTGAAGTTGTAGAATTGAAACTATAAGGTCTCTATGTGTTAGTATGTCTGAGTCCGTGAGTCTACAATTAAGAAAAGCCGTGACCTTCATTGTGTGAATATGAAATGTTTTGCTACCTCCAGAGATTATTAATAAATCATAAAAGAGATGTGCATGGTGGTAGAAAATGGTTCTACGTGAAAGACAAATGTACAGGATAATTAAGGAGATAATTTTATTCAGTCTATTGCAATAGGGAGAGAGAGAGATGAGGAGCATCTTAAAGAAAAGGAGATGTCTGGGGTTTTATAGAGGCAGGTAAACAAAGGAGTCATACACAAGTATATGATAGTCAAGAGAAAGGAGGGAGTAGTGCCTTGTCTCCAAATAAGTGAGAGCAGGATAAGTCCTTTGTGGTTAGCCTTTTCTGAGAACACACAAGGGTGGGGATTTGTTGATTGTTGTTGTTTTCCAGGAACACAGTGCTCAGATAAAATTCAGTCTTACCAGTGACATATGTGCAGTTAATCTCTTCAAAAGTTTGTGTATGACACTTAATTCTCATCTACCTATCTTCCTTTTTTTTCTGTACAATAGAGGTTAGGTTATTTTGATTAAAATTTATAATTCATATTGCTAGTGAAATCTATATGAAAAGCAACAGTGACAGAAATATATGTGTATATTTTTTCAGGGAGAAATAGAATAATGTTATCTTAAATATCAGTTTGTTCTAGAATATGAAAGCATATGTAGCAATTAACATACAGAAAAAGGCAAGCCTATTCTGTCATAGATGAGTCTGAAAAGAAGCCATAGCATACATATATTAACATTTTTACAACGTTTGCTCAGTTCTGATGGGTGTACTCCTTTGTTTTATTGATTAATGCCTTCCTCTACAAGGAAGACTACTTTTTTGCCTTCTATGTAATGTGCCTAAATAACTAAGATTCCTTGTCTTACCAGAATTATTTTTAATTATTTCAAAGGAGATAGCATCCTTACTTTCCTGTGTCTGTGGGAGGTAAGAGCCTAATTGCGGTGGGTACTTGTCTCTAAGTTATAAAACTACTTCCTGTCATAAAGATATGAGTTTTTTCCTTTGGATGAAACCAATTAGCAAACACAGATAACTTATGACCTTCCCCAATTTTCTCCAGTATTTTTACTGTAGCTCATCCCAGCCCTTAAAAATTCTGTAACCCTCTGCTTCAGCATAACTGAGTTCAGACTTAGTTCTGGTCTCTCTCCCATCTTACAGATAGTAGCCTCTTTCCCTCCCTTGAAATAATCTTTTTGAATTAAAGTCTGTCCTTACTAAGTCCAGATTTATTTTTATTTGACACAATTATGTTCTATTTCTAGAAGAACCATGATTTTCTTTTTTTTTTAAATAGTTTTTAAGCATCTCAAATGTCAAAAAGTGGAGGGTTTTTCCCCTCTTAGGAAAAATATAATCCTCTAATTTAAAGAGTAAAGGATAATTATAGAATTGGCTACTGGTATTCTAAGAACAGGAGGAAAGTTAGAACTCAGAATTCTGGTTCAGCACATAGAGATCATCATGTTTTATCCCTTCTTTCAATTTTTTTCTTGTAATTTATCCTTGCCCTGCGTTTCATTTTGCATTTTTGAATCCAAAGCTCTTCTTGTTTAGTTTCATCAATGTATAAATTCTGCAGGGGAGGACTCATTTGCCTATAAAGATGAAGGAGGGCACGGAAGGTTTGGGGGTTTAATTCTCCTAAATGAAGACTTGTAATCATTCTATCTTATATTTTAATCATTTATATTATTTATATTTCCCAAACTGGGTTAGAAATTCATGTTTTAAAAATTTTGTATTTCCCACTGATGGTAGCACAATACTTTTCTCATATTTGATGCTGATCAACTATACAATAAGCTTACAGTCACCATATTTGTTTATACATATAAATTGCAAAACATTTTAGTTTTTTCTCTTCTATACATAGTAAAATGTTTTTAATTTTTAAAAAATATTTTGTTTTTATCATTGTTATTATTTTAAGGGTAGGCATCATCTGAACACCACATATCATTATAATTGCATTTGTGAAGTTTTGTATTTCTGCTGTGGCAAACAAGACTGACTCACCCCAAATTTAAGGAATCATTAATAGTATGAAATTTTTAAGTGGGAGGGGAAAGGTATATTTAAGGCGAGCCCTATAGATGTTCCATAAAGGGCTTCCCTAACTCTAAAAGGAGAAATGACTCAGGAATTCATCTGTTTAGGAGCAGAGAGTGAATGTGTTGTAATTTTAGCAGTGCCAAGGAATAGTGCAGATGGCATGCAGAGATAGCCAGGCAGATGGTGCCAAAGCAAGAACAGCAGCTGCTGTTGAGTGAGAGCTGAGCAGGTGGTATAATGGCATAGGCCACGGCAGCCATCAGCAGTGAGAAATATAAGTTCACGTTAGAAGATTCTGGAACAGCTGTCTTGAACCTAGTACAAAATGAAGTCATTAATTTCAATGATCATTTGTTAGTGTGAACTGGTGTTGAATGTTAGGTAAAGACAGCCAATGGTTACTGATCAGAAGTATGCCTCTATAAGAACACAGTAACTGATTTCATATATTTGGTAATCTGATTGATGAAAGCAAATATTCACTGCATATATATGTACTGTCATAAAAAGAATACCTGATATTTACATCAAGCATTATTATTTGTTTTTCAACTACTATCAAATTATGTAATTTATTAATCCTTACAGCTAATTTTCTTTAAAGTATGAAAGCCTTAAGAAGTATAAGATACACCTGGGATACTGGCTAAAAAAATACATATTCCTGGGTTCATTCCCAAAATGCTTAAATGAGAAATTCTGCGAGTGAAGCCCTAAATCTGTCACTAATAGTCTTCTTCAGGGGCTCTTATGCATACTAAATTTAGTTCCCACCTTAAGCACATTTGGGAGAAAATTAGGGAAATGAAAATCTGTGTTTAAATATAGTTGTAAGTGAAATAAATTATATATTGGTCATCTGAGTCATATGGGAAGTCAAATGGGATGCTTTTGACTTCATGTACGGCTAGATCCAGATGCTCAAATGCTCTTTCTCCATTTCTCAGGTCTGCATGTCTCTACTGGTCTTCTCTTCACAGAGTAGGAAGGTTTACCTTCAAAACAACTTCTTTACTCATCCCTGAAAACGACTCTGTTCTTAATTGGGTTATATTCCCATCCTGGAAAACAATAATCCTCAGGATTGCAATGGGAATTTTCTTATAAGTTGCAAATGTAATGACTGGAGATGTAATGAGTATGCAACATTTGAGACACTGAATATAGTTTGATTTAACTCTATCTAGAACAAGATGGGGGCGGGCCTGAAAAATCAATAGAGATCAGCTCAAAATACTCATATGCTAAAAATGTTGAACCTTATTCTGCAGAAAATAAACAAAAAAAATTAAAAATTTACTTAGGCAATTGGCAGTCTTAGACAGTGATTTTAGAAAGACCACCTTTATCACTCTTATTCTTAGGTACAAATATTGTTCAAAGACTCCTTAAAATCTTAACAAGGGAATTTTAAGAATAGAACTTCTCTCATACCTCCACCTTCCTACCTCAAAATATGTTCCTTTCTAAATTGACAAAGGGATTTTAAAATATGTATTTTCTAAACAATTTACTATGGAACCCTGAATCTATAATTCTTCAATGTTTTACTTTTAGACAAAAAAAAAAAATAAAGTGTATTGTCCACATCAAAAAAGAAGGAGAAGGAGAAGAACCAAAGAAAGAATGCTATTATGTGAGGAATTTATCTTTGTACCATGCTGGGAAACTTGGTTGTATCAAATTCTCTGTAACATGAAAATGCTCCATCTTAAAACTTTCCCTGTGTCTTGACCTAACCAAGTGTGTACAACATATTAAGAACTTAGCACATAATATGTCATTTAATTCCCACTACAATCCTACAAGGAGGTACTGTAATAATTCTTGTTTTTCAGATGAAGGATCTGAGACTTTAAGATTTAAATAACCTAGCCAAGGTCACATAAGAAGTAAATGCAAAGATAGGACTTGAATGCTTCTCTCTCTGATCTCAAGACATGTTCTTAATTGCTATGTCCATCCTGCCAGTGACAACAAATTTTATTCTCAATTACCATAATTTATAAAATGGATATAATACTACCCTATAGGCTACCTTTGAATATTATATGAAACACACACAGAAAGGGACTAAGGCAATATTTATGTACTTCATCTGCAACATGTGAACCTTTGAATGACAGTGGCTTTGGGAAAAATAGTTGAAATATTGCTTATTAGTTTGTTTATATTCTTAGGCCAAGAAGTAACCCATATTGTGTTTGCTCACGTGACATGGCTGGAGATGTTCACATGGTCCCACTAACTTCAGATGGCTAAGAAATATGAGGAAGTAGCTAGAACATTTGGTGTGACTCAATGATAGACAACCAACAAAATCATATTTTGATTTCAAGAAAGAATTGTCATGATATAAATCTTAATATTACCTCAAATATAAGTATAATCACAAAGGTACTTAAGTTGAAGGGGAAAATTCAACCTAATTTTCAGCTACTTTAAGCTACATTACTCAATCTTGTACAATCTATTTTAATTTTTATAAAATTCTCACTTGCTAAATGATCCTCAAATCACAGATTTTTTTTAAAGAAGTGATTCAGACATTTATATGTTTTTGTTTTTACAGCTAACTGTAAATTACTCTCCTTTTTACATAACTTAGTGAGATTTTATGTTCCTGATTTAAAAATCTGAGCAATTGAACTGGACAAGGCAGAAGGAGAAATTTCTGCCTTCCTTTCTCTTTAGGAACCCTGGTGTAGGCATGTTATGACTAATAATTAGCAAAATACCACCAAAATCTCCTTAAAAAAAGTACAAGGTCTAAATGAAGAATACTAAGCAGTCACTTTTTATTTACAATATTAATTATAAACATTCTACAAACACACAGTCATGCATGAGAAAAATTTCCTCTTGACTCTTATTTATGTTGTAATTCTGATATCTTCTTTTGATTTTAAGAGTACATTATAAGATCGTGCTTTACATTTTACCAATACGTGATCAACATGATTATGGTCTTATTTTGCCCCCAAACTCTCTTACTTCATTATTTCCTATCAATTTCTAATAACCATAACTAAGGAAACAATTAATTTTAATTCTAAGAATTCCTATAGGGATAACTTATTTTTCTGGCAGTGTTCATGAGTACTCACAGATATGCCAAATGTAAGTCATGAGAGAGTGCTGTCAGGATATTAGCCCCCAAATGGGTTATTGTCAAGATCTAGCAGATGTGAGGTGATGACACAGTAGCAGGTCATATTCCCAACTCGACTTGGCAGTCCTTCAAGCAATAGAATCCAAGGCATGTTAACCTTGACTTAGGCTACAATATCCCCCTAAAATTTCTTTTCCTCACTAACACATAGGCGATCAAGGCTTCTGTTGTCTTCTTAAACTGATGACTATATGTGATCCTAAATGTACATAACCAAAGTAGTAGGCTATGTTTACCACTGGTGTTGTGTGTAAACTGTATCTTCAGAGGATTTATAGACAAAGAGGAGCCACCTGACTTGATGTATTCATAAGTGTTTATTCTAAATAAAAGGATAATAAACTTGTAATTTTATATAATTCCTATATGTCTAGAGAATCTGTGCTATTATCATGATCAATTAATCTAAAACTTGTTTCTACTCATTTTCTGCTTATAAAAAGCCCACTTATTTTAAGGGAACTAATTCTAAGATACCTTCCTAAAATATGACCTTTTTTACATATGCAAAAATGAATTCAATTCACCATTAAAAATATCTATTAATTTGCCCTGTACAGATATTTGCTTTTTAACAAAGTCAAAGGATTGAAACTAATCTACTCATTTAATGAGTTGACAGTCCCCAAATGACACTGCAGAGTGTCATTTTTACACATAGCTTTATTTTGAAGAAAGCTATAAGAAAAAATTATGTGACTTTTATTCTTTTTGTAATCAACTGAACTTTGCTCAGAGGGACTTTCTTAGTTACCAACTTTCTAATATGCTTTTTACTCTTCATTATAGATAACTCAAAAATATGTTTGCCATGTCTGAACTTAGGTGGTAAGATGGAGACTCATTATTTTACATTTAGTGTTAAGGACCTGTCTTTATGAGTATACCTATAATGTAAAGACTTTTTTCTGCAGTCTTGAATATGTAACAATTTTGCAAAATATTTTGTGAGCAAAGCATATATGTATATGTATTTGTATGCCTGATCTTTGATTGAAGAGATAGAGAAATAGCATATGCTGTTAGAGTAATTTTTATGATAATATTAATGAATATGATATAATATGTAATTTTGTACCTTTACTGACATATATTTAGCTAGCCACATTATCTCTAACTTTTACAACAACTGTGCAGTAAGTTTGCTTTACAGAAGACAAAGAGGTTAAGTAGTTACCCAAGGTCACAGAGCTATGAAATTCTTGAGCTAGGATTATAATTCAGTGTTTTATGCTTTTCTTCTCATGATCGTATCAGTGCATGATATAGAACTTATCTTAGAGACATATTTTCTCAATATTGGACTTTTTAGTCTAGATACCAACATTTTGATGTAAATCAATGAGCCATGTTTTTAGTTAATAAATTAGAGATTGACATATAAATCAAACTATATAATGTTGGAGATGCATAGTCAATTCTGTTCATTATAAGCATGTTGAATTTCTTCTACTTAATAAGATTTATTCTTTTATTTTAATGCAAGTTTATAAAGCACCTTAATACTTAAAATATTTAATCTCTAAGTAGTGACATTGGTTGGTAAGAGTGTCCAGACTGACTCTGAGCACCAACTTTTGACATCATTTTGTGTATCTAATTTTACAGAAAGTTCTTATTATTTTTTATTTGGATTTTTATTATTAGTGTATTCATTGAGTCACATTATTTTCCAACAGAATATTTTAAATTTCATTATTAACAGATTTGCATGCAATTTTAAATTATTTCTTTCAGCATGGCAACTGAAAGAGAAAGAAATGACAGAATAATAAATTAGTAAGAGTTTGGGGATAGAAAGTATTTATTATGAGTGCTGTTTGAATAAGATGAATAATTATAAAAAGATGTAATCTTGAAATGAAATGAATTCAATCTGACCTTTGAGTTCTCCTCTTTCTTCTTCGAAATATCTCCTCAAAGATGAGCCTTCAGTAGCCAACAAAAGGCTATTATCAACTCAATGGTCTCTTTTATTTCTTACCATCCCAATTTTACCCTTCAGTTTAGGATGGGAACCAGCCTGGCTGATGGAGAAGTGTTTAGGATAATGAAAACAAGAAGGTTAAACTGAATGTGGATATTGTTAAAAAGAAAACTGCAGGTCCCAAAAGGTGTCACTTGTGCTGGAAGCCTATGATACAAATCATAGATTTAATACCTAACCTAATTGCAGTTTTCACCTTCTCCAGAAATGTAATCTTAATCAACCAGACTGGAATTTTCTGGTCAACACCAATGAGGTAATCTGTCACATGGTCTCTATCCATCACCCATAGGTAGAAGAGACAATCTGTACGATAAGATCTTTGCTGGTCCCTTCGCTCCTAAAAGATCTCCTGGCCTGAAAACATTCTTTCTTTTCTTTTCTTAATAGCTCCATTCCTATAAAAACCTCCCATTTTGTACAACTGCTCAAGTACCCTACTAGTTACTAGATGGTATACTGCCTGATTTATGAATCTCTTAAGGCCAATCAGATCTTCAAATTTACTCAGTTATTATTTTTTTTTAATTTTTAATTTTTTTAGCAATAGGTAAATCTTGGTCTTTAGAAAAAAAGAACAGACCTCTAAAAAAGATATGGTTGCAGATCTCAACACAAATCCCCTTTATAAAAATGTTTCATTTTGTAATAAATAAACAATGGAAAGGGTAAAACAGGGAGCAACTAGGAGAAATAGTGACACATAAGATCTCTGAGAAATCTTAGAGGCAATCTTGGAAGGACATATGGAATGATCTCAGATGCTATATGACCAAAACAACAACAACAACAACAAAAAAACAAAGTGCGTGTCTTTATCTACATATTTCAAAGGCATTATTAAGAATAGAACACAGAAATTTAAGGGAAGAGAAAAAAGGGGAGATATGAGCACCTGGTGGCTGGTAGCACGAAACTAGAATGCTGAGGGTCCCCCAAATAGAGTATCTCAGAATGATAGTCACTTAAATTCAACAAGTATTTACTGAATACTGGACAAATTCTCACTACTGGCTTATATACACCACAAGAAACAACTTGTTTCTTGTGTTCTCTATAAGCCAGAAAATTACTTTTTAAATATCAGATATAATGTAATAATTTTTGGGGCTTTCTCATTTGCTTAAATTTATATTCTTTTTCTTATATTCTTAAATTCTTTGCTTTTTGCATTTGTCATTTCATTTAAATCACATTATAAGAATGAATCCTAATTATTTAATATTGATAGAGCCTCTATTCATTGAAAGTTGATATAACAGCTTCAGGTACTTTATGAAATAGAAAATTCCTCAAAGAAAAGGATGCAGTGTAGATGAAAATAACTGGTGATTACTATAGCAAAATGTGTGACTTACTTTGTTTCATTTAAAATTTAGCTACAGAATAGCTGATTCCCAAATATTTGCTGACTCAGCAAATGAATGTTTCAAATTTAGTTTTATATATATTGCCACATTCTAATAAAAAAGCTAGTATGCAAAATTTTGAGAGATTGGCCACAAAATTTTGACTTGTGTTATAGTATTAACATTAATAAGACCAACATATAAATACTTGAAAGAAATGGATTCTTTCCAATTGAAGTAAAATTATTCTACATATTTCTGAATAGCATGTATATTTCCTTACTTGGTTTTTGCAATTTTAAATCAAATAGACAAACAAGAAATTTTATTCATGCTATGGCTTATTCTGAGTATTTATATTACCAATTTAAGCTTTTTTTATACTGAAGCAATAAAATGATTTGATGTGATATTAAATTTTTAAAACTTCAACATTCTGTATCAAAAACTAATAAATATTTTAAATGTTTTTCTGGAATATGATATTTTATAAAGTAAGGTATTTTACAAGATAATGTCAACTATACTTTATTAATAGGATCGAGCATGTCTTTTATATAAGAGTTATGCACCCAAGAATCACATATTCAAGTCTCAGAATTTCTTAAACTATGCTCATTATATCTGTCGATCAATTGATTGGTTGATAGATTTGTCCCAATTTTGATATTTTAGTTTTGTATCCATGGGTTAAAAATCTTAAAACCATAAAATATTCTGTATACTAATCTTAAAAATGATCTTCCTGGTCTCTCCACACTTGTATCTAGAAAACTCATGCTCAGATAAATATTCTTTTGTTTGAGACTTACTACGTTCTGTATTCCTTGTGATTTTTGGATTTTGTAATAGACAAAATTTGTTACTGGCCACAGTTAAATAAAATTATTTAAAAAAAACTGTTTTGGGGGTGTCTTCTGATAAATGTTATAGATAGTACATACGGAATCCCCATACTCAAAATACAACATGACAGATGAAACATTATTAGCACATACTTAAAAAGATGTTCTCATGCTCAAAAGCAGAAAACCTTTTTTGAGGGAGCAGGAATGAAACGAAAACACACAGAATAGCAACTTGAAGAGGCAAGCCTAGATGGTTCCACTACTGGAAATGATTCATAGCGTCTTTGTATTTAATTCCCACTAGAAACAGCTCTAATAATATTCTACCCACTATGAAGGAACAGAACTCTGGGTCTGCAAATGGAGGTAGGAAGTAGATTTGATGCTGGTTAAAAGCTATAGCCTATAATGAGCAAAATTTCTGCAGTGACAAGGAAGGGCTGTGAAGATCCCTCCATCAAGAACTGGGCCAAATGACATACTGACTCTAGAAATGGATTGTTTATATTTTCTAAAGAAAATATATGCAGAATCAGAAATATAAGAGCTGGTTCTCATCTAAAAACCCTGGGGTCCTAGAAAAGCAAGTGCAGAGCAAACAAACAGGGAGGAATAAGCATGTAGAGGAAACAACCAACTAGCCAAGAAATTCCTTCCCCAAATAAGGCTGCTATAAGAAAAATTTAATGGAAGGATCCCAACAAGCAATCACTCCTGAGGTAACATAAATGAGAGTAATTTAAGAAGAAAAATAAAACTGAATAAGCTTCTCAAAAAATATAGCATTCCAAAATAAACAGAAGGCTGTGAAACAAAAACAGTTGGATATGTATCAACAACTATTGGATATGGAAAAAGAACACATTACTAATCTCAGAAACAAGAAAATATAGTCACTCAAATGGATTACCCCTCACTTGCAGAAGGAATCTTCGATTACTTCAAGATTGAATAGACTGTAGTGATTTTGTCATAAAAGAGTCTGTGATTTCACAGGCTTATTATTCACTCAATGACCCCTGACTCAGATCACCTTCAATAAAGCATTGAATTTGCCTAGTAGAAAAAAATAAATAAATAAAGCCTTAAGACTAGATGTCCACTACCCAGAGTCAGTTCTCCTTCCATCACCATATATTTGATCCCTTTTTCCCTCATCTACCACCTCCCACCCCCTTATAGATGATGTATACGGAATTGTACACCTGAAATCTATGTAACTTTACTAACAATTGTCACCCAACAAACTTTAATTTAAAAAAAAAAGAAGACTAGGTGTCAAGATTTCCTGAGTAAATGAAGTTATTTTCCCCCTAATCCAGACGAACAGGCTTTAGCATATCAATGCTTTGAAAAGCCTACATTGGTATGAGTTGCCCTGTGAAAAACAGAGGTAGGAGTGAAAAACAGCAGCATCTATCTCCAGCATTTATTTCAAAGTCAAGTAAACTGGTCATGTATTTAGATTCCTTAATACTCGATACCCCAACTGTCATCTATTTAAAATAGCCGTGAACCTTATCCTTCTACCTAACTCTGACCATATATTATTAGTACCTGCAGGGTCCTTCAGACTAATTGGGCCACTCCTATTCCATTTAAACAATATTTCTAGGGGAAAAAAGTCATCTCTCAGCTGACCATTAGAGTACTGTTTTTTCCATTAAAGACGGTATTTATTGCAATAACTTAAACAGTTACAGAACATTGTTAAATCATTTTATGCATACATGACTCTACTTAATGCTAAATAAGAAAGAAAATGGAGGTCTAGCCCACTTAGGCCCTCGGGGTCTGCATTGTGTGGGATGTTCAAAATGTTCAGTGAGCCAAGAAGCTGTCAGCACCATGAGTGCTGGTGCCAAAAGAGGACGGAGCAGACTGCTTGCTCAGTGCTGGCACTCTGCTTTCCCTGACAGTGAAACTGATGAGATGGACACCACTGCTGTTATTCTGGTCCTTGATAGAACAAGAAACCACAAGTAGGTTTACTAGACACAGCTTTTCAATATCTTCTGGGGACCAAATACAAAACATTCTTAGTTCGTGTGAGATAGAGGGAGATTAAAGGCTGAAGACGCCAGCTAAGTATGGTAGATACAATGCTTTGTCTTCTATAATTGTTTTTCTTTCTAATATTAAATAAGAAAAGAGATTCACCCTTTTACCTAATTCCCCAAATTATATTTTTAATCTACTGCTAAGTTATCTCCATAGCTACCCAGAACAAATATAAGGTCAGGTAACTTTGGAATTTATGCAAGTATTCAGCGTTTATAGCCAACGAAGAAAACAAAAAACAAAAACAAATATGTAAGTAAAGAATAGTTAAGGTACCAAGCAAATCTGACCCGATCTGTTATGTTACAATTGACAACATTCTGTCAAGACAGGTCTTCAGCAATAATAACATTATAAATAATTATTCAGTAATCAATCAATTACAAAAATTATTACTGAATATAATTGGCATTGTTTATTTTAATATGATTTATTTTGTATATTATTACAAGGATATCTTTTTTGCAAGTTGTTTTCCTTATTAAGATTGTAGATTAGGTAATATTATTTGTTTGCTTCCATATTAACAACAAAATCTTTTATAGGGAATACAAATTATGATATTAATAAAGTTCTGAAAAAAAATTTTTTACATCAAAGCAATTTCTGTACTATTGCTATATCTGTGTGACTTTCTAATATGTCCCAGGCAGACTTTAAAAAATATGTATATATTTCTACAAAATGTATTCTACAAAATGAGGGGAGAATACGGCACACTGAGGGGAATAACTGGCAATATGGCGTGACATATTTTTGTTTTCTTTTAAATTTTTTTTACATTTTATTTTAAGGAGTATTAAAACTACTGAATTAAAAAAGAAAACATTTTCTAGAGAGAATATTTTTAATCCTCTGCCATTCTAATGAGTTGAATCTCATATTACTGGTAATTTACTGAAAACTTCCTGTGTTCTGGAGATACTTTGAAAAACATAAAGCAGATATCTTCATTGCTAAGGATTTTACAATCCAGCTTGATCACCAGAATTTTTTCATGGAAACAAACTATAAGTGCTCATGATTTATTATTTGACTTTTGAGATTCATGATTCATGCTACTCCCACCCTGCGCCCTGCCACCCATATCAGTTTTGGTTACTCCTTGTCCAAAGTCCAGCTCAGTTCATCCCTGACATAAAGAATTTAAGTCACTGCTGATAAACTGCTGATAACTTTCGTCAGAGAACTCTGTTAGCATTTTCTAAGTACTTACTCACTTGGCACAAAGAGTATTCAGTCTTGTATTATTTATACATATTCTTATATCTTATCTCTGTGCCCCATTTACACCTATTCTAGAAAAATTTGTATCTGTATCTGCTGGCGGAACCCACCCACAAGACGTGGAGTTCACCTGATATTGTCAAGTAACAAACTAGGGATCATTATAGCACGTAGGATATGGGGTTTGGAATCAGACTATTAGGGTACGAATTCTGGCTCTACCCATAGTACAACCTGGCTGACCACTGGCAAGATCTTTAACCTTCTCCAGTTTCTTCATCTATGAACTGGGACAGTATGGTCTAACCCATGAATTGTTGTGATGCTTGATAAGAAAATCCATGTAAAAATTTTAGGAGATTTTATGTAAATATTCAAATATGTGTTACATATTTTTCTGTATCTTCACTTCTATATATATATATATATATATATATATATATATACTAGAGTTTTCTGATAATGAAATAAAATTACTAATAGAAATTTGTTTAACAATATATTTTACTACTAAATGATGTTTTTGGCTCACATATTTATGTTCTATAAAATGATAAATTGTTAAGATGTACCAAGACACTGAAGACTGACTTTTTTAAAAAAAATAGATGTGAGATGGAAATATCAACATTAAGCCCCAAACGACCAATTTCATTGCAGCAGTTAGCAATTAAGTTCCCAACCTAAATATATGTATATACGTCAAGGATAAAGAAGAAAAAAACATGAATTTACATGAGAAGTGTTAGATAGAAGATTCTGATACAAAGACGTTTGACTACTTGCAGTGGTATATATTTTAGAACAAGAAAAATGTCTGGCTTCCAACTAAGCAAGTGATTCTGTAAAGAGCAGATCCCAGGGAAGACCATTTTCAATCATTTGAATTTTTTTTCAATTCAAAAATATTTGGCTTTAGCTTTAGATACCTATTTGAGTAGATGACTAAAGATAATGTCAAGATAAGTAACCATCATATTCATCTTTACACACATGAATTAATTCCTTCTCTATCTAGCATCTAACTACTTATAAAAGAATAGGAGAAACATTCAAATGAAGGAAGAAAGAGGTATAATGTGCTGGCATGTGCTTAAGAGAATAAGCCAAAAGGTATATGAGGAAGTATAAGGAAGGTGTGCTGATTCTGAAGGAAGTCTCACACACATTGTTGTAATATGTAATTATTGGTCTTAAGTTTTAGAACATTGCAGCTCAGAAGGTGGTCCATAAACCAGAATATTGCCTGATGCAGAATCTCAGCCCACTTGACTACTTAACATTTATACTGTTGAGATAAGTATTTCTTCTTATATTAGTGAAAAGTATTATTTGTTTATTGTATTTTTAGGCATATTAGGAGTAAAAAGATAGATGTATAGAAGAAATGTATTGGTTCTTCCTCCTATGTTTTTAGGTGACTGGGATGCTGGGTGAAGCACCAAGTGTCCAAATGTTATCAATTTTTGTGCACTGTAACAGTAAGCCTCAAAAATCATAATTTAAAAAAAATTTTTTTTATTAGTTTCAGGTGCACAAGACAAAGTAATACTTAGAGGTTTATCTTTTATATCCCTAACACTGTGTGAACCCCCTCCCCCATCCACTATCCCTCTGACATAGCACAGAGCCATTACATTTCCAGTGTCTCTATTCCTAATGCTGTACTCCGCTTCTTGTAAGTACATACATGTACGCATACACACATATATATGTGTGTGTATATATATGTGTATATATGTATATATGTATATATATGTGTATATATGTGTATATATGTACATATATACACATATATATATACACACACACACAAACATGTAGTTGACATTCATTACTGTTCAGCTTCAGCTTCAGGTGTACAGTGCAGTGATCACGCATCTACAGCATCCCTGAGGTGGTCTCCCTAATGAGACAAGTGTCCATCGGATACCCTACAAAATCTTTACAACATTATCGATTACATTTGATTCATGTGATAGTCTTATAGGAGTTCCCTTGTATATAACCCTCTGTCTTTCTCTTGCTGCTTTTAGGATTCTCTCTTTGTCTTTAACCTTTGCCATTTTAACTTTAATGTGTCTTGGTGTGGACCTGTTTGGGTTTATCCTGGTTGGAACTCTCTGCACTTCCTGGACTTGTATGTTGGTTTCCTTTATCAAGTTAGGGAAGTTTTCGGACATTATTACTTCAAATATGTTCTCAATCCCTTGCTTCCTCTCTTCACCTTCTGGTATTCCTATGATACACATGTTGTTGTGCTTGATGTTATCCCGTAGATCTCTTAAACCATCTTCATTGTTTTTTATTCTTTTTTCTTTCTGTTGTTCTTTTTGGGTGATCTCTGCTAACTTGTCTTCTAAGTCGCTGATTCAATTCTCTGCTTCATCTAACCTGCTGTTAATTCCTTCAAGTGAGTTCTTTATTTCGGTAATTGTGTTCTTTAGTTCTAACTGGTTGTTCATTATGATTTCCACATTCTTCTTTATGTCGTCTCTAAGCTCCTTAAACATTCTTATCATCAGTGTTCTGAACTCTGTCTCTGATAAGTTGGTTACCTCTGTTTCATTTGGTTCCACTTCTGGAGGTTTCTTCTGTTCTTTTATTTGGGACATGTTTCTTTGTTTCCCCATTCTGGCTGACTCTCTGTGTCTGCTTCGATGTATTAGGTAGATCCCCTAGAATTCTTAGTTCTTGCTGGGTTATCTTATGCAGTATGTGTCCTTTATGTTTGACTTGCACTACTTCATTCTTCTCCTCTGGGTGTGCTCCAAAGGTGACTTTTGTGTTGTGTATATTGTCCTGTTAGAGAAGATCTTTAATTGCTTCTCGCTTGTGAGTAGGGTTAACTCCTAGGCTAACTAGTTGTGAGACTTGGCCCTGCCCACCACAGGGTGTTCTGCTGCGTGAGGGTTGACCACTTAAATGTGGTTTGTTCTCTGTGGGCTCTTCTGCCTGTAGAGAATTCCCTCTGGGTGTGTCACTTGTAGGTCAAACCCGGTAGCACTCTGGTTTGGTCTGGAGTTAGCCTCTGGGTGTGTTAAATCTTGTGCCTCTTATGCTGGGCCCTGGTAGGGCAATTTTAGAACAAAGCAAATCACCAAGCACAACAACAATAACAACAACAAAGAAAAAATCAAATACATTCACATGTAAAAACAACCGACAACCCCCACTCAACACAGGCAAAGATATCAAAGATATAAAGACAAAACAAAACAAAACAAAACAAAACAAAACAAAACAAAAAGTAGCACCACTCTTGGCTTAAGCCCACCAAGTAATCTCCAGGTTGTCCTCTGCTGTACCAGAGTCCTCTGTGTATTGTGCAGGCAGAGCCGGTCACCTGGTGCCCAGAGTGACGTTGGGACTGCAGATTTAGATGCGTGGGGCTGAGGGGTCTGGATGGTAGTTTCTACAAAGTCAGTGCAGTTTCTGCTCTTGCCTGCACATATGCGTGCACCACCAGCCCTGAGAGTAGCACCACCAGCCCTGTGTCCAGTTCTCCTGAATCTTAGGGCACTTCTTCCGTGTGTGTGTGTGTGTGTGTGTGTGTGTGTGTGTGTGTGTGTGAGTGAGTGTGTGTGGCGAGTGGGCGGGAGATTTCTAAGCTGCTGAAAGCCAGGAGCTCTATCTGCCGCTTACTGCTGATCTCTGGGAGTGCTTCCGCAGTTGTAATTGCCCTGCCCTAGGCAGGCCAGAAAGGGTGGGGGCTGGGGATGGGGGGGGTCTTCTCTCTCCCAGCCCAGCAAATGTCACAAACTTCCCACAGGCCAGAAAAGGTGGTGGCTGGGGGTGGAGGAGTCTTTTCTCTCCTAGCCCAGCAAAAATCACACTCTTCCCAGCCTCTTCCCTGGGTCAGAGCTGCATGCCGGGTCTTCCCAGAACCTGAGCACTAAGGCTCCTCTGTAATCTGACACTACTCTTCAGTTCAGGGGTCAGTTTAAGTCTCTGGAAGGACAGGGGTAGGATTAGAAGAGTGGTGGGAGGGGCCCAGGTGGGAATTTGAGTCCTTTGTCCCGCCTAGGGCCCAATTGGAGGTCTCAGCTGAGATTATTGCCTCAAATGCTGGATATGCTGCCCCCTCGGCGGGAGAGATCAGCTGTGGGATGTAGGGAAAGAGCCCACCTCCTGGTTTTTGTGTTCTCTATTCCATCCTGGGATCCCCTGCATCTCTGCAGCTGCGGATGTCAGGGCGTTTCCACCGGCCGCAGATGCAGGCTGCGTTCCACCGCCAGAGATGTCTATCACTTATTTTTGACTAGTTTTTCTCTCTCTTCCACCTCACAGCAGATCAGAACTGGTCAGAAGATTGCTTCCTGAGCTCTTTTTCCCTGTGTTCTGCATCATCACGGGCCTTTCTTGTGGAAATAGTTCCTTTTCAAAAAATCATATATTTTTTGAGCTCATCAATGAATTTAGTGCTGACGTGACTGAAAACTCATTAGCATAGCAGGAAGTGAAAGGAAGGAAGAAAAATGGTTTACTATAGTGTCTGAGAACTTGTATCTACATTTATTTACGTTTAGACAAAACTTGGCTACAGAATTGACAGTTTTATACCTGTATCTTCTGCAGATAAAAAGAAAAGGGAGCTTCATTCCAGGTGAATCTTGAACAATAAATGAAGAATGACAGATCAAATTTTACCCTGACCTTGCTGGATAGGAATTGAAAACAAAATGTAGTTAGCAAGTTTCTTAGAGTTTATATTAAGAAAAAAACCAAACAATCCTCTAAGAATGAAAATTCCCATTTAAACTATAACCAGAAACCGACAATACCTCCTATTTTGTTAAGAAATAAACCTCTCATTCGCACTGAATTCTGATGATGTTGCAGTATCTGTGCAGGGGGTATGTGTCTGTGAGAGTCTGCATGTGTATGCAGTGGGTGCATGAAACTGTCATAAATACTCCCACTGAAAATCACAATTCCATGATCATTGACTTTTGATTTTATTGCTTTTTTCTCCAGGATCTCTCGTATTTTGAAATAATATATAATTTTTAATTTGACAGTAGTCAAAAGATTTCTGAATTAAATATAAAGGCTTAGGTGAAAACTCAGAGTTTGCAATTTACCATCCGTGTAATCTTTCATCTTTCTTTGAACATCATTTTCCCATGTGAAAAATGATGTCGGTATGTCAGATGATCAAACCATCTCCTCAACCCAAAATCCATGACTCTATGATCCTTACTCTCTAAGTTCTCTTGTTGTAACTCAGTTTCTTTTTACAATCAGCAGGAACACCATAGTATCTGTAAGCATAGCTGAATAGTTATTTGATATAAGATTAATTTCAACTAATTTACAGAGCATAGGGATATGTTTATTTTACAACTTTTGAGTACCCCCAATTTGTGAGATATTGTGATAAGTCTTGACAGAGTTTAAACTTCTAGATTCAGAATCCTTAGATGGTGTTGAAGACACATAGAAACAACTAAAATCTGCTTTAAAATGTAAATGTACATTTTCTTGGAGTTCAGAGTAAATCAAGAGTGCCTTAATAAATAGTGGTTGGGTGGAAGAAGAATCAGAATCTGTTTCATGGTGTAGGTTTAAAGGAGCAAAAGGATTCCAACAACTGGTATATATGGGAAGAGGATGTTTTTAGCACAATGAAAATATTGATGATATAACACAGTTTGTAAAACACAGAACATTTTAGGAATAAATTTCAGTTTTCCTGGAATGTAGAGTTTTTGTGTTTTTGATGTTAAGGTAGGCAGAAAAAACTTTTTATTTATTTAAAATGAATTATCATTTTAGGTTTCTAATTTTACTTTTAAGGGGACAGGTTACTGACAGAGAAATACAGGCAAAACAGAAAGTTGCAATCTTTGTTTCTGTATCCTTTTTAAAATTAAATTTATTGGGGTAACACTGGTTAATAAAACTATATAGGTTTCAAGTGTACAATTCTATAATACATTATCTCTATATTGCATTGTGTGTTCACCACCCAAAGTCAAATCTTCTTCCATCATCATATATTTGACCCTTTTTACCCTCTTTTACCATTCCTTTCCCCACTTAACCTCTGGTAACTACTAGACTGTTGTTTGTGTCTATAAGTTTTTTAAAAGATGCTCAATTTCACCAGCTATTTGGGGAATGCAAATCAAAACCACTGTGAGATATCACCTCACCTGTTAGAATGGTTATCGGCAACAAATAATAACAAATGTTGGACAGACTGTGGAGAAAAAGGAACCCTCGTACGCTGTTGGTGGGAATGTAAATTGGTATAGCCACTACAGAAAACAGTATGGAGGTTCCTCAAAATATTAAGAATAGAATTACCATATGACCCAGCAATCCCTCTTCTGGGTATCTACCCAAAAAATATGAAAACATTAATCCATAAAGATGTACGTACCCCAATGTTCATTGCACTATTATTCATGGTGGCCAAAACATGGAACGACAAGTGTCCTTTCAATAGATGATTGGATAAAGAAGATGTGGTACATATATACAATGAAATATTACTCAGCCATAAGAAAAAGTGAAATACTGCCATTTGGGACAATACGGATGGATCTTGAGATTATCATGCTAAGTGAAATAAGTCAGAAGAAGTAGAGAACCATATGATTCATACTTATGTGGGATATAAAACTGACAGCAATAACCAAGACAGACAAAAACTCATATTTCTGTATTCTTAAGTGACTCAAATAATTACCTTACACAAAATAATGGATAAGGTTATCCCCTTTATTATTACTAAAAAGTAAATAATACTTTTTAGCTAGAATTACTTTGTAATGTTTTTTCACTCCTGAGGAGAAGATGTTCAGGCTTGAAATTTGTACAAAAGCAATTGATCTCAATATAGAATATATCAGAACATGTAAACTATTCTGTGGACAATAGTCACGGAATGAAGTGAGTAGTCACCATTATCTTATCATGAATTTATTGTTATTATGATAAGTAAAAAGAAAAATCTAAAAACAGAAGATTTCTATGGTATGGTTTTTCTGTAGTTACACATTACATAGAATTCCTATAAATGACAGTATAAACACATTTTTGTTATTAATTCATTCCTTTCTGTTAAAAAGAGATAATTCGGAAGTTGGATATTTAATTTTTCCTTTTTCTTTTATCTTTCTTTCTTTCTCTCTTTCTTCTCTTTTCTTTTTTGTCATGTTGATGTTTTAAATTGTGCCACAAAGCTTGTCTTTTGGAGAATGTCCATATTGCCTCTTTAGGGATTTAATATTTTATCACACTTGCATCATTACACAAATTAACCACAATACAATCTCTTTCTCTGGGTTACCTTTGCAATTGTAAATAATATAATTGCTTTAGTGGCTTGCATAAGTCATTAGTCAGGGACATTTTAATTAAATGTAATGTGATGATTGCTTTTCATAGGAAATTTAGTGTGTGGGACCTAAGAGATAACTGAAAAATAGAGGGTTGGATTTTCTTATTTGGGATTGGTCGTATGGAAGTCTTAAGTGATTGCTCAGATCTTCAGAGGAGCTAGAAAGAGTAGAAAAAGGTAATAAGTGTTGTGACACATTAAACACACACACACACACACACACACACACACACACACCACACACACACACACACCACACACCCCTAAATAGCATTATTAGGAAAGAACATGCTTGTCTTCTTAATGTGAGCCTTGTGCTGGTGAAATGTGACAATCTGATAGCTTTGGGGAAAAGTCTTTCATCTAGAGACAGAGTACCAAACTGACAGTGAGTGACAGGGCAATGTCCTCCCAGCTCACCTCCACTAGCTCACCTCAGCCAAGCAGGAGCTACCTAGCAGTCTCTGAAATTCCTGCTCAGGATTCATACCCTGTGACCTGTTCAGCTTCTGGCCTCTGTACAGAGACCATCAGTAGGGTTGCAAATTACTGCCAGTCTGTAACGTGGACCCCGCCACCCAGGAGTAGCTGAACTGAGGTCACTTTTCTCACAGCTATCTCATGTCCCATCTGTGAACAGCTATTAACCAGGGAGGACATGTTCCCCTAATGATCAGTGAGGATTTGCATTGGAGACCTAGAAGTATAGGCTCCATAATGAATTCCTGGACAGTCATCCAAGTCCCCACTGGTCTTGCTACAGCTCTAAAATGAGATTTTAAAAATCCCTGCAAATTCTTTTTTTTTGTTTTTAGCAGCTGTATATTTTTACTCTCTGTCTGGTCTCCATTTCTCTCTGCATAAGCAGTTTCAGGCTTTATTTAAATGTTGCATTTTCAAGTGTTCATGACTTTGAGCAGGGCTCTCGACACATCACTCATGCCTTATTTTACAGGGTGAGTGGGTAATTAGCATCTTTCACAATTAGCCGGGATTTGCTCTGCTAATCTCATTCCCCGATGAAGGTGCTAACTTGGCGTGAAACTGTAATATGTTGGGTGATTTATTAAGTCCCACTGATGGGTGGAAATCACATGCCATGACTTTACTGTTAAGAAAGTTAACAGCATCCATTTGTAAGAGATGGTATTTGAAAAGTGATGGTGGTGTGATTGAATGTGTGAATGTATAATGAAGTCAACCCAGATAGCCCTTTCTGATTAAATTGTATTAAATGATGTGGCAGTTCCTTGAAAAGAGACTCTTAAGAAAGAAATATGCACTCATCTTTTAAGAGTAGCTTTCAGTCACAGTGTCACTGGGGGCTATGGAGGAAAAAGTCGTACCTATTTTTTAAGCAACAAATAGAAGACAACACCATATTGATATGAAGGCCCTTCACCTAAACAAGCTGTAACTTATAATTTTTAATAACACAGGGAACAAACTTCTTTAGAAAATTTTCAAATTCAGCAATTTGGCACATATACTTAGATTTACTGTAATGAGTTTCCCTTAACCTATTTCCACTCTAAGGCTTTAATATTTAATAGGACCATTCATAATCAATCAAGAAATATTGTCTATATTGAAAGTTAGGTTTTTGACAACCTTGAGTTATACCTGTTGCTTTTCCTCTCTTATCTTGAGTTTCCAAAAGAAGTTTTATTTTTATTTTAAGTTTCTATATCCAGGAGAAATTTGGAGGACATCACTTCAACCAGTGATTAAAGAAAACATCCCAATGAAAGGGAAAAGTGATATTATATGCCTCTTGGAGAGATACTTTAGAAAAAATATTTTATACAGCACTTTTGGCCAAAATTAAAAAAATCAAATGTCAGCTATTCATCAGGAAGAAAGAACAAAAACTGAGGAATACACTATAAAATAACTTTCCCTAAATAATTTGAAGTACTCTTTAAAAAGGTCAGTGTTGGAGAGGACAAGAAATTGTTTAGGTATGATGTCAGATTAAAGGAGACAAAAGGGAGGGCCAGATGGCTTAGTTGGTTAGAGCACGAGCTCTTAACAACAGGTTTGCTGGTTCGATTCCCACATGGACCAGGGAGCTGTGCCCTCCACAAGTAGATTAAAGACAACGAGCTGCAGCTGGGCTGCCAGAGGGGTGGCTGGATGGCTCAGTTGGTTAGAGTGGGACCTTAAGAACAAGGTTGCTGGCTCAATTCCCTCCTGGGAGGGTGGGCTGTGCACTCTGCCATTAAGATTGAAAATGGCGACTGGACTTGGAGCTGAGCTGTGCCCTCCACAACCAGATTGAAGGACAATGACTTGACTTGGAGCTGATGGGTCCTGGAAAAACACACTGTACTACAACATTCTCCATTAAAAATTAAAAAAAATAAGAGAGAGATATGAAAACTAACACAATGTGTGATCTCGTATTGGATCCTCGCTGGGGTAAATTGCTTTAAAGGATATTATTGAGACTATATGGTAAATATTGAATTGGAATTTTATATTAGACAGTAGTATTATATTCATTGCAAATTAATTTTATTTGTGTTCTATCACTATGTAAGATAATATCTTTGTTCTGTGCATAAATGTGCTGAAATACATAAAAGTAAAGGATCATCAGATTTGCAACTTACTCTCAAATGATTCTGTCAATAATAAATAAATAAATAAGCAACAATTTGTATATATGTGTATATATTGTATATCTATTAAGAGAAAGTGAAAGAGGTAAAGTGTATGTAGCACACTTTACAATTAGTACATCTAGGGGAGGGCATCTGGGAATTTATTGTACTGTTGCAATTTTCTGTAGGGTTAATTTTTTTCAAAATAAAAAGTAAAAAGTAAAGAAGAAATAAATATGTGAAGTCACATCGATAACATAATAAATGGCATTCATCCTAAATGGTATATTTTTCATTGGGTTTCAATTTTTAAAAGTCCTCAAAACTCAATTAGGTTTAGCCTTTGGAAATAGAAGAATTGTATCTTCAATAATTACATAATTGAGTATTTTCACATGCTGTAAATCTTAGCCCTTTTCATTTACAAATACATTTGGAATTTGAAAGGATATTGGAAAAGATTGAAAATAATTTCCTAGTAAGAATTCTCTACTCATCCAAACTTTAAATTAATGGTGATGTTAAAATAAAGGACATTTGTCAGCATGTAAAGTTTCAAAAAGTCTATTTGCTATTTACTCTTTCAGGAAACTAACTGAGGGCCTAATCCACCATTAAAATATATAGTACAAGCTAGAAAGAGATGGAAATGAGACCAAGAATCAAGGAATGCAAGAGAGGAGAGATAAAGCAAATTCTCAGTATGATATTGAAAGGAAATCCCAGGATTCCTAGGATTATTGATGTGTAGTCATTTAGGGAAAGAGAATTAAAATAAGACCATCCAAGAGCTATGTCTCAAAAAACAAATTGGACTGATAGATTATTTCATGTTTGAAGATATTGAAGGAGTTTCCACAGTTCTGTCTGAGATTTTGTAATAGGTAAATAAGAAATTTCTAAACAAAGATCAACAGTTATTTCAAGTTAGACCCAAAGAATGTATATATAATCATAGTTTTTTTCTCAGTATGTTATTAATCACAGCACGGTATTTAAAATCTGAGAACATTATTTAATTATAATAATGTAATCAGAGGAGAGTGAGATTTTCTTTTAAAGTTGTGATATGACTCTTTGAGAAGACAAAAAGTCAAAGTTATGAATGATAAGATATTTTTTGGGGTGCTAAGTCCTCATCCATTACAGAAAGTTAATAAATAATATCTAAAACTAAATCAAAAGTGGTAGTATAAAAGTATTACATAGAAATATAGAGGTAATAATAGATGAAATAGTGAAAAGGCACTAAGGAATGGAATTGAGAAGTGGGGAATAGTGGAGAAGGGATTGCTACTTTTCATTAAAAATCTGAAGTACTATTTGATCTTTTAGGAACATGTATATCTATCACTTGGGTGATAATCAAAATTAAAATTAATTCTAATAATCACAAAATGAAAACAAAAGTAGATGTTAAAAACGATGGACTTATAAGTACAAAGCCCAGTACAAGGAGATTTGCAAGCATTGTCTCATCTAAAACTCAAAGAAATCTATGTGTATTTATTATCTTTTCATATTATCTACATGTTACTTACGAGAAAAGAGAACCTTGAGAGTTCAAGAACTTACCAAGATCACACAATATGACTGAAGTAAGTGTTCAGTGAATTCTGTCAGATTTCCAAACCACCTTTTTCAATGAGTACAAAATGCTACTTGATCAATTTCCTTATTTCACTCAAATATGTACTTGGACACTTACTATGTTCTAGGCACTGAATTAAGCGCAGGATCAATTTAAGTGTTTAGCTAATGGAGAAGTTAAATAAATTATTACATCATCTAATTACAACTATGATACATACTCACAGGAAAGTGCCGTATCCCCACACCTAGATTGTGTGTGTGTGTGTGTGTGTGTGTGTGTGTGTGTGTGTGTGTGTGTGTTAAAACTCTTTGCCTCCTGTCCCAGAGAATTCTCTGGCAAGAGATGTAGGATGCCACTAGACTCTTCCTACTTGCCATGAAGTTGTCACTGAGAAATGTGGGAGAGTGAGCACATTATAGGAATAAAAACCTTGACCAATAGGAGATGGGTGTTGACAAAATGAATTTATTCCTCTTTCTTTTCTGTGAAGCACAGTCCTGGGACACAGTTAGTATAGCTGCTAGAAGGCAGGTCCCAAAGTAAGTCTATTTAGCAATATACTTCTCAGTAATGACCATTCGTATTGCCTCTTAAGGATCTAGAACAAAAAATTTACAACTACTCAATTTTTAGTAATATGTGGAGGAAGACAATTCAGTAAATAGTGAACAAAGTCAGTGTCAGATAGATAACCAGGTGACAATAGCACCAAGAAAGGAAATTAAGTGAACATTAAGGAAGTGAATTCCTCATCTGGATAAAATTTAAATTTGCTTCATCATAATGAGAAAGAGTTATGTGAAAACATAGGATTAAAGGAGAGTTTTTAGGAAACAGAAGTAATTAAACAGGTTCATTGGATAAAGAGAAGAAATCCAAGTACAGAGAGGAAAAATGGTTGTTGAGGTGTCAGAGATCAACTAGGGAATGGACTTTTCTTGATTGGCTTCAGAAAAGAGACAATAAGGAAGGCAATGCTAAGAAGGCAGAGATAGACATGAAGTAGTACAGGTAGAATAGCTCATGCTCGATAGACTATTTTTACTTGCCATGTGGTAAGTGAGTAGTGGTGGTGGTTGGTGGGGGGTTGGGGCCTTGAAAAGTATTTTGAAGGCCTCAGGTTCCTCTTTGGATAGTGAAGAAAGGAGCTGAACATAGAAGATTTGAATAATGGTGAGAGGTAATCATGGCCCATACATTTCCTCCAGCAGCATGAAGCAATAAGGAATAGAAGACTGGGGTTTGAATCAATCCGAGGTTCAAGTTTTTCAGAGTGGGTTGGGCAATGGAGTTGAAAATGTTGGTAAGAAAGTGGTTGGAATTTATCACCAGAGGTAATAGAATTGCACTGGAAATGAATTGTTTAGAATATTTGTGGTATGTCTTTCCTTTGTTGAAAGAAGCAATCTAGATCTAGTATAATTGTAGATAAAATTGACATTGCTCGTCATGATGCCTAGAAGTTATATGTAATCATAGAATATAGACAATATGGTAAATATCAAAACTATTAAGCCAAAGATGTGTTGGCCATTGCCCTTCTCTATAAAATATGTCCTTCTCTATAAAATATTTTGAAGAAAGATGTAGTAAGAATTATGTAGGACTTTCTCTACTATTTGAAAATGTTTTCCCATAATTTTATACATGTGGATGAATCACTTTTTTCTTGCAGACTTTTTTGACTGTATATATATATAGAGAGAGTGTGTATGTATGTATATATGTGTGTGTGTATGAGCTTGTTTGTGTACACATCCATGTGCAGATACTATGATTGTGACCTGAAGACCAGTTATTACTTATGCATGAGTTACAAGTTCCTACTCTGCTGGATTGACGACAGGCAAAGCTTCTGCTGTGAGCTTTCCCTGTGATACCAGACAGAGCTCTGGTTATATGTCTGCATGGCCTGTAGCAGCTGAGAGGCAAGAGGAGCTTCTCATTCAAAGTAGTCCACAGCTGGAATCTTGTTTATAATATAAGTCTGTACCTCTGACTTCTAATCTTTGAGACTGGACTCTAGAAAGTTGTCTGAGTCTTACTCAGTTTTGTAGGCCATTTAATCAGTTGCTGTTTTGGACATAAAGAAAATCTTCTGTCATTGGAAATAATATAGAATTATTTCTACTTTGGTAATTTGCTTTGAATTCAAATTTCTTTTTTTTTTTATTAGCAACTGCTGCTTTTCTTTTTTTTAATTTATTAGTTTCAGGTGTACAAGACAAGGTAATACTTAGACGTTCATCATTTATATCCCTCACACTGTGGACCCCCCTAATTAAATATATATATATATATATATATATATATATATATATATATATATATATAATATATTTTATACATATATAAATGAGAAGTTTTATAAATTACATTTACTACATACATTGCAGAAAAACACCTTAAAATCTTTTTGAAATAATAAAATTAATTTCAGTAAAATCTCTGTATCTAAAACTTAAGTGACTAAAATGCAGGAGAAAATGATAGGATTAAGATTTATTGGGTTTTTTAAATTTAAAGAATTACAAAAACCTGTTGTTTGTTCTTCTAACTTACAGGTTCTTTGTAGTAAAACAGCTTAGGTTTTATGCGATTTTAAAAGCAATAGTAAATAATGTCCACTAACTTTATAGTAAAAAGGGAAAACCAAAGCAGTTTCTTCCTAATTTGTTCCTGTATATTTCATGTTCGAAACAATTTCTACTTTGCATTTGATATAGCAAAGAAATTACAAAAAGTGATTTGATTTCCATATGTATGAAATTTCTACCACTAAAATACAGATCAGGAAAAATATTTTTAATGTTCTGTATGTCCTGATATTTTTGTTCAGAAAAATGAAATTAAAACAGACCAGGAGGAATCCTTGACTTAGTTTCACCTCTGATTTCTAGTCTTAATTGTCCCACTAACTCTATGACTTGAATAAATCATTTACTGTATTCAGACACAGGTACTTCATCTGAAAAATTGACATGTCACTTTATCCTGAAACACAACGGTTTAATTCTTTCTTGCAAATGGCCAATTACTGCTTTCTTATAAATTCAAAGTTCTCTTCTCAGTTATCACCTTAATGGCATCTTTTAAAAATGCGATGCATTTAATCCATCTTGAAACTTCCTGCCAGGGATGCTGTTCAGATATTCAGTGCTTCTTTGACAATTAACTGCATTAGTGTCCAGTAATTACTGCATTCTTCTGTCCCTCTTTCTCTTTTTCTGACTCCTTTTCTTTGGCCTGCTTCTGAGTGTCCCTTTACACTGCCCTTGCCACAGCTGATGAATTTATCACATCATTATTTTCACTTTGTGTTCATTTATTTTTCTATTCTGTCATTAAAAATAATGCTTCAGAATGACATTTCATGGTGTAGACTATTGTCCAATGAAACATAACAATACAATAAATCAATTGGTCTCTCAAGGTAGAAGGAATCTAGGTGATTTAGCTTTTTAAGGAGATTTCTATAATTTTCTAAGTATTCTAAAGTGAGATAGAAAAACAAGTGAGCTATTCATTCATTCTTATATGTTTTTATTCTATGCCTACAAGAGTGGATATTAGAAAGAAAACAAGTAGATTTTTTTTTCTAGAGTAATTAGGCAGCAAACAAAAAGCAAGATTGGATTGAGAGAAATAAAATTAATAACAATTCTATTGTAAGTTTTTCATTTTCCAACCACAAACATACTGACATTACCTGTTTTCTTAATGCAGCATTTCTAGTTTTTTAATGAATAACTTAAATCAACATACATACTATTAATTGTACTCAAAATAATTAAAAACATGTCATTTTGATTACAGAATTGCTAACCCTGTCACTCACTGACTAAAGCAATTATATTTCCCAAGTTCTTGAATAAAACATTCATATCTCAGAAAATCTAGCTTCAAACAAAATGGTTTGTCTTCTTATTACTATCTACAATTTCCATTTCTAATGCCTTTGTTTGCATCTTTATTATTTTTTTACAGATGACTTCCAAATTTTATTCTCCTTTGTAACTTCTTACCTTGTATATATATCATATTACTAACTACTCAAGGACTTGATGATCTCACATTTTTAATATGAGAACCTATGAATTTGAATAATTTATCTAAAGATGGTATCATTACATTCCCTTTAAAAAAGGTTCTCTTTTAGCTCTCTTACCGTGCTGTACTTAGTCTCATTCATCCCTTATTTAGTCTTTCATTCAGGAAAACATGGAGCCAATTTTGACCCTTCCTTTTCTTTTAACTCTTTAATCTAGTGCGATCCCAAGTTGTGATGTATTTTTTTTTTCACAATATCCCAGGAAAAACAGATCTGAAATTTGAGAAAAATGGTTACGAGTTCATAGTTAAAAAAGAGAAGATAAATAACTGGGTTCTGAACACATGGTATTCTAAAGATCACAAAGGTTCTTGGAAGAGGCCAAGCTACCATGGGACATAGTCAATGAAGAAGAATAAAAAGCAATAAAAATAAAGAATTTGGATCAGGCAGTATCATACTAGTCCAGAGAGAGGGTAATAAATAATATGGGAAATTTTCAGAAGATCAACCTAACAAGGCACTGTAAAAAAGACTGAAGAAGGGAGTGGTTGCAGTGATCAGATGTGCATTTAGGAAGACAATAAATAGAATGTTTGTGCATCTTTGTTGTGCTGATGTAAATTATAGTAATAGATTTTCTAATGTTACATCATTTTTAGATGTCTAGATTTACTGGGTAATTGTTTTCATAACTACCTAGTGTCTGAAACTCTTTACACTATTTGGCTCTATTACCCTTTTCAAAAATACATGTAAAATATTTGCTCAAAGTGCTCATAGAATTTACCTATAGTTTACATTGGCTTAGGTAGGTATAATGTAGGTAATTCATGGAAATTTTTGAAGCTGATTTTTGAGACATATATTTTTTTCTACTTCATTGATTAGATTTTTGAGACGTGTTAAATTCTTCCACTTTAATTTATTTGAAGTATTTGGAAATATAAATAAGCAGAATAGATAATTATCCCTATTTTCCAGGTGCTGATATTCTGGGGGAAGGAGTCAGCAAATAAATAATAAATATAATAAACAATAAATTATACAGTATGTTGAAAGATTGAAGGGTACAGGAGTGTTGTGGGAATCAAATTACAATATTAAGTAGGCTGGCCAGGGTAGGCCTAATTGAGAAGCTGAAATGTGAGCAAAGATCTGAGGGAATGGGGGCATTAACTAGACAGTCATCTGAAGGATAACCTTTCCAGACAGAAGAGTCAGAAAAAAGTCACTAATACAAATAGTGCTTGTTTTGTTCAAGGAATAGCAAGGAGCCAGCATGGCTAGAAAAGAGGTAGCAATGGGGAGACTAGTAGGATATGAAGTCATTATGTAATGGGGGCCAGATTATGTAGGGTATTGTACACAATTGTAAACACTAGGCTTTTACTCTGAATGTAATGAAGAGTTTCAACAAGAATTTTGGACAAGAAACTGATGAATTGATTTTTGTTTTTAGAAAAAAGTTTATCCAAATGTAACATGCACACAGAAACATGCACAAATCATAAGGGTTCAACTCAATGAAATATAAATTCAACATAACAGTGCTAGAGCATGTCCATGATATAAGTTAATAAGTAATCCAGAATAACCCTCATATCCTTTCCAATTACCACTTTGTCTTATGCTGTCTGTCAAATAACTGTAAGGATACAACCAAAGCTATTAGGTAAGTGGCATGGACTCCATATTCCATGGAATTCCTTAATTATCCTATAACTACATTTAGTCCAAGCACTGAAAAGCAGCATAAACACTTGTTTTCCTGTCCAAAGATTTCCTATACCCTTATGTAAGAGTGTTGATTTATTGCAAATCTTAATCTCTGCAGTTTACACTATTCATGTGACACTATTATTAAATTCCTTAGCAATTATTAACTTATTTTCTATCCCTATAGTTGTCTTTCTAAATTATAGTTAAGAAATTTCACTTTAAAATTCTCAATCATTTCCAAAGGCTGTCCCCTGCTCACTTTTATTCATCCATAGCACACTTATCTTGTATTATAGTCACTCTAAACTTCTTTCTGTACCCCTAATAAGCTTGGGGAATATGATATGTCTTCTCCTTACCTTCTAGATATAGGTTGGAGAGACATAACACTACAATAATGATACTGAAAAAAAAAATAGGGTATTATAACACACTTGAGTTGTTGCTATTCTTCTAGGTCTTTTGGGTACTTTTTGAAAATGTGAAAAATTCTTTATATAATCATTTTCTCAGTTTTTAAAATCAATATTTGATTTTATCCTTCTGCTTTTTGTAAACTCTTAAGAGAAGATACTGTGTTCTATTTTATTTTTATTTCACTTTAGCACTTGGACTTGGTCGATATTCCATTAGTTCAATAATAGTTCTTTAGTTGAATGAAGATTTATATTTAAAGTAGACAATTCAAATATATATGTAAATTTGACCTCAGTTGAAGTACCAAATGCAGAAATTAGCCTTCTATTGAGAACCTAGTATACAGAAGGGACATGGAAGAGAATGAGGTGAATAGCAGAGTCTGTGGCTTTAAGTATTTTAGAGACTACCTCATTGGAGAGGGCAGACTAATTTTAACTCACTCAATAAATGTGCGAATGAAATCCTTTATTGATTATTTTGTAAAGCCTTTGATTGTTCAGGAGAATGAATGGTTTAGTTGCTAAAAACCAAAAACAAACCCTGATTATTTTTATACACATACAGGGGTATCAAAACTTTTTTCAATGTTTTTCAACAAGGGCCATATGTGGCAAAATACACAAACAGCCGGGCCACTCACTCGAGGTGAAGTACGTATTGCCTCACCTGGTTTATTTAAGTAAACTAAATATAGTTTTGGAATTTGCTGCGGGCCAATTAACAATGGATTGCGGACCGCAGTTGGCCTGTGGGCCGCAGTTGGCCTGCAGACCGCAGTTTTGACACCCCTGACATAAACAATAACAGAGTTTGCAATAATAAATCTTAATCCCATACAGAAGTTTCACTCATAAGTGAAAAAATAAGATGTTTTATTGTCTTGTTTCAATGTTTTCATTTAAATTTTAGTCATTATGGCATATTTCTTGAAAATATGAAAAATATTTTGGGATAGAATAAGAATTAAAATCAACAATCTTGTCAAGAATGGATATCCATTCTCTGAGAAACCAGACCAAGGAGTATAGCCTATAGATGTACCTATTTTACTATAAGATATTCAAGTAAAATATGAACATGAAATAAGTGTAAAGTTTTAGGAAATGAACTGAAGCAAATATAGAAATTAAATCAAGGATATAAATTTCAACTCTTATGATAGCTAGCTTGCTTAACAATTTAAAGAACTGAAAACTCACTGTACATGGATGATAGTATGGAATGCAATAGCACTGCACAGCTTTGCTGCTGTATAATAACTGCTATGATATTGAATAGTGTTCATGCCTTCTTAATATGCTTACAGAAGATTTATTTGAATTCTAAGAAATGTTTATAATAATGACTTCCCCAGAGGACAATTGAATACTATTGGTATCTTGGTGGCCAGCAAAGTACTTTGCAACATTGTCACTTTTCCAGGATAGAAGCAGTTATAGAAATGACATACTGCCCCGAAAATGTTTGACAGAGCATACACATACCTGGATTCTTCAAAACACTGTTGAAACCCAGGTCTTTCTGAAACTTTCTTCACTTATCTACTTCTCATGACTATATTTGAGATAAGAGAAAGGCCAAAGGCAGGGGCGCATTTGATTTACTTTCACAATATAATTTCTCCTTCTCTAGGGAACAATGTCTTACAGCAGTTTTCTAGAGGAAAAGTCATATCCAGCACATGGACCAGTATCTAGAGCTAACTCGAGCTAGGCATCCATAGAAACACATATCTTAGTATCTTCGAAGATTAAATGCCTTCTATCAGAGTTGTTCCAGAATTACATTCTAAAATGACTTTCTTAGAATTATACATGTCAGAATTGGAAGCATTCTCCAAAGTCACTCAACTCTTTGTTTCATAGACGGGAAGACTGAGAAACAGAATGGCTAAATGGCTTGCCCCTTGTGAATGGTTAGCCGCACAGTATGTGAGAGAAAAAAAATTCCTTAAAGTCCAAGTCCAGACTTAACCAAGTTTATTTTTTCTTTCTTTTCTGCTTCATTTCCCTTCTCTGTAGAAGAGTTGAAAAATCACAGAAAATTACCAAAAAGGAACCCTAAAGCCTTTGCCACATTTTTTTCTTACAATTGTGTGAAATCATAGTCAGCACTTGAATTTTCCAATTCTCCATTTTATTTTTTCCATGGCTCCTTATATCTGATGCTGGTTTTTTGTCCCCATAAATTATACTTCAATCTGATTAAGTTTCAATGTGATCTGGAAGCTATGACAAGTTTGCTTCTACAGAGAGCTAGGGGAATATACTGGTAGGCAAAGAGCATAATACACAAGAAAAAAGATAAAGATACCTCCTATAGAGGTTGCAGCCCTAAACTATTCTGGTATAAAATTTTTTTAAAGAGTAAAGACTTGTAAAATCAAAGACAATTGTATGATCTCATGTCTACTGTGATACAATGTGATATATGCACAGTTAAGCCTCTTAGGTAGATTACTAATGACTTCCCCAAATACTCATTCCAGTTCTTACCATGCCCAACTCAATGGAGATGAGTTGCTCTCTAGCCTTCACTGGAGTAAATCAGCTAGCTATATATACAAAGCCCCTCTGCTCCATGGCAGCTTCACTTTTTTCTGTCTTGAGCAATATTGATAGTTACCAACAAACCAGAAAAGAAGACGAGGTGATAAAGGGAGGAAGCTCAATATGGTAGAAGAAAGATACCCGAGTAAAGTAACCTTGGCCAAAGCAATCATTAACTGTAGAGGATTCACATTTGTGGAGGGCAGAGAACTTTGAACTTCTTAGAATGTTGCAACTGCCACTTAGTGGTAGGCAGCAAGAATTTGAGTTAATAGGCTTTACTGAACATATAGAACAGGACATTAGAAAACATGCAAAATTTCAAAATATGCCTGACTGTAACACACACAGTATTTTTATATAGAAATATATAAACATATATGTTATGTACAATATGTATATAATATATGTTATAATACATGTAATTTCAGGGAAATCATTCACAAAATATAGATGAGCAAAATTTATTTCTGAGATAGATGCAGTTTTGAGGAAAGGTACTATTAGTTTGCCTTAGCTCTGTGCTCTATATGTCAAATAGTGTCTGAAAAAAAAAGTGAGAAAGACAATGTTAGCTTTGTTTACCTAATTGAAAGAGTAGTTGGCTAACCCTAGATAGAGACATGCTTTTAATTGTGATAATTACATTCAACTGCAGGAGTAGACAAAAGGAATTCTAAACAGGGAGGTGTTTCCTCACTAGTCAAACACTACCTGGAATCTTGCATTTGATTCTAGAAAAGAAAATGGAATACAATGGAAATCCTGGAGCAGTTTCTAGACAGCATTGCCAGAATGATATGAGGATGTGAAACCACATCCTTTCTCATTACGTTGGAAAGAAAAAATAATGTTTGGTAAAAGAAACCTAAAATACAAAGAGAGACTATCCAGATGTCTTCAGATATTTGCAAGTTGGATGTGGTAAGGTGATTAAATTTATTAAATATAATCTCAAAGTATAGAATGAAAATATGAATGTTACAGGGAAAGTGATTGAGGCTGATCACAGAGAAGATGACTTTTAGATCTCATAGATCAGCTGTCATAGATCAGCTGGAATCATTATTCTGTGAGGTTGGAAATTTACTGTCATTGGAGTTATTCAAGAACAAGTGGGGTAACTATTTGGTAGGAACATGTTAGAAATAATTCAAGCATCAAATGGGGGAGGGATTAAAAACACAGTATGATATCTTTTAATCTTAAGTACTGTTCAGGAAATGAATGAGCAGGAAAACTGGACCATTACCACCCACAAAAAACTATTAGTGCCTGATTAGCCTATTTATATGCCAAAGCCCAAAGAACATGAAAGTTGCATTTTGTACAGCCATTGAACTAAGCATACTGGAACATTTGGATCTCTAAAAGGAATTCTATGGTTAGCATTAGTCATTAGTTATGAATAAATTTAAATATTATTTGGCTCATCTCTCTGAACTTGTGTGTGTATGTATGTATATGTGTGTGTGTGGGTTAGTAATAGCTAATCAACACCTAGTTTTTGCGTGATTAATCTATAGCATATTTTACCGGGTATTACAGGCATATAGAGATTTATAGATACATTTTCTTAATTCAAAGAGTTCACTTTATTCTTCTTTTGCTTTTTAATTTCCTTTCCCTTTTCCTTCTTTATGTATTGCTATACTCCAACTATTATGTTTTTTTACTTCACACGAGACATAGATTTCAGTCCAAGCTTTGTCATTTATTAGCTGTGTAATCAAATTACTAATCTCTTTAAGTTTTAGTTTCCGTATTTGTGGACGATAATAATAGAACCAATTTCATGCTAAGGACTAAGTGAAACATGGATATAGCTCACAGCAATAGTAAGTGTTCATTCACTACTAGTATTATATTATTGTCCAAACTGTCACATCTAACCTTATAATCACTTATTATATTCTTCTTATTCTAGGCCCGTTAGAACCTCCAACAAACCACTACTCTCTACCACATTGCCAACACCCATTCTGATTTGTGGTTGTCCTAACTTGTTTCAGAAAAAGGATGGGCTTCCCACTTCAGTTTAAACCTCTACACCTCTATACCTCCACTCTCACCTCTGGGTTTTACATGGGAAGATGGGTAAATCTATAATGTTATAGAATTTGAGGCCTGGTGAACATTAGTTTATCCAGTCAACCCACTAGTTTTGGATATGAGGATCCTGGCATATCAAATCCACGGTCTGACTTTTCAAAGATAGTAGAGCAATTAGTTAAGAGGAGCATGTTAATAGCGGAGTAAATGTTCCTCTACTATAGAGTATCCAAAATCCCTAGCTTCAAACAGTTGTGAATGAAATTAGAAGTACAGAGGAAAAAGAAAAGGTCAGAGTTTGATTTAGCCTCCTCAGTGGAGCATAGGACAATGTTTTAGGTAATGAAGGAATACATTAAGAAAGAAACACTGACTTTTAGTGCCTATCATGTTCTAAGCACTAAGATAATTTCTTTATATACAACAGGTTATTTAAATGAACTGTGTAGGCTATAACCTTTTGTGGTCCCTGGGCAGTAGGAAGTCTAATTTAAACAACTCTCACCAGGATGCTTTTCGCTGAGATTACTTAATAAGAAAGTTGGATGTCACCTAGAGAGATGGTAATAAAATTCCCAAAACCCAATAATATAGAAAAAATTTTAATAACAGAGAAGGTGAGAGACTGAACAAAAGAATTTTCCCCACAAATATCAACAATTGTTTTAATCTGTCAGCTTTGGATAAAAGGAGACATTGGAGCAATATATTCAATTAGTATGTTACTTATATTTAATTCACCATCCTTCCTTTGTAAGAGCAAAATATTGAAATCATCATCCAGCTTTTCAAACAACAACAACAACAACTCTGGTTTGTAGCATCTGCTAGTTTCTGTGGTATAAGTACTCCCACCATGACCAATTTGAAGCTACCAGAATGAATTTGCTGACTGCAAATTGGAAAGAGATATGCACATTTGTGTTGTGTGAGCCCATTTAGTTTTCAACGCATCTGTATAGGTACATGGATATTTGATAAAGGTACATGGGTATTTACATATGTGTATATGTATAAAAAGAAGGCCTGAAACAATATAATATTTTATTGGCAAAATAATATTTTATTGGTTGCTCTGTAGAGGAGTTGGGTTAAGATAAGTCTGGAAAACGTGGGCTTTTTCATTTTATTCTGTATATATTTTTTTATCTCTGTTGAAGTACTATATATACATGAAAAGTACACGTATAGTAAATGTAGTTCAATTTTCACAAACTGAACACTCCTGTATAATCGTGCTCCATATCCAAAAATAGAACAGGCATATAGAGATTTCGGCACTATTCATATCTCTACCAGTCACTATTCTCCAACATCCCAAGAGTAACCATTATTCTGCTTTTTAACAGTATAGATCAGCTTTGCCTGGTTTTTAAATTTACATAAATGGTGCAGTATATATTATGCTAATTACTTAACCCACATATTCAATGAGGTTAACATTGATTTCAGTTAATGATAATCTTTTAATTATTATTGATAGTGATACAATAAACATTTTTATGTCATGAAATCCTTTGTATCAAACTTCTTTCACGTCACATTCTTGTTTCATCTTTGAACAAGAGATTCATCTTTAAACATATCAATACAGATAATAAAAACAAAACAATATGTTTTGTGTAGTTGAAGATCATTCATTCTCATTGCTGTATAGAATTCTATTGTGTGAGTATAATTACATTTATTAATTATCCCACTGTTGATGGCCTCAAGTTATTCCATAAATAACAATTAACCTCTTCCCTGTTTTCCCTCACCACTCCCTTGGCAGCTCGATTTAACACCAGACTGTGCACCTCTGTGTAGCCCCTTGCCCCTTGGATTCTTTGGAATAGAGGCTGTTTCTCTCAGATTCTCTGGTATGTGTTGTATGTCACGTCTTCAGAGATATCATGTCAGAATTTTCTAACCCTGGGTCCACAGAATGTATAGAATTCAAGGGATGTTAATACTTGAATAGATGAAAAAAGCAATAAAAAAGTATAGATGCCATCTATTTCTTAAGAAGTATTAAAGAGGGACATCCTAATTAGGTGAAAATGCAATTTTGATTTTGGCCAATTGAAAGACTAATAGACAATAATTCTTGCAGTCATATTTTTTATGTGAATTGTATGCACAGGAGCTTTGCATTGAGACTTAGAACACAGCTATGTCACTAGAGAGGAATGGTTTGGTTGGTGACTTTAATCTGCAATTTGTATGATGGGCTCTTTGGAGGCACTATGAGAAGAGTAGAGAAAATAGCTATGAAAATACGTTGATTATAGACTAATGTTCAACGATGTTATCTGAGTCCTGAATCAACACTGCTTGAGATCAAGACACAAGAAAAAATATAGGACCAAGAGCATGAGAGAGAGTTAGCAAGAAAGTGAGAGATTCCAATTACTTCCTTACAAGGACAGTTGTCAGTTTCAATTCCCTGAAGGCTCCAGGAAGCCTCTGGAAGATGGCTATGCCTGGTGGGCAGCATTCTTAGAGGGCACAAGGAGCAGAGATGAAAAGAGTAGCAGTGACAGCTGACTTGGAAGAAGAATAGAAGAATGCTGTTTCCATGGGTAAATCTCATGTCATTCCAAGAGTCCTACATATTTCTGTAGAGCCTTGGCTGTGACTACTGAAGTTCTACTCTAAAGCCAGTGACAGACATGAACCAGTGATATTCTTCAATTAATGGCAATATGTTCACAAATATACCCATAATCTGATAAAGTTCTAATTATTTTTATTGAATCCATACCTCACTTATAATGATAAATGCATGTATGAAAGAACTGGAAATACTAAAGCAGAGGTATTAAAATTATTAGAATCTCAATGAGGATTTACATAATGAGGTGAAATAATAATGTTTTGATTGTGTCATCATGATTTTTCTCAATTTTTGTTTAGAATGAAATTCCAATGATTGTCCATGGGGTTAGCCACAATCCACGAATGGTGGTAGGGTATGAGAAAGCTGGTAACTATAACTTCTTTCTATTTGACCAATGCTGGCAGGATTGGGGAACTAGAACCGAATTACAGAATTGTCTTAAAAGAGATTCTGAAATGATTGTTTAAAAATGGACTTTTCTATCAAAATGGATGAAATTTGTTGGTTGAAGTAAACATATGTTGTAAAGATGTCATACTTTCCTCTACAACTCTCCTTCCCAACCCCAATATGGAAAGGGTGATATTTCTCAAACATATCTATAGTAGACCCTTACAGAACTAGTTAAAAATTTAATATAAACATATAGCCTAACCTATATATTTATTAGAAGTATCTCAACCAAAGAGATTTTATAAAGCAAAGATATGGGTGTATAAAATGTTTTTTATTTAGATTATAGCTTTATGATATTAAGAAATTTGCAGCTGCTTTATTAATTTATTCAACTAACTAATTAATAGCCAAATATGGAGGAATAGTAAAATGATTTAAACATGCTCTCTATGCTAGAGGAATTTGTAGTCTTGTGCTAGAGAAAACCATGTAAGGAAAAAATACTGAAAAAAATAACATGTATATTTTTTTGGTCAGAAGTGATGTATGTACATATTGCTAGGGTAACATATAAGAGGCAGTGTGTTACTCCACTACAAAATAAGTATATGTGTACATAAATTTTCTAAGGTTTTGTATAATGTAGTTCTAGTTGATCAAGGTTTTCTGAGGATCCCATAACTATAAAGAATTTTTAACCATTAAAAAGATGTTTCAAGTGAGTGTACTATATTTGATGTGTTAGTAGAAACTTAATTTTAGGATCAAAAACATAATTAGAAATATTTTTTCATGGTATAGCTATAGATATCATAATGCCAACATTATTTTATCCAGAAAATTAAAACAAACAAACAAACAAACAAACAAACAAACAAAAAACTGGTTTAAAGTACTGCTTAACCCAAAAATGTAGAAGTAGAAAAGGCTTCATAAAAGACACAACAATCATCATGCGTTTTGAAGAATGAGGAGTTTTATAGACTGAAATTAAGGAAAGATATTGTGAAAATATAACTCAACAAGCACAGTCTTGGAGTTGTGAATGTCACTAGATGTGAGGGGTTGACAATAAGCTTAAGAAGACTAGGCCATCGTGAAACTGAGTACTCGATAGAAATGAGTCATCATCAATATGCTTAACAATTTGAGTCACTTTAAAAATGTTTTCTAAAAATTTGCCTGGTAACGTTGTGAAGTGACAATATTATAGGAAACTATAAGCACAAGAATCAGCAAATAACAGACTATTACAATATAGCCAATCAGGATGACAAATGCCAGAAAGTCTGTAATGCAGAAATTCTGTACTGCTGACCAAATGACACTAAGAGAAATGGGGGCTCCAGATAATTCACCTTGGCATTTAGAACATATGGACCTCCGAGGTCCAAACATGGAATTTAAGGAGTATAATAAACCCAGACCCATCTGGATTCCAAAATCAGAGATCAAATTTCATAAGGGAAAGAATATTGTTCTAAAATTCCAGGATATAAAAACTACAATTCAGCAGTAATTTTAGGAAACTGGTAAGGGTTGGTGTTAATTACTGAGGGTCATGTAAGGTGATTTTAGAAATAGCAAAGAGGAAAGCCCAAACCTGAACTATATAGCCCTGGCATGAATTATGTGAGAAAAGTAGGCTGAACTGTGATTAAGGATTATCCCCTAGGATTGGGGTTAAGTCTAGTATTCATGACTTCATTATAAAATCACTTTAAAGGAACCTTCTACCCAAAGTTGAGTTTCATAGTCAACCTCCATTCTTATACTCACATAGGTTTCTAGAATCCTAAACAGATCCCTTGAGCAACACTAGAGACCTGATGTAAGCAACGTAGGCTTTTATCTGGTGGAGAGCAGGAGGGTCTATTGTACTTCCTGTGAGTATTTCTGGATTTAGCCTCTTAATTTCCACATTACATTAATCTCCAACTCCTGTAGATTCTACTACCTGCGTACAACTAACATTCATCCAGTTCTCATCTCCATTGCAGGATTTTATTCTGAGTTAGCATCATCTCTCATGTCTATTGCTCCACAGCTTCTTGATTTATCTAGAAGTACACACCCTTGATCAGAGACATCCCTTTTGTTTAACTTCCCATTTTCTCATACATTTCATTATTCATAATCATTCATGACCTTGGCTCACCCAAATTTCCACTCTCTGTATTACTCTTCGTTTTCTCTCCAACCGTATTGAGTTTCCTCTGCACCTGTAATATGACTTTGCTTTTTCTGCTTCACAGCTTTACACATTTACCAGAAATATCCACAATTACCCTCCCCAACTTATCTCCCTTCCCAACATACAGTAACACCTTACCTACCTTTTATTCATTCCTCAGATCCTAGTTTAAATGCCATTTTGTTGATGCAGTTTCCAGAACCTCTTACTTCAAGCCAAGTTTAGAACCCGGATTTCTATTTTAGCACACATTGCACTAATAAATATATGTTTAGTGGTTATAGCCCTCATGAAACCTATATTCCCTTCCATTCAACAACACATCCCTAGGGTCTAGCACACAGTCACTGACTTGATTCTTATTTATCCTTTCCATAACTCAGATAGAGACTAGCCTGAAAGGCAAATGACATTGTAGTCATGTGTCACGGACATGTGGCGGGCTGGCTAACAGTGAGGGCTTGATGAAGTCTGTCCTTGCAATAATTGAAAGAACAGTTTCAAGAAGTATTTATGAACTGGAATTAAGGTACGTATAGAAGAAGGCTATAAGGAACATTCCCTTACATGGAATGTGATGATAACAATAATCATAAGCAATAGAGGATAGATCAATTTATGAGGGACAAGAAAGAGGGAAGAAGAAATTATGCTGATAGCGTTGTTTAAGGCATCTACAGAAGTTTCTTAAGAGATATCCAATAGGTATACTTGTATTTTGAGCTACAGAAAGAAGTGAAAGTTAGAGATAGAAATTGGGGATTCGTTTTATTTTGTTGAAATAATAGTCGTAGGATGGTCGTTCAGGGGATTATTTAGACAGAATTGGATCCCAGGCACTTCTGGGAACCTTGGAAATGTTTATTCTTCTATTGTGACACATCAGGCCTGTAGAGTTTAATTATGTTTGTGAATAAAATGGTTAGGAAACAAGAACAGACTTACTTTTGAAACTTTTTAATGATTTTCATCACTGTTACTATATTTACCTAAAACTTTAGCTTTGAAAGAACATCATAAATTTAGGGATTTGAACATACAAACACAGCTACTTTTTGGCTTACTATTCCTTTTTCATTCTACAAGAAAAGACAGATAGATTCTAACTTAGGAAATACCTGGTGCCTTGTAATGAAGCTTTAAATTGTGTGTCTTTGACCTTTATCACTGAGTCATCCTGGTATTGCTATAGAACCCCCACAATGCTTATTACCATGTCATGTTGTCTAATACTTCTGGGTCATATAAACAGTTTTTACTAGTCCTAACTTCCCTCTTTATCCAGAGCATAGAAAAGAAACAGCAGAAACTGAAACATTGAATTATCCCAGGGCTGTCCCCTTGCCTTAGGACTTTTTACTTGAGACTTCTCAAACCCACCCACATTTGAAGATATTTTACTCTCTTTCATCTTTTTGCATGTGGATAGGTTTCCTATGATTACAATGTGATCTTTGTAAACACGTACATCACTTATGCAAGAGTTGCTTTGGAATGTTAAACAGTTATAGTATTATTGCTATAAATAAAGTAATAATAATGGTTACCCTTTAGCATATTAATTATATGTTTATTAGAAGCAGACACTGCATATGTGTTTTACTTGGATTAACTCATTTAATCTTCATGTTATTCTTATTGAGTGAGAGCTATTATTATTCTTATTTTATAGATAAGGATATTGAAGCTTAGAGTGTTAGTATGATTTTTGCTCAAATCACATAGAAGCTGGGATTCAAAACCAGGCAATCTAACTTCAAAATATGAAGACTTTATCATTATGGTACACTATTCCCCCACCTGCTTAACTCACATACATTTCTTACTCCTAGAATAATTTTTAGCTGAATCACTACTTTCCACAATTTTAGAAACAAAATGTAAGTATCTATTCCTTAGTCAATGCTTAAGTCCACAATACATAGGCATAGGCATAAAGAAGATTCGCTCATGGTTTAATTTAATTTATTAAGATACTGAGAATGTACATGAAAAGGGAACAGAAAAATACCAAAACGAGTCATGTTTTATTAGCAGGTTACATTTTTTTCTTCCACCATTCATATTAGGTGTGCTCATTTCCCGGCATGGTTGCACTCTGGATGTAGAGCAAGTATGCCACAGGGTAGGACAGTAATACTCGTATCTTGATTAGACACCTCTGTCTGTGCATATCCTGGCTAAGGAAGCAACATATACTTTGCAGATAGCAACTACCCTAGAAACGAGAGTTGAAAGAATCATTGTCAGTCATGTTAGGCCTAGAGATTTTTATCTGGCTTTTGGGGTCTGGAGCAAATATTACATTTATATTTTTTCCATACATTTTCCCTGTCTCCCTATGCTCCTCTCTCTCTTTCTTTTATTCATTTCTTTATCCAATAAATTTTTATTGAGAAATCATTATAGAAGGGACACTGTCTTGGGTCCCGAGAATATCGTAGTAAATAAGAAAAACTGAGTCTTCACTTTCGTGAAGCTTATAGCCTAGTGGGAAACATAATTGTACAGATGCCTAACGGGGCAAATACAGTTCTGAGTGATAAAGTGCTATCATAGAATAAATAGGTGTGTCATTTACGGAGGGGGAGGGGATTCATACAGTTTTCTCATAGGTCATGGTTTCTAAGATTAGTTTTGAAAGCTTAGTTATCCAGGTGAAGAAAGAAGGAGAAAATTATAGGGGGAGAGAAGTGCATGTGCAAAAGGTTAGAAGCAATCTAGGACATGATATTTTAAGAAGTTGTGTTACTGAGCTACGTTGAGTGTAAGGTGAGGAGTAGGCATTTCAGCCTGCTTAAGCAGGTTGGACTTTACCCTCTGAGTGATAGAGAACTTGTGGAAGGTTTTAAATAAGGTTTCAGAGTGTGTCTTATATCCTATTAGTTCTCAAAATTACCAAGTCTACATAAAAAGCACTAGGAACTAGGAAGTATTGATAAATAGAAGCAGAACGGTAAGTTTTCTCTCCATTATAAAGAGGATATCTACTTATTTAATACTTCTAAGTTAATATTGAAAAGTGTAAACATAATTTAATAATATAGCATGTAGTTTCTCTTGAAGTCTTACTAGTATTTTTTTTATTTTTATTATTATTTTATTTTATTTTATTTTTTGGTATCTGGAGCATAATTTGGGAATAAAACATTTGCTAGAATGTCTCAGACCTGGTCTACTATCCCCATTAGATCAGTTCTATTTATCTCTATACACTAGGATCATTTTAATAGTCTCCCCTCAGCTCTCCCTTTGTTCATGTCTCCTAACCATTCTCCATCCCATGCTGCGATATTTTACTGATTTACCTATATGCCACTCTTCCTTGTTACCCTGTGGGCAACAGGGAGCCAATTAAGCTCTTTCCTCAATTTCTTTCATTAGCTGAGAAGGTTAAATATTTACTATTTAATGTAGCAGATTATTTTCGGGTTCAATAAGAGCTAAGATTGGGCTGCTAAAGTAATCCCAGGAATTACAACCAAGGAGGATGCTTCAGTTGTCAATGTGTACTTCAATTCCATGTCATGAAAGCTGGAGTCCGCCTGGCCCACATACAGTATTTAATGCTTAGCAGGATTCCCACTCCAGCTCCGTCTCCTCTGCTTCTCATGTATAAGAAGCCAAGAGGAAATAATATTCAAAATGAACTCTTTATGACTAAAGACCTTGTCATATAGAAAAATCCCCCTGGGGCAGAGGAGACAAGAACACCTGAATGGGACTCAAAGTCTAACTTTGTTCTTTGGGCCCACAGCCTGTGGAAGAGGCCTGGCTATAGAACTTTCATAAGTCTCTGATTCATCATTGCACCCAGCTCTCAAAATTAGAATTGTGCTAAATACTGTTCAATTCTGTAGTAGTTATGCAACATGTCAACCTCTCAATTTTATAAAATTGAATATAAGCTAGAATGATCAAAAAAATTTAAAGTTCATTTTTAAAGTTAGAAAACAGAAGCTTTACAATCATCGATTCTTCTTAACATGACTAGAGGAAAGTTTAATATTGCATTTTGAAGCTCAATTGCAATTTCACATTTTTTGGTGCAAGTGAGAATGTGATTAAATGGAAATTTTTGAAAAGTGAAAAGAATTAGAGTTTATATGCCTATTCTCCTGAAGTCATTAAAACTAAGTAATTATTGAATCAGTATTTATACTGAAGCACATTGGCTAACTTTTGGCTCCTCCTCCCTCTAAATATGGTGATTAACTTTTTATTATTTCCGTTCTCCCAAGTGATGAGAAAAGTAGTGATTAATCTATAAGGTTACTTTTCTCAATTTTTTACTTGCTAGCTCAGTCATTTAATAATTTTATAAATTACCAAATTGAAAGTATGGCAAGGCCAATATATGTTGCCCTTTTTCATTTACTTATCTTATGTGTTTTTTTTTTTTTTTTTTTTTTTTTTTTTGCCAGGATCAGGTAGGAAGCCAATTGAAAGTGGTTGGTGAGTACAAATGCATACAAACATTGTCTGTAGATTAAATGAAGAAGTCTTAAAAAACGAGAAATAAATCTAGTGTAGCTCTATCATTCTGTCACCTGTCTATCTATCTATCTATCTATCTATCTATCTATCTATCTATCTATCTATCTATCTATCTATCATCTATCATCTATCTATCTATCTATCTATCTATCTATCTATCTATCTATCATCTATCATCTATCTATCATCTATCTATCTATCTATCTATCTATCTATCTATCATCTATCATCTATCTATCATCTATCTATCATCTATCTATCTATCTATCTATCTATCTATCTATCTATCTATCATCTATCATCTATCTATCATCTATCTATCATCTATCTATCTATCTATCTATCTATCTATCTATCTATCTATCATCTATCATCTATCTATCATCTATCTATCATCTATCTATCTATCTATCTATCTATCTATCATCTATCATCTATCTATCTATCTATCTATCTATCTATCATCTATCATCTATCTATCATCTATCTATCATCTATCTATCTATCTATCTATCTATCTATCTATCTATCATCTATCATCTATCTATCATCTATCTATCATCTATCTATCTATCTATCTATCTATCTATCTATCTATCTATCTATCATCTATCATCTATCTATCATCTATCTATCATCTATCTATCTATCTATCTATCTATCTATCTATCATCTATCATCTATCTATCATCTATCTATCATCTATCTATCTATCTATCTATCTATCTATCTATCATCTATCATCTATCTATCTATCTATCTATCTATCTATCTATCTATCTATCTATCATCTATCATCTATCTATCATCTATCTATCATCTATCTATCTATCTATCTATCTATCTATCTATCTATCTATCTATCATCTATCATCTATCTATCATCTATCTATCATCTATCTATCTATCTATCTATCTATCTATCTATCTATCTATCATCTATCATCTATCTATCATCTATCTATCATCTATCTATCTATCTATCTATCTATCTATCTATCTATCATCTATCATCTATCTATCTATCTATCTATCTATCTATCTATCATCTATCATCTATCTATCATCTATCTATCTATCTATCTATCTATCTATCTATCTATCTATCTATCATCTATCTATCATCTATCTATCTATCTATCTATCTATCTATCTATCTATCATCTATCTATCATCTATCTATCTATCTATCTATCTATCATCTATCATCTATCTATCTATCTATCTATCTATCATCTATCATCTATCTATCGTCTATCTATCTATCTATCTATCTATCTATCTATCTATCTATCTATCATCTATCTATCTATCTATCTATCTATCTATCTATCTATCTATCTATCATCTATCTATCATCTATCTATCTATCTATCATCTATCTATCTATCTATCTATCTATCATCTATCTATCATCTATCTATCTATCTATCTATCTATCTATCATCTATCTATCTATCTATCTATCTATCTATCTATCTATCTATCTATCTATCTATCTACCTATCGATCTAATCTACCTATCTATCATCCTGCCTACCTACAAACCTGATTTGTTAAATACTTATCTATCTTTATACACACATACATATACGTATGCACGTGTGTGTGTGTGGGGGTGTGTGTGTACATATGTAGATTATTTTCTGGTTATAATATAGTTCCCTAAACTTTTTAGGCCCCCAAGTTGCAATTATTCCGCTACAGAAGAATTATACAATTTTATGTAAAAGAAGTCTTTATTTATGAAAAGTTTTTGAATTAATTGGATTATAAGAGATTGAGTTTTTCCTTATATAGATTATAAACTCAAAGAAAAATTCATTTGAAAGCAAATTATACAAACTTGAGGAGTTATAGGTTTTTTTTTCTATCTCCTTATAAAAGCCTCAGATGCTAGAGTCAATCTGGAAATTTTTGTGTGTAAGTAATAATGAGACAAATAAAAGACATAAAAACGTAAGCATTTATTTTGTTAATTATTTTGTTTAACTACCAGATCTAGTTAAACAAAGAAACAAAAACTCATAGACACAGACAATAGTTTAGTGGTTACCAGAGGGTAAGGGAGGAGGGGAGTGGTAGATGAAGGTAAAGGGAATGTATATTTATATTGTGATGGAAGGAGAACTGACTCTGGGTGGTGAACACACAATGGGATTTTTAGATAATGTAATACAGAATTGTACACCTGAAATCTATGTAACTTTGCTAACAATTGTCACCCCAATAAATTTTAATTAAGAAAAAAGTTTGTTTCCTAAGCTTATTTATAGTGCGAGTAGCCAAACATGAACATTGTATATTGGATATCTCCTGCTATCTTCAGATTCTTAAGAAAGAACCTAGTTCCTCAAATGATGCCTCGTGACCAAGAAAGCAATGCATACCATGTAAGAATGGATAATAATTCATTTTCACTTATTAATAATTCATATACTCACTGTGCTTTATGTTTTAGGGATGCTGATTTTTATTTCACACTTCTACATACAACACCTGGCATTTAGTTTGGAGCAGAGACCATTTGGTTCTTCAAAATCATGGCACTCAGTTCTACATTTACCTCTCCTGAAAAAGCAATTGAAGGTGTCTTTCATGGCACATTTCACTGTTAAAGTAAAGAAAAGCACATAAATCATTGAGTCATTATATGTGTCTTAGGGTTCTGAAATTGGTATAAATCAGCTGTTGACATGAAAATTATTATATCATCTGCATATGCTTAGTTTTCTCCCTTGGAGTAGAGATTTGAGAAGTCATTTATTTTTCTGGCAATGACAGTTTTGTGATATATTCATCTTCATCATCAGCTGGGCCAACTAGTAGCTAAAGCTTCATTTTCCATGAGAATTTCTGAATAGATATTGTTAGACCAGAGTAGCTTTGGAACAGACATTATACATCCCTATGGTTACGTAGCCACCTAATTATTTTTCCCTTTAATTCAAAATAAATTAAACCCTCAAATAGTTTGGGCTTTAAAATTCAAAAATGGAAAAATTAGTTCATTTTGTGTAAATTGCTATCTTGCTTTTATCTTTAAGATTCTCTCATGTGGGAAGAATGAAGGGAAGCCTAGCAGACATTGAGATAAGAGGGATTCTTGGAACACACACAATGATTTGAAGCTAGTCAGGAAAGGAGGCTTTGTGAGGAGTACTAGCGATGCCATCATGACCAGCCTTCCACACACAGTGAAGAAAGGTGAACTTGGTCAGCATCTCCTCATGTTTTCTTTTCTCAGAGTCCTCTCCTCTACAGAGTACTTAAGCTTGCATTATCACGACATATATCAGCTAATGAACCCATCCATATCATGTGCGAAGACTTCATGCTTCACATTTTCAAGAAATGTTTGCATTTTTAAATGGGTCACTCAGGGAGAGTCACTCTCAAAATAAAAGCAGGAAGTATAATGGTGAATTATCAGCTACTAGCAGCAAACATATGTGAACAGTGTTCTTCCTTCTTTCCCTAGAATCTTACAATATCGGACCCAACTGTGATGGTACTGGTAACACAATATATGGATGCCCTCTGATTTCAGTTTACTCTGGTAGCATAAATTCTGTTACTTTGGTTAACTGCGTTTTGTAGCAAAAAAGTTCAACCCAAATTATATTGATTGTGTGGCTATATAATTTAGGCCATGATATCGCTGTTCCATTGTGTAAATTAATGATGTCTCCTTATTTGTATTATCTAGAAAGATGTTATGTATTGTCTCTGATGCCAGAGGGAAAAGGCATTATATCATCAGCTTAAAAAATGTATCCTCAAATTACTCTGTCCTACATGAGGGGTGTGAAGCATGTATGTCGACTTAATTGGAATTTACAAATAACAGCAAATGACAGCTGTCAAGCACCAGTATGAGAAAGAAAATAGCATTATTTAAGTGGGAATTTTAAATTAGCATTTTCCCACTAGTAACAAAAACAACAAATGGCTCCTCTCTAGATAACAGCTATTGCATCATATAAAAATTCATATTTATGCATAAGAAGGAATTGCAAATTTTTCAACTTTTAGATGAAACCATACACACATACAAGTCTCATAGGTTTCTGAAGATACTGAAAATGTCATGAAGGTTTTCACTTTTTTTTTCAAAAGCAAGAGATGTGAGGGACATGTGTAAATCATGATAACATAACTGGAGGTAATATTTTATTCTCCAAATGTGGTTGTCTTATTAACCATTCTTTCTATTTTAAGAAAACCTCTTCTTTGAGGTAAACTCTTGTTTAGTAAAAAAAAAAAAAAATCTGGTTTTAATTCAATTTTTACTGAACCTAGAAGGATGCAATACAATAACAATCCTCATACTTTTCATCTGAGAAAATTTATTTTAATTCTGAAATAATGTAAACCATTTGATTTTTTTAATCCAATATACTTAGGTGTTTGATTTTTAAAATTTCCTTAAAGCTAGACTTATTTTTACTGTATTTGGTCTCATCTGTACTACTAAGGGAATTAATTGTAATTCGCATAGTAAATTACTGAAGTTCTAGGCCACTCTTAAATCAAAAGTCCCTAGAGTTTTTGTTTGTTTTCAAGGTTGTGCAATTGTTTCCTTGGGTATGTGTGTTTAAAGTGTTCTTGCATACACACACAAAAATACTTTTCCTATTTCAAGTAGCCTGAAATGTGTCAAAACAGCTTTTTTAATGATCTCCATCAAGACACATTCTTTTGGCTGCTAATCCAACCTAAGAATGATGGATACAATGGTTTACAAAGGACAGTACACAAACCCAGCACATGCAATCCAATAGGGCAAATATTTTCTCCAGTGTCAAAGAAAGGTTTCTTCTTCCAAAATGAGACACTAGGAGATTTCTAGGATGTTTCAATACCATGTAAAAGTAATTGTAATATTTAGGAAGAACCTCATATAACCCAGATTCTATATTAGACATTGCATATTTACATATTTTTAATCCACATGATAATTCTATGAGGTAGATTTATTTACTGTACTTAATTCATGTGGAAGTTAATGCTGAAGGAGTATCAATAATCTGATAGATTTATATAACCAATGGGTGGCACAAACCAATCTGAACCCAGGTATCAGTAACTCCAACAGCCATGTTCATTTTATTATCTGATTCATATTATTTGCTATGTAATTGGACCAGAGCCATTAAAATGTTTTTAGACCCTAAATCAATTGGAAACACCAATTTTTTTTAATTAAAGTTTTTTGGGGTGACAATTGTTAGTAAAGATACATAGATTTCAGGTGTACAATTCTGTAATACATCATCTATATATCACATTGTGCGTTCACCACCCAGAGTCAGTTTTCCTTCTGTCATTATATTTTGGATCCCCTTTACCCTCATCTACCACTCCCTGTCCCCCTTACCCTCTGGTAACCACTAAACTATTGTCTATGTCTATGAATTTTTGTTTCTTCATTTGTTTTTCTTGTTCTTTTGTTGTTTTCATTTTTATATCTCACATATCAGTGAAATCATATGGTTCTCGACCTTTTCTGTCTGATTTATTTCTCTCAGCATGATAATCTCAGGATCCACCCATGTTGTCACAAATGGTAGTATTTCATCTTTTCTTATGGCAGAATAGTATTCCACAACTTCTTTATCCAGTCATCTATCAAAGGACACTTTGGTTGAAAAAAACACCAAATTTTTAAAAATGGGAATTATCAAAGTAAATTGTACAACATAGCCAAATCCAGCCAAATCTATCATTTTTGCAAGTTAGTGGAAAACCCACTGTTATTGCACTACACACAGTGCCCCATTATTTCTCAAGGATCCAGATGAATATACTTTGATATCCTGTCTAGCTTGTCTTTCTGGACAGCCATACAGAGAACAAAATATTTGATCAAGTCCTTAAACTGTCTCCCACAATGATACTATTCACCAGGAGCTTTACTTTTTAATAAGATCACACATCCTCACTTTGTGATTCACTCCTGGGACAATCACAAACCATTATGTTGGTAATTCAGTCACTCCTTTATCTTCACTTGACATCAACCAAGATTGCTCTCTCCAGAAAGATATTTTACCTACTCAATTAATATTTTCATTTTACCTGGTGTCAACAGGGGCAGAAAGAAAAATAAAACCAAGAGAAGGACAGGAATCCTCATGATTGAAGAGAGTCAGTCAAATCAGCAGCTCTGGAGTCTTTCAGTAAAAGGAAGGAAGAGAGCATATCTTTTTACATTTCTCTACCTGTAGTGGTATGAATTTATCATTGACGTTTATCAAAAGTGACCACTCTTGCTTAGCATTGCCTGGGGCAAAAGTGCTGGACCTTGCTTTTCTTTTAATCTTGGGAATATAAAGGGTTTACGATATCCCCAGTGGATTACTATAATTTTTAATAACTAGTTTTCTATGAAATTTCATAGCACTGGGAATTTTCTACGGGAGGCCTGAGGTGTATAAGTAATATAATTTAATTTTTCTTTCCTTTTTCTGTTTCTTAAAAAAGCTATGTAAAGTAAATAAGCTACTGAATTTTAGAAGTTGTAGAAATTCTTGTCTCTTTATTACTTTTGCCACTTGACCCCCTTTTCCCTATTGATCTTTAGTCATTAGTAAAACTCTCCAACCTTGCTGAAATAACTAATTCTTTGCTGTCTCTCATATGCAACAGAGATCTTAGAGCTAACTTCTCTAAGAAATTATCTTAGAGACATTCACAGTGAATATATCCATGCACACACACGTAACACAGACAAGTAATAATATGTGTAATGTATTTGCAAGTGCCAAATGATGACATTTTCACTAAATAGTAAGTAATTCTATTAAGAGAATGGATTATTTGGATGGTGTCTGTAAGGAGGCATTTTAGTTATGGTTATATAAAAAGGACATTTAGCAAAAGAGCCAAGTCAAATTTTGCTTTGCTTTGATTTGGGCGTTCTTTTCAAAAAACTAATTGGAAATGGTGGTTACCATGGTCTAGTAAAGAGAAGTAAAAAATGAAATGCCCAATTTAAAGGCACTAGATTTCTCTGCTCTTAGAGAGCAAGGACAGTTTCTCTATTAAAGATGAAAAATGTAATAAACCTCATTATGCTTAATTGCTGAACCAAGAAACCTGGAATATTGCAAGATGATTCAGTGACTGTTATATAGGAAATTATTGATTTCCTCGGACAATTCTCTGCAACAAATTTGCAAAAATTTCGGTCCTCTGAACTAGCTTTACTCTTATGTTGGTTCAAAGCCTTGATAATAATTCAGAGTGAAGGTGGATAATTTCAGGTTTGATATGACCCTCAGTCCATTCCCATCAACAGTGCACAAGGGTTCCTTTTTCTCCCTATCTTGCCAGCACTTATTATCTCTTGTCCTTTTGATAATAGTTATTTCAGTAGGTGCAAGGTGATATCTCACCGTGGTTTTGATTTGCATTTCCCTGATGAGTAGTGATGTTGAGCACCCCTTCATGTACCTATTGGCCTTTTGTATGTCTTTGGGTAAATGTCTATTCAATGCTTCTGCCCATTTTTTACTTGGGTTGTTGTTTATTTATTTATTTATTTTTTGCTATTGAGTTGCATAAGTTCCTTAAATATTTGGGGTATTAACTGTTTATCATATAGAAAGTTTGTAAAGATTTTCTCTCATTCCATAGTTTGGGTTTTCATTTTGTTGATTGTTTCTTTTGCTGTGCAGAAGCTTTTCATTTTGATGGTTATCCCCCGATGTTTTGTTGTTTTTTTCCCCCTGGTTTTACATGTTTAAGTCTTAGGTTTAAGTCTTCAATCCATGTTGAGTTAATTGTTGTGTGTAGTGTAGGACGGGGGTCCAATTTCATTTTCCACATATGATTATACAGTTTTCCCAGCACCATTTATTGAAAAGGTCATCTCTTCCCTTCTGAGTATTCTTGGTTTCTTTGGCAAATATTAATTGCTCATATATGCAGGGGGTTATTTCTGGTCTCTCTAGTCTGTTCCGTTGGTCTATGTGTCTATTTCTCTGCCAGAACCATACTGCTTTTTGTGGCATCCCATAAGTTTTGGAATGATTTTCTGTAGTTTTGAGTCCTTTCTCTTATATTTTGTGTATCTAGTGTAGGTTTTTACTTTGTGATTACCATGAGACTTACATAAAAGTACATTTTATAAGAGCCTATTTTATGCTGATAATTCGATCACATAAAATAGCCCTATGATTTTTGATGCTTTTTGATGTCATAATTTACCTTTTTTATGTTGTGTATTCATTAACTAATTATTATAGGCATAGTTTTTTAATGTTTTTATCCTTTAATATTTATACTAGAAGTAAGTAATACGCACCACCATATTATAGTATTAGAGTATTCTGAAAGGACTATAAACATATCTTTACCAGGTGTTGTATATTTTCATGTTACTAATTTGTGTCGTTTCATTTCAGATTGAATAACTCCTTCCAGTATTTTTTGTAAGGCAGATCTAGTGGTGATCTCCCTCACTTTTTGTTTGTCTGAGGAGGTAGGGTCTTCTTTCCTTTATTTCTGAAGGACGGCTTTTTGGATAAAGTATTCTCAGTTGGCAATTTGTTTTTCTTTCACCACTTTGAATGTATCATCTCACTCTCTCCTGGTCTGTTCCTGCTGAGAAATCTGCTAATGGTCTTATGTGGATTTCCTTGTAAGTTACAAACTTCTTTTTCTGATTTTAGAATTGTCTCTTTGATTTTTGAGTTTCATTATAATGTCTTTTTGAAGATCTCTTTGAGTTGAATTTGATTAAGGACCTATGAGCTCCACAATCTTGAATGTCCAAATCTCTCCCCAGAGTTGGGAAGCTCTCTGCCATTGTTTCTTTAAATAAGCTTTTTTTTTCCCCTTCTTCCTCTCTTTCTATATCTGGGACTCCAATAATTTATAGATTGTTTCCTCTGTTCGTATCCTACAGTTCACATAGGATTTCTTCACCCATTTTCATTCTTTTTACTTTATCCCCTGACTGAATAATTTTAAAGTCCTGCTTTGTATTTCATAGGTTATTTCTTCTATTTAATCCATTTTGTTATTGATGGTCTCCATTTTTTATTTTTGTTTTTTTTTCCTTCCATTTAATTCACTGTATTCTTCAGCTCCAAAATTTTTTGGTTCTTTTTTATGAGTCTTATTTCTTTAGTAAACTTTTCATTTTGTTTGTGTATTATTTTCTGATTTTGCTGAATTATCTTTCTGTGGTTTTGTAGTTTATTGAGCCTTTTAAAAAGAGCAATTTTGAATTCTTTATCAGGTAAATCACAGATTTTTGTGTCTCTGGAGTCAGTTACTGAAAAATTATTGTGTACATTGGGTGATGTCATGTTTTCTTGAGCTTTAAAGTTCTCATTTTTATGGCCTCACAATGAAACATAATAGTACTTATTTCCACCTCTTCCCATTCATCAATAATTGAAAAAAACAACCTAAATGAATTCAATGAAGTTTTTTTTAATTACTATTTTGAAGCTATGAGAATGGACTGTGAGTAACAATACCAATTTTTTTCTGATCTCTTTTTCAAATATGTATCTGTTCATGATTATTTTACTTTTTTTGTCAGCTTGGCTTGATTCTCCTTGGTGGATTTCTTTTTTTTTATTATTTATTTTTTTATTTATTTGTTTATTTATTTATTTATTTATTTATTTTAGTGTACTTTCTTATTTCTCTAGAAAGATGAAAATGTGATGAAAGAAAAACACAGGAGAATGGTTCAATATCCTTGTTTTTTCCTCAAACTCTGCCACAACCATGCTTTATTATTTTGTCACTCTATGTTCCTCATTTACTTTAACATAAAATAAGGACTTTGGAACTCACTAATGCTTTACCAGGTGTGTAGTGAATAATTTCACATTCCTTTAAAAGAGGTTTGGCCTTTGCTCTCAGCTTCTGAGAGGTAATCTCTAAGCCTTTAGAATGTCATGCCTGATAGGAGTATCTTTTTTTCACCTGGTCATCTTGAGCCACACCAGAAAGTCTAACAATGTGATTTAAGGTGGGGCATTGGGTTTTGCAGTATCAACTCAAACCCAGAATGGCTGGATACTGAGATCAACTACGTCAACCATACCTGCATGATGAAATCCCAATAAAATGCCTGGACACTGAAGCTCAGGTAAGTTTCCCTGTTTGGCAATATGTATTGTCACACATTGTTGATGGGAAAAGTAACATTGTCCCTGCCTGCATTAAGAAAGAACAACTGGAAGTTCCATGCATGATGCTTTCCTGAATTCTGCCCCATGTGTCTCTCCTATCAGCTGATTTTAAACTACATTTTTCACTGTAATAAACCATAATTGTGAATATAACAGCTTTAAGTGAGTTCAGTAAGTCCTTGAGAATTGTGAAAACTGAGAGTGGTTTTTGGTGTCATAACTGAAGGTGGTCGTGGGTATGCCCCTTAATTTTGCACCGAAATCGAGCATTTGCCTTCTATCCCCATCTTTGAGAGGACAGCTTAAACTTTATTTCTTTAGAAAATTATTTCCTGATTCCATGGGGACATGTTTTTCATTTAATATCTATCAGTTTTTATTATAACTGATTTGTGTCCCTCTAATATTCTCATGTTGAAGCTTCAACTCTCAATGTGACTGTATTTGGAGATAGAGTCTTTAAAGATGTAAATAAATTGAAATAAGATTATAAATGTGGGACCCTAATCCAATAGGACTGGTGCCCTTACAAGAACAGAAAGAGACACCAGGGATATACAGACACAGAGAAAAGGACTTGTAAAAATACAAGAAGAAGATGTACATCTGCAAGCCAAGTAGAGAGGCCTGAGGAGAATCCAAGCCTACTGACACCTTGACCTTGGACTTCCAACCTCAGATTTGTGAGAATTAAATTTCTGTTGTTTAAACCTTTCAGTCTGTGGTATTTTGTTATGCTAGCTATAGCATACTAATATAGTTCATCTAATCATATTCTCTCGTTATGCCAGGTAATTGTCTTTAATATTACTTAGTACAATTGAAAATAAAACAATGAATTACATATTTCCTAATTTATGTGTTTCCATTTCCTCTCCATACATATTCACTTGAGTATCTTCTTGATAATAGCATTGAACTTGTTGTTTGCTGCTAAATCACCAATATTTTGTACAGTGAAGTAGATACTTAACGATGTTTGAATGAATAGATAAATGAATGGATAGAAAAATAAACTAAAAATTGAAATAATCAACCTATATATTTACAGCTGTACTACCATTGGAGAGACCTCCCTAGCTGATATTCCAATATCAATATAATTTTATTCCTGCTCTGAGTCTAATGACCCAACAATCAGTGACTTTCAGATCTGACAGTGATCTGGATTCAGTTTACACCACGTATATACTCCTACAAATGAGGACATTGATAGGAGAAAACAACAAAAACACACAGACTGTTTTCACTATATATCTACTGTCATTAATTTCAGGAAGTGCTTAGTTCTCTCTGGCAACCATATTACATTCCTTGGTTCCTTTATTCTTCTACTCTTTTAGTAGATTATTTCTTGCTTTCTTCTCACCTCTGAAACTAACAGAAGCTTCTCCCATCTTCTAAATTTCAGCTCAAGACCTGGCTTTCTACTTCACTGGAAAAATTCTGGCAATCAGTAGAGAACTTAATCAACTTCCATAATTACTATGCCCCAGGTTTACCAGTGGGAATTACCTCAGTTCTACCCTATGTGCTGAATGAACTCTGAGATCCCATGAACCCAGTAAAGGATGACATTCCACTGTTGCTTTAGATTTATCCTTTTTGCCTACTTATGATCAATTCTTTCTTCTCCACTAGATCTTTTTTCATTGTTTAAAAATGTTTTAAATTTTCTAATTATAAATATTGCAAAAATCTCTTTTGACCTCTAGCTACCACATCGTGGCTTTTGTTCCATTTATTGCCAAGCTCTTCAAAATAATTATCTATATTTTCTCTTAAATTTCCATCCTTTAATTCTCTCTTGAACCAGGTTTTTGCTTATCCCAATCTTCTGAAATTGCTCTAGTGATGGTCTTCAAAGACTTTCACATGTTAATTTATTGGTCAGTTCTTTGTCTTTATTTTACTTGGCTTATTAGCAATAGTTGATACATACTTTTAAGTGTGGTTTCAGCATATCTCATTATTTAATTGTGTCCTAACTTTCTGGTCAGTTATTATTTTCTCTTATATTATTTTCTTATCTCATCAATCTCCAAATTCTGCCACCTCCAGGGATATAAGGGTTAATCCTAAAAAGTTTTATCTATGCTCATTTCCATGGAGATCTCATCAGTTTCATGGCTTTAAATGGCATCTAGAACTTGACAATTCCAAGCTTTTAATCTTCAGCCTGAAGCCTTTTTCCTGGACTTTAGACAAACATCCAAATGTCTATTTGACATTGCCAATTAAATATCTAATCTAACATGCCCAAACTGAGCTCCTGACATGCACATTCTTGCTAAATTTGTACTTCCCACAGTTTTCCCTACTCACTTAATGGCAACACTATTTTTACAATTACCTGAACAAAAACCCTTAGGTCATCTCTGGCTTGCAAGGATGCAAGTCATGTCCTCACTTTCTGTCTCCAGCAATTCTTTTGGTTCTATCTTCAAAATGAATCAAGAATTCGATTATTTTTCATTCTACCTATCCTCACTACAATGGAGAGGAAGTCTCCTTGGAGTGTCAGAATGACAGAAATTAAGAGAAAACAGAAGATTTTAATGTGCTGCTATCTATGAACTGCATATTAAGACCCCCATAAATAGTTGGGAGATATATGGATAAAGATTAAAATTCTTTAAAGATTAAAATTGTTTAATCTTTAAAAGTCCTCATTTGGAGGACTGAAATAATATAGATCATAGCTTTATTAGTATTTATTTAATAATAATATATTATCATTACTATTTATAGATGAGGAAGCTGATCGATAGCTTAGCAGCTTGTCCAAGATTCCATGAGTCAATAGTAAATTCTCTATTTTACTATTAAAACTAGAAATGCTTTCTTTCAGAAATCTGTTTTTCAGCTCAGCACTGAAATCAATTCAAAACCATAAAATTTCAAATAAAATGTTATATGCTTAAGACAGGTAATATCTAGGATAAATGTTTCATTATTTTCCAGCATTTATTGATTGATTTCTTCTATGGCTACAACCCTATTATACGTTTGAGGAGAGAGAAAGAAAAAGGATATAATACTTCCTAAACCCTTATAATTTACTTGAAATCTAGCTGTGGAAGAGCCATAGCACAATGGAATATAATATAGTGAGCTGCATATGATTCTGCCAATACCTGGGTTAGAGCTCTAGGACTGGGTATTTTGTACGTTGTTCTTTGTCCCTAATTAACACACTAAATTGGCATCTTAAGAAATGCAGATTGTGGACATGGAGCTGTCACTGACAGTAGGAATGAGCAAAAATTCAGTGTCCCTTTTCTCGTTTCCTTAGTCCTGGCCAATTTTTTCCCACTCCTGGCAGGTTGTTTTTGTGTTTTTTTTTTCTTAACATGAGCCCTGTTTGGTCAGTTTCAGCGGTTGAGACTTCCTTAGCCCTGCCAATCATTGCCAATTATCACTTCACTTACCCACTATTGGATTGGAAAATCCCTTCCAGTACAGTTGCTGTAATCAAATTGGCATGCTATCTATCCTTCCCAATAAATGCTGTTGGCACTATGGGGATCTTCTATTCTCATATCCATCAAAAGGCCACTTTTCTTCATCTAGTTTCACAGATACAGATTCTACAAAGGCCTTTAAACTCTTTGTGTTTTTTCTCTGCGGTTTTTGCAATTATTTTCAACCTTTTAAATCACAATTACTTTTGCACCAAACTTATATATAAGGTATGTGCGGATATCTTGTCACCTAGTTTGTTGTAAACTTTTCTATGAGTTTTGGTTTTACTACTTAGTTGCTTTACTTTAAGCTACTACATTGCTGCCACCACATCCAAAATCTCTTTCCTCAGAGTTTTAATGTAAATCTTGAATTATTTTGCCTTATGTTATTGCATTAAACTTTTTCAATTTATTAATTATTCCTGGAGCTCTGCATGCATTTCTTTCTTCTTTTCTCAGATCCTTAAATTTGTTCCTCATATTCAATTCTTGACCCTACAGAAGTAAAAATTTGGGTACTCTCCTTGCTTGTGCATTCTACATGAATTAAATATTGTTTTTGAGGTACAATCACTTATATCCCCCATGGCTATATGATGCCTGTCCTGGTCCAAGATGTTTAAGTAGAAATTTCACTAGTTTCACCAGATTTCCAATTAAAAAAAATGCAATGATCATGGGCCAGTAGTTAGTTTTAAACAACATGATAACTAACAAATATATTAGGGAACCTAGTAGAATATTGATAAAGGGTTGATTTATCCTTCTTTTTAGCTGGAAAATAAATTCTAGTCTCTATGTTTTTTCCCCCCAACTTTAATATTACAGAAATTATTTGTTCTGTTTGGTGCTTATATTGAAGCTGAAATCTAGGTGTTTTATACATTTTCCTCTTCCATCCATAACTAAGAAAATGCTGAGCTAATGTTTCATTCGTCTAAATTCTTTAGCCAAAGTTCACATCGCATTTAAACCAGTTTAATAATATTAGTATTAGATAGTGTTCAATTAACATGCCTTTTTGAATGAGCAGAATCTTAAGAGAAGAAAGAAAAAGCCAACGAGTATCTCCATCTGCTGTAGCTTATGCATTCATTTCATACTTACTATCCTGTCACTTAACGTCAAAAACATGGTGATGACATTTAGACAATTGATAAGCCTACAGGTATTAATTTTCATGAGTCAAATTTCTAATGAGGTCATGGTTAAGTTGGGAAATGTTCAACTGTGTAAGTTTAGGTGAACCACGACAGATCAAAAGTGGTCCTAAATTGAAGTAAACATGGTATCCATATGATAGGAAATTATTATCAGATATGTCTCCACCAAAACCTCTATCTTGCAGAACATAAGAAAGGTGCTACTTCATTCCACTGAATACATAATTAGCACCTACAAAATAAGATTCAACATTGACTTATGTGTTTATTTATTACATAAAATATAAATTTTTATATTTCTCTGCACAGTGCACATATGACTTCTTGGTCAGAGGTACATCTTCCTTTCCAAGATTAATCTTCGTACACCCTCTCGATGCAGCAAATCTTACTTGGTGAGAAACATATATCAATTTGCTTTTCTTCTTTTAGACACTGTCTCCGACAGTGACCAAAAGATTTTGAGCACTGATCAGGATCCATCAAGCCGCATGTGGCTATAGTAAAAGAAGAGTAACTGAAATTACTGATCTCTCATTTAAGAACATATTATTTCTTATTATCAAAACTACTATGTGTACATTGCAACCAATTTGGAAAATATAAAAATATATATTAAAAATATTACATAGTCCCGAATATATATAAAATTTAAATTTGTTTTTAATTAATATATGATTAAATTTTGTCATATATTACTCTTTTCAAGAAGATTGAACATTTTATAAAGCTACAAAATAGTCCCTTGAAATTACAAGTGACAATTTATTCACTCTTTTAGCTAGGTCATATTTAAAATTTGTGTTATATATTTTAATGTTTACATGACACATATTTAGGCATCTGTGAAAGAGATAGATCCTAGGGTACTTAACTTATGTACTGCCACCAACAATGCGTGTAAATTTTGCCCCCAAATAAAATGGTATCCATTCACTTTTAATTTTTATGGCTTTGGTTGTTTTAAACTGTTTTTCATTTTTTCTTTATTTAATTGTTTATATACTTTGCTTATTATCTTATTGGTATAATGTTTTTATTGTTCATGAATTCATAATAGCTTTTATTTTTTAAATAAATATTTGTTCTTTTACAGCAGTTTTAACTGTACAACAAAATTGAAAGAGAAGTAGAGAAATTTCCCATTATCTCCTGCTTCCATACATTCATAGCTTTCCCCCTTACCGACATCATTGACCGAATGGTACTTATATATATATATATATATATTTTAATTTTACCAAGGATGAATCTACATTGACACATCACAATTATTCAAAGTCCATGGTTCACTCTTGGTGTTGTACATTCTACAGGTTTGCAACCATATAATGACATGTATATTATAGAGTATTTTTACTGCCCTAAAAATCTTCTGGGCTCTACCTATTCATTTTTCTCCCAAACTATCAGGCAACCATTAACTTTTTTATTATCTTCATAGTTTGCCTCTCCAAGAATGTCATATAGTTGGAATTGTACAATACTTTTCAGATTAGTATTTTTTCACTTTGTTAATATGCATTTACGGTTTCCACATGTCTGTTCATGGCTTCATGGTTCATATCTTTTTGCACTGAATAATATTGCATTGTCTATATATACCACGGTTCATTTATCCATTCACCTAATGAAGGGTATCTTGGATACTTCCAAGTTTTGAAAATTATGAGTATAAGTTCTGTAAATATCCATGTGTGGTTTTTGTGTGGACATAAGTTTTCAGCTCCTTTGGGTAAATAACAAGGAATACAATTGCTGGATCATATGATAACAGTATGCTTAGTTTTGTAAGAAACTGCCAAACTGTATTTCGTATTGACTGTACCATTTTGCAATTCCACCAGCAACGTATGTGAGTTCCTGTTGCTCCATATCCTCACCAGAGTTTGGTGTTATCAGTATTCTGGATTTTGGGCATTCTAATAAAGATGAAGTGGTATCTTACTGTTGTTTTAATTTGTATTTTTCTGATGACATATAATGTGGAGCATCCTTTCATGTGCTGGCTTGCTGTCCGTGTATCTTGTTGGTGAGGTGTCTGTTAAGATCTTTGGTCCATTTTCAAACTGGGTTTTTTTATTTTCTGATTGCTGAGTTTTAAGAGTTCTTTGTATATTGTAACATATTTTAGTATGTTTATGACTTAATAGATACCCAATTTTTAGAAAGTAATCAATTTTTCACCATTTTTCTGCTGGTTTGTCTATCTTTTTAAAAATATTGATTTGTATAAGTTTTTTATATATTCTATATTATGTGTCCTTTCTATGTTAAATGTATTCAAATGTTTTTCTCAATATATTTTAGAACTTTCCATTTTACTCAATGATGTTTCTGATTTAAAAACATTTCTCATTTTAATGTAGCTAATACTGTTGATTTTTACTGATTAAGAAATATTACTCTACGTCTACCTAAATTATTAATAAATTATTCTATATTAACTTGTATGATTTATTATTTTGCCTTTCATACTTACATCTATAGTCCACTTGGAATTGAATTTGGCTATGGTAAGAGAGAGAGATCAAATTTTATTTTTTCCTTACTTAGATATGCAATGAAAGCAGTCCTACTTACTGAAAAGTTTATTTTCCCCACTGTTCGCAATACCATCATTATTATTATTCAAGTGTCTGTATGTATGTGGGTGTTTTTCTGGATTCTCTGTTTTGCTCCACTGATACATTTTTCTCTCCAATACAACACTTTCTTGTTGATCAGTTCTTCCCACCTTAGTTTTCTCTTGACAATAATATCTTGATTATTATTTAAGGCTTTAGATTCCCATACAAATTTAAAAATCACTGTCAGTTTTCACAAAACAAAACAAATGGAAAAATTTCTTTTGGAATGTGATGTGGATTCCATTAGGATTACATTAACTACAAATTAAGCTGAAAAATAGTGATAGATTTACAATGAATCTTCTAATCCATTAATATAGCATATTCTTCCTTGAATGTAGATCTTCCTTTATTTCTCATTTTTTTTTTTTTTTTTTAGCTTTCTGTGTAAGGTCCTATAAATGTTTATTTAGAATTTTTCTTTTACAGTTGACATTTTTAATACCCTTCTAAATGGTGTTGAAGGTATAACACAATTTTCTTACAGTAACTAATATATAAAAGTCTAACTGATCTTTATATTTATTTTTTTAATCCAACAATCTTGCTAAACTCACTCATTAATTATTTTAATATATCTGAGGATTGCTTTGCTTTTTCTACAAATACCATCATTGAAATGGAATAACAGTCTTTGTGTTCTATTCAAATCTTTATAAAACTTGTAACATTATTTTCTTAATGCATTGACTAGGTCTCTTTGCAACATTCATTGAGTTTCACAGTACAAGGCACTCATTTTATTTCTGATTTCAAAGCATAAATTTTCATTATGTTGCCATTTAATAGGATGTTTATTGTGGGATTTTTTTGTAGATAAGCTTCTTTATATACATGAACTTATTATTTGCTGAGACTTTTTAAAGAAATAATAAATTAACTTGATAATTATCTTTATCTATTGACTTGATCATATAAATTTTCTCCTCTAATTTGTTCATGTTCTAACATTGATTTTAGAATGCTATACTAACCTTGCAAATATTTATGGATTATGATTTGATTTTTTTTTAAGATTTTTGCATGAGAAATGTTGGCCTTTTTGTTTTTTTGAAATACCCATATCAGTTTACCACCAGGTAATGTTTATCTTCCAAAATGAGTTAGAAGCATCTCTTTTTTATATATTCTCTTACTGTCCATGTTAGAGATTTCAATTTAGCAGAATGTTGTTAAAAGTCATTGTGAAAACAACAGAAGAACAAGACAAACAAATGAAGAAACAAAAACTCATAGACACAGACAATAGTTTTGTGGTTACCAGGTGATGGCAGTGGGGGTTGGGGCGGTAGATGAGGGTAAAAGGGATCAAATATATGGTGATGGAAGGAGAATTGACTATGGGTGGTGAACACACAATGTAATATATAGATGACGTATTACAGAATTGCCCACCTGAAACCTAGGTAAATTTACTGACAATTGTCACCCCAATAAACTTAAAAAAAACCCTAAGTCATTGCCTTTTTGTGTGTAACTGTGAGCTTCCATGTGAGAAGATAATTATCTTTCTGAAACAATGCTTTTAAGAATTTCCCTTAATACAGCAGTGCTGATGTTGAATTCTCTGTTTTCCTTTGACTGAAAATATCTTTATGTCACCTTCATTCCTGGAGGGTATTTTATTTAATACAGAATTCTAGAGGGTTGCTATTTTCTTTCAGGACTCTGAAGACATAATTGCATTGTCTTCTGACTGCCTCTTTGCTGTCTGAGAAGTCAGCTCCCAATATAATATTTGATGTTTTGAGAGTGAGCTGTTGTTTCTTCAACTTTTGCTTTCTTTTATTATTATTTTTAAGCAACTTACTATGTTTTTCTTTCTTTTCTTCCTTTCCTCCTCACTTCTTTCATTCTTCCCTCCCTCCCTGATTTCTTATTTTCCAATCTTTAACTCTTCCCTATTTCATTCCTGATATTCCATTTATCTTTCATCTTTATTAAATATCTTGCCAATTATGCATAAACTAATGCTTAATATACTCATTATATACTTAATTTTGCTTTATTTTTCAGTTCTGGGATTTTATTTATTTATTTGTTTATTTTTGTTATAGTTATCACTTCTATGTCAGGTTTTATATCTTGTTTTTATTTACTTAAACACATTAAAAATAGTTATTTTAAGGTTTGTGTGTGATAACTTCATTATCTGGATCCCTTGTTAATCTGTTATTTAATGTGTTGTTTTCTTAATTTTTGATAGGAAAGTATTGTTTTCATTTATTCCTGATTTTTTTGGTCATATACATTATTAATGAAAAATTCAAGAAATAACTTGAGGCCTAGAATGATATTATCTTTCTCTAGAAATAATTTATTATTGTTATTTGCTGGTGGCTACAAGCACTATCCAACATTCTCGGATGACCTTAAACCACTTATAGAATTTGAAATAATTTGAAAATAGGCATCAGTCCCTGGAAGGGAGTGGGGGGTGCGGGACTAATGTAATATTAACTTAGACCTAGTTTGTAGATTTTTGGAATCCTCATCCAAAACATGCCAGTTTTTCTATAGTTCTCCTTCCTTCTCAAGCTCTAAATTACAAGATTTGTACCCTGAATTACAAGGTTTTTTTTTTTTTTTTGTAATAGCATAAGGCTATCAAATTAATGTTATTGAACTTCTCACCTGCTTCTCCAAGAATAGGCAGATGCTTGTAGGTAGAACTGCCTCAAAGGTCTATCTCAACCAGATCTTTTCTCTGTAACTTTTAATTAACCTGTTAACTCTGCAATACCTTTAAGCATTTTTTTAAGTCCATCTATTCTATTATTCTCAGTAGGGGTTATATAAAAAAAACACTATTATCATTTCATAGTGTGATTTAACATTAGGTTACTCTGTGAAACAGACTACTCTAATATTATAGTGTGTTTTAACATCTGGAGGAGCAAACAATTAATTTTTTCCCCCAAATCTTTTATGGTATAGATTGATAGTTCTTTCTAATTGCAGACTGAAGATGGGTTCATAGTTATGGATTTTGAGCTTGAGTTTTAATTCTGTCATTTGCAGACTATGTAACTTTGGGCAAGCTCCTTAATTTCTATGAGCCTTAGTTGCCTCATTTGTATAACGGAGGCAATAATATCTACAAAGAGTCATTGTGAAACATAATGATTTATTATGTAAAAATGTTTGCAACAGTGTTTGGGATGTAATAGTTTTTCGCAGATCAAGAATTGTTATTAATTAATAGTGAACAAAGAGCTATAATTAAAATTAAACCATTATTGAGTACAACTATTATACCAGGCAGTGGGCTTTATTCTGGAGATAAAACAAAACATTGAGGCAAAGAGGTAAATACACAAACATGAACAAAAAGATAGATTAATAAGTACTGTGAGATATATTGGGTCCAATGTGTGAATAGATGAGTGCTTACTTATCGTCATGATGTGGTATCATGGAAGAGGGATATGAACATGTAAATCTTAAAAAATAAGTAAGAGTTATTCAAATGAACAGGGAGAATGTAAAAGCAACCTGAACAAGGCAGAAAAAGTAGTATGATTTTCATCTAAGAGTTGAAAGAGAATATGTTATGTTTGGGTCTAAAAACGAATAATGAAAATAGTTTTCATTCATTGAAAACCTATGTGTCAGGTATTGTTTTAAATATTTTGCATACATTATCTCATTTAACTGTCATAAAACTTTGAGGTAGATGTATTCTGATAAAAACCTAAAGCTTTAAGTGACCAAATAATTTGCCCAAGTTTGCAAAACTAATACATGCTTAACCCAGGATTCAATCATAAATTGTTCCAAGTCCAGAATCCACACTTTAAATATTTAATCCATGGCCTCTACATTGAAAATGTTAGACATTGACACTTGCAAAGCACTCAGTAGATATCCGGATATTGCCTCAAATTAGATACTGCTTATGGTGGACCTGGCTGTGTCTGGGAGCCGTAATTATTTTACGTCTACAGAGGAATGTGAAGGTGGGAAAAATGTAAGTTGAGTGATTTGTGAATGACAATTTATATGATGGGATTCTATTAAAATGAATATACTTACATGTATGAAAAATATCAGTTATAAATACTTGATAATATACTCTATATATAAGCTTAATAAATGATTTTCTGGGCTGCAACTTGAATGCAGAAAAAGTTTACTGCAGGCAAATTTTAATAAAATAATTCTAGCCCTTCTATTTGGGATTATTGGTCAGATTCCTTGACTTTGATATGTCTTAAATGTGGATGATGTCTGAGAATGTAATGTCACATTCTGTTTTCCATCTCTTGTCCATCTCTTATTCAGATCTCAGAATTAAATCTTTGTTTCTTTTTCGAATTCTGAAGCATTGTCAGCTTGGCAAGGGTTATATTGATCTCTACAATTGAAGAGACTTCATATCAATTAACAGTACTAACACGTAAAGGTCATAAATGGTTCTAAAATTTTAATACTTGTTTCTTAGCCTATTCAAGAATATTTAAAGGATTTACAAATTGAGAAAGGTATAATTCTTTAAGTCAGGGGGATCAAAATATAGAAAGAACTTAAATTGTAAATTACCTTAACTAATACAAATTAATGAATACAAACTAACCATTGCCACAAGAGTAGTGTGGTGTGTATTTGTCATAGAGCATCTTTTTGGATTTGCTGGAAAGTTATTCAGCAAATCAAAAAATCTTGGCCAATTTGAAGAAGCTATTTATTTTTATGGGAGGTGCTTTTCTCCAAAATTTTACCATATTTCTCAAGTAACCAAAAAGTCTTGGTGACTGATCCACCTTAATTTTAAATTTACTAAAACCTAGAGCATCAGGACTGATACTGTCTTCTTGCCAGCATTTCAACACAAGTGAATGTTTCTCCTTCACTGTTTTAGACTCAGCCTCCAATTCACCATGCAATATGTCATAAAGCTGCTGAAGCCACCATGTTTCTGCCATTTGATATGTATGGCCTATTCTGAGACATCTTAAGAACTGGACACCACTACATCTTACACCTGGACACAGCCTTGTATTCCTTCACCTCTCCTACTTCCTCTTTTCTCCTCTCCTTATTTTTTCTACTTCTATTCCTGTTCGTCCATGTTTTGAAACATTGCAATATGATATTCAGTGTCATAAGCACTTTATTTACATTATCTATTTTAATTTTTGCACAAGCTTATGAAATTAATGATATTACCATCCATGGTACATGTAAAATAACTATTTATAGGGCTTTCTCTACAACTACAAAGCAGCCCCAGATCCTTAATATAAACCGTGTTCTATTTGATGGCAAGCTCACTTTACAAACCACTATAGTACACTGTTTTTACTATCATTACTATCATTTCCCTAAAATATAGCCCATTCCTTTACGTTTTCACCATCATCAGCATTGATCTCTATCAATTTTCTACTATTGGTCTCTTCAGCACGCTATCATTCTGTATCGGCCAGACACTCATGTCATATCATCATAAAGTATCATGTAGATTCAACACCTTTCATTGCTTCTTTTGTGACTTTAAGATTTTACCAATAGCCAAATCACACCATGGTGCAACAGATATGTGTTACTCTATGAATTACTTTGAAGGCACCCACTCTAACACCTTGTATGACCCTTTCTGGTTATTTTATTTTACTTTTTGTCCATCAAAGCCCAAATAGAGACCATTCTGTCCATTGCAGGAGGTATTATAATTTAGCATCTGTTTGAATGACAAAAGGTAAAGGAAAGCTTGTGGTCATATTCATAGTGTCCACAAAGCTTTATTTAAGTTTTTTGCGATGCTCAGAAAATGTAGAGTTTGGTGGTACAGACCCTATACATCTGAAGTGCAGCCATCTTCCCATGTGACCATTCTGCTTTTGACTAGGTTCTCTATTAAGCCTTTTCTTTAACCTCAGTGACTTCTATAGGAAGCATCATGAAATATAAAGAACAAATATGCTGGGATATGAAAAGCCTGGATTTGTATTCAACATATCACACACAGTCATGTAGGTGTAAACTTGAAAAATTATCTTCTTTGATGTCACTTTTCTATAAAAAGAAGCAATAGCAGTCATCTCATAATGTTATCTAGACATTCATATTAAATATCTACATGAAAAGTTATGAAAAAGGGTTTGTCACATACTGGACATTCATATTTACTTCTTGTCTTTTCTTTCTTTCTCTCACTTTCTAACGTCGAAATACAAATGACTTAACCCCAATTTCAAAGTCTTTTTTTTTTATCAGAGAATTTAGAACATTTTCCCAAACCTCCACCATTGCCATAACTTTACTATTCTTACAAAAGCATATTTGTATAGACCTTCTAAATCAAGAAAATTCATTGACTTATCTGAGTTTAACTAGCTTGTAAGTATGCTTACAGATTACTGCCTTTTATTTCTCTGTTTTCTCAGTGTTTAGCATTTTGCTTAGTAGGTCACTAAGCACTCAATATTAGAGGATTATTCATTGACACACCAAAAACATGTGCCCCATCACACCTTCCCTGATCATATTTAAGGTCCTCGCTTATTCAGGCCTTTTTCATTATTACCAATAACTATGACAACAGTTACAACCATAATAATAATAATAGTACTTAAATTGATAAACTAATTTTCAGTTTGTAGGGCTACTTTCCAATATATTGTTTCACTAAATCATAATGGCAGTTTGAGGTGCATATAATTAACAAGCACAAAATTTTATATTAGAGTTTTTATGCTTTTAATTGTGATTGTTATTGATTCTGCTTGTATTCTCTTTGTTGTTGTTGTTTTTCTTTGTTACGGACATTAATTTGTGATTTCACAAATTCTCTGAGTGGCAAAGTTCACAAGCTATTGCAAGGGGATAGTAATAAAATCTAGGTCTTCTGTGTTTGAATTCAATTCTGTTTCTAATACATGTTGCATCTCTTGAATTTTCAACTCTCGGGCCAAATTAGAACACTTTTGTATATAAATTTACATGTCATTTTTAGAGACTCTGGATTTCCTCGGAGGCTATACCTATCAAGAATATCATATAATCACAACCAAGAGCTTCATTGCCGTACATTTCTTTATAATTTATTTTGATTGCTTTATAAAGCCATTGCTATATTCCTATACTAATGCATTAACTAATTCAACAAGAATTTTTGAGGTACTATGTCTTTACTTGTCCCTGTATTCCCACTGTACCCCATTGCCCAGCAAATTCTGAGACTATATCCTAAATCATCTTATAGATTTTCTTATTGATATCTCGAGAGATACATATTGTTGTCCATTCATCTTCCCTGTGCCCAAATTTATTATGAAGCCTTCACTTCTGAATCTTATAAATATATTTAATAAATTATGATTTTTAAAATAATTTATATATCTAAAAAACCAAGGCCCAAACAAGACAAGGGATCAACTCATCTTATCTGCATATTAATTTTCAAAATGAGGTAAGTAAAATACAGTAGTATAACACTATTCCAAATGAGGAAAGATTCAACATAATCAAGAGATATTTTTAATTGAAAAGATTTTGTTAAGAACTTGCATTTTCCAATTCATAATCTAGTATTTCTATTTTTAACTAGAACCTATATGCTGCGTACAAACACCCCCAAAACATCTTTTACCTGGTAGAATGAAATTCACATAACATAGAAAATGGAGGAGATAATAAAAGATCTTCATTCTGTAGAAAGAAGCTGCTGAAAGATTTGGTAACACAAGCTCGAGACTAGAACACTTTCCAAAAGCCAAGAGACATTTACTATTTATAGTTTTCTAATGAAAGAAGGACTGTTTATCCGGAAATTGTTTTATTTTTGTGTACTTAACTCTGCTCCATTGACTAGGGCTGTGGGCAGAATTACCCAAATTGAAAACACTTAAAATTAATTGAGCTTTATGTAGAAGATAGCTGTAACATGGTATCCTTCTGTCAATGGTGATCAATTAAACATCAACACACAAGATATATATTAAAACAATGCAGAAAAAAAAAAAAACATCAACACAAAGGAGCATGCATGGGGGTAGTTCACAAGAAATATTAATTTACCATTTTAGATGTAAAGCAACTGATCATTAGCACGTCAGTTAAACTCCTGGTTGCTTTTCAGAATATATTCTAGTAACGAATCTGGTGCATAAATTAATCAATATGTCCATATATCCCAAATCTTCACTTATATAGCCAGTAATTCCATTAGTTTTCCCAAATTATTCATTTACCAAAGTACAGATATTAAGCTTCACTTTTGTCACTAAATTCTATCACCTTTTTTCAGATGCAATTTGAATATTTATGGAGTTTTGCTTTGTCAAAGAAAAGTCCAAATTAGTCTTCATTTACTTTAAATTTTCACCACAGTAATGTATGCCCGCAATAAATATTGGGGGGAAAAAACCTTGTAAGAATTGAAATAATTTCTCTCTATTTCCCTATTTTCAAGTTTTCTGGTTACTATTAACATTAGAATATACTTATTGACTCTATATTTTGTTTTTGCTTGATAACCAGAGTATATATTTTGGTTTCCAATATAAGAAATGTAGATTTAGATCACTTACACTCTCTCCTGTGTTTTCCTTAAACATTTGAAAGTTATGTTAATTTTTGAAAATTTCTGTAACTTATCTTCTAGCTTTTAAGTACATCTATCTTATTTCCCACCCACTTGTCTTGATATTTCATATAAATGCAATAATAAAATATGTGACTATTTGTGACTGGCTACTTTCACTTACTATAATATTTTCGATGTTTATCTATATTGTAACATGAATCAATACTTCATTACATTTTACTGCTCAATAATATTATATTGTATTGATATGCCACATAATGTTTCTCAGTCATCAGTTAATGGAAATTTGTGTTGTTTTCACCTTTTGGCTATTATGAATAATGCTGCTATGAACATTTTTTGTACAAATTTTTGCATTGACCTATGTTTTCTTTTCTTCTGCACATGTGCCTAAGTGTGGGATTGCAGAGTCAAAAGAAAACTACATTCTTTACTTTTTCAGGAACTGTTGTACTGTTTTCTAAAGTACTTCTACCAATTTACATTCTTACCAGCAGTGTATGAAAATTCCAATTTCTTCATAGCTTCAACAATATTTACTAATGTCTGTCGTTTTAATTATAGCCCTCCTAGTGGGTGGGAAGTGGTAACTCATTGTGGTATTGATTTGTACTTCCTTGGTGGTAATTGAGGGTAAACATCTTTCTTTGTGTTTGTTGAATATTTGTACGCATATATATTCTTTGGAGAAATATATACCTAAGTCCTTTGTCTATTTTATAATTGGGTTATGTGGCTTTTATTATTAAGTAGTAGATATTCATTATATATTCACAGCTACCATGGTTGGGAGGCTGTTAATTTTCAAGGCTACTGGAGAGATTGGTGGGGGGGAAGGGTATTGGACAGTACTAGTGCAAAACTAGCTGTTTTTGCTGAAATTCAGCATTTTTTTCTGGAATAAATTATCTTTGGATTTTTGCAAGAATATGGTTAATTTGCAGAGGTCTTAAAAAGTTAATTTTCGTAATTTCTTTCCAGTTTTTTATTGCTTTATGAAACAGCAGATATTTGGAGTTTTTTACTTCACCATTTCAGAAGTCCTGCCTATGATTCATTATGTATTATTTCTTTTTTTTTCTCTTAACTTTTGTAGTTTGGAAATTATACACACTTCTGGTTAATATTCTTGTGCAACGAACTATCCAGAAACTTGACTGCTTAAAGCAAAATCCATTTTACTATGCTCATCGATTCTGTGGGTCAAAAAGAACACAAAACAGAGTGGGAATGGGTTGTCTCTTTTCTTTGTCTGGGACCTCATCTGCAATAACACGAAGATTGGGAATGAACTCTCATTGGGTAGCGGCTGCTTCTTACCCTCCTTTGGGGAGTCTAATTGTGCTTAACATACTTTAAATGTTATCCTTTGGGATTTAGACCTTTTATCCCCTCTCAATCTGTAGTCTTTCATTGGGTGATTTTATCTCATTGCTTCAGAATGGCTCCTCAAATCTATATTTGAAACACATTTTTCTTTGCTGTGCTTCATTCAGGTGAAGCACAGCAAATATATACAGCAGAGAAGTCTAAATTCAACATGTCCTAAATGTTCCTTTCAAATCTGTACCTCTTATTGTATTTTCTAATGAATGCTTGTGTTGTTTAGCATTTTTTTTTTCAAGTAAGGAAACTAAACTTGGAATTATCCTTCCCTCTTATACCCCTAATTCACCAAACTTATTTCATTTTCTCTAAATCAGAACTCTGACTTAAGTTTTTATATTGTCCAGATCTCTGCTTTAGCTATAGGTTAAAATAATAATAATAATAATAATAATAATAATAATAATAATAATCACAATCACACACTCAGTGGACAGTTTATATTCTGAATATTAAGCATTTACTATTTACTGATGGGAAGCTTTATAATGCATAAGAAAATTTATGTTAACACTAATTCAGTATTATGATAGAATTAATGTGGAAAACTGGAAACACAATGAATTCATTGAAAACAGGGACAAGTACAAAAACATTAAGTGTTATATTATGAGATGAAAGAGTTAAGTAAAATTCTTAAGGACCAAGAGAGAAGACTCTTGGATTGGCTACCTATGTTCAGAATTGATTATGGTAATTATTAATACCTCTGGATAGTAGAATTACAAATGACTTTCTTTTTGGACATTTCTATATTCTTCCAAGTTTTCTTATTATTTTATCATTAGAAAAAAAAAACAAAACAACTTTTAAAATGTTTTTAATTTGCTTTTTTTCATCACATTTTTCTCCCTGTTAAGTTTTGTTTGATTGATCTTTCTCACATTATCAATACTCTTGTTATGTGATTAGGATGTATATAAATTTGTGTCCAAGATCCAAACACATTTTTGCTGAAACTATAGAAAGATATCATAAACCATGATTGATAGTTGATACCTACAAGGTCATATGAAAATAACTAGGCTACAGCATAAGGCAAATAAATAGGTCAGAAGTAGAGGGAGTTACTAAGGATGGAGGGTATTTGTCATGTGGATAGAAGACAACTGTTACAATGTTTTGTGCACCTGAAACTAATAAAAAAAAATTATACAAAGCAAACTCAATAAAAAAAGAAGAGAACTTCTGCCAATTTAATAAAGGCTATTTATTACTCTTCTTTATTTCTCCTGTACTAACTCAACATTGAACTCACTAGCACCCATGATATAGTTGTGTAATTCAGAAGGCTAGAGGACACTCATATGAAAATAGATTTATAGAAAGTAGAAAGTTCTTTTTTTATTAGCAATATTAGTTCAATGTAGTGTTGTATAATGTAGTAGAATTGTAATTTACATCTTTATATCCTTCAGTCGTGCTGTATTTAGTGATTGGCTTTAGGTATTCCCGTATAACACAGCAGGGCTCAACATTGCAGTAATTGTATACATATTCCCACGCATTACATGAAGTCTTGCAAGCACCACGAACAAGATAACATTCTGATATCCTCTGTGTAATTTCTCTTGTTTTTTCTCTTATTCTTCTCTGTAAAACTAGGAAAAAGTAGCAATGGTTATAAATCCATGTTTAATCCCCTTGAGTAGGTAAATGGATAGATGATGTAGCTAGATGATAGATAGATAATAGATAGATGAGTAAATAAAGTTTTTTAAACTATAGACTTAAATCATTTTGTTTCTGAAATCACGCCTTAGCAACTGCATTAAAAAATGGGATTTATCTCCTATAAATTGGTATACTATATATACTTATTTATCCAACATTTCCTTTGTCTCTAGCATTTTTTTTGTAAATACAATATCCTTAAATATCTAATCTGTGAATGCTTCCTCAAGAGTAAAGAGAAAAGGATGTGAAAAAAATAATCTCTATATTTTGCGTTCTAAATAGCCATCTACCTTCAACACCTGTTTCACCCACCGCAAATTACTGGGATAGTTATAGAAAGCTTAAATTGAGAACAGCTAAAATTTCAGTTCATTATATTGCATTTAGAAAGAGAAGGCACTAGGAAGGATGTAAGGATTCATAGTTTCATCAAACAAAACAACAAACAGATTTAATTTTACACCTTGGGAATCCCCCCCCCCCCGCCCCATTATCTTCTCAACTATCAGTTCCACTCATTTCTTCTTCCATGCAAAATAGAGTGAATTGTATCATGTGTTCATATGGCATCTCCTAACAATAATTTACTTGTTTTATTTTTCCAGAGTAGAGCATTTATTAAAAAACAAAAACAAACAAACAAAAAACACATTTTGCCCCTCCTTCTTTTTCGATGTTAACAAGCATTACCTGATGGACCACAAGACACAGTGAAGACAAAGGTCAGGAAAATAGAAAGCATCTTCATGCTGATATAGTTACTTGAGTGAAGTTATTTGAGGCAGAGCTCAAAATATCTGGGTTGTGCTATTCTTGGCTAAAAGAAAGATGAATTCTTCTTTTTATAGCATTCTTGGGGTTATTACTAATCTGATTAATGCCGCCTTTCAAGATTGAGAACATATTCATGTAAGTATTGTGAAATAGCAGCAAGCAGATTAGAGGATTTGGTTCTGTTATGACCTCAATGAGCCAAATGTGAACTCATTTTCAGTTATATAAGCAAATAATGGGGTTAAAGTCTTCTTCTTTAACTGAAAGCACATAATCAGCATCCTCACCGTTTTTTGGCCGGATGCTTTTTCGAGCATTCAATACGTGCCATGCAGTGTTCTAAGCACTTTAGATAGATTAACTAGTTTAGTCCACATGACAATTTCTATGACAGAAAGTGCTTATTTCTCATTTGAGGAAACTTTGGCACAGATGGATTTTATGTTTGCTTCAAATCTTACATGTAGTGATTGGTAGAGTTGAGATAAACTTGAATGTAATGAGGTGCCACAGCTCATATTCTCAACCTCCCCTTTCTTCACTCTTTTAACTGAGTAATGGGTGTTTATAGTACAAAGTTATTTTCTGTACATACACATGGCCTGAGCCAGACACTGTTTCTGGAACTCAATTTTTTTACAAACAGAAAATATTTCTAGAACACAGTTCTAGTGCTGTTATACTGGAAATGTTCACAGTTATGCTCTAAGAATAATCAGTATAATTCTTACATACCATGTAATGACTCAGTAGTAGGATTACATCATTCATAAGGGAAGACAGCATGTTAAAAGTTGATAAAGCAACGGATTTAGAAAACTGATCTGGAGTTCTGACTCCTTTGTTTAATAGTTTTATATTTGGAATAAATATTCACTAACTGAGCCTCATGATTTTCTCCTTAAAGGCTGGGTGGGTAGGACTAGTCATACTTAGAGTTTTATGGTAAAGACTAAATAACATGTGAAAAATAATTGATAAGTAATTAACGCAGAAACATAGACAGTTTGGCTATGTGTGAAAATCTGAAAAGATGTATCCTTACAACTTAATGATTTATGTTCTAACTCCCTCTGTGATTGAGGGAAAACAATTTATAAAGGTAATCTGTAATGAGTTTTAAAAGCAGGAATCTTGTCTTCCTGTTACTTCTCCATTCCTTATTTAAAACTCATTACTTATTTAAAAGTTGCCGATATATTTATAGCCAAACCATTGGAAAATCTATTTTCTCAATATCATCTTTCTAAAAACACCAAAAAAACCCCTTACAAAAAGAAAACCTTTAAACAGCTGGAAAGTTAATAAGACCTATTGTATGTAAACATAGCAAAATAGAAAGTATGAAACATACAACAGAAAATTAAAGGGCATTATAGTGACGGCATGGATTAGAAGATGGCCTAGGACAAAGAGCTTATTTTTGTTTCATTGAAGCTGTGTCCATTTCATCTAACACAAGACACTCCTATCAAGTTGGGATTCCTATCAGCTAAATTCAGAAAATGCATGGTCTTTTCCTTCTTTGCTTAAATGTGAAGTTGGGACTAGTGAGATCTGAATCACACAGAACAAACATAAGTGACTACATCTCAATTTTCCCAAGGAAGGAACATAAGTAGAACCAAAATGGATGCATAGAAGAGAAGTTAATTTATTGATTTATTTCTTAAAACGGATATTTCAAGGCTTAATTTGTTGAAATCCAGATTATAGATTTCTATTAATAACCACACCCCCAGTGGGAAAGGCAGGAAAAAAAATGTGGAAAAGAGAATATAAATGAATGACTAAAGAAAAAAAGAAAAGGTACAGAGGAATTTTTTAAAAGTATATGAACCAAATGTTAAGATGAGTAAGCTCTCGTGTTTCTATTTACTTGAGTCGGGACTTTGGATTTTTTGATGAAATCTGCTTTGATTTTCTTATTATGAAGTTAGATGATCATAGCTAATAATTTTACAGCTCTGAACTGCAAAGAAGGACTTTGGAGTTGTAAATTCTTGGTGATGGGCTGAGTACATCTACCAAGGGAACTTTTCCATGTTAGGGAGAGAGATGGTAAAAAGAAAATACCAAATGCAATGCTATTCTTTTACAAGAGTTGCCAATAAAAACTTGATACTTTCTACCACTTTTCTGCATATAGTCTTGGTTTATTGGTCTGAGACTGGGTGTTAGCATTCAAACACCTGGAATAAGAGTCTAGGACATTATCATTGTTTTGCATTGCAAAACCGTGATGCCATTTCCATTCTTTGTTCTACACTACCAGACACCAGGCATTATATCAACCCTCTCTTCCACCCTGCCCCTCCAAAAAAATGTTGTCTATTTCAATTCACTAATGGCTGTCTAGCTTTCAGATTAAAGATTAAGAATCCAGTATAGGACTAATTTTACCTACCTGTGATAAATTGTTTGTTACTTTTGGAAATTTTCAAATTGGTAGAAAGAATAAAACTTTTTACAAATGGACAATGAAGATTAAATTACTAACAGAACAAAAGATTACATAAATGTCAATGGCTGGATCTTCTGCAACAATTTCTAATTCTTTCCATTACAAAAGGCTCTTAGGCAAGCTCCAATAATTATTGATGGCTCATACATTTAGAAGCCACGAGTCTGAGAGGTTCAGCCTCTCTGCCATGCCTGATCCTCTGTACTTTAATAATACCTTTTACATACTTACAATGGGCAAAGCACTATTCTATGCATGAGGCGTGATCAGAACCTATGGTGAATGTTTAAATTAAAAAAAGAAATATTACAGTAAAAGACACATTGCAATTAACCTCCCTCAAAATAGTTCCCTCGCTTCTAACACAAATATGCCATCATTCTTGCCACTTTCTGAAGCAGTTTTGGAAGTCCTTTTTCGTGAGTGTCTTTAGTTGCACTGTCATGGTTGCTTCAATGTCCTGAATTGATTCCTCAAGGTCCTGAATAGATTCAAAACGTTTACCTTTCATGGTCATTTTGACTTTGAGGAGGAGCCAGAAGTCACATGGTGCCAGATCCTGTGAATAAGGTGGATGAGTACATGCCATCATGTTTTTATTTGACAGAAATTGCCATATACCAGAAGCGATGTGTGACATGGAACCTTTCCTAATCTTTCCTAATCTTTTCTAATTGTATGTTTTCTAATCCAGCGAGAATCTTCCTTGACATTCTAAGGTATAGAGGAGACTGTTGCATATTGTGTATTCACAGTGAGGATAAGTCAGAAACAATTTCTATGCAGAACTTTGGCGCAACTAGTTGCTCTTGTTCTATATCAAGCCATAAATGGGTGTTAAAGGCAATGATGTGAATCTTAGATTTTAAACCAACCTTAAAGATAACTATTAGAATGTATTATCTGGTGGGAAAATGTTGCGCAATATCTATTGATTTGTGTGCTTTGTCTTGATTTTGGTCTTGACAAATTACAGTTTACCAAGTGTATTTTTTGTATGATCCTATTACTTATGATCATCTTCTTTTTTTGTAAAAAAAAAAAAATTACACATGAAAGAATTGAACTTGTGCAACTGGTTTATAGTCATACTACACTGTTATTGCAGTGTGAAACTTACCTGCCTAACAATACTACTACTACCACTACTACTACTTTTATAATAATAATAATTTAAAATAATAACAATGCATATGTTTACCTAAGTTACTTAATTCCAGCAATTACCTTGTTCATTGTCTAAAAAGATGTCTATCTGCTACAATTTCAAATGTCTTGAACTCCGAGCTATAGATTTTGGGAGCAAGTAAAGGATAAGTAGTAGAAAAAAAGAAGTGAGGGTGAAGGAGAGAGGCAGTGAAATGTATAGATTAATAAATGGTGAGAAAGCCAATATAAATGAAAGCTATAGAAAAGTAGGCGGGGCCCATTCCAATTTTACCTTTTTATTATATACAGTGATTTAGAAATATTAATCTGTGAATATCTCCATTAACCCTTGTTTAGTAGATGCTTAAGCAATACTTATTTAATGAAAATATACTATATTCTTGTTACTGAACCATCACCTAATATCTTTGTTTGCTAGACCATCACTTAAATTGGTGGTTTGTAGAAAGATGGCATTCTGTAACTATTAGAATACATTTATTACCTTTCAGTATTATATATCAGTGAGCCATATCAGTCTAAGTAAATTAATGTGATGATCAAAGTATTATCTTTTAATTTTCAAAAGAGTATTGATTTTCTACAGTGATACTTGTTATTATTTGCTTCCTTCTCTTACTTCTGAGTGCATACTAAGTTATAGGTTATTAATTCAGTAGTCATTAAACATGTTTTGCATATGATCCCCTTTGTGTGTCAATTAAAATTTTACTCAGATGAAGACTCATATCCTCACTGAATACAAATTACTTCAAGCTCATCCAACTTTAAACTTCTCATTCTTCAGAAGGTTTTCAGCTGTGTGTGTGTGTGTGGGGGGGGGGTGTTTCTGAGAGAGAGAGAGTAAAAAAAAAGATATATTATATTTAGGCCTCATTATCAAGCATTTCAATCACACTACTTCTTTCAAGTTGAGGTCCTTTACTCTTTAGCCAGAATCATAGCTTATTTTTTTAGTGTTATTCTAGTCTCTACCATTCATTTGTCATCTTACCAGAGATGATTCTGAAGGTTTCTTTGGTCTGTTTTTATTGTTTGGTTTTACTATTCTAATTATGGTAACCCTTGCTTTATTAAAATATATTTTTTTGGTGTTTCTCACTTGTATTTATTTGAAATTAGCTTGGTTCATTATTAGCTTATTTTATTATTTATTCAGATAGTTTGATATACTAATTATTATTATTACTACTATTGCTATTATTATTTACTGCCACATCTCACTAAATGTCTAAACTCCATGAGGGCAGGAATTTTCACAGTTTTACACTGATGCCTCCGGCAGAACAGGCATTTAACACATATCTACTGAATGGAGATTGAAATAAAGTTATAGGAGCAATTGCTTCATCTGTCATTTACCTAGAAAATTCTGAAAATGGAACTTCTGAGAAAGTGAATGTCAAAACACACCATTCGGTTTTTAATTCTAAGGGATCAGAGATCAATTATATAAAGACTTGTTATCTCCCTTATTATAATACCCTCTAGGTCCACCCACATTTGTCGCAAATGGTTATGATTTCATTCTTTTTCATGGCTGAGTAGTATTCCATGAGGGTACCATGCTAAGTGAAATAAGTCAGTCAGAGAATGACAGATACCATACGATTCACTTATATGTGGAATCTAAAAAAAACAAAAAAAAAGTGAACAAAAGAAACAGAAGCAAACTCATAGATGCAGAAAACAAGCCCAGGAAAACATGAATACTCCTGGAAGGGTATATATCCAAGCCCTCTTTTCAGGCAGTGTAATATTGTGAACAGACTGACCTGAGTGTGAGAATGCCACTTGACTCCTTTCTAGCCATGTGGACCTTGGGAAAATGTGTTTCCATGCTAGTCTCAGCTTTCCTAGAGGTACTGGGAATAAAATTAGCCATTTTGTACAGATGATGTGAAAATTAAATGATGCAAGGTGAGTACTTGCCCCAACCTAAACTGAGGCTTCTTCCCTTCAGTTTCCTCCCCTCTACATTTTACTATGCGTAATGTTACATAAGCCACTGTTCTACCAGGGAATTGCACTCCATGAAATTCCACATGCTTCATGAGTCAGAAGACCACCTATGGAAAAAAAAAAAAAACTATGTGATGTGATACGGTATGGTATAATATATTATAAAATGTATGTGTATAAATACATACATATTTGCGTGTGAATATGTATGTATATATGTTGACAGAAATGTACTTAGAGATGGAAAAGAAGGCAAAAGTGAAAAGTAGGAATAAAACAATAAAAAAATTAAATTAACGAAATCTGAGAATATGTATCTATATGCGTATTTTTCATACTCTTGATAGAAATATGCCCTTCAATGACGTTCACAAGAGAAGCCCAATTTTTCTTCACTTCTCCATTGTACAAAGGCCCTACTTCAAAGTCCCTATTTTTTAAAAAATTATCATAATCCATAGTACGTCTGAGAAAATAGCTTCTAAGATAAGGTCACACAGGTAAGAATTTATTTTCAGAGGTAAAATCAAACTAAAGAATATAGAGAGCTGTCAATTGCATGCTCACATCCCTTTGAAACTGGACCACAGACTTTCAGAAATGAAGAAACAGATTTATAAAATAATTCCAAAGTCCATTTAACACAGTTCCCAACTTCTCATTATCCACACTTTTGACAAATCACCTCCATTTGATACCCCTTGATTAGACTGACTGATTTTAGGATACAGGATAATCCTATGCTGACATTAGAAAAACAGTGGAGTTGAACCTTAAGCATGTTTTTACTATCTAAGTGATCTTTATGAGATCCATTTTCCTTATCTATAAGATGGTGCTTTTAATTTCAAACTTACTGGGCTGTACTGCATATTGAATGAGATAATGCACGAACTTAATGAAGGTACACATTAGTAACTTTAAAAATTATTTAGCTCTTACTATGTGTTGTCACATTCAAGACTCTAGAATACAGCAGTAGGCAAGATAACATAGTCACAGTCATGCTTGGAGCTTAATTTTCACATATGAATTGCTCTTCATAAAATGTCATAGAATGTTAGAAAAGAGAGAGACTATCAAGAAAGGCATTGTGATAAGTGATGAAGGATGAATTATACTATGCTGAGATGAGAGTGGCCAACAAAGGGTGTCTCATGCAGAAAGACATAGTTAAATATTCCTGAGAGAACAACACGTGTGAGGAACAAAAAGCCGAGCAGTGATCTAACACTTAGTGGTGGGGGGAGGTCAGGGTGCAGCAAGGATTCCATCTCATCAGGCTTTTCAGGCCATGATGAGGTGATGGATTTTATTAGCTACTTGATAAAAGCCATTTGAGAGTTAATGAATTCACTCTTGCTCCTGGTAGAACTATTTAGAAGAGAGTAGGAGCAGAATCAAGGAAGGAGGTAATTTCAGAAACTTCTGGTCTATGAGGAAAGAGATGGAGGCTTAGATAAGGTGTCTCTCTGAGCTGCCAGTTTTGTTCTCCTCACTTTTTACTCTCCCCCGGTTTTACTCAGTTCTCTTCACTTTGAACCTGCCTAAACTCCTACCTCTCAATTCTGACTGCACATGAGGAGAGCCTGTCACTGAATTCTGATCCATTGTCGGATCATTGATCATTGATATGTATCTGTCCTCTCCTCCCCTCTTCAGGTCAGTCTCAGGTTGGACTCTCTGTGCTTTCTTAAGGAACAATCTGATAATATGACATGCTGAGCCATGTGGGAGTTTAGAGCAGAGGGTTTTTCTTTTATCTCATAACACAGGTGCACTTTAGAGAATATTCAACATCCCCCAATAATGTTATCATCGAATGCACAGAAAAATGAAACAGAAACTCAACAGGGGAGATTTCAGGTTAGTTGAGAGATGAGAATAAATGTTTGAGAAAGGAGAGGGGGAGAAGAAAAAGAGGGAGGGCAGGAAAAAAGATATAACATCAATTAGTAGATGGATGTATTGCTAAAACAGTGTTTTTTGAACTGTAATGTACATATGAATCACCGAGGTTCTTATTAAAATGTAGATTCTTACTTATTGGATGTGGGACAGGGCAAAAATGCCCCATTTCTTACAAGTTGTCTTGTGGCATAAATGCTCTGGTATGTGGAGCTCTCTATTGGGGCCCTAGAGGACATCATCTAAGCCATCAGAGTTGTTCTATGGGTCCTCTCAACCATGTCATGAGAGATGGTTGAGAGAGAGAGAAGGAGATCCGCCAAGAGTGTGGTGATAACAATAGATTATAGGTGCGTTTTTGCAATCACAATTATTCTTCGACCCATCATCAATACATGTTTTTGTTGTGGTGGAAGTCGGTATAAAGGGATGGAATATAAACATGGCTATTGGTTACACAGTTTTCAGGAAAATGAAATTCTCCAGTTAATCTCTCTTCCAGTCAGTGAAATAAGTAGCAGGATAGATGGAGAAATAACAAGAATCAATTAAGAATGATACAGATATCTTCAGCATTTTATCCTTATAAGATGCAAAGAAAAACACTTTAAAAATGTGTATTAAGGAAGAGATGTTACCAGTAAAAATAATGCAGTGAGGTAAATTTAGGTTTATATTTTAGTTAGAGTTAAAGGTATAAAAAGATAAAAAATTACTGTTTTGCCCATAATCTCAGGGCTGGCAGCCACTGCTTCCAAACTCTTTCAGTCTTGTTCTTCATCACAAGTTTAGCCCTGTCCTGCTGAATTAATCCTGGATTCTTTATTTTCACTACTTCACCAGCTCTGTATTTGCTTGGATTATGCCTAATAATCTGGACAGAACTTCAAGAATGCACTTCTATAGCTTTCAAGGAGAAATTCCAATAAATACGTTACTTGCAGAAATGTGTGCCAAAAAGAATGAAAACATTAGAAAGAACGATTTCCACGGTTGGTAAGGTTTTTTAAAGCAAGAAACAATGAGATGATGTATATGAAGTCTTCTCGACTTGGGGATGAATGACCTATCCGTATTCATTTCACCTATGTTACTCAGTTTAGTTTACTGAATTTTAGAAGATCACTGAAACTGTGGCTTATTGAGCAGATCAATAGCTGAAACACTCCATCAACACGTCTCACAAAAAATGAAAGAGACCCTTCATGTTGTCATCCAAGGCTTAGTAGTTTTCAGGGATGTTTAGTTTGCTAATGGCTCCCTGGCAGTCTATTGGGTAGTGGTTTCAAGTTTTTGATCTTTGAATCTCCAGTTTTCATTTGAAAAATGTGATTACCCTTGTTTTTGAACTACCTCCCCGGCTTCTACAGTTAACTGTGGAAATATAGTAAAACCATGTGGGTGAAAGTTATTGAACAATTTGTCTCTGAGCTACAGACATCTACTTTCAAACTCGCAGCCCACAGGTCTCTTCTGTCCCCTGCAGGGTCCTTCTGTGGCTTCTGTGTTCTGCCTGGTGGCCAATATGCGCTCCTTTGAAGTGGCCAATCAATCTTTACAACCTGCAAGTTTCCTTATGACTCTGCTGTTTGTTCATGGCTCTGCTTTCCATTAATGTTTTAGTGATTTTACACTTCTCATCTTCTCCTGAGATGGTGGTGTCACTTCTTCCCCACACTTCTATTGCTATTATTGCTGCTCCAACTGAAGTCTGGGCTCCTCTTTCCTGACCAGTTTAATGACTCATTTTTCAACATTCCCAAATGGAATATCCATGCCCTCTTAATTTCCTACATATCCCTAGTATGACAGCTGAAAAGTTTCATGTCACTATTATAAACAGTGTTTTTTCCAGTTCTCTCCCTTGCATAGAGCTATGACTATGTCTCTCACGTGTAAAACCTCAAGACTTTTGCTGGGTTGGGTTGCACTTTTCCTACCTCTGCCTCACGCTTGACTGCCTTAGCTCTTGCCTGGTAACTCTCTACTTTTTACTTTTGTCTAGTATGTAAAGCTATCCCAGTACAATAAACATAACTAGATAATTAACTATTTTAAAATTGTATTTTATCTAAAACGTCTGGCTGTTCATGGCAATAAGGGATCTGAATTATGTCTCTCTCTGCTACATTACCAGAACCAGACATCTCTGTGGTTTTTGTTTTCTTTTTGTTTTTGAAGTGTGATTTTGCCCAATGATATGAAATCTTAAATAGAAATATGGAAATCTATTTAAAAACCAGGACATATACGTGAAACAGTCCTGAAAGAGATAACAAAAGGGGTATAAATTTGAAATTTCCTTATCCTCTAATACATTAACCAGAAGTCAAAGCAATAGTAATCAATTTTTTTTCTCCTGAGCCTGTTTATTTTTTAATAACTGAATGTCATCATCTCAATAATTTGCATCCAAGCTTTGAATGATTATGTGACTTGACCAGCGAACTGGTGTCTTTCAGCTTTGAGTATGTACCTGCTGCTGACTGATCTGATCACTTAGGAAGCAACTGAATGTGACATCTGATATGTATATGCTGTGTGCCAAGAGACACACATATACATATACACACATAGACACTGAGAAATGTCATCAAAGGTTTTCTCAATTCTGGTCTAAACTATGATAGTCAACAAAGAGTAAACCACGCAATATAGCTCAAGAAAAACTAAGAATTTATTTTAAGGCTGAAAAACATCAAATTAAAGCAAAAGCTGATTTTGAGAAGAAGCAGATGAATTGGTGGACTGTCACTCACCTCATTTGTTTTCTTTCTCTGGTTGGTCTCTTTGGCCAGTTCACCTGGTCCATTATCCTGTTTAACAAAGTTCCCTTACATCCTCGGTGCACATGTAACATCATATTATCCCCAACTTGATTTGATATAAACTTCTAATTCCTATGTTCAACACTGGTTGTGATATCTCCCCCGCCCCGAAATATACAGTATATAGATTGTACATTGTAAGTCATAAAAAGATATGCTGTCACATTATGGAAACACAAGTGATGTCCAATAAAAACTAGGTGATTAAAATCTGATTTAACGTAAGTATTGCTGGTTACACACACACACACACACACACACACACACACACACACACACACACCAGGCACTGTGCTACAAACTGGAAAGCTAGGTGTTGCTACTTCCATTTTATATATAAAGGAACCAAAACTTAGACAAGGTAAGTAACTGCTCAAGGTTTTACAACTAGCAAAAATAAGACTCAACAATTCTAGATTATCCGACTCCAGACAGTGTAACATTAAGACCTATATCCCAAACACCTTGCCTACTATCTCTCTATAGCAACATAGCTAAAGCAAGACAGAGTTAATCAAAACATGTATGCTTGGAGGTGAAAGTGTACAAGAAGCAAAGCCACATGAGACAAAAACAAATCACGCCTGTCAAATAACTTCTCTGGGGAAAGTAGCTGCCTAAAAATATGTGTATGTTGATATGAATATCGCTACTACCTGGTAGCAGTAAACTTTTTTTGCATATGAAAGAATCAGGCCCTCATTTTGATGCTACTTAACATTCAAACCCCTCCTCTATTTCCAACTGTTCTTATTCTTTGCTCAGAAGGAAAATTCTTATAACTTGGCTTCCCATGTAAATTGCCTACAGGGAAAATATACACTTGTCAGGCCAATACGTATGATTAATATGCCCAAGAATATAATTTCTTATTATAGTTATGAAATTGGCAGGCTGTATTAAACAATGTAGGCTCAGATTGCCTTTCACAGAACAGAAACTCCCATTGAAATTTGAATTTCATTAATTAAACCCAAACTAAGGCAGAAATTAATGTGTCGCATGATATATGATATTTTAAACATTTTTTTGCAGCTAGAAGAGAATCTTCCACTTCCTTTTTCTTTATGCACGGAATATATACAAAATTAGCATTCCTAGGTAAACTTTTAAATTTTGTATTTTAAATCCTCCTCATAAACTCAACTTCATTCCCAGAAAATGTCACTAAAAAATTCTACCAAACATTCAATGAAGAAAAAATATAAATTTAACATAAACTCTTCAAGAATATAACAAATATATAATGTATATAAAAAATAATACATTATGACTAAATGAGCTTTATCAGAAATGTAGATTGGTTTACCATTTGTAAATCAATCAATCTAATTTACCATATTAAATGAATAAACATTAAATAAGATAAATTAAAAAAAATCCAAAGCCATTCCTCATCAAATCACTCAGAAAATTACAAATAAAGTATTTACTCAGCTTGATAATGCCATCTATAATAAAACAAAAATTAACATTATATTAAGTGGTGAAAGCCTGAATGTTTTCTCCCTAAGATGAGGAACCAGGCAAACATGTCTGCTTTCATCACTTCTATTCAACATTGTACTGAATAGCTTGGCTTCTAGTCAGTACAATAAGGTAAGAAAAAGACATCCTGATTGGAAAAGAAGTACGACTGTCTTTATTTGAGGATTATATGATGAAATATTTAGGGAATTTAATGGTATATACAAGAATGTTACTAAAACAAATAATTGAGTTTGGCAAGTTTGTAGGATACAAGATTAAAATGCAAAAAAACACAATTGTATTTGTACATTATAGAAATGATCAGAAACAAAAATTTTAAAAGAAAACATCACTGAATAACATCAGAAATATGAAATAGGGATAAATCTGCTAAATTATTGTGGGGAGCGAGCTGTGAGCTGACAAGGGCCTTGCAGCTGCAAGGTCATTCCCATGGGAAGCCTCGCCTCAGCAATCTTCCCAGAAAGTACAAGATAACACTAACGCAGTCACAGACATACAAACTGGCCAATACACAAGACAAAATGTTCTAATAATACCTGCTTGTTCTGCTAATACTTGTTTGTATAGATAACTATTCTAAGACTGTATAAAAACTATGTGTGAAAGAAAGATTGCGTCATTGCTCCGCTATCTGTGGACGGTGGACCTCCAGATCCCAGCTTTCCTCTCTCTGTGTCTTTTCTCAATCTCCTCACCCTTCTCTGTCAGGCCGAGCCTTCCTGGCAGCACGGGCCGTGGCAAATTATGTGTTGAGACTTATATATTGAAAAGTACATAATATTGCTGGGAGAAATTTTAAAAGACCTAAATAAATCGAAAGTTATACCATGTCCGGGGACCAGAGGGTTTAACAGTTTTATGATATCAATTCTTCCCAAATTGATTTATAGATTTAATGCAATACGAATTAAAATTCCAAAAAGATCCTCTTGGCAAGTATGTTATGTGGAGGAATTATAACTCTCTTGCCTAACGGTGAGTATATAAAACCTTAAAAACAGTTTGGAGACGAGTTGGTAGTTTCTTTTAAAAGTTAAACATACATCTACCATATGACTCAGCCATTCTATTCGTAGTTATTTACCCAAAATAAATAAAGGCAAACATGTTAACATAAGGACTTTACAGGAATGTTCACGGTACATTTATTTGCAATAGCCAGTATCTGGAAATAACCCAGATATTCATCCAGAGATGAATGGATAAAATAAATTGTGATATATTCATGCAATTGATACTCATCAACAATAGAAAAAACAAAATATTGATAGACATAAAAGAATAGATGAACCTCAAAACAATTAGGTTGAGTGAAATAAATCAGATTTTTAAAGTACTCACTCTATGGAACCTAATATATAGAAACAAAAACAGGCAAATCATTGGTTACCTGGGGAGATGAAGAAAGAAGGAGTAGTGGTGCAAGACAAGAAGGGATGAAAGGCAGAGAGGTAGGAAGAAACTTTTAGGAGTGATTGACATATTCACTATCTTGATTTGGGTGATGGTTTCATGGGTACATAATAAACAATAACATCAAATTTTATCATTAAACATGGACATTTTATTTGATGTTAATTATATCTTAATAAAGATGTTAAAAAAATTTTTAAAAACATATGAAAAGTTAACTTTCCGATCTAGACAAAAAGAAGTTACTACCACTAAGACGTTAAATGAAAAAGCATAAATATCAAGAATCTAATGAGCTAATAATTAATGGAAGTTAAGTAAAAGAAGCTCAATAGCTTCAGCAATATGATAAAGAGTTTAAAGAAATGCAAAACGATGAAAAGAACCTTCCCTACTAGCATTTTTCACCCTTTTTGCTAACACATCTCAGGGATAGAGGACAACTAGCCTGGCAAAGACAAACACAGAATTCAGTCAGAGGATTGTGCCAAAGGATTAGATTTGTTTTTCTTTCTGAATGTTAGCATTTATGCTCTCACATTGAATTTTAATCCTGTGTAAGCAGATTTTTACAATAATTTATACAACTATATGTTCACTTTATCCAAAACACCACGTCTTCCAAGATATCCTATATCATTTAGGATTGTCTGTGACTACTCTTTCTAAAAGTGTCTTTTTAAATTCTAACCACATTTCAATTATAACTCTTTGAAAACTCCCTGTCCTCTTATTTTCCATGTTATGTTCTTAAATATGAGTACGTATTCCTCAATGTGGGGTCTTTATGTCTGCATCCACCTATCCTATCCATTCACTCATTCAATAAAAATGTATCAAGTGTCTTTGACAATCTCTGTGCCAGGTCCTATGGATATTTGATAATCTAAACACACATAATGGTTCCTGCATCAAATATCATTTTCTACCTGAAGTCTTCCTTGGCCACTTTAAGAAACATTATTTTAATCTCTATTACCTTCTCACATTTTTATGTATAACTCACATGGCATTTTCGGCATTCTCTCATCAAGGGAATTTTTCTAAATAATATCTCCTTAGTGGTGATTGATATCAGAACCATATTGGAGAGGATATTTCCTAAACAAACCCTTCAAGCCCACAATCTCAATTTTTGTCATTTTATTTGTCAAAGTAAAAATTGCACTAGACGAAATTAAGCAGTCAAAGAAGACTTTATTGAAGACTGTTGCAATAGTGGGGAAAGGCTGAACTCAAGTCTAATGAAACCAAAGGTGGAAGGGTTTTTAAGCTCTGGTGTATGCAAGGGAAAAAGCACTGGAGGATAATAGAGGTAGGAACGTGATCATGGCCTACCTTGAGCACTGAGTTATCCCTGAGTTTGCAAATGCATTTTTCTGTGATTAGGCCATGGTGTTTGATAATTGGTACCCATTGAAGTTATGCTCTTAGCCTGCCCCAAAGACTGAGATATAACTATGCTACGTCCTTTGAAATAATGTACAATTCAAAGGGATGATTCTCAGGTTCTTGAGAAAGAACGTTTCTTGTGTTGTAAAACTGACCAGAAGGTGGGAGAAAATTTACATATATTTCAAAGATACAGAGAGAAAAACTTACAATTGCAAATTTGCTACAGAAATTCAATAAGAAAAGTGAAGTGATGGGCATATAGTCAGGAAGAAATCTGTCTGAAGATTAGTTAAAACTGAGGAAAACTTTAAGACTGTCCTGATATATTTCTTCAGTTGACCGTTATACCATTCTTGGAATCAGCAAGAAAATCAGAACAGCCATTTCAATACAACACAGCCAACAGCCACATTCTGTGTCCAAAGTATGTGTAAGAGTTAAAGAAAATTGGTTATTAGCACATGTCTTTTTACTCCTTCTAAATATTTTGAATCTTAAAACTCCTATGAGAAAGTAGAGGGACAGTGACTGGAGAAGGGGAAGGGTTTGGGGTGAGGGAAAAGGAGGCAGAACATTATTTGTATGGAAATTTCCACAAAAGAAAATTTAAAACAGTTTTATAGCCAGCTTCACTTCATATACTTCTCCATGTGAAATTAAAATGGGCTTTTATTCAGAAATGTTCATCTTCTAAAGCACTACAAGATGAGACAGAAGAACAACTGAGAAAGTAGAAAAAAGACAAACACTGACTGAGTTTCTTTTTACTTAATTTAACTATTGACAAACCAATATGCAAGACTGAATTCTAATTACTATATCTGAAAGGTTCTTTTTATGCTTTTCTTTTGCCCATATCTCCTCCAAAGAAAGAACTAGATTACTCAGCATCTTTTTACTTCTACTTGAGTATGTTTTATCAGTAATGTCAAGGGATCTCGAAAAGTCTGGTCCAAGTTCACTAAAAAATTAAAGGACCATGATTTTCAATATTTAAATAGTAAGAGCTAGATTCAAATAGTAAGAGCTTCAAAATTCAATAGTAAGAACAGTTTTAGGCTACAGTTAGCACATTTTTCTGTGCATTATGATCAACTGGAGGGCAGATTAGGTACAGATCGTTGGGCCCCACCTCAATGAGTTATTGATTGAGAAAGTCCAAACCCCAAGAATTTCCATGTTTAACAAGTTCTCAGGTGGTGCGAAGACTGATGTTTCAAGAACCACATTTTGCTCTTGGAAACTTTACTGATTCTTTTTATGTAATGGTCAGCAAATGTTTTCTGTGAAGGGCAAATATATCAGGCCTTGCCAAGCAAGATGCAAAATTAAGGATGTTATATATAGACTTAAATAGAAGAGAGAAAACAATTTTCCAGAGAATTTTAACAAAAAATAATAAATAATCATACTGGTTGTGCAAGTCCTGAATTGCTGGGACAAGATCACCTCACCTATTATTGAGCTTCCTAATGGGATTTTATTTGAATAAAGAATTGCATAGATAAAAAAGTCTCTCTTAGACTTTGTCATTTCCCCCTTTGCTGTGCCATGAAGTGCTTTTAATTGCCCTACTGAGAGAACTATTAAACAGTGTCGTTTCAAATTGTCATTTCACAGGAATCGGTAAAATGAATACAGAAAATCATCAGGCAAGCCAAAATTAGAAGTCTTCACCTTTGTAAAGGAGAAAACATGCACTCTCTTTTAAGAAAACAATTAAGAGTAAATATATAGAAATTTTGATGTGGCACAAAAGGATATATGAAGATAGTCCTGATTATCATATTAAAGCTGGCAATACTGTCACATACATACATTTAGAGAAGAAGCAGAGCAACTCAGATAAGTAACATGAATCTCTGGGTGTCTAAATGGTCATAATGAGATTATAAGCATAATTAAAGTCTGTTCCCTTGCTTAATTAATATGTTCATCCATCTGAAATACAAAGAAATTGAGAAATCAATGAATAGACACAATAGACTGCAAATCATTTTTATTTACATAAACAGTGGTATTTGGCATTTAAAGGTGCATATTTCCATTAAACATTAAAAACATTCTTTTTTTACCTACTCTTGAGTCAATAAGATGCATCTCTGTTCCATACTTTGATGTTCAGTAGTACTTCTGTTATCCAGAGTTTATATGCAACACTGACTTCTCCATTTAATGCAGTATCCGTAATCATACTCATCATCATCACAAAATGTTTTACATATTCCTTTCACTTTTTGGCATCTCTCAAATCTATACTTTGGTTCAAAGTTACTTTTGGCTGCAATCAATAAAGAAAAAGTCGTCAATCCAGGTTTTCATTTGAGGATCTTCTTACTAAGTGGAGGAAAAAAATCTGTCCTAGACATGAGATCATGTGTGTGAGATGGAGATTCTAGGGTAACAGATTGTTTTAAAACACAATTTATCAGTTGTTTTAGAAAGTGACCAAGCCATAAACATTTTATTTACACAAAATAGGTTTGTCATATTAACATCTTACATCAGTACTAAACTTCAGCTGACTACTGGGGCCGTTTGCCAGCCTAATTTTTTTGTTACTTTATTAAGATCAGATTTACTCTCCCATGTTTTCATTAAGACGATGTTTACAGATATTTAAATACATATAATTTTCATGTTCATGTTGTCTCAGTTTTTTAAATCTACTGTTATTATCTTTACACAGAATCATTTGTTCAATGCTTTCTTCATCATTCCAGATCTCACTCCTCTTAATGCAATATTCCTTTATTATACTAGAGCAAACGGATAGGTCCCTTTCGCCAGTCTACAACTTCTGAATGAGCAATATGCATAATTTAGTACCTAATCGTATGTATTTTTCTTAAACACGAGTTATGATACTTTTATTCTTGCAGCCAAAATGTAAACCCCTATATGACAGTTATGATTTCTTCTGATTCTTTGCTCTGTCCTACCCAGTATAGCCCAATAATTATAACAATGTAGTCGTGAAAATACTTACTGATAGAGTAATTTTCTGAGGAAACAAAACCACTTTAGACATACACGTAGAAACAGTTTTGTGTACATTAAGTATTTGGTAAAAAGGGAGCCACATGATAATCTTTTAGTTAGTTGTGAATCTTCTAGGACAATGCAAAGAAGTGTGTTCTGAGATTCCAAACTCACAACTTCGTGTTAACACATTAAACTACAGTAAATGGAAGCAAATATTTTGCTTATTTTACGATTTTATTTTTCTTGATGATTCAATTGTACTGCAACTAGTCTTTAAATAAAAATAAAAGAGACTATGAAGTCAGGATTATTTTTTTCTCCAAATTTCATCATAGTACTTACTTATCTTGGGTAAGTCACTCCACTTATCTACATGACAGACTATAATAAACATAGCTATTACAAATATATTTGGAATATTAAACTTTATGTGTCAGGAACATAAAGAAAATAATTTTATTAAAATTTAGATAATGAATTAAACTGAATTTAGATTAAAATTGTGCAATGTTAACATAGAATCTAATTTCCTGTCTACAATCTAATTGGAATTCAAAATGGTTTTATTTCAATTCCACATGTCAGGTGTTTATTTGAGTGCCTAATATTCTCTGAGCATTAGGTTGAGAACTGGACAGAAACTTCAAATGTGTAGAATGTAGAGAAGATTTCAAGTGCACTTACTTTAAGTAGGAAAGAGAACTAAGTTAAGCTTAAAGTGCAAGAAATTGTCAGGTAGGTTTTGACATGTGACTATATGTAACTGCTTTGAGAATGGAAAGCTAATTCATGATGACAGAATCCCTGGCCACTGGTGAATTTTGGCAAAATCTAAAATTATTTCATGCCATACTTGACATAATTTAAAGTAGGGAAGAGGGTGATGCATGATTTCATTTCACTTTTTTAAAAAACTTTTGTTGGGTGGGTACTTTTAAAGCTAATTAACATTCCTGAGACCCTAATATTTTGTCAACCCACCGAAGACTTGTTGACTTTTAAGATACGTTTAATTCAGAAAAGAGAAATATAGATTTATAATGATCATTGCTAACATTTAAAATATACTAATGTTATTTTTACTTTCAAATTATTTCAAAGAGTAGAAATGTTTTAAATCATGAAATCTATAGAACTATATGATCCAGAAACAAAAAGCATGCTTTGCAAAATTGGTTCTATCACTACTTAGTTATTTGCAAATAATATATCACCTTAGAACCACAGCTATGTCATGTGAAAATTTCAAATAGAAATTTGTTCTCACAAGACACAGAAAATGTATTGACTACCTGAAAATATTACTAATTTTATTTGACATTTCCATTTTCATTTTTAAATTTCTGTGACAATGAGTGCTTAATTATAAACCAGTGGTTCTAAACCAGGGGTTCTAAACCAGGCCCCTCAAAGAGGACTGGCCATGGAAGTAGATATTTTCTATTGTCACAATTAGTGGAGAGGTGCTATTGGCATTTGGTGAGTAAAAATTAGGGATACTGAGAAACATCCTGCAACTAATGATATCATCTCATCATATAAGCTAATAATATAGTGACATAATTATAATGATACAAAGCAGAAGGCAGCTCCCACAACAAAGAATTGTCTGGACCAAAATATCAATAGTGCAGAGGTTGAGAAACTCTATTTAAATGAATATTGTAAAATACTTTTGAAGATATTTACAATACAAGGGAATACATTAAGTAGTCAAAGTCTATATTCTGTTAACTCCTTTGCTGCGATGTTCAGCTATCTCCAAATGAGTATTTCCATTTACGAGATTTTTCTCCATTTAGAAGATTTTTAAATATGTTCTCCTGTAACTTGCACTATCAACAACAAAGATGTTTTGTATGCCATATCGTGTAATTTTTTGTAATAAAATTTTTATATCATCAATGCCATTAAATTCTGTGATACGGTAATAAATTTACCATTATATTGAATTTTAGCAAAAAATACTCAAAACATACTAAGTGGTATCAATTAAAGTATAGATAAATTAGAATTATAGGAAGGTATTCTATAATTCTAATTTATCTATACTTTAATTGATACCACTTAGTATGTTTTGAGTATTTTTTGCTAAAATTCAATATAATGGTAAATTTATTACCGTATCACAAAAATAAAAATAATGTCAAAGCTGCTCAAAATGCTATTAAATGCATACAATAATCAAAATATCAACTTTCTATTTTTTTTGTGGATTTTTGACACATTTTGAAAAAAAATCAAATCAACACAGTGAAAGGATTAAAATACGTGAAAGATCATGTATGTACTAAGGCTTCAATGTATGTTTAGCAAATAATTGTTTCATAATGGAAACTTATGTTTATTAAAACAAAACCCTAAAAATTAAACTATCTCTTATGATGAAAATATATCTAGAAACTTTATCAAAATAGAAAAAAAAATCCTTCCTCATGCGTATCCCTGTAAAAGATAATAGTATGAACATACATCCTTAGATCTCATATCTACATTTAGAAAATGAAATGCAATGCCACAGTGCAAATACCAAGCGAGTAGCTGGGGTCTGGAAATTCTTTGACTTCTCATCTCCTGAGTCCATGTCTGATCCAAACGTATCCACACAACACATTCCATTTTTCTTTAGTTAAATAACCAAAAAATTATTCAATTTCATTTTGGGAGTAAGGGAAGTTAGTAGCTGTTTTTATTACTATGTTGTGGTATTGATGATTTTAAAAACTCTGAATTAATATAAATTACTAAATTGTATTCCTAAACTAATAAAGAAGTAGATTTTGCATTTTTGAATAGAAATTGTGTGATACAGAGGTATGGTTGAGAAAAATACTGTGGACCTTCACAGGAAATAGTAAGAGGAACTCGGGCAGAGTGGAACTGCAGAGTGAAGATAACTCCTTTCTTTTGCCGTCTGCCTCCTCAGACAGAGTCATTTCCCAGGACTGAGAAGCTGAATTCAGCTATTCTTCTTAGTTTCTGACTTCTTCGTTAAAATATTTAATTATGTATAGCCTCTTTTCCTTAATTAAATTTTTTTCTTCCTTTCTTATCCCCTTTTCTCTTTCCTGATACATATTTTTTCTCCACTAAATTATAGATCAGAATAAAAATTGGACTTTGTTATGATTTTCCTCTGCTCTTCTGTTCTTATGTTCTGGTCATCCTCTCACTTCAGCTCTGTCTCTCTCACGCAAGGGACATATACTCTCAATGTCTAGTCCCACAAGCCCAGTGGATTTATATCTTTTCCTGGGATTATCTGTAGAACAGCACTTAATAATAAAATAACACCACATTTCTATTATAGGCTTGTATCTCAGAAATGTGGTCCTCTTATTTCTTTGACTTAGGGTTTCTCACAACACAACTATGTCAACTCACTCAAGGTACATAGAACTTTGAATTGTTGTTGAAGAACTTCCATAAAACAAATTCTGCTTACTCTGGTACCAAGAGATCAAGAGAAAATGCAATGCAGAGGCACCAGATACACGTGTGATAGAGAACCACTTCTGAATGGTTCAGTATTAAATTTTATTTAATTCTTTGTGTATTACAGACATACACAGGCCTTGAAGGGTGTGCTGAGAAGACTTAATATCACTGGTCCTCTCTTCTTGGACCATGTGCCTCTTTCTTTTCTTCTGTGTTCTTTACTTTTGCAAGCAGCAATGAGTTGCAGGTCTCATGCAGTAAGCAATCCTAATTTCATTTTCATGGCACTCAAGTTTACATCGACCATTACCCTTTTTGCACTCTCTCCTCAAATCCAAGCTACCATATTGGGGATATCTCTTTCTGGCTGTAAAAAGGAAAGAATGACTGAAATTAGCAATCTAGCTATGACACACCCATATTTTAAATGGAGAAAGTTCAGGAAGCAAAAGATCACAGAGTAGGACAAAAGAAACCACCGACCCCCGATTAATGGCTATGAAAATCTTACTGAGGAAAGTTTAAGTAAATGTACTGTCCCTGGTGTAAGGTCAATCCTAGAAATGAGAAAGTTTCTAAGACCTAAGTGACATGTGCCAGCTTGCTGATTTACAAATTACTAGGTAATAAATCAAGAATAGTCCCCAAAGTCAAGAGGAAAAGGGTATTCATAATTTATTTTCTGTCAGGCTCAGTTGCTGCAATCACCTAATTGCATCTGGGTTCCCCCTTTACTGCTTTCACAAACATTATTTAGACTGAATGTTGTGCTTTATGAGTTCTTCTTCAAGATTTCTACTGCAGCTTGGTTTTACTATTCTAAAATGTCGAGAGAGAGGCAATGTTAGGCAATTTGTCTGAATTCTTACAACTACCCTGGATATTTTGGGATTCACTTCCCTGAAGAAATGATCTAACTTAGACACATGTCTAATGAGAGGTGGCATTGATTAAAACAACAAAAAATTAGAATGTCTAGAAGGTGTGGCTTTTGTTGGCCACTGTAGGATTTCTAAAATTACCAGTGCTCCAACCTACATTTTTCCTATTGTAGCTTGGAGACTGACAATCACTTGAATTTTATTATTTATGATAGTTGGAGATACTGGGGAAATTGTGGGATGTTGGTCTGACAGGCTGTAAGAACGATTCCAAGCTAAATATATTTAATTTTATATTTCACATTATATGTTGGCCCATTTGTTTTCAGAAAGAAGTCCTTTGAAGAAAGGAGTGCTTTCAGAAAGGAGTCTTTGAACCACCTGGGGCGTAAGGGCATCGACAACCCTCCCTGCCACACACACACACACACACACACACACAAAGTTGAAAATCTGCATATAACTTTTGACTCTTTCAAAACTCAACTACTAATAATTACTATTGACCAGAAGCCTTACCAATAACATAAATAGTGCACTAACACATATTTTGGATGTTATCTGTATTATATACTATATTCTTACAATAAAATAAGCTAGAAAAAAACTTATTACAAAAATCATTAGGAAGAGAGAATGCATTTACAGTATTTATTGAAAAAAATTAATGTATGAGTGGACCACACAGTTGAAACCTTGTTGTTCAAGGGTCAACTGTATGCTCCTTATTAAGCTCTATGCCATTTTCTAGAGCAGGGTGTCTCATGTAGACACTATTGACCTTTTGGGTTGAACAGGGTTTTTTTTTTTTTTTTTTTCTGTGGGATGCTATTCTGTTCACTGAAGGATGTTTCTAAACATCCTCCTGGCCTTCACCCACCCACTATGCCAGTAGTACCAGTTGTGACAACCTAAAATGTCTTCAGACACTGCTTAGTGTTTCCTTGGGAATGAAGCTGCCTGTCATTGAAAACCACTGTCCTAGTGATGCCGTGATAAACCGAACATATTGCCTCTAACCTCAGATACATTGCTCAAAACAACCTTCTCTGAAGTCTCTGCTGATAATTTTCAAGAAAGTAATCTCTCTTTCCATTGCTCTCACAAAGCACTTCATGTGCAACATTCATATTGTATACTAGGGAATATCTTTAAACAAATATAAAGTCCTACTTAACATATAAGCTAGAAATGAGCAAGATATTAAAAAATAATTTCATTTCATAATTTGTTTTTAATTTTACTCATGTACTATTTTATCCCTTTGGCTACTATTCACCTCCTTTGAAACAGGGAAAAATTCAAGACTACCCTCTCACCACAAAACTATACTATCTATTCTACAATCAAAGTACATGTCAGATTTAAAGAAAAGTGATTATTGGTAATAGTGCATTTTTTAATTTGGCAGATAAAGTGAAACAATAGATGAGAATGAAACAATATCACATTTCTAAACATCCATTGCATATATGAACTCTAGAAAATGAACTGGGAAGCTAAATGACTTCACTGGAAATTTTTCTGCATAGAAAACTAAAGACTTTTATCTAGACATTTTTTCATCTGTAACAGTCTTAGTGGAATGAATTTTTCTACTTCAATTTTGTGTTAGAACTTTCACCACCTGAATACACACATAAACACAGACAGACAGACACACACACACACACACACACACACACGAGGTGTGACAATTAATGGTGCGAACTTGTTGCTAACCTTTTTGGTATCAGAGGGATTATTCATTATGAATTTGTAACAACTGAACAAATGGTTAACTAAGTGTACTATTTGAAAGTGCTGACAAGGCTGCATGAAAAAGTTAGATAATCTGAACCTTTTGCAAACAATTCATGGCTCTTCCATCACGACAATGCAGCAGCTCATACGGCACTGTCTGTACGGGAGTTTTTAGCCAGTAAACAAATAACTGTGTTGGAACATATTCCCTACTCACCTGATCTGGCTCCTGGTGACTTTTTCTTTACCAGAAGGTAAAGGAAATATTGAAAGGAAGGCATTTTGATGACATTCAGGACCTCAGGGTAATACAACAACAGCTCTGATGGCCATTCCAGAAAAAGAGTTCCAAAATTGCTTTGAAGTAGGTACTGACGTAGGTGCATAGCTTCCCAAGGGGAGTACTTCGAAGGTGACCGTAGTGATATTCAGCAATGAGGTATGTAGCGCTTTTTCTAGGATGTGTTTGCGAACTTAATTGTCATACCTTGAACTGTGTGTGTGTGTGTGTGTGTGTGTGTGTGTGTGTGTATGTATGTATGAGGAACTCTAAAAGAGTTATATAAATGTCACTTAAGTTTACTTAGTTCAACTGCATATGTTGGTGAACTAACTATAAGATTAAACACAAGATTCAAGATTCTTATTGATTTACTATTTTCTAAAATGTTTATATTCCATACCACACGTATTTAATTTTGCAGAGAAAATATATATTTTGACATCTTTCTTTTATGTAGAGATCTTTTTTGTTCAAAATGGTAGGATTTCTTTTAAAATTTTGCACATGTGTCATTAACAGGGACAATGACCTCATTTTGAAAATATAAGAAAATATATATACAAAAAGATAACACTGATGTTGTAATCTACATCACTCTCTGCCCCAACTGGTTTATAAAATAAGTCTGCAGGACACATGACTTTTAAATTTGTTGCTAAATCCTTGAATAACTTCAGTTATTAGTAGGGGCACCTGATATGACTGTTGTAAGGAAAAAATAACTTAATGAAACATAAAAACACTGGGCACAGTGATTTATTAATGTTAGCTATGGTTGAAATTAAAAGAAGAAAAGGATTTATCACATGTTAATATATGTTTTTTTTTAGTGGGGGGGGGGGCTCTTTCTAGATCTAGAAAAAAATCCAGAGATAGTTTTCCAATAATTTTTGAATAGAGGAAGAGGAAGTTATTTTCTTAGTTAGATTAATAACTGTATTACTTTGTCACTTCATTGATACTTGGTCCCTAGTTAGAAATTTATCCAGCCTTTAATGATAATTTATCAGTTTGTTATGTGTAAATTTTTAGATTGCCATCATGGACTTTATAATAATCACAAAGAAAGATAAGTTAATTTAGTCTCCTAGGACTCTATATGACTTCAGTGGGCCTAAAAAAATCATTCAGAAACTAAAAAGGAATATTTTCCTGAGGGTTAATATATTTGTGCCTTATTTTAGTGCCAGTATCATAAATTGGGTAGACTTGAGCTTGTCCTTAAGCTCTTTAAGGAGAAGGGAGTAGACTCAACGATCACTCCATCTCCAAAACTTATTCTATTTCTATGCAATTAATACTTACACATCAATTCAGAAGAAGAGAATGTGTTATATACCTGGTGTGAAGAGGTAATCCTTGAGGGGGAAAAATTCTCATGAAAAATACAGCTCATGTACAAGGTATTGCACTCAACATTAGTGTGATCTGTGGCAGTCAGACAGAAGAGTAGTGACTAACACTATTTAAAGAAAGGCCAAGAAGGGACATGATTTGCCAATTGTTACCAAGGACAGAATATTAAGAAAGGTTTCCTACTTATTAGGAGCAGTATACTGGCATAGGTTAAAAAGAAGGAAAAGGTAAATAGATCATTCCCTGAAACAGAACCTTCTACCAGTTGATTATGCTAAAGAATGTTTTTTTCAGCAAGAATAAATTTTAACTAATTATTTCAGGATGAAAGTAATGAGACTAATCTATTGACCTTATTTTTTTTTTTAACTTTTCATCTTGGAATCATATTAAATTTACGGAAAAGTTGCAAAGATAATAGAGGCCAACGTTCCCTTATGGTAACATCTCAACCCTGTTATATTTATCAAAACTCAGAAATTATTATTGGTATAATACTATTAACTAAACTACACACTTTATTCACATTTCCCCAGTTTTCCCACTAGTGTCTTTTTTTCTCTTCCTTTTCCAGGGTCCAATCCAGAGTATCATGTTGCATTTAGTATAAAAATCTTTAATCCTCATGTTTTTATCATATTTTTAACAAGAAACAACTGGTGTCTTGTCAAATTCATTAGCACAAATATGCTCATAAATATTTCTATGTTACCTGGTAAAATTGTGACCCAAAAGAGCAGAATAAAGAAAAAAAGATGAATCTTCATGGTAGAGAATTCCTTAGGAATAAAATGTCAAAAGATCTTTTTCCAGTCTGGTTTTTCAAATAAGGAAACAGAGAACGCTTTTTATTTATAGATTCTCCTAGGAAGTGGTTCTAACTACTGAGGCTTATCAATAGCAAGAACATTTGTATGCTTGGTTGAATTGTGCTGTGTTCAAAGAGCATGGTCCCAAAAAAATTATTAATTTTTTTCTCATAAAAGTAACACCTGGTTGCGTTACCTTCAATAATCTCTCATGAAAACAATCTTTAAGGGACTTTTAAAGGATACGTGTTTGGATTGCTAAAACATCATGGTGAAAATGTTGCAAATGTCCTATCTGCTGTTGTATGCTACATATCATGCTACATATGCTAATGCTCTTAATATTAAGCTGTTGAATGTCTGAATCATAGGATTTATAGCTGAAAGTTTCCATTGAGATCACTTTTGTTTACAGATGAAAACAATGAGAACCAGAGATGTTGAATGATTTACTTTAATTCAGATAATGTATAATGAGTTAAATGTAACATGATCAGGAAATTGTGGATTCATTAATGAGTATGGGACATGCTTGACACAATAGGTTTTTAAGTATGACATAATTTTCTTATAATAAATCATCTAATTTCACAATTCTAGGTTCAATGTTTTTAATTCTGTTTATGGAACTGGAAGTGACATCTGATCCAATTTGAATACTGCCCAAGTCTACTATTTCAGATACATGTGGAAGAGCTAGAAGTTTTATACAATATCCAGAAGTTGATGCTGTAGTCAGAGATAACTTATCTTCTACCACAGAGTCAAACAATTTCTAGGACATTGTTCTCAAACATTAGCTACTTCACAATCCTCTGGAGGACTTATTAAAAACAGATTGAAGACCCCAGCCTCAGCATTTCTGATTTAGCAGGTCTAGAATAGAGTTTAAGATTTTGCATTTCTACTAAGATCCCGAAATGCTAATACTACTAAAAGGGGCCACATATTACTCTAAGAAACCTGATTTATTTATTCTATAAAACACCAGAAAAATGAATCACAGAGGCATAGAATCTATGTTTTAGATTAACAAAGAATGTGAGACTTCTTAGAGATTCGCAGTTTAATCCTTTCATGTTACAAATGAGGAAAGTGAAATCAAGAGAGATTACCTTATTTGCTTAATAATTGTTATCCTTTAAAAAATATTTCAAATTATAAAATACAAATAAAAACTTTGGACTTAAATCAAATGTAAGGACTTTGGTTTAGCTGTGCTTTTTTTTTTTTCTGTAGAAAAGAAATGAAATGAGAATTCAGCATCAGCTGATAGGAAGAAAACTACTCAACATATTACTATGTAGCATTTATTCAACAAATATTTATTGCACTCTAAATTTTGCCAAGTTGGAATTTGCTACAAGCTTATGGCATATTGGAGGAATGATCAGAGTTTAAATACTGACCCACAGTGTGACATCAACCAAAATGATGGGGTAAAGACCTCTTAGAACCTGCCCCTCCAAAAAGCAATAGAAAAACTGTTGAAAACTGTCAGACAATTAACTTTTTGAGCACTTTGGAAGTAAACCAAAGACTTGCAACAACTGAGAGAGTACTAATTCAAGAAAAATCACCAAATCTCTTCAGAAAAATTAGCTTTGTAACATTTTAACATACCTTGGTCCCCTCCCTTACTCTTCAGCTCAGCATGAATCTTGAAAAACAATGGTCCAGGGGTGTCTATGGACCATAATAGAGCAGGGGTGTCCAAACTTTTTTCAATGTTTTTCACCAAGAGCCATATGTGGTAAAATACACAAACAGCCGGGCCACTCACTCGAGGTGAAGTACGTATTGCCTCACCTGGTTTATTTAAGTAAACTAAATATATTTTTGGAATTTGCTGCGGGCCAATTAAAAATGGATTGCGGATTGCAGTTGGCCCGCGGGCCACAGTTTGGACACCCCTGCTCTATAGGTAAATATAAAAGACAGTATAATTGTATTTTTGTCTGTGACTCTTTTTTTCTACATGATTTAGAAGACAACTGCATAAAACAATAAGTCTATGTCTGTGGGCACAGAATGTAGAGATGTAATTTGTGACAATAATAGCACAAAGGGGAGGAGGATGGAGGTACAAATTGCAAAACTTTTGTGTAATATTGAAATTAAATTGGTATTAATGCAAATTAGATTCTTAGCTTAATTTTAATTTTTATTGCAATCTCTAGGAAAATAACTATAAAATTCCTAAAAGAATTATTTTTACACCAGAGAAATAAAATGTTGCACAAGAAAATATCTACTTAAGAAAAAGAAAAAAGTAATAAGGCAATAATAGAGAAATAGAGGAACAGAAAAGACATGAAACATTTAGAAAACCAATAGCAAAATAGCAGAAATAATTACTTCTTTTCAGTAATTAGACTAAATATAAATGGATTGTTTTTACAATTAAAAGGCAGAGATTAGTAGAACAAATTAAAAAATAAATGACCCAAGACTCACTTAAGATTCAAAGACACAAATAAGTTGAATGCAAATGAACATAAAAAGCTAGTCCATGCAAATAATAACTAAAAGAGAACGACAGTGATTGCACTAATATTAGACAAAATAAACTTAAAGGTGAAAATTGTTACTAAAGACAAAGAAGGCCATTATATAATGAAAAAATGGTTAATCCATCAAGAAGAAATAATAATTATAAACTTTATGCACCTAACATAAGGGCCCCAAAATGCATGAAGTAAAATATGACGGAATTGAAGGAAGAAAGAGACAATTCAAAAATAATAGTTTGAGATATTACTATCTGACTTTTGATAATGCATACAACAATTAGAAAGGTCAGCAAGGAAACAGAAATATTAAACAACACTTTAAACTAAGTAGACCTATTAACTCACTAACTAGGTCTATTAACTAACTAATATGTAGAACCCTCAATCCATCTGAAGCAGAACACATGCTCTCATGTTAACATTAAATATTCTCAAGGATAGCCATATATCAGGAATAAAACAAGTATCAATCTATTTAAATAAATGAAATAATACAAATTATGTTCTTTAACTACAATGGAATAAAATTAGAAATCAATAACAGAAGTAAATTTGGAAAATTCACAGATATGTGAAAAGTAAACAACACATTCCTAAATACGCAGTGGTTGAAAAAACAGTAAAAATAAAAATTAGAATATACTTTGGATTAATGAGAACAAAAATAAAACAAACCAGAGCTTATGGGATACAGTGAATGCATATGGAAGTGTAAGAAACCCCAAATAGGCAAACAATCTTAAAAAAGAAAAACAAAGACAACTTACATTTCTGATTTTAAAACTTAGTACCAAGCCACAGTAATCAAGACAGTGTCGTACTGGCATAAGAAGAGGCACATAAATCAATATATTAGAATTGAGAGTCTAGAAAAACAACCACTCATACATCTATGTTCAATTGATTTTTTGACAAAAGTGCCAAGATAATTTTATAGGGAAAAAATACTCCTCTCAAAAAATAGTCTTGAGACAACTAGATATGGTTAAAAAGTGGAAACAACCCAACTATCCATCACCTGATGAATGGGTAAACAAATATGGTATATCCATACAGTAGAATATTATTCAGCCATAAAAAGAATAAGTTACTGATACATACTACAGTATAAATATATCTTGAAAGTATTAAGTGGAATAAAATAAATCAGACACATAAGCCCATCTATTGTATGAGTTTATTTATATAAAAAATCCTCAATAGTCAATTCCATAGAGACAATAAATTAATAGACAGGAAATGAGGGGAAGAGGGATTGGAGAATAAATACTAAGATAAGGGGTTTTTGCCATTATGGAAATGTTCTAGAATTAGGTAGTGGTGATGCTTGTACAACATTGTAAATATACTAAAATCCTCCTGAATTGAATACCTTAAAATGATAAATTTTATGTTATATGAAATACATCCAAATTTTAAAAGAAGAATAAACATTATGGGGAAAAACACATCAATCTAACAAGAAAATTTAAATACAAAATGCTTAATTTTATGCCTTCCCTGTTCACAGAATTTCTTTCAGAATAAAAGGGAATATAAGAACATACTATAGTAAAGGTTCTCTGTGCTTTTGCTGCACATGGCAGTAGTAAGAATCTTCTTTTACTTTTATGAGCACCTTGAGGACAGTTTTAAAATCTTTAGTAGATTAGAGTCAGGGCATTTGGGGGGGTAGTTTCTATTAATTTTGTTTTCTTTGGATGGGGCATATTTTCAAGTTTCTTTATGTGCCTTCAAATTTTTTTTTGAAAATTCCGCATTTGAATTTAATAATGTGGTATCTCTTGAAATCATATTCTTTCCCTTCCACAAGGTTTGTTGATTTTGTTATTATTTTTGTTTATGTAAGCTGTCGCTGCAAAAAACTAACGGCTTTCCCAGGTCTTTTCTGTGCCTTTCCCTGGGCATGCATAATCACTTTCTAATGTTTCCCCCCAAATATGCAGTTGCTTTGAATGGCTTAGCCTTTAATATCTGGCTCTAAAAAAGGAAAATAAAATAAAGAGGGAGGAAGGGGGTCAACACTTTAAATTCACTGGAAATCACTTCAGCTGGAAGGGGAGGTGCTTGTAACGATGTGGGGAGGCATAATAATAATAGCCACTCTCCTCTTAGTGCACAACTTGGTGACTGGAAGCATCTAAAATAGATACAGCAGACAGATTCTGCCAGTGCAATTGTTGTCAAGGTGGGGAGAGAGATCCCTGGTGCTTTCTCATCCCCATTATAGCAGAATTCTCTCTTCATTTAGCTTTGTATGCCAATTTTTTAATGTAATATTTTCCACATATGTGTTCATATGAGTATTGAATATTCTTTCACTCTGCAGTTTCCTTTTGTTTTTTTGTTTTTGTAATTGCTTTGGTATTTTGGCACATTTATATCCTTATTTAAATGGTCATTATTTTATTCCATTCTTTGGTTTTCCTTTTAGAAAAATCCAGTTACAGATATATTGAATCCCCATTGCCTGTGTTTATACATATTACTTTATTTTGAATATTAAATTTTTTTCTTTCAGTATGCTTCATACTTCCTTTATTCATATCTGTCCTTTATTCACATGCTACCCATTCAGTCTTTTACTTTTTTATTTGTTCTAATTTTTACTTCATTTCTGAATTTAAAATATTTATGTCTGAGATAGGACAGTTCACATTTTATATCTACCTATATCTAAGCAATCTAATTTCTGAGATTTTTAAATTTCTTATTTGTTCTTTTTAAATAAAAATATTAATCATTTTATCAAATTACTATAACTTTATGCTGATATATTGGTTGTAATTTTCATGTACTTTGTGACAGTATTTTTTCTATCATTTATTAGAATGATAAGCTCATGTTTATGTCTTTTCTTTGGTAGATTTCAATCATATTTGATTATATAAAGTTTGATCCCAAATTAGGAAGATTGGCTATTTTTTTCAATTCCACAATCCCTTTGCACTGAAATTATAAGTATTACTACATCCACTCCACTTAAGATATATTAATGTATGTTGTTAATTTGTGTTTATTGTCATGAGGACACAATGAATTGTAACTTGTCAGAAAACATTGCTAGTTATGTGTTGTCTTCATTTTTATGTATGTAATAAAATTCATTTTTAAAAATATTTCTTAACTGTTCTGCAATATTGCAGATGAAGTTGGTAAAACTACTTTAAATTATTTACTTAAACTAGTGGCAAAATGTGTATAGTCTATGTGTGCAAGAAATATATGCCTATACAGAATTAAATGTTCTGTGATTTTATTAGCAGAAATGCTTGTAGGAGTCAAAAAAGAAGAGGGTCAGGAAAGGTTAGGAGAGCCATCAGACTGTGATGCAAGGCTGATCCTGAATGCAGCAAAGGAAACATTTGGAGGGACGCATCCTAGGCTGTTGTGCAGCCTAAAGAGGGTTCAGCCACGTCAGAGTGGAGTACTCCCCACCAAACCAGCAAGCTGAGGAATCCCGCATCTCTCAAGGAAGTGTCTGCCTTAGAAACCTCCCTATAACCAGTCACTGACTGGGACCAGTCTGTGTAGATTGTGGCCTCAGCACAAATGCAGCAAAGGATCTCAAAGTCTATATTGCCTGGAGCCTTTGATCAGTTATAGTCACATTTTGATGGCCCTTTAAGTCTTCCCTTTATAAATAAAGCTGCAAAGAACATCGGAGCGCATATATCTTTACGGATAAATGTTTTCAGATTTCTTGGTAGATACCCAGTGGAATACTATTCTGTCATAAGAAAAGATGAAATAGTGCCATTTGCGACAACATGGATGGATTTTGAGATTATCATGCTAAGTGAAATAATTCAGACAGAAAAAGTCGAGAACCATATGATTCCACTGATGTGTGGTATCTAAAACTGAAAACAACAAAGGAATAAGACAAACAAATGAAGAAACAAAAGCTCATAGACACAGACAATAGTTTAGTGGTTACAAGAGGGTAGAGGGTAAGAGGAGTAGTAGATGAGGGTAAAACGAATCAAATATATGATGATGGAAAGAGAACTGACTTTGGGTGGTGGACACACAATGTGATATATACGTAGATGATGTATTACAGAATTGTACACCTGAAACCTATGTAATTTTACTAACACTTGTCACCCCAATAAACATCAATTGAAATAAATAAATAAAAATAAATAAATAAATAAATCAGTCCTTTGTGTCATGCAAATTTACTTCTCCATGCAAATTTACTGCTCTTCACTTAGGTTTGAAGAGCAGCTCCTCTGTGATTCTCATGGGTCCTTCTTCCTAAAGTAAACCCTAAAAAGGATAATGGTAGAAGGAATCTCAGCATCCTTCACTACGTTTTATCACTGGGTCTCAACTGATACCTATCCTCCCCTTCCCCAACTGTCCATTTTAAATATTCTTCACCCTTAGCTATCACAACACCAGGTTTGGTGGCTTTTCTGGAGATGTGACCCAAACCTTTGTCTAAAGGGGTTTGAATCCTTAATAGTAATACTTTCCTCCATTGAATGTTGCTGCACGTATCTATTCAAAGTTACAATGGGCAAGGGAATATTGCAAGTGTTCTACACATTCTATACTCTATAGTTTTTTTTTTTGTATTTGTTCAGGATCACTCAAAGAGGGCATCTGTTTTTGCCACAGGGTCTGAAATCACACAAATCTGGAGTCTTTCATTTCTTAACTCCAAAGTTGCTTCTGAAAAGTGAAGGACAGTGTAGACCTACTGAAATCTTATTTTCAAAAATTATCTTCCTCTAAATTTTTGGATTGCCTAGGGTTCACCATGATCTACTTGTAGCCACTAACTCCATGGGAAATGGAACTGGTTCTTGGAATTATACTGCCTTAAAAACAACTCTCTGAGTGTTGTATAACTTCATGACAGCTATTTCTGTATTGTTCAAGTTTTCACATTCAATTTTCTTTCTTATTTATTACAAAGATACATGAGCAGATGTTCTCACCTCTGAACGATGGTATAAAATGATCCTATCTTAGTCTTATATATCTCTTTATTAATTTCTGTTATTTATTGTTTGTAATACTTATATAATGGCCTACAAAATAAGTTACAGATCTAATGAAGAAAGAAATATTTTCCTGTTCTTTGCAGATCATTTCACCTTCACCGTTAAAAGTTTCATAGTTCATATTCATGATTATATTGCTGTGACATTTTTTTCTACTTCTGGCTTCTGGGAGGAAAGAATAGAATGGAATTATAATCCAGCCACGACATAGGAAGTTTTTCCAAACCATGTGGATTTAGATCAATTGTCAGGAAATGACTATCAGGCAAAATTGGCCCATTGAAGATTTTTGTAAATAAAATGTTATTAGAATACAGCCCACAGCCATTCGTTTATATGTTGTCTGCGGCTGTTTCTGTCCATGGCACAGTTAATTGCAAGAGAGAAAGTAGTGGCCTATAAAGCCCAAAATATTTACTACCTGACACGTTATCATTACAGAAAGTTTGCCATCCCTGATTTAGGCTTTTGAATTAATGTGATGGGGCATTTTTGGGAGAGAGTGTAAGTTTGATTCTTATCACTTTATTTTTCCTTCTTGAATTCCTCTTTCATCTGCTTCAATTATTAGTTCATCAATTGCTTATTAAGAGTCTTAAGTTTGGCTCTAGGTACCATGAAAAACAAAAGCAGTAGAGTCCATGCCCCTTGTTCCAGTAATATCTTTTCTGTGAAAAATTTCCTAGAACTTCCTCACAAACATGGCTACCTCCACCTTTATCTTCCCTTAGGTCTTTATTTGTTTGACTCATTGTGCTTTTATGTTGTCCTCTCGTGGTTAGGAATTCCGGGAAACAATATTTTAAATCTTGATTGGAAATAAGATCTATGATGGACAAAATTATCACAACCTCCAATTTTGATTTTGTCACTCTTCTACATTTTCTTCTTCAGGTTTAATAATTAATACTGTGCTTGAAATGAATCAGAAAATTGTAAAACTCTTTTCAACATAACACTACTTGGTCCTAATAGAAAATACATATCAAAGTAATATAAAAGTGTGATGGGTATTTGGAAATTTTGCAAGATGAGAAAGATGAAATTAAAATTTTATTTCTAAACACTGGAACAAGACAGATATTCATGAAATTTATTTTATTTACTTTACTTAATCAATATGTATTTATGAATCCTAATGTGAAAGTCATCATTTTATTACATTTTTTAAAAAATCGGCCTGTATCATGCCTCTCCAAATTTTGTGGGAGAAATATATGCCTGTACGTATTGCTCTGCTGCCACATGTTGAACTTGATTGTGACAGCAGTAAGAGCTCTCTAAATGGATTGCAAAGATATCTCTAAAATGGACAAATGTGCGTGCTTTGAGAGTAAGAGAAAGCATGGTTAAAGAATTAATTAAAAGATATTTTCTTTTCCTCCCCCAGTACTTCAAGGGACTTTAAGGAGGCTGTATACATTTTTTTCAAAATTACCAAATGGATAACTTCCTAGATCTTTTGTAAAGGTTAATAGTGTGAATTCAAATAAAACACTTAGCATGCAAGTCAATAACTGTGAATGAAAACACTATCTACTTGTGCTATTCTTGATGAGAACTCCTTGGAACAACCTCTTAATGACACATTGCAATTTAGGAGCAAATGCTCATATTTTAAAAACAGCTCTGGAAAATGACACCACAGTGATATAATGGAACCCTGATATCAGTCATATACACACTTACCATTCAATTGTTTTAATACCAAATATCTAAAAATTATTTTAATATTCTATAATAAGGAGAAATTCAAAACATACAGTATTTGACCTGAAAGCAACCCTAGAGATAATTTCTTTTGTGATTAAAAACACTGATGTTGGTTTCTGGTTCAACATGACCAGAAGGAGCTTGGAAATCATCATTCTTATACTCACAACAACAACAAAAATGCTGAATAAACTTAAAATCAATAACTACTTTTATAACCATCTAAGCATTGAATTCACAAACAAACAAACAAACAAACAAACAAACCACAATCCTGAAACCTGGAGAGACAGGTAGAAAAAGAGAGTCATAGCTTCTTGGGAGCAGAAGCTGCTGCCACCCTCACCAACTTGTAGGAACCCTTCAAGGATAATTCACTGTTTGACGGAGACTGAATGTAGGGGGATAAACACTCCTGGGAGCCCAGTTTTATTGAGGACCTCACACTTTTTTTGCATGCATTTTACCATCAAGAGCCCCACTGGCATATCAGGATGAAGATTGGAAAAAGTCTGCTCATGCTTTCAAAATAGCCATTTTAAAATACTCCCAGTGTGTTCTGCTCTCCTTAAGAAAGGCCTTTTCTTATAGAAAACTATTATACCAGAGCCTAACCATCACGGGTTTTACCAGAACCTAAACAATATGAGAAAATTGAAATAACCAACTCCAGCCTTCTCTAGCTTTCCCATCTCACCTAAGGGTAGTGTGTGGGTGGGGAAAACTGAGGAGCACTTGTGAAGTTCACAGCCAGGACATAGCCTTACTAAAAGATGAGACGTAATCATAGAATTATAGAATGTTCCTTTGCCCCATATTTTAGTTCCACATTAACAGAGTAGGGTAGTAGGGTACAAGAAAGGCAAGATTTACACTATTTAAGTCTCTAGGGAGGCTTAAAGACAAGGGAGACCAAATCAAGGAAAATAGAGGAAATTTTAGTTACAGTTACAGTAAACACAATTTAACTCCAAGCCATCAAAACACAAACCCTTGCACATGCTAAACGCTTATTTACCTCAGTTCCTTTTACCCACTACATCATTTCCAGCTTTGAAAAATGACAAGGTATGCTAAAAAGCAAAACAAGCAAACAAACCAAAAAGAATACAATCTGAAGAGACAAAGAAAACATCAGAAACACACTCAGAGAAACAATGATGTTCAGAAAGGTTTAATGAATTATCAACCCATAACATTTGTAAAGATTTAGGATGAAATGGAAAGTTCAAATCACCAACTTTTATGTGTATCTTTGAAACATTTCTATGAATGCCATAAAAATGTTCTTATTTCATGAAGCTGGAAAACTTTGTAATTATCTTGAGTTTTGAAGAAAACCCAATGTGAAAAATTCAGTCAGAGACACTCTCAAAGGGCCTAAACTACTTTCCACTCTCACGTTATTTATACTCTTCTCAACATCTTCTCAACCTTTCAGTCTGCTGTCAGTGAGGGATTAGATGAATTCAATATACGAGGTGTGAAAGACATATAAGCTTTCATAGATGAGTACTGGGTAGTAGGGGAAGAAACTGAGGGCCAGTCTTCTTCCTTATTCTACCCACTCCACAGACAGATCAAGGGAACTCTAAACACTCTTTCTCTGAAAACAGCATTATGTGACAGCATTTGCCACATCAGATTTGCCTTTTTGTTGCAAGGGCCAATTGCCCGTTATTCTTCTAAAATAACTGTTTACAAATCAATAGTACCTGGTTTGATTGGAGGGCAGATGGAGTAAAGATTTAAAAAGTGGGACAGGTCTTGAAAGGTGGACAGATTTTTGGCAGAACAGATTAATGAATAGGAAAATCTTTGAGAAGTAGAATCTCCATTATACTGTTCCTAGCCATCAATTTACATAAGGAAAAAAATTAGTGTATGTTTAATTGATGCATCTAGAAATGGCACAGGAGGGTATTCTGTCTCTTGCAGAAGGCTTAGTGTACAAAATAGTCATCAGATTTTTTTCCATGCAGTTTTATTGAGAAATGGCACATCTAAAGATGCAAAGGTTTTTACCTATATTTTCTTCTAGAAATTTTAGTGTTTGAGCTTTCTACTTTTATATTTTTGGCATATTATGAGTTAATTTTTATTTGTGGAGTGAGGTGTGGAATAGCACGGAGATAGTGAGTCCAGCAAAAAGGCCAACACAGGGTCACAAGTACAAAACATGACGTTTTTAAAAAAACAAATTTCTACCACTACATACATAAGAATGACCAAAATCCAGAACACTGAGAACAAAATGCTGGTGATAATGTGAAGCATTCTCATTCATTGCTGCTGGCAATAAAAAGTGGTATATACAGCCTCTTTGGGAGACAGGTTGGTGGTTTCCTACAAAACTAAAATACTCTCACCATGTGATCCAGCAAACAAGCTCCTTGGTATTTGCCCAAAGGAGCTAAAAACTTATGTCAACACAAAAACTGCACACAGATGTTTATAGTAGTTTCATTCATAATTACCAAAAGTTGGAAGCATCCAAGATGGCATTCAGGAGGTGACTGGATAAACTGTGATATATTCAGAAATGGAATATTAGTCAATTCTATACTAAATGAATTATCAAGCCACGAAAAGATATAGGTGAACCTTAAATGCACATTACTAAGTGAAATAAGCCAGCCAGCATAAAAAAACTAAATACGCTATATGGTTCCAACTAGATGACATTTTGGAAAAGGCAAAACTATGAAAACAGTAAAAAATCAGTGGTTGCCAGGAGTTGGGGGAGGGCGGGGTACACAGGCATAACACAGATTTTTAGTGCAGGGAACTGTTCTGTATTGATAATTGTAAATGGCGGGTGCCATTACAAATTTGTCAGAACCCATAGAATGTACAACCCCAAGAGTGAACCCTAATGTAAACAATGGATTCTGGGGGATGATGGCTTAATGGAGATTCATCAGTTGTAACAAATATACCACTATGGTGGTGGAAATTGACAATGGGGCAGGTTGTGCATTGGGGTGGGGGCATGACGTATAGGGGGTATCTCTACCTTCTTGTCACTTTTGCTGTGTATTAAAACAGCTCTAAGAAAGCAAGTCTATTAAAATAAAGTAAAATTCAAAATGTGAATTTTCTTATTTAATGGAGACAAGTGCCTTAACTTAAAAGTGTAAGAGAAATTCATGTATATATAAAATCCAAATGCATAGATTTTTAAAAGATAAATAATATAAAGTGAATAGCAATTGAGACAGAATGCCTTAAAGAGTTAAGTAAACTGAGAAATCTCTATTAAAGACATTTGTGCAAACAGAAGACAAGTAGTTTTATGAAGATAAACATAGACACCAAAGAGAAGAATTTTTCAGATTGAATTTTTCTCTGCAGTCTTGCAATTAGTAATCTCATAGTCAAAAAAATTAATACAAGTTTTAGCACAAAGAATCACAGGAAATTCTGTGTGATATAATACTTTGAACTTGCATCTCCACATCAACTGGAAGTGTCAAAAAGCATTACCATAAGTTGTTTTGTCTAATTGGTCATGTAATGCCATGCATGGCTAGGCAATTAGAAAATGATTTTAATAGTGATAATGAGCAAGGTGGTGCAGTAGGAATTCCACAATTTTCAGGCTACTAACCCAAGGGTGGACCCAAACCTTTTTCATATGGATTGTGGTAAGTAAATAAGTGAATTTTACCATCATCATTATTTGCATGAATAGTCTATCTAATTCTTGTACAGCCAGGCCTGTCCATCCTTTTGCCCACATTTCTAATAGCTAAGAGACAGTTAAGAATGACACCTATTAGTGATTACGTAAACTCAAGGCTAAAACTTTCAGTAGGCATGGAGACTTGAGATAACGCATATCTCTGTTGTTAATATTGGATTTTTATTCACTAAAACTCAAATGATGCAGACACAACAAGGCATATAAACATAGAGGTATTGAAAAGTAAATTGGTACCCTGAATACTCTTATTTCAACTATTAAGTATTATTGTTTATCCTTGTCATTTAGTACTTAGAGGATCATACAGTAAGACACACTTGGAATATTCTTAAAATGAGATACCTAATTCATGCTCACTTTATCAAACAGGGCCTCATCTTCTGGCAATTCTTAACATTTGATACTGTTGTCCAACAAGTCTTCCTGCAAATGACTGTTTCCCTTTTATGGGCCCATGTCTGTTTCTGTTGCACTTATCTGAAAGCTCCCTACTTTGTACCTCTCCTTTTCCTGCTCCATAAATTGGGGATTCCTAAAGATTGTATCTTTAGTTTTGCTCTTTTCTTCTATCCATCCATCTACCTAGTAAGTCAGTTAATATTTATTAAGTATCTACTATATGTCACATACTCGGCTGTCCTCTAGGGAGACAAGAAAACAAAACAGATGCTTTCTGCCTTCATGGAATTTGTTTAATACCAAATCTCATCCATTTTATGTAATATGTAATGTCTTTCTTGCATATTTTTAAGTGATTACCTCTTCCTTTTACAGCCATAGCATTTTATTTATTTTAAAAATGTCTTATTTAATTTTTTGGCTTATGAGCAACAGAAACTTATTTCTCACATTTCTGGATGCTGGAAAGTCCAAGGTGCTGGCAGATTTGGTGTCTGCTGAGAGCCTGCTTCCTGGTTCATTGATGTCTGGCTTCTTGCTGTGTCTTTGTATAGCACAAGGGGCAAGGAAGGTCTCCAGGGTCTCTTTAATAAGGGCATTAATCCTATTCATGACTTCACCCTCTTGACTGAATCATCTCCCAAAGGCCCCACCTCCAAATACCATCACATTGAGGATTAGGTTTCAATATTTGAATGTTGGGGGGACAAATTCAGTCTATAGCAGCAACCAGTTGGAGTAGAAGGTGTCAATATCCAGAGAGGACATACCATGATCCAACTATTCTTAATTTACATGTAAAGTCACCTCCAGGGGCCAACATTAGTCCCAGGATGTCACATCAAATTTGGTTCATACTTGCTGATATAAAACAACCATATTCCTTCTTATTTCACAGGGAGTACTTTAAGGTTTGGGAAGCACTTCCAATAACATCCTCAAGAATACAAAGCATCCTAATATATATTATCCCTTTTTTCCAAGAAGGCTCCTCACCCTACATTTCAATATAGCTACAGTAGATCCAGAGGTCCTTCTGCCATTCACTCTCTCTTTTTTAATTTTGGATATATAATTAACATCTCACATTATATTTATTTTAAGTATGAAACATACTGATTTGTATTTGTATACACTGCAAAATCATCACAACAATAAGTGTAGTTAACATCCATCACCATACGTATTACAGATTATTTTTTCTTGTGATGAGAATTTTTAAGATTTACTCTTAGCAACTTTCAAATACTCAATACAGTATTACTAATTATAGTCACTATGACTAAATTATATGACTAAATTATATGACGAAATTATAACTGGACGTTTATACCTTTTGACCACCTCCACGCATCACAGTATTTTATTTTAATCACTACATGACACTTACTACATTTACTTTGATATAGAACTTCCCTAACACACAACCATACAAACCTCAGAAAAAGGAGAAAAACAATGAAAATGTCTGCTAGAAAATTTCCTTATAAGGAAAAAGACATTTGTCTATGCAGAATTATATCATAAAATTAATCTTGTGAAATTCCTTTGGAACAGAAAGTTTAAATCTCCAAAGAGCTGTAAGAAGAAATATAACAGATAAGATATAAAAAGAGAAAAAAATGACATTATATTCAGCCTCACCATCATGTATTGATTAACTATCTGTCATACATTATTTTTATTGCTATATTTTTAGTTTTTCTTTCCTCTCCCATATCATGCTTCTCCAAATATTATGGTGGAAATAAATGACTATAGTTATTGCATAAAAGAACAAAATACACAGAGAAAGAGGGAGAGCTGTATTAATGAATTAAGGAAACAGTCTTTTAATTTTAGATATTGCCTAGCAAATCGTTGTGACTACTGAGGCTGATCAATTTTGAGACGATTTGCTTTCTGTTTTGAATAGTGTCATGTGCAAAGAGGAAAAGTCTATTTTATTTTCATATAAAATATCATCTGTCTGTACTAATCTGAAAATGCCCTCTTTATGGAAGACTGTAAGTGACATTATAATTACGCGGTAGTGAATTTGATTTGCTAAAACATCCAGCTAAAAATGAGGCTTCAATAAGTCCATCAATTTTTTCCACACACATTTTAAATACATTTCTCATTCAAATATCAAAATGTTCAAAATGCTGAATATTATGACACCTAGGAACTTAAAGCTAGAATGTACCATGGAAATTATTTTATTGCATAGATGTACACACTGAGGTTAAAAGAGGACACTTGCATTATCACAGTCCTTTATATATACATATATATATATATATATATATATATATATATATATATGTATATATAAATTTAAAATGTATATGTTAGTAAGAATGGGGATATGCTAACAACTCCAGAAATCATCCTAACTAAGTTATATATACCTTGTAAGCAGAACTATGCATGTCATTAAACAAAAATCTGATTTCATGCATCCCAATACTATGCTCTGATTTTTGCTCTCTTTTCTCAGATTTATTTCTGATACTGTTCAAATGTGAACCATTATTCATACTTAGCAAACACCCCAAAAAACGAATGAGCCAGAACTAGCAACAGAATTTAGAGGTCATCATCAACTGTCAGAACAACCTGGAGTTCTATGCCTCCCATGCTTACTTTTTCATGTCTTACTTCTTTGACTATAATGATGCAGCTTTATCAAATGTTATAAAGAGAGAGAATATATTGAGAAACTGATAAAGATACAAAACAATGAGATGGCCAAATCTTACTTCAGGATACCAAGAAACCAGAATGTGAAGAATGGGAGAGTGAGCTGAATGCAGTGGAGTGTACACAACACTTGGGAAAATGTGTGAATTAGTCACTATTGGAATTGTAAAAAGAGCCCACTGAAAAAAGTGACCTCACTTATATGACTTCCTTGAGACTTACAATGTGTGAGAACAGGTAAAATCTGTCATAGAGCTGGCTGGCTGTATAATCAACTTGCAAAGATGAGGACCTGGAATATGACACAGCAATCACTTTGACAAGTACACATGGGGCAATAGTGAAAATTAGAATTCAGCCTTAGCTGGCCTTCCCACAGCCTTTGGGGTGACTTGCCAATGCACTATACACGTTTAATTTACCTATTCCTTTCATCAATTGTCAATTCATCTTCCTTGCATTTTTATTGTTCCTTTTAATAAACTAATTTGATATCCCCCCAATGTGCTTGCATGTACAAATGTAGTATGTCTGCACATGTTGAGGACGCAGCCAATGATATTTAGAAGCAGATTATCTACAACTTTAATGAATGCTAAGAAAATTTCCAGGGAAAAATTGTTTCTATATTATTTCGATTAATCTTCGTAGCTCACTGAGAATATTTTGTTTTTTAGAAATTATGAAAATAAGGTCTTAAAGATTTAATTACTTATAAAGATTTGAAGGAATAAGTGTTTGGATGTCAATTCCTGTCTAACATCAGAACAAAAGCTCTTAACTAAAAGATCTTCTTGATCAAACACATGACATCCATATTTTAAGAAGAAGTAATGCAAAAGAATCTCATTGAAATTTAAGCAACAGAAAGTTATTTAATTTAGAATGATAATAAGTGTAAAATATAAAATATTGTATATGTCAAATATAAGTAGGTTGAAAGAAGTAGGTTTTTTCACCCATTTTATGCTTATTTGATTGTTTTTTCTGAGCTGGTACCACATAGATTTAATTGTATTCACCACTTATTAGAGAAAAAAATTGCCTATTTTAGTAGTAGTATAACATCCAATCCTTTTGGATCTATCAAAACCTCACCATCTTAGATAATAAAAATAATTTTAAAATGGATACTCTCTTTCTTTGCTGATCAAGTGGAGAAAAAAATCTCCTATACCAATACATGCAAAAAAAAACAAATCTAAACACAAACATTGTACTCTCACACACACACACACACAAAGACTCAAAATAGTTCAGGGAGTTAAATGTAAAACAAAAAACTATAAAACTACTAGAAGATAATGTAAGAGAAAACCTAGATGACCTTGGGTATGGTGATGACAATTTAGATATCTACACACCAAAGGCTTAATCCATTAAAGAAATAATTAATAAAATAGACTCATTAAAATAAAAAAGAAGTTTTGATCTGTGAAGGACAATGTGAAGAGAATGAGAAGACAAACCAGAGACTGAGAGAATATTTGTAAAAGAGGTATTTCATACAGGACTATTATTCAAAATATACAAAGAACTCTTAAAAGTCAACAATAGGCAAACAATCTGATTAAATAATGGGGGAAAGAGCTTAACAGGCACCTCGCCAAAAATATATACAGATGGCAAATGAGCATACAAAAATATGTTCTGCATTATACAAATTAAGATAACAATGAGATACGACTCCACACTTATTAGAATGGCCAAAATCTGAGCACTGACCCCAAATGCTGGTGAGGATGTGGATCAACAAGAACACTCGTTCATTGCTGATGGGAATGCAAAATGGTACAGACACTTTTAATACAGCTTGGCAGTTTCTTACAAAACTGAATATATCCTAATCATACAATCCAGCAATCGTGATCCTTAGTATTTACCCAAAGGAGCTGAAAACTTATGTCCACACCAAAACCTGCACATGGAACTTTATACAACTTTTTTCATAATTACAAAAACTTGGAAGCAACCAAGATGTCCTTCAGGAGGTCAATGGATAAATAAACTGTGGTACATTAAGACAATGAAATATTATTCAGAGATAAAAAGAAATGAGCTGTCAAGCCATGAAAAGACATGGAGGAATCTTAAATATATGTTACAAAATGAAAGAAGCCAATCTGAAAGGATCACATACTGTATGATTCCAACTATATGAGATTTTATCATAAACCAATGTTAAATGACTCCTACCAATCAGTAGGGGAAAAAAAATCAGTAAAAACATGGCCCTAAAACTCAAATAGAAATTCACAAAAAAGCATATCTAATGGCTAATAAGTGTGTGAAAAAGTTTATCAACATTATTTGAGAGAAACAAATAAATGAAAACTAATTGGATATGGCATTTACACACACAGAAAAATGGCTAAAATTGGAAAAATGTGAACCAAACTTGAATTCTCATACACTGCTTCTGTGAATATAATTTGCTAGAATTGCTTTGAGAAAATGTCAATATCAATAAAAGATAAACATACGAATAACTTATTTGGAAACAATCCTACCTCTTAGGTAGGAATATACTTGTTAATAATGAATGTGTATATAAATACAAATTTTAGCTTTATTCATAATATTCATCCAAGGTAGAATGGATACATAAATTGTATTTTGGTATACTGTGGGACCACTGAAGTGGAATTAAAGATGTGAATCACACATTAAACTCATAAGACCCAATAAAGCTATTTTTAAATCCAGTTTGACACAGACCAGAGAACACAGCACTGTATGCCAGCAACATCCTGATAAATACCCAGATTCCTTTTTCGATATCCCCAGGCACTGTACATAAGATATGTTTTTATTGGAAGGTTAGCCCAAGGATGATATGTGTGTATATCACAGCAGCATAAAGGAGCCACCAGGTATATGGTGTCCCAGCTTAAATACCTTGCTAACACCTGTAAGATTAAGCGACTAGCACCCTTTCCTTAATGTGGCTTTAGTCCACATATTACAAGTTACACAATAAACAACACCACCAGCAAAGGGCACAGCCTAAAGAACATTCTTTGAATTGTATTCAGCACGTGGCAGGCCCTGCAGATCCATGACCTATTTTTAGAATACATGTAGCAAGATGTTTAAATAAGCGCATAACTTTTGGTTAGATGCTGCAATAAGATGAGCTGTTAATCCTTTTCCTTCAAAGCCATTCTTTAGCCTTCATCAACATAATCCCTGGGTATAATAGAAGCTATACATATATACATAAAATTTATATATAAATGTACATATATAATTTATATAGAGAGAATGTTTATGTGTGCATATGTATATACACACACATATATATACATATACATATGTATATATATTTACATTAAAGTCTTGTATCCCAGAAGTTAGTATATACAGGCAAACATAATAAGATTCCAATAACTAGCATGATAGGAATCATCTGATGATATGAGGGAATATCTTAAAAACACAAAACAAAACAAAAAAGTTAAGTGTAATCATAACATTTCAAAGTTATTACATTATTATTATTGTCACAAGGTACAGAGATATCTTATTTTTCTTTTCTCCTTAGTTTCCCTCTATTCTACTCTTTGAGGTTATTCTTCTCAAAAGGCTGGCTATGAAATTGAATTATTTTTATTTTAAGAACTATATCAATAAATGGAAGAAGATTATAACTAATATGATAAATATACAAGAACTCATAATACTTCAAAGCTCTTGCAATCATTTCCACTAGGTCTGGGATAACACATACTTCTTATCTCTCATCAACTCTCTCCCCATTCCTGATTCTCTTCAAAGAATGCTTGATATACATCACTAATCATTTACAACATTCTTTTCACATTAAACATAGAATTGGTCCCAGAATCTCATTTAACACAGTAGTGTGTGCCATCGTGGTCTGTTCTTCACTCTGCTTCTATTCCTGAGTCCAAAACTCCACATTGCATTCTGACTCTTCCAAGCAGGCACAATGTTCACGAATGATTTAGACTTAACCATGCTTTGTTGAATACTTTTTTCATTAGAGGCATGTATTGACAGAAATACGAGGCCATGAATGAAGTAATAGAAGTAATGAGAAGACAGTTAATGTTGGTCCTGTTTTTGAGAATTGGGCTCTTCGATTGCTCCATAAGGTCACATTCTTTCGTGTAGCAATTGTAAGTATTACCCAGTATGCCATCCGAAATTCTTTTTCACTACATTGCTTTTTACATTGACTACTCAGCTTTATATATAGAGGGCGCAAAAAAAAAACCCCAACATTTTAAGAAAGGAAAAATAAACTGTATTAAAATTGTAATACTCAATATACACTGATAACAAAAGATGAATACAAGTCATCTGTATACATTTCTTTGGCACCCCTGGTATATGTCCAACCAATTAAAAACAGCATAGTGCTCTTGTCACTGAAAGAAGGCAAGAATGGATGGAAATAATCAAGGTAAGAAATACGAAGATAACAGAAAACACACAAAGAAACCCAAATCACAGAAGGAAGAAAAAAGAAAAGAATGCTCACATTTTTTTCTTTGGAAAATCTCTGTCCTTATCAATATCAGAGCAAATTAAGGAAATCAGCAAGTATCCAATTCCCAGCTAGATGTCTCACACTTACATATTTCAACTGATGTGGTTGTTAGGTATTAATAACAACCTAACAACTTGTTAGGTATTAATAAGGGATACCTGGAGCGATTGCAATTCATGAACACCTTCCTCTGTCTCTGTATCTCATTCCCTAGGACCACTGAATATGAATGGGCCAAACTCCATCTTCTCCCTCACTTATTATTTACACTTAGTTCTGTCCTATGGTGAATCATTTCCTTCTCCATAAGATTTTATTTTTCATTGTGTCCTGACTTTCAGCAGTTCTACAACACTGCAAAATAGTGTATTATTTTATTTAAATATCTCAACTCTTCTGTGATTTGTATCGCACCCTCACCCCAGGAAAAGTTCTGCTTAAAAACAGACACTTTGGGAGATTACCATAATGAACAGAAAATTCATTAGATAAAATTATCTAATAAAGAATAAAGAATAAAGAAGGAATGAGCATGGTGAACATTTCAGCAAGGTTCTAAATTTTTCAGCCTTACTTTCCTTCTCTCTCACACTAAGTTTTCCAAAGCTATAAAATCTTTAAAAATTCCTTTTCCCAGTCTCACTTTGCACTATAATTCCATTGATTTTTGTAACATGAACAATCATGAAGAATGAGGTAGAGATCTAGATATAAGGTGTTTCTGTCACTCATACACGTTCTGAAATGTAGGGGAAGGTTTTTGTTTATTCCTTATATTTCCACAGAACAGAACAGAATTATAAATAAATGGAGCAGATCAAGGAGAGCCAAGTTTTGGCACCATGTAATACAAGACTTTTTAATATTTAACACTTTTATAATGATCCTGAAGTATTTTGTCTTAGAAAATGCATATCTACCAACCTGGACCAATGTAATCAGGCCCTATTGGACATATTTTCAAAGGTTAGCCAGAAGGGGTGAGCCATTATTATCACTGATTGTAGAGAAGCATGCTTTCATCCCAAAGACCTTTTAATTCTGTAATTAGTCAAACCCTTGTTCATCTTTTTTTCTAGTACAATATTTTTATAGAGGTTTTTCATATACATATCATTTAAATAAAGATATTACTGACAAATTTTGCAGCAAACATTTTCAGTAATGAAGATTTTTGAGGCTACACTGTTTATTCTTTTATCATACACTGGGTTTGCTGAGTGGTGTTAACTCGGTTACCTAAGAGCCAACACTCTAAGCAGCTCTGTTAGCTAATAATTGCACATTGTTTGTAAATAACAATAATAAAAAAAATGTCTGATATTTACCTTCAGGTGGGAAAGGTATGTTTCATAACCAAATTACCTCAGCATAGGCCTTAACACAAGGAACATATTACTAGGGTAGGGCATTCTGAGAGAACAAATTTGCCCAAACCTTGCATTCTTTTCTTTTCAAAAATGTTTTCTCATATTATAAAATAAAACACAGAATATAAATGAAAAGCTTAATGTATCACTATCAGTCAAATATCTATGTAATTACTACCTACATTAAGAAATTCAACATTGCCAGAAGCTCTACACATTCCCCCATGGAATCATAGCCCCTTCCCTCTCTTTAAAAGTAGCCACTGTCCTGAATTAAGTGTTAATGTTTTTACTTTTCCTTACCTTTTTATGACTCAGGTATGTATTCGTCATACTTGCTTCTGAATATATATATATATATATATATATATATATATATATATATATATATATGTATATATATACATATATATATATATATATATTCAAAATATATAGGCATTATATATAGATATATAGATATACATATAAATCTCCAAGGAATAGATAGTCGTGTAGATTTTTCTTTGGTTTCCGTTTTTTCTCAGTTAATATTAAATGTATGTGCTTCAACTATGTGGTTGGATGTTGCTGTTGCTTATTGATTTTCATTAATACCTGGTAATCACTTCATTCATCTATTTCACATTCGATAACCATATAGGTTGCTATATGGCAAATAATGCTGCTGTTCACATTCTTGTTTTATTTCCTGGAGCATGTGTTAACAGTCTTCTGTTGGGTTGATACATTCCCAATGAAAATCCTAGATCATAAATTATAAATGTATTCAGCTATAATAGATTACGACAAATTGTTTTCCCTTTTGGTGATACCAGTTTCGCTCTCTTCAGCAATGTATGAAAATTCTGATTGTTCATTTGTCTCACAGAACTTTCTATAATCTAACTTTAAGTTTTAAGTATTCTGTTTAATATATGGTGGTATCTTACCATGGTTTAAATGTGTATCTTCCTGATTGCTAAAGAGGATGAGCACTTTAAATGGGTTTGTATACCCACTTTTTCAAATTATCTGTTTAAGACTTTTTCCATATGTCTACTAAATTATTTACCTTTTTTTGATTTATTAGAATTTTATATATTCTCTATACAAGCACTTTGCACCCATACATGTTACAATTTTAATATTCCATTCTGTGTCTTGACCAAGCAGATATATAAGAACTAAAGGAATTTTTGGAGGCTGAGGCTATTGATTAAGTGATGTTATGGCCAAGACAGAGGGACCTCAGAGCCTGTGAGTCCTGAAGCCTAAGTCTGAGATGAAGGTGACCTGAGATAATACACATTATGTCTCTACATTAAAGTAACTCTGAAATGAATGTAAATTAAATTATTTTTAATTTAAAAATTAATGTAATTATCTAAGTTAATATAAGTATAGATACAGAAATACAGATATACAGTGAAATAAAAATAGACATTTAGAGATATAGTATATAGATAAATTAGTATATATTATAACCCAGGTAATTTTGATTTTGAGGAATAAGAACTCCAGAAGTACAAACTATAGACCAAGGGAAAATTTAAACTTATGTATATTAGTCATAGTCAAAGGCAATAAGTAAATGTAATTTTTTTATTGCTTTACATCATAAACACAAGCCTTTCCACTTACACACATTGCCACAATAGCTTGTCGTCAAAAAGTAGTGACTTCTGTTCTTCTTTTTAAAAAAAATATTTCAAAGCAAGAGCTGTTACTGGATCTAGATAAGTGTGAAGTGTGATAAAAGATACCTCTTTTAAAATTGACTTTCTTCATATCATAACTGAAGTGATGTGGTATACAACAAAACTTAAACAAATAAAATAACCAAAGAAAAAAAAATTTTCTATATATTTACGTATTAAATTTTAAACATCAGTACTTAACTCAGTAACTAAACTCTTGTAGCTCCTGAAATGAAACCCATTTGGAATCTTCTTAAGAGTGATAAACCTGAATAAAGTCTGCCTTAGCCAATAGTACCTTTCCTTCAGAGAATAATCATCAAATTTGTCATTATGGTCCAACAAATCAGCAGTCTTGTACATGCTCTCTCTTCATTTCTTGTTTGCAAAATATCCTTATCTTCTTCATTTTTTTTTTCTTTCTGGTCTCTCTAAATAGGTGCAGTTCTAAAGACTATTTCTTTGGTTCTCTTCCTTCCCTCTCTCCATGCATCTATTAATTCATTCATTGATTCATTAAATACATTTTTATTGAAAATGTTTCATCAAGCACCGTGATAGGCTTTGGCAATGACATATTGGCCATAACAAAAGTGATCCTCCTATAAACTAACCAAAGACCTCATCACTAACTATTTTTCTGAACACTGCTACAAAGTAACTCTTTTTTTACCTTCCCATAGAAATTTATTTGTATCACTCACAAGGTGTTTATAACTAGAGAAGTCATTTTGCTAAATGAGGTGTCAAATCATGTTTGGGTAAAGACTAAAAGGGAGAAGAATTCCTTTTTAAATAAGTTCTTAACACCCAGTCTGGACTCGTGTTGCTCAACTGCTTCTTCAAGTTATCTTAATTACACCATCCTTGAAATGGATAGCACTTTAATTACTCTTTCTATATAATGATATATTTTATGTACCCAAAGATATCAGGGTTATGGACAATGGACAGTGGTGACTGACAACAGAAATTAAGAGGCAAACTGAGACAGCAGTCTGAGACTGCTATGCATCATGGCACTCACAACATTTAGAAACTTAGTAAGGACTGGAGACACTTAGAAGCAAGGATTGGAGAATTTTCCCTCTCGCCAAAAGCAAGGACATTTGGCTGGACAGTTTTATCAAACATGAGACCCTATGACTTTAAAATAAGACTTCTTTCTCATTTTGAACATGAAATTCAGCCTTCATAAAACGAGAAGGTGAAAGATAGGAAGAGCTAAATAAATAGGGACTGGGACAGAGAAATTATTGAGGGTGTTTCCTTCCTTTCGTTTGACAGAGAGCAATTAAAATGTGCAAGATATAATTCTACTTGTTTTATGGTACCTGTGTTGTTTTCCTCTGTACCATTTTGTGCCTTTACAAATGCTGTGAAAGAATTACGTGTCTTTAAATTTCATTTCTCAAGTTTCTGATTACATGTGGTCATTGATAAGGGCACAAGATTGTTAACAGGTTGGTCAGAGCCTACTGTAAAAGAAAAATGTTTCCTCAAAAGTATATGAAAAAAGTTTTTTTGAAATAGGGACACTAACTAATGTATTTGCCTTTGTTTCATTATCTTGCATACTACAAGAGGTTTTAGAACATGATACACACAGTACACACTTCTTTAAAATTGGGTTAAATATGTAAGTGAATGACTTGGTTATTAATAATATTACCTCACATGGCTATTGTAAAAAATAATGAATTAATGTGGGCAAAAAATTAATGTGGGCAAAAGGCAGAACATATGCTAGCTATTAAATTCATGATTAAGAAGAAAAAGCATCAGCCCATAATGAAATCTAGATAACTCTACATAATGTCTCAGAAAATTTCTAGACATAGAGGAAATTTTAATGAGCATGTTCTAATGAATTTTTATGAAGATGATGGAGGAAAAAATTCTTATTTAACTTCATTTCCACTCCTTGAGTTATATTATCAATTGAAGTTCATTTACTTGTCCACTTTTGGTGAGAAACTGTCAGCTAAAGGCTATTTATGTTTGAGTATTATTAGAGAAGAGTAGCAGTGAGAGAATGGGATACAATAGATGTATTTTATGTTGATCTCCTCTGAACTCAATAATGACAGATATCTTGGTGATCCAGGGAATGTAGCAAGACAAAGAAGGAGACTTTAAGTGGAAGTGAGTAGATGTGCAGCTAGTCTCAGTTACGAATACAATAAAACTTGTACTTTTAGTGAGCCATTTAACCTCATTTAACCTCTGTTATCACTATAAGTGTGGGACAGATAATTTCTAAGCATAAATTTATTGTATTCTTATTTTTTCAAATATATTAGCATATTAAATTAAGTAGAATTTGAATATTAAATAAACATGCCTTTCAGAGATTGATTATATTACTGTAGCACTATTCCAACAACATAGATAGATAGATGATAGATAGATAGATAGATAGATAGATAGATAGATAGATAGATATAGATATATAATCTCATGTCATCAAAGTGAATTATAGCTTTTACTCATGTATTGCCCCTAAAAAATATTCAAATGTTATCTCCATCTAGGGGTTTAAAATAAATATACTGTGGTCTTGCTGATGGTATGCATACAATAATTCTATAGTATTAATGATGTTCACTTTAAAATATTCTGATTCCCCTTCCCCCTTAAATGCTGACCCTTCTGGCAATAATATTTGTGTTACCTGGTGTAATGAAGACACCGAAAAACAAAACAGAAAAAGAGATGTGTCTTCATTATTAATGATTTTTTAGGAGAAAACAGTCCAAAGATACTCTGTTTTAACTCAAGTGTTGCAATAAGGAAAAAAAGAATTGTTTCATTTATAGAACTCTCTGCATAGTCTTGATTATTGAGACTTACTAAAAGTAAGAACATTTATATGCTTGGTTGAATAGTGCCATGTTCAAAGAGATGGTGGCTAGAAAAAGCTGGTGCATTTTCACAGAAAAATGTCATCTGCTGATTCCTCTTGAGGTCAGTATCTCTAAGAAACTTTAACAGTTACCAGATTATGGGTATAAATTGCTGAGTGACCAAGTTTGAAAATAATTCTGCATTAATTCACACTGTATTGCAGAAGTATGTGTTTTATATAATCACATTTAATATTTAATGTCCCTAATATAAAAAATAAATCTCAGTGGAATGAAAATCCAAAATGAAATTTTAGACTGAAATTACTATTGAGAATATTTAATTTTACACATAAAAGTATTGAGATTCAGAGTGGTCAAGTGATTCCACAATCTATACCATTTTTATTTAAAATATATATGAAGACAAATAATGACAGAATACTAATGTGTTTGGAAATTACTATAAATAACTTAGTTGTACCTGAAGAGAGATCTATCCCCTCCAGAAAGATTCATAAATGTCTATGCATAAACATCCCATAAAGTCAAGCTGCATTTCCCTTTTTATTTCTATATAGCTTGGGCTTATTTTTTACCTCGTTTTCAAGTTTTCTACAGTCTATTATAGTATACACTGGAGAACAGCAGCTGAAATTGTTCTCCAGACCCCATAAGCAGATGTTAGGAACAACAGTTCATTGATTCTGTCTTACTAGATATACCCAAAGAGGGCACTAAGAATCTGGGTATAAAAGAATCCCAGTGAACATTAATCATCCTTATTCTACAGCAACAGAGGTGTTTGCTATTAAAACAAACATCAGTATTTGGAATCTTGGCAAGCCTTCCTGAACAAAGTAATAAAGATATGTCCAAGAATTATTTCTTTCCACAACCAATTTTTTCACTCTTTAAAATATGAATTAAAAATGAAGAACTTCTATTGAAAGCTTAGAACATGATTGAGAATGTCACCATCATCTGACATAGAGTAAGACTTTTTAAGCCTGTCTCCACGTAAGATTAATTCAATCGAAATTAATCAAATATCTAGCATATGTCTATTGTTGCTCTAGTTGCTGTAGTGTAACTATGAAGAAGGTAGGGTATTTGATTATTGTGGATGAAAATAAGTACTAGTTGAGTCACTAAAACTAAATTTCAAATTCTACTAAAAAAATTTTGTTGGGACCTTCTCTGTTATTATAACTCTTTTTTAATTTTCTATCCCAGTCTTTTCCAATTATATGACAAAGGTGTAATATTGTTCTCTTTTTCTAAGGACTGAAGCCAATTAGAAATGTATGTTTGGATATTTCCTTTACTAAATCTGAAGAAAAAACAACAAAATGAAAACATTACTGCTGATTCATTTAGGATACTTTGTGACACAGGTCTCATGTAGATCAGGGAAACCATTCTCTTTTTTGAACAGATAAGCTATCATCTCAGTCTTTTGCTCAGGATGTCCAACATGATAAACACATTCTACAGAATCTATATCACAAAGCAGAACTACACTATTCCTTTCAACATTCATTATTTGGATATGAGAATACACATTATATAAATTGGTTTTGTTTACAGAAATAGAGAATTTTAAAATCATACATAACTGGATAATTCGGGAATGCTTGGATTCACTGATCACCATTCTATGATCATCTCATAGTCATTCCAGGTATAAATAGTAGTCAAACAGATAAAAGACATTGGCAATGTTTTGTGAAACTCAAATTATTTTTGAAAAGACATGCAAATAAATGTATGAAAAGTCAATAGGATAAACATTATACAAGTTGTAATACAATAATTTCTTATGTGTCTTCTGAATACAGTATTCTCCCTCCTACAGCACAAAGTTCAACATTGAAGATGGACTATTACAGTGTTTCTGCACTAGAGATTTTGTGGATCCAATAAGAAAATATAGACTGGAAATTAAAGAAAAATTAAATTAAAGAAAATTATAATACACAAAGAAAAAATAATACACTGGGTATATTGAAGTAAGTATTTTATCCTGCTTCATTTTCTCTTCACTTCCCAATTCTCTTTATTAAATTATCTAGAAGCGAATTACTTCTACAGTTAGTGGTTTTGGGTCTACAATATTTAGGTTTATAAAAAAACCCACACCACCTTGAGTAGTAAAAATGCACAAACTGTATTTGCCTTCTGCGGGTTAAGGAACACTGGGAATATCCTCTTCAGAAGGAAAATCTACCCAATTGAGTTTGCCTTATTCCTAAAAAAAAAGTTATTATTTTTAAACTATAAAAAGGAATTTTAATTTTTTCAAACACTTTAGGGGAAAAGAGTAAGAAGAAAATAACAAATCCAAACTAAGAAATCAACTCTAAAAGGACAGCTATGAAAATAGAGTTTGAGACTCTAAAATTTAACAAGTTGTTTCTTGTCAAACTGTGGTGTCAAAACTGTTACATTAACTCTATCCAAAATCAAGGGATACCATCGATGAAAAAATCCTGCCACCCCACATGAACTCATAATTGGCAGCAGAAATAAAAAGGTTGAGCTATCCTCATCAATCTTTCTATTACATTCTTTCCTTGCAGCCATCAAGTGTTTCTTTTTTCTATGGTACTAAGAGTACTAAGAGTCTGCTATCCACATCTGATTTTGAGTTTATAGTTCAGATGTTCAAAGTACATAAGAAATGATTACAAGGATTGAAGCAGTAGTATTTACAGACAATGAAGTGAAAATAAAATATCATTCACTCTGTTATGTTTTCAATCTTTTTGTCTTAAAGAGTAAAAATGGATTTAATTTAATCCTCACTTGTTACCTTATAAAGTAGCTATTTGTATATAAGTACTCTTTTCTTAAAAAGTTCAGAATACAGTTAATCTTCTTTTGTTATCTACTATATTAAACTTGTAATATTAATTATTGTTTATTTCTTTTTCTGGAGAGTAGGAACTCCAAATACATAGTTCCCGATTCCAAATACATACTTTCTAATTCCTTGTATTTCTCAGAACATCAAGAATTTATAAAGTAATGACTCTCAAACCAGTGTAAAGTAAATGAATGAAAGAATATGGAAAAAAAAAGATAGAACAGAAGTTAACTGTTATTGCCTCTGATCTTATCTGGAACTAGTTCTCTTCCTGAGTGTGTGTGAGTGTGTGTGTGTGTGTGTGTGTGTGTGTGTGTGTGTGTGTGTGTGTCTGTGTGAGAGAGAGAAAGAGAGAGAGAGAGAGAGAGAGAGAGAGAGAGAGAGAGAGAAGGAAAGAGAGATTGAGTGTACTCAACATACTTGTGCTCATATTTAAATGCCTCTTTATTAAACACATGGCCATTTTGTTCCTTTGTCATTTATGTTCTAAACTTCAGCGATACCATAATTCTGTGTGAATGGAAATAGTTATTAGATAATCATCAAATGCTCTTCTCAAAAAAAATTAGCCTAATTTTACTTTTATTACTGTGAGGAACATCAGTATCATGGACCACAAATTCATGAGTCACCAAGTTCCCTTCTTTATTTGTTTATTCATTAACTGACACTAGGAGTAGAGTGGAATTCAATAGACTTACACGTTACTTAAGGCTCAATAATTAAATACCAGCAATGGCAGCCCTGCCATCTATATATCTGTAGAAATCATAGACATTTGTAGCTTCAAGTGCAGACCTGCTAATAATAATAATAACCTCAATGGAGCACTTACCATATACCAGGCACTATTTTAAAAATATCTCATATTGTATTATAAGATAAATATTATAACTCTTCCAAAAACCTGGGTAAGGGTACTGAGGCAAAAAAGTAAATTAATATATTTAATGTCATCCAGACATAAATTTTTCAATTTTTAAAACAGAAATTTGAAGTCATACTCATCTCCTTAAGTCCTGTACATTAATGCACACTCTTGCTTTGTGGGAAGTCTGACTGCCGTCATCTGGAGCTTTCTGAGCTGCTTATGTGAAGGTGGATGTGAAAACATACCAGGCAAATGTGTGGAATTCAGAGAACTCTGAAGGATTAAGGACCAGAAGAAGTTTTAAGACAGCGTCATTATCTGTATCTTTCCCTGCACTAAGCCTTGCTGAACTGAAATAGAGAGCTTGTGTGGATAAATTTATACAACCTTTGTGAGTAAAATGTATTTCAATTTTAAGAGCTATCCAATGAGAGCATAGCAAGATTTTTGGTATGGGGCAAAGAGCAAATTTCTATCAATCAATCAAAGTAATCAAATGTTTGAGATTCTGTTAGGGCTTAACATAGACTAAGGTATAAGGTTATTTCTCACATACAGGTGGGCTTTCCATTCTTTTCTTTCTTTCCTTCTGCAGTCCAGAGATACAATCCACTCATTATTTTCCATAAAGGAGTCTCTTGCTATTTATCCCCTGAGGATTGCAGTCCTTTCAAGACCGGCAAGGCAAATTGATTTAAATACTAGAACTTAATTGCCTTCCTTTTAGAAATTTCTCCAATAATCACAGTAGACAAACGGAAAAAAATAACACATATGAGAAAATTAAACAAATTCCATGATTCTGCATGGTTCTTGTATAGAGATAGTAAATATCTGATGTTTCTTTAGCAACTCTACTTCTTCAGAGTGTTTGATATGCAGCACCATTCAGTCACAATACTCTTTCCCTCTTAACGCAGAATTGGCCATTCAGTCCTCTTTAGCTCAGCAGTCTAGATTGCCACTGCCAATTGATCGAACTGGTGAAATATTTGCCAGACTTGCCCTAGCTATTTTCTTTCAAAGCTTTCTGAAACAGGAATCAGAAAATCTTTTTTCTTTTCTTTTCTGCTTGTATGTTTGAATTCAGAACTGCTCCCTTTCTTTTGACCACCCCCTCTCCAAAGATCTCTTTTTCCAGTTCTTAGTCCTGAGGCGGTACACCCTAATTATAATAGTTACTTGAAACTATAAATGCTTAAATTTCCAGTTACGTACAGTTGCACTATTCTATCACATTATGTTTATTAACATTAAGTATACATGTCAAAACTACATGTCCAATTTGGAAGCTCACAAAATATGGCCACTGCAATTAAAATAAGATATTTCATTTGAAAGTTTACATATATTTTGTAAATATATATGTAAACTTTTTCATGGGTTCATTAATTTGTTCATATAGTTTCTTCAGCATAAATGCCCTTCCAAGCTTATTCCATTAGCTAATTCCTATTATCTCCTCATTCTCAATATGGGTATCATTTTTTATCCGCGACCATCATGTCTACACTGGATTAGGTCCACTCCTCTTCTTATCTCATTTTCTCTTTCTCTCTCCTAATTAGAGATGAGTTCCTCAAGGGTAGAAATGACATTCACTTGTCTGCATATCTAAATGGTTCTAGCTCAGCGCTAATATTTTATTGATGTTCAACAAACATATGTCTGATTGACTTCTAAGAGGTGTGTTTTCACCTTTTATATATAAGAGTTAAATTTTGAAAAAAATAGAATAGTAAGTCATCTAAAATTGATGAACAGTTCTAAGATTGAACAATTGCTCAATTGTTTAACTGTCTACTCCATAGACATTTCTAGGTATTAATTGAAAAAATACTTTAGCGCTTCTGATGATGAACTCTCCCATCGGAATTGTGTGTTCTGTTAATATGACTAATCAGAGACTATTTTGACTGTCTTTTATAGGTCAATAAATATGGGTGCTCTCTAAGCACCCTCATCTCTTAGTCAAGCATACTGGGGAGCTAATCTACTATTTTTCCCTTCATTTTATTATTTTTCTGTTATTTCTATGCGTCTTGAATGAAACATGATTCAAGTTAACTTCTAAACATGAAAAAGTATCAAATTACATTTTGAATGGAAATTGTAAGCAACAGATAATTTGTTGAAAGGTTTGGGGGAAGAATTCTATGGACCCTCAGAGTAGTGATGGATCAATTGAGGAAAAGTGAAGCTGCAGGGCAAAGTCACTTGTCCCTCCTTCTTTAATTTATCTCCTCAAGTAGTACCATCTTAAGGACTAAAGTATTCTGATAAATCATTGTTTAAAGTTCCTGACTTATTGGGAAAGGTAATTATATTGAATGTCCTTCTTTCCCACTTTGATTTCTTGCTTCTTACCCCCTTTCCTGTTGCTCCTTGTCTCACATTTTGGTTTGACAAATTAGAAAAATACAAAACAGAAAAAACAAAAAACAACAACACCAAAAAAATCCCTCCCAAGGGGCATTGGCTTTTCTTATCTCTTCAATTTCCATGTACTACTCATTATCCTACTTTGTCCCATTCATGAGAAAGATCTAAATATCCACGTCTAGTACCCCAAGTCTGGTGGATCGAGATTCTTTTATGAACTAATTTTTTAAAGACAACATGACAGAGAAACTCTAATGAGACTTGCCTTTCAGAATTAGACTTTCTCCCATAGTTTAATCCACCTATGAGTTCAATATTACTTCTTGTAGCTAATTCCATAACAAATAGAAGTGTGTCCCTGAATTATCAGTAATCAACTCTGCCTTAATCTGTTATTATACTATACCTTGAACAGAGAACTGAATGGCAGAGGTTTCACGTTTATGTATGAATGACTGCTATTCCTGAATTGTTCAGGCATATGCATTCTATTTCTCATCCTTTATTTATTATAGAAATTCATGAAGAGTTCTAGTCCTTAATGGAATTTCTGAGAAAGCTTTATTAAAAAAGCATACTGAATTCTTGTTATGTGGGTGTTCTGTCCCTATTTTGTTTTGTTTTGTTTTGTTTTTTGGTTTCTATTATCCTTAGTTCTGCATCATCTTAATTTCTTACTTTGGGTTGGCTAATGCACAGCCTGGGTTGTAGGTTTTAAGCAGTAAATAATCCTAATTTCTGGTTTGCCACAATGATTATTACATTGTCCATATATTTATTTATTTATTTATTTATTTATTTTTTGGTATGCCTTTTACAAGTCCAAGACACAATAATGGCATTCTTTACTTTCAGTTGAAATAAGGAACGAATGGCTGGAACTAAAATCCATTATGACAAGTTCCAAAATAAAACAGACCAAGCAACATCAGAAAGCAGTACGTCAATGGGGAAAAGCTACACTACTATATTTGGAAATCTTCATTTCTTACTATATGTATTCTATTACATGCCAAGCATTGATCAGGATTTTAGAACCTCCAATGGCTAGAACTCAGGTCATGACATCGTGGAACTTGCTCAGTCATCTTCTGAGAGCTCTCATAAAGAATGATTATCACCTCCTTTGTCCTCCCATTGCATTTACTTTGCATCATTCATATATAATGTACAACACTGCAACTTAAGAGGAAATTTCTCTAAATGATAATCCTAACCCCCATTTAGATTAGGGCCAGAAAAAGGAAAAATTCTTTACAAACTAAGTCTTTCAATGGTCCAGATTTTTGTCACTAATCTGTATTTCACTCCTTCTAGCTATCATTATTGCACCATCTTTAGAATTAGTAAATACATCCTGACAATTCTTTCAACCCATCAATATTCTTTAGAATATCCAAAATATATGCCACGGTTATAAAAATATTGACTGGTAACAAGACTTTTTGTCATCTAAAAGATAAACTAATGAGGGTGAAATATCACCTTGCTCCAAGGCATATTGGCACTGAATCTACTAAGAGAAGAAAAATAGTGAAAATAATGCCCAGGAAATTTTTCTTTTAGATAAAATTATGGCTGGGAAACTAGACATGACATTATCACAAGACTTATTATTTGGCATTTAAAAATGTCCTGATTCATATTTTATAGGAAATTTCACATTGTAAAATCAGAGAAGTGAGAAGTCAAAAAGCTAAGCATAAAATGCATACTTAATGAATTTATCTTTGATCAGTTGAACAACAACAAAAAATCTATTGGTAAATTATAATGTTCAAGACACTTTAATAATTTCCATCTTTGTATATTTTTGCTATGTTACACATGAATAAACATTTTAGGTAAAATGAATTTTACTTCTACTTCAATCTACATTTGGTTGTCATGAATTTTGTTGTCTTGGCAAGAGTTTTCTATAAGCTTGGTGTGAGTCCACTATAAAGGAAATGAATTTATTAGAGAGTATAAGCAAAAGTGCTTGCAGAAATAATAACACTATGTCTTTATCTTCAGTTACAATCTCTGTGTCCCTCACTGTCCCTTAAAAAAAAGTCTACGGTACACATTTCTTTGAAGCGTGTTCAATGAATGAATGAAAAAATAAATGCATGAATGATTTGTTTACCAATGGAGTTCTTCATATGGCTATTGAAGGAATAGTAAACTAGCACATGGAAAATGATTAGCAGGGTACTCAATACATATTAGTTATTTTTATCATTATCATAGGTATGATTGTCTAATATCATTTTTTGATATATTTATAGCTGAAAGAATCTTCACAATTAAGCACTGAGATTTCTGAAGAAAATAAAGAGGAAATTATTCTCCTGTTTAACGTAATGCTATATCTTGGTTTACACATTTGGGAGTCATTTCTTCACTTGCCTTCCTTTAGTGAAAAATAATCAACTAAAAAGTTATTGCTGTTTGATGTTGGGTGCTGAGGATATGATTCACTTACTAGTCAAAGTAAGAAGAGCCAACTTTTGATTTTTTACTGTAGTTTTATAATTTCCATTGGCTATTTTATTTTTGGTGTCCCAGACAAAGCAGTAAAGAAGATGTCAGATGGGAATCTAGTTAGTTCTAACATATTAAATTATGGGATGTTGAGAATATTACTTTACCTAACTTGGTTTTTCTATCTAAAAGACAAAGAGCTTGACCTAGAAGATTTGTAAGATTATATCCAGCCTCAAATATTTTTTTCTATATCCAGACTATTAATCTTCATCTACATATTAAACACATTTTATGGATCCAAAATGTTAATCCTTACACATATATTAAATATATTTTTCCATATCCAGACTATTAATTCTTAAGTACATATTATATATAAATTAGTGTTTAGGTAGGCTCATATTTCATTAATTAATTGAATCTCTGCCATCCCATTTTCTAATGTGATGTTATCATAATGAATACATATAGCTGCAGAGGCATTCACATAGATACTACCCTTAAGGAACAACATATCTAATTTTAGGACCTTTTGAGATACTGGATTTGATATTTCCTTAGGAAAGAAAAATCAAACTGAAAATATAGTTTTGAGATAATGTATTTGCATTCAAAAACAATCTCATGCTTTGAGAATAGTAATGACAAGTAAAACTTAAAGACCCTTAGCAGAAATACTCTGCCTCCAATTCCCATATAGAGTTGGCTTAAGTTTTCTACAATCTGAAATAGTTCATTGGCAATAATGTGAAGGAAAAGGAAGAGGTCAATGTTAAGTTAAAGATACAGTCAGTGAAGAGTGTTAAAGAAAATATTCAAATTTTTATTCAATCAAGATAGAGATGTATAATAGTGGACCCTGAATAAATGCTGCTTGATGATAACGATTATACTAATGAATCAATTCTGTAATTGATATAATACTAGTGATATTATATTTTACATATTAAATTCTTGGCCCCCACTCTAATTTAGTATTATAAATAAGTCCACTAAAAAATTCCATGTTGATTTTGATAAATATAACCCTAAAGAACAGAGAAATAAAGAACAAGAGAAGGGTTTTTTTACTGTTGATAATTTTTTGGATGTAAAGTGTCTGTTGATATGATCTGAGTTCAGATCTTGCTTAAATAAGGAGACAGAGAACCATTTTATTTATAGAATCTCCTGGAAAGTCTTGACTACTGAGGCTTACTAATAAAGAGAACTATTCTATGCTTGATGGAACATTGCCATGTTCAAAGAAAGATGGTCAGAAAAGAAAAATTCCATTTTCCTAGAAAATATACCATCTGCTTACTATAAATTCAAGAAGACCACTTTGGAGACAAACTTTATAGTTATAAAGGATGCATATTTAAATTCTTAAGATATCATTTTAAAATTATGCTGCACTAATTTAATTGATCCCTGAGTATGCATTTTTATACTCCTATATCAGAATGTTTTATCTTCATGTTCAGAGACATCTGAATCATAACAATTTAAAACTTAAAGTAATTTTAAGAACACATAAAATTATAGAGGAAGACAGTGAGACCCAAAAATATTACATGATGTACTGTAATATATTCTTTATAATTTATTAAAAGTAAAAATTTACCAATGATTTTGTAAGTGTACCTAGCCAACCTTGGACTATTTTGATAAAAGTTGTTAAAGTAAATCTTACAACAAATAATACACATTTTTTAAAATCAAATTCCATGACTCTGATTTTTTCCTAAATAACTCAGAATTATTTCTTATCCACACTTTAAATTTCTATAGGCTATTATATTTAAAATAATTTAACTCTAATCCACTGATTGTATTGAAAACACAGATCAATTACTTCTGTTCACAACCCTCCAAGAGTGCATGGAATGTGGGAATGAGTAGGATCAGTCCTAGGAGTCTCAATAATGTTTACTCATATTTGCTATTCAGAAGCAACAAAATTATTAACCACGGTGTCATAGAATAGTAAATAATTTCAGGATGCATACAGATTCCATACAGGTACCCCGGTAACTAATGAGATGAAGTGATTTGCCCAGGGTCTGATTTCCTCCTCATTTTTCCCCATGTAGTAGAGGGGAATTCTAGCACTTTGAGTACTTAGAACTTGATTTTCACACATATTCTTGCTGGGAAAGAAAGGAGTGAGAATTTTTCCCATCAGTTGACAGGAAGGTGATTATCAGCCTGTCTCTAAGTAAATTTCAGATACCTGATCCTGCTCAAAATCCATGGTAAACAACACACTGAATTTAATTTTATTATGAATAAAAATGATTATTAATGTGAGTCACCAAATACATAAGCAAATCAAGTAAAACATCTTTTTGCTACCAGAACAGAGTCTGAGAATAACAGAAAAGACAATTTCATTGATTTTTTTTCTTATTCCTTCCCAAAGTATAAGATTTATTCCTCTGCTCAAGGGCTACAGCAAATTAGAATATCTTTATTTTGAACCTATGTTTTCCAAATCAGAATGGGAAAAATGGCAAAAAAAAAAAAAAAAGTTAGTGCCAATTGACTAGAAGTCCTTATGAGCTAGGTTTAAATCCATGAAAAACATGGAAATTGTTTTCTAACCTAATTGTGCATGTAACTCTGGCCCTAGAAGTAAATTTAAGCTTATGTTTTTTAGCTCTGCAACACCCAGTCCTTTTTTCTTTTCTTTTTTTTTTTTTGTTTTTCTGTCAATGGCAAGCATAATCTTTAACTTAGTTTTTTTTTTCAGATAAGTGGTAATTATTTTCAAAATCCTCATAATCATTATCATTTCTTGAAAGCTTATGAATCAGGGGCTGTGCTTTAGAGATGTTATCTAGTATCCACACAACCTTATAAGGTAGGTCCTATTTCCTCCATTTTATTGATTAAGAGGAGGTAAATAACTTGTTCTAAATCACAGAGTAAGTCAAAGGACTAGAATTCTTACTCTGGTTTGTTTTATCCAAAATATATAATCATAGCCACTAAACTTTAGTCAAGTCATAGCATTCCTTTGTGTTTCTCTTTTCTCATCAGTAAGATATGAAGTTGAAAAGTTTTGGCAATTTTCAAACTTTGGAAGTTATAGACTTTTTAAAATGAAATTGCATATATAATCTTGATTTATAAAAATCAAGCTGCAGGAAGAGAAGAAAAATAAGTATTTAAGTATTTCCTTCACTGCGGGGTCTAGAAACAGTTTTGTGATGATCTTGGTTCCTATAGAAAACCTATTTTGAAAATTCTAGACTATAAGCCCTTTTGGGACCCATCCAAATTTCTTCTATAAATCCCCTCTACATTTCCCCTTCAAAATCTATATTTACTAAAGAAATTTATGAATCTCCTTAGAGGTTTTATAGTAAACAATTTTGTAAATGAAGGCCATGGGGCAGATAAGGAGAAACTATGGGTTAAGTGTCCTTTTTATTCCTTTCTATTGATTATTCGGGAGATAGTTCAGAGACTATAAACACACCTTATATGAGGGCATTATTTAGACCACCCCAGAGACAAAAAACAATTTATATCAGATTTACCTCTGGTCTCACAGAGAATATTTCCTGAACAAAGACACTTGATCAAGATGACCTTAATGTTTCCTCACCATGACTAAACTTAAGATAGGTTTCTTCCTAACAATAGGCCCCTGACCTCCCTTTCCCTTAAAATATTCACTTTAGAAAACTTACAATTATAAATTCTTCCTCTGCTCCTTTGATATGTAAATATTTTCCCAGTCTCTTACTAGATTTACAACCCAGGAATGTCTTTCTCAAGGAACAGATGATAGTCAAGTTTTGCAAGTCTTTTAGGTCAATGGCAAAAAATAAAAATAAATAAACTGGAAAAATAAACCTAGATTTTAAGAGTTGAATAAAGATGAGAGTGTTTTCAAAGAAACAGACAATAAAGAATATGATGTATGTATTGAGTGATGACAAGAACAAATTTCAAATGAGAAGATACTTATGACTTCTATATAACTTCACAGAATCTGCAAATGGTGGAGAAAGCAATCTCCTTGGATAAAGGCTAGGACAGATATGGTGTCATTTGGAGAAGAGAATGGGATGTTTTGCAATAGTAAGATTATTAGGGAAAAAGTAACCCAATTGCAAATAAATTCAAAGTGAAGGAAACTTTACTCAGAATTGATGTAGCAGGGAGAGATATACTTTAGGTGATAATGCTGTCCTGTGATCTCCAAGTTGGAAATTATACTCATGCTGATCATAAAGTGAAATTTCTAAGGCTGGAGACCCAAGAACATTCTGTAAGATCAAGCACAGATAACAAAAGCAATTAAAGATGGAAAGTTCTTACTGAACATCTTGTAACATTTTGATCCAACCACATGGCTATTTCAGAATAAACTGTTCATTAAAATGCTGCTTTCCCTTTGATCCAAATCTATACTCTGCTGACATTTTTAGCAGTGGTAGTCATTAGATTAGTGATTAAATTTTATTACATAGTGGGAATAAGTAAAAAAAAAAAAAGAAAGAAAAAGCAATCAGGCCACAAAGACATGAAGAAAGATAGAAAACATGAGAATTGACTTGAAATTCTTGGTTATTATTTCCTGACTTACAGATTCAATGAGTATTTATGCTAGGAGTGCAAGAAATTTGGCTTTGGAATAAGGCATGGAGCAATGTTGGAACTTTTTTGTGTGTACCTAATATTTACCTGAGAATCCTTCTTGTTCCTTCAGTCACTGCAGCAACTTCCCTCAGCTCTTGGTGACAAAAGCATGTGGGTGTGAGCTGTACTACACTATAAGGCCCAGAATGTTCAATGTAAAGAAGAAGGACCATAGCATGGTCACCTCCTTTTCCCTTTCCCTTAATTATGTTACTCAAGGTGAAGGCAATGGCCTCTCCATTCTTATAAAAGGAAGATGTTCATCAAAACCTTTTCATTTTTTTTTTTTTACTTAACATAGACTGCTTTCAGGGGATTAATAAAAAGCCTTGGTGAAAACTATGTTTTCCTTTGAATTGTACCTCAATTTTATCTTCACACTCCTATTCAAAAACTGTGGTCCCCAGAACACAAAAATGTCAATATGTATAATAGTTCTTTGTCAGTGTTCTCCTCAAGAGTGGAAGAATAGCTAGGGAAAAGTATATTGCTCCTTTCATGCTCAAGAAGGTTCTAAAATAAAAATGAAAAAAAGAATTGATCATGCCTCACTATGCTGAGTACTATACGAGACACTTCATTTGGTCCATTTCTCATAATAACCTTGCTGGATGGTTATTGCTATCTCCATTTACAGAGAAGAGGAACCTAGATTCAGAAAAGATACATTATTTGGGTTATGCTAAATGCTATAACAAAATAGCTTAGATGTCAATGACGCCTAAAAAACATGATAGAAATTTATTCTTGTCCCTTTAAGGTCAAAATGGGTAACAGTGATCTGTAGGATGAATGTAAACTCTAATAGTTGGCTTTCCGTTCTGCATACAAGTGCCTGATCTAAGCTTTTGATTTCTGAGGCATTCACTTCAAAGATGGTTATCTCAAATTAAACACACTGCCACACACTAGCTAAAGAGCCTGACCTCCTCCCCACAACGAGGCTCCTTTGTTTTACAGATCTTGGTTGATTTCAATAACTGACCATTTGGCTCACTTGTCTTTTTTCTTCACACGTTTTAAATTCTTGCTCTTATGTCTTAAATTTATCAGTAAGGAGTGAGCCCATGAAACCCTAAGCCCCTGCCCCCTACCCCAATAAAAAAGAACCCCATGCTTGTCCTCTCTCCATCCCTTTTTCTCCTCCCCACTCTAAACCCCACAACCTTTCACTATGGGATATCATGTAATTTCCCAGGGATATCATGTAACTTCCAGGTCCTGTAAGTAATACCCCCCCTTTTTTTCCCTAAGTTTCCTGATGGCTCTTGCTAAAGGGCATCTTGTGATGATAATAAGAACCACAAGGCTGGTCCAGCCACAATACTGGCTATGCAAGGCTGAAACCAGCAAACAAAACAAGGGGTGTCTCTTCCAAGAATTTATTCAGGGATGCAGGTCCTGTTCCATTTTAGAATTCTGTCGTGTTCAACATATGGGTTTTCAGGTGACTGAGGAAAGGGGAAGAGAAACAGAATCTCATATGGGAGCATTTTATGGACTAGTCCAAAAAATGGTACCTACTACTTCCTTTGACCAGAACTCAGTCACATGGCTACTTTTAACTCTAAGGTCACCTAGAAAGTGCATTCTAGTTGTGCCTCAGAAGGAAGAGAAAATGAGTTTTGGAACAGCTAGCCAGTCTCAAGCACACTCAAGTTTTCTAGTCACAGATATGCACTTAAATGTTTGTCCATCTAAGAGTCCAGAATGTTTTAGTGGCGTGCAGTCTTTTCTCCCAGGTCTGGATATGACATATTAAAATATGTTATCTTTCCGGCAGGTATAAGAATAATCATAACAATAGCATTTGTAGTAGCACATCATTGGAAATAAATTTCATGGAAGAGAGTGAATAAATTGTGGTATATTCAAAACAGCTAATTAACAATGAAACTGAATTAACCAAACATATAGATAATTACAAAGACCTAGTATAGATGACTTGCATACAATTCTAACACATCTTGTGGTAATGACACAGATAAATTACAAATCACATTTTATTAGCAGGTGGTATAAGAACTCTCTAGAAAAAACACCCTGTCGTACTGAACATCTTTTTTTGAAAAGTTTACTTTAGGTAGAAACTAATTCTCTAAGCATGGATATAGAATGGAGGTGTCTACACCAGAAAGCAGAGAGACTTTGTTGCTCTGGGGAGCTGAGGTATGGAAAGCCAGAATATGGGTAGCAGGCTGCACTTGCCACACTGTGAATCCTCCCCAGGACTCCTAAATCTTCTCAGTTTACTGTACCTAAACAATATTTAAATTCAAGTGGAGGTTTTGGAGTCACCAAAGAAGAAAGTCAGTTTTAAACCTCAATTAAATGCAGAGGTGCTGATGGGATTCAAAGGCAAAGAGAAGCATGAGATGCCAATTGTTGGAACCTTATACGCTAGGAGAGAGGTTTTAGACTCTTACCAGACCATGGAAAGGGAATTCAGATGGCATTCAATCAGCTCACCGTGGGACAAGTGGATTCTAGTGAACATATGGGTTATACTGAGTATTTGGCACTTTACCTCACAGTAGATCTAAATCAGTGGAATAATTGCATACAGGAACATTCAAGGATGATATTCACCATGTTTTATAACTTGTATGGCACAGGCAATGACCAGTCAGAAAGAATGTCAGCCAAGATGTTGGAGTCTCCTTGATATGCTACATATTACCCCTTTTATTCTGATTCTTGGGAAAGGCTAGGTGTCCCAGGAGAGGGGTAATGTGTGGCTGACAGGGAGAACACATGGAAAACAGTGGCTATTTACCAATAAGTATAGAAGCATTTCAATATTTAAACAATTATTGTGATCAGATCCATGTCTACCAGTGCAATATAAGCACTAGGGACTTTGATACTGCAAGAAGTTACAGATGAGAGGCTGAAAATAAAGAAAGAAAGGTAATAACTTTTATTCTCTCCCCTTAACAATAAGCCATATTCTCCTTTATATTCATATTCTCCTTGTTATCAATTTACCATTATAACACTTGGGAATGAGTAATGTCTTCCACCTGAGGAAGAGGAATATGATACACAGAAGTATCCCATCCAGGAAAGAGTAAAAAGAGAAAAGCCAAGTCCCTCTAGCCCCAGAAAAATGTGGAAAGAAATTGTCCAAAAGAAGGGCAGTTAGGGAAGAGATGCCTGTAGAGCAAACTTCTCTTCAGAGCTTCTGATGGGGCAGAGAGAACGTGGGCAAATGGACTGATGAGATGGTCAGTAGCAGAGAGATTTTAGCCCCACTTCAACACTTTAGGAAGAGACTCCAGTAGGGCTATTCCTGTAACAACCTTGGGGCAACTGTAACCAAAGAAAAAGGCCACATTAGCTCGTAAGGAGGAGAAAGGAGGAACTTGACATAGCTTTCCTCAAACATCTCAGCTGTCATGCCAGTCTTAGCTAGGATGAGATACAGAATTTTCCACAAGCACTGGAGTAAGGGAGGGACACACAGAGAAGTTAGCTGAGAGTGTGATTGATACTGCCAGAGAATGTGGTGCTCATAGAAGCAATTTTATTTTGAAATCAAGGACTGCCAGAGCCTGAGATTAAGTGCGAGTTGCAGTTATATGCCAGTGAGGCCTGAGGGTGATCCTAATAAGTGGGGAAGACTGCTCGGCCCCAATTTAGCTGGCAAAGAATACACCACAGATTCAACGATAGTCAAATTAAGATGAAAAATCCAGAAGAACAAACAGAACATGTGGGTATAGGACATTCCTGTGGAGACCAGAGAGATTACAAGATAGACTGTAAATTCCAAGGTCATCCTTCCTCTAATATATGGCCACATGAACCTTCCTCTATACATTCAGTTGCAATCTTGGAGTTAAACAGGGGAAATGAGTGGCACTCTGAAAGATTAAGCATTTACTTAAAGGGGCACTCTAAATTATCATCTGGGGCCCAGTTACCCAAATGGACTGTAGGGAATGGAGTTCCCCATTATCCCATAAAATGGTACTCATAGATTTATTATGGGAAAAATAACTAAATGTATTCTTTCTTTATATCTCAGTGCAATGTGAGTAAATGTGTGACTTTGTAAGACAATAAAAAGAAATCAATGTAGTGTCAAAGCTCAGTAATTTGGAAACTTCTTGAAAAGTGTTTTGTAATCAAATGCAGCCCAAAAGTTTATAAGCTACCACATGTTAGACCCTACTTTGATTACCGTATTCAAAGTACTAGTAACAAATTTCCATAAATAAAAATATTCTTTCCTGTCCAAGAATACAGGTATTATATAATTATGTGATATTTTATATTCACATTAATTAAAATACGTAATAGCTTGTATTTGAAGTAAAAAACCCTAGCTAAAGAGAGCATTGTTATAATGAGGTTTCTGTAAAAACATTTCACACTATACTTATTTTTTCATGGAAATCCATGATGCTTAAATCATTTATTTTTATTCTATATGAACATTTAGTATTTTAACCTATGTTATTTTTAATTGCCATCAGATTTTGGCTTCACCAATAATTTCATCCTTTCCTTTTATCTTAAATGTCACTTGTTCCTTTAAACATACCATATTTTCTTCAAGTAAGAAAAAGAGAAAAGGCTTTATTCAGTGACTGTTCTGTGTAAGGTTCTGTTCTAAATAAGAAAATATATATATGAGAGAGTTTGAGCTTTAAATCATACAAACCTAGGCTAAAGTTTAAGTCACCTAAACTGCTGATGTTAAGAAACAATTGTTAATAAATTGTATAATAAATCAGAATAACACCATCAATATTCAAGAAAAAAAAATCAGAGATTCTAAAACCAGTGGGGCTGAATTCCATCAACGACTGCATGAAACTATTTTTTATTTCCCATATTTAATAAACGGGCCAGAAAGGCTTTTCAAAATGTTTACTTCATTATTTAAAACTGAATGTTTTAAGTTGTGAGACCTGAAAATATATTTTAAACACATGACATGATGGTCTTATGAAGAGATTAGGAACATGGGAACAAAATTTCCTCGATTGCTTGTCCAGAGTCAAACACGGATAGACTAAATAATGCCCTCTCTCAGTTTTTGACTCAAAGAAATCCATTAAATGATATGTCTTATTTTTAATAGGGGTATTGTGTTAATAATGTCTTGTGAACTAAAAACAATCTGTGCAACACAATTTTAAATATCTAGAGACTTATAATTGTGACATGAAATGAGATCAAAGCTTTGTATGTCCTTCATTTGCTAGAAAGGTCAAGTGTCTCAGAGCATTTAACTTAGAAAGAAAAAAAAAAGTGCTCAAAACAACACTATTTCACCAGTTGAAATGGCTCTGGAGTCTTCTATCAACTTTAGGAATTAGTTTCAATGTATTGCCTGATTTTATTCATGCAACCAGCATGGAGCAGACCACCTGCTGCGAAATAAGGGTGTAGCGACCAACAGTTATTATAGCAGTAGCCATAAGTTTATTGCTTATTGGCACTAAACTTAAATCTTAGTAATTTTGAATTACTGAGTTAGCTTAGATTTATGGAGATGCACAATCATTTAGAATGGCATTCATTCCAGAAGGGTATATTATCTAAACCAATTTTCTTATAGTGATACAATTGCAATACTATAGTTACGGTTGTATCAGCATTTCCATTATAAAGTCCTATTTTCAGGGTTTTATAATTTGACCATAAAAATTCTCTCCTTGTTGATACTTGGCAAACAAGGTCAGAGGCATAGAACTCAAGATTTTTTTTTTCTTAAATGAAATTAAAAGCACACATACACATGTTTGGTCTCTGCAGCCATTTTAGGCTTTAACTCTGCAAACAACAAAAATACACCAACTATATCTAGACAGAGGTAAAGAATTGGAGAAAAGAACAATCACCCAAAATGCCAGAATAACAAAATGCCAGAGTGACAGAAATGGTCCGTTTATATCAGTTACACTTTAAGTTCCTGTGTGAGTTTGAAAGTAAGTTTGAAAACACAAGCGGAAATTTCATCAATGCCAATTTCAAACCAATGGCTGGGCCAGGTCCCCAATTGTTGTGTTTCTTGTCAGGGAGTTGGAGAGAATTATACTTCCCATATAAAGATGTGAGACTCAAGTAAGTAGAAATGAAAGCTTCGAAATTTTAACAGCTCTCTATAAGCACTCAGTATTATTTCTTTGGCTCACAAAAGTTTCTTATCCTAAATTTACAAATCTTACTGTCCATATTACTTGTTTAGATTTATCATACATGCATAGATGTCCCAAATATATTGTAAACTTCTGAAGTAGAGTGTCTCTGTCTTTGGCTCCAATATGGCACATCAAAATATTTGTTGAATTTATGGCTATTAAATTGGTTTTACGTTTTCCTTTTAGAACTGAGAGAGATTGCCTGACTATTTTGTATGGAGTCAGCACTTCGGGTTAGAATAAATCCACCCTAACAAAAACTCATAGACACAATCAATAGTTTAGTGGTTACCAGAGGGTAAGGAGGGAGGAGGGTAGTAGATGAGGGTAAAGGGGGATCAAATATATGGTGATGGAAGGAGAACTGACTCTGGGTGGTGAACACACAATGGGATTTATAGATGATGTAATACAGAATTGTACATCTGAAATCAATGTAATTTTACTAACAATTGTCACCCCAATAAAATAAAAAGAAAACCAAAAACATGGTGGTCGCCCTCTAGTGATCAACAAAGAATATGCACATAAGGTATCAAGGAAAGGCCAGACCCTATTTTTATGAGACAGAGCCATGGGAATTTGCTCTGTATAAAATTTATAGAGCATATAAAACAAATACTAGGACTTTAAAATCTAAAATTTGAGTATAAAAGAGGAGGGCACTTCTCAGTGTTGTATTACAGTAAGTAATAAAGAAAACAGGCTACTTCCACAGACTGCCTAAATTCAATCCTGGCTTTGCTATTTGCTAGCTTTGTAAATTACTCAGATACTTAGTAACTCTGAGATCCAATTTCATACCAATGAAATTAGGGATAATGATAAAATTTGCAATTGCGTTTGAGGGTTATTGTGATAATTACATGGGATAATCCATGATCACTTTGGCTCATATTATTAGAAATATGTCAGTTATCATTTACATTGTTTTTTTCTGCTGTCCTATTTTGAGCACAACAGCCTTTCTAAAATTGTCATTAATGAGGAATCTCTTCTTTAAAGTGTTTTTCTTTGACTACTTTGTTTCCATCAGTTTAAAGAAATCTAAAATTTGAAAAAACAAGTCGAGTGTTACTTGGAAGGTATAGAATACAGGGCAGCTCTTGCCTTCAACGTACTTACAATTAATTCTTTAACTTATGATATAAAAATGTAACTAAGAATCACAAGGTCTTGGGCTGAACACTGCATGAGGAAAGAGGAGCAAAGATATGTTATTTACTATACAGAAATTTACAATCATTTCATAAAACTGTGACATGCCACGTTTCCTTGAAAATAAATCCTACCCCGAAAATAAGCCCCAGTTAAGACCATCAGCCAGACGGATGCATTTAGTATGTTATATGATGTTCCAGAAGATGACGTGACTGTATTTGAATAAATGTAGATTGTTGTACATGAAAAAATAAGACACACCCCCGGAAATATGCCCTAATGCGTCCTTTGGAGCAAAAATTAATATAAGACCCAGTCTTATTTTCAGGGAAATACAGTATAAGACCTGGTCTTATTTGGGGGGAAACGCAATTGAGGGCACTTTATAGAGTTGAAGGTGTAGAAGTTGAGCTCAGAGTACCATTATTTGGGTTTCAATCTGGTTTCTGTCATTCACTTGCTATGTGAACATCAGAAAGTTTCCTAACATCTCTGTGCCTCAATTTCCCTATTTACACCATGCTGAACAATGCCCATAAAGTTTGCAGTGAGCATTCTAAAGGCTCAGTAGATGATAAACATTACTGTATAACTATTGTTTTTCACACAATCTTGGATTCGAATGTTCAACTAAAATAGGTAAATGTTGTCTACCTGAACAAATTGGTAGTTATGAAATGATCATGGGGATGTAAAGCACAGCATAGGGAATTTAGTCAATAATATTGTAATAATTATATACAATGCCAGGTGGGTACTGGACTTATCAGGGGCATCATTTCATAAATTACATACATGTCTAACCATTACACTGTATACCTGAAACTAATATAAAATAATATTGAATGTCAACTAAAATTGAAAAATAAAAAAACAATAATAAAAAAAAATCCAATTTGAAACTTGTCCTTTACTTAACACTTTATTCTACAAGAAAATTAATTTTCAGAAAGCTCAGTTATACAACCAGCCCTCAACACACTCCAACTCAGTTACGTGTTTTTACTTCAAAAGTAAGTTCCTAACATTTCAGAATCACTCACGCTCATTTTGAACAGTCACTGTTTCCAACCCCAATGGCACAGAATATTCTTGTGCATAAACAACAGATTTGAAATAAACAAGGTTAGTACAATAATTGTAAAGATGAAGAAGCAGAACTGGGTTATTGCAATTCTGTAATTCTATGTGACTGCCTGAAGTTTTAACTTCAGATTGAAAACAGTACAACAAAATGCAAATTGTTAGGCGTAATATACAGAGGGTGCCCCCCCAAAAAATGTATACACATTTTAATAAAGGAAAAGCTATTAAAATTGTAATACTCAATATACACCAATAACAAAAGATGAATACACGTCACAACTGACTTCTGCAATGACAAGAGGTGCTCAAAGTGGTTACCATCAGTGTCCAGACACTTCTGATGTCGGAGAACTACTGCTTGAGTGACGTTGACCAAAGTGGCCACCTGTATACATTTTTTGGCATTTTTTGGCACCCCCAGTATATGACTGTATATGTGTACATATATGTATATATACACACATATATAACCAAATTATATATAAAAGCTGAACTATTTCTCTGAATTACCTAATGCAGGCCTACGCATGCAGGAACACCACCATAGAAAAGAACTATCCTATGCAGCCGGAACAGCACGTGCGAATTCATGGAGCTGAGAGATTGCAGTATGTTCTGGGGAGACTTGCAAGTTATTTCAGTGCGACTGCATCAGGGAACACAAAGGAGTAGTTACTGAAGAGTTAGGCCCACGCAAAATCATGCAGAAGCCTGGCAGTTATGTTTTAAACTTTGAACTTGAACTCACGGGCCACTGGGAGCCATTGTAGAGTTTCAAGAGTGGGTCATCCACTCTTGAACATTTGCACTTGGCTAGAGACAATTGTGATGACATTGTTAGAATGTGTGATATTGAGTAGAAGATCAGTTATGTGACTGCTGTCATTTTAGTGAGAGAAAATGGTGCGCTGAATTAAGGTAGTAGTTCTGGGGTTAGAGAAAAATACCAGGGCGGGGGAGAGAGGAGTTCGGGTACTGCCAGTATTTTGGCTTGGTTAACTAAGTGGGTGACAGTGCCAGTCACGGAATTAAGAAGAACACCGAGGCAGGAGATCTAGAGAGAGGGTCATTTTCTCTCTAGGGGGTCATAGGGTGCATGATGTTTGACTGGGACACAGAAACAGAGGTGTCTTGGAGACATCAGAATACATCACCCAGAGGCTGATAACAGACCTGGAAGCATGTAGATGTAAGAACCTGAGAATAGAGATGTTTGGCTGGAAGCTCTTTGGGCTGTGTACTGTAATTAGCATGGCTGTGTCTCTCGTGCTGCACCTGGGATCTCTCCCACCACAGCCTCATATTCTTTACTAACTCTACGTCCTTAGTCAGGGTATTTAATTTCACTGGGCCTCAATTATCTGTAACCTAGTAGTTACCATGTATTTGGGGAAGGACACATTTTGAGAGTTATTAAAATATCTGTTCACATTTTATTTTCTAATACCTCACAAACTGGTATTTCCCCAATTTTTCTGGAATGGGATTTAAAGCAAGTGAACTTCAGTTGAGAGAAGTAGAGTTACCATCCTGTTTAATGCTTGTTGGATCTCTTAGACATCTAGGTGTAGAAGAGGAGAGCACATGCCTAGTGGAGGGGTATAAGTGGAAGCAAAATGGTCAAAAAAAATAAAATAGGAGTCCATCAAGCATACTTTTCAGATACTTTACATTGACAGCCCCTGTCTACCCCAAGGTTTCCCATACAACTACCTGTTTATACATTTGTGTTACCACAGGAAAGTAACCTACATGATATGGTACCAAATTCTTGACCAGTTTGATGAAACACAAGAGAGACGTTAAGGACAAAGAATCTATAGTGCATTTCAAATATGTTATAGCGCTGCCGCCCTTCCCACTGCTGTCTCCATTTGTTTTCCTTTCACTCATTTTATCTTGATTCTGTTGTAACAGATGCCAATAGAGTTTTTGACACTGAGAATGCCAGATCTATCATTAATGTGTTGCCAAACTGGGAAAGATTTACTAACAATATGTTTTGCCTGCATTGGTTTGCTTCTTTTAATAGAGAAACTCATTTGAATAACATCTGAATAAAGGAGTTAATAATAGTAGCCTGGAAGCGAAAGCCAGATAGGATTAATGAGCAACTGACCCAAATCTTCACCCTGAATTAAAACTGAATGACATTAGAATAATTTTGGAGACTCAGAATGTTGTGTCAGTTCCAAACCCTCCTTCTACCCTTTCCCCTCTTCCCCTCCACCTACTATATTTTTAACATAGCTTACCTTTGTACCTCCTGGCTTTACTTGGGAGTTAAGAAAGAATATCTTGGATTGACATTAAAACCTTTTGTAGTATCAGCAATAAAACATTATTCTGCAACTGGTTACAAATTTTAGTCACATAGTTCATAGTGCTCTATCTATATGCATGTAATGACTACATATTGGTAAGGGCATTAAGAAAATCATTTTCCTCTATTAAAATTCAAATATCAAAGAATGTTATGATGTTGTATCCCATTTGTGTGCTGGTGAGTGTGAGAGAAAGTGGGGGGAGGGGGAGTGAAAGTCCCTGTAAAAATAGTAAAACACCTATATATGGACTTTTGACTATATTTTAAATGTGGCCACAGGAGGATTTAAATTCCTCTATACTTAAGAGGAAACTATATCTTTATTAAAATGCTTATTTTATAAATATGGCAGCAAGGGTTTTAGACAAACAAAAACAAGAAAATAAAACAAGAAAAAAAATTCTGGACGAGTAATATCTATAAGAAACTTCCGTTATTCAGAATGTTTGATATTTCATTTATAGTTCATTCATGTATCCATCATTCATTTATTTCTTTATCAAAACTTGGTTTCCCATATACCATATTTTACATACTCGAGAGGCAACAATGAATATGGATCCTGTCCTCTAAGGACCTCTTACTCTCACCACCAAATTTCCTGAAATAATTGGGATTCTAAATGATTGATATCTGTCCCATTAGGTGTCACTGTTTCACAGTTTTTATGCCTAATCCAACCTCTTAAGTGTCTTTGGTGTATATTTTGTAAAACAAAACAAAACAAATAATAAAAGAGATATTTTTGCCTTACAGTTGTTTAAAATACCTTTAATTCATGGATGAATGGCTCTGAGAAAAGCTTTATTGAAATGTAAATTAACGAGTTGCTTCAACTGTATGTTAAAGGCACCAGGAAAAACACCCTACCTTACAGAGTATCTTTCCCCTTGATTTGGGCCTTCATTCATTCACTTAGCAAATATATTAAGCTCAAATTGTGGCCTAAGGAATGTGCTATACTTTTGCGTTCAGAAATATATGAGAACTTTTTTTTTTCTTTCTGTATAGCAAGGAATATAGCTACATAATCAAATAATCATTCTGTAATATGACAAACATGTTTTTTAAAGTATGGCCTGAGATTTAGGAGAAAGAAACATTCATTGTTTATAAGATGTCAGGTAAGATTTACTATAGGAAACATTAAAGGATAAATAGCAGAACCAGGGCTAGACGGACATGATCGAGACATTCTTCTTAAATGCAAAATATGAGGTGGTGCCAAGTAATTCAGAAATCGAGATAATTTTTTTTTTCCCAGAAAGAATTTAGCAAAATATTTTTAAAAATCATGTTGGTATACTATGGTCTGTAGGCATGTCACCAGTTTTTGTAAATACAGTTTTATCGGCTTTCAACAAGTATGGATAAGGGGTACGGGTATTCTGGAACAGAAAACATGAGAAAACACTGGAAGATTTGGGAATGGCATGTGAGATGGGGTTAAGAATGACAACTAGCCTTGTAAAGGTAAGAAGAATACCTGATTGGAAGTGGCTGTTTTTGTTTTGCTTTGTTTAATGTGAAATTCTGGATTATAGTCATTTCATCCTCGTTTAAAGTTTCCATCCTGTAAGAAGGAATGAATTAATTAACTTTGAAGTGTTTGTGATTTATTTGAAAATATGATAGACCTTTACTAATGACAGTTGAATTGAATAGTTTCTTTCTTATTTTAAGAAACCTAGAAAGAATGAGAGGAAATAGAGAGAGAAAGGAGGTATTTGAAAGAGGCATCGAAAGGGGTGGTAAGCACTTAGAAGACACCCTTTTCTTACTGTGCAATTTTGCTGATCTGTTATACATGAAACAAGTAGGACATGTGTAAACATGTGAATGATTTATACCATATACGTACAGAGTACTAAGGAAATATGTATTAAGACTAAAGATAAACAGAAATATTTCAGTTTTCTTTGCAGAAATGAAATTGCATATACTTTAATTTTAAAGTTCTGGCTGTATGAATATTGATTAAGGAAAAATATATATTTAGGTTGTACAACATAATTTTTAAGGTGTACATGATGATTTAATGCATATATACATTATGAAATGATTACCACAATCAAGTTAATTAACACATCCATCACCTCACATAGTTACCTTTTTTGGTGTGGTAAGAACACTTATGATCTACTCTCTTAGCAAGTGTCAAATATATAACACAGTATTAACTACAATCACTATGCTGTACGTTAGATCCTCTGAACATTTTCATCTTATAACTGAAAGATTGTACCCTTTGACCAATATCTTCCCATTTCCCCCACCCTCTAGCCCCTGGTAACCAACATTCTACTCTCTGATACATGAAACCAGACTCACAAACACAAATACTGTGTGAACTAATTTATACGTGGAATCTATAAAGGTCTGTCTCTATTTTCAAAGGAAAAAAATACCTATGATGGTACAGGTGGATTGAAGGCATGTTCTGTAGGAATGGTGGAGAGTGTGAAAAAGGATAAATAATTTGAAGCACATAAACAACATGAAGGAAAACAGACATGGTAATATTCAAAAGAATGAAGGTTGCCACAGGTTACGGTATGACTAGTTTTGTATTTTATATAAATGATATCGTATATATGTGTATTTGAAATGCACATATAGCTAGATTATAATTACATCCAGATTTAATTTTTAGCTCATCACTGATTCTTCCATAAAGCTCAGTATTAAACGTTAAGGTCAACAATAAATTTATTTACAAAGTGTGGATTTTTGGACTCAGGTAGAAACCCTTAAGAACATCCGTGCACCACAGCCCCAAATCTGATGAGGTCACTTCTTAATGACTGCCAAGTAACAAAAGAATGTAAACTTCCCATTCAACAACCTCGAATCCAGACATGGCATTGGAATTAGAGTGAGTCACACATTTCAGTGTACCTATTGGGTGGCCTTCCTTAAGTCTGTCTATGGCTGATATGCCTTTTTCAAAAACAGGAACGATATTTACAACAACTTGAAAGCAATGTCAAAGACAACACTGAATGCAATAGTTATCACCAAGCCCCATTATGTGCTTCTCCACTCCCAGGAGTTACAATAAAAAAATAAGTTGTCATCAAGTACAGCATCAAAAACATGAACTACAGTCATATCCAGATAGCTTTTCCTTTTTCCAGGTGCATCATTATTTTCAGTCACCGCTTTGACTGAGAAACCACTAACTATGAACCACTAAAACAAGAGAGACAAAACAACAAAGTAAACAATGCCTAGAGCGATAAATAGATTTTAATTTTTTTTTTTAACAGAAAGCATCCATCTCTCCAGCGTCTGTTTGTGATGGATGGATTGAGAGAAGACCTCACAAAATCCAGCAACAGAAAAATGTAACACTCAGTAGATGATGAACACATTACCCATTGCTTTCCTCACTGAGGGCTTACAGTACAGCTCAGGAATATGATGATGTGTCGCCTGGACCAAGGGATCACTGTGGTGATGTCTCTCTGCATTATTGATTTGGTTTTCTCCTTTATGAGGGGGCTATCTACCTTGTGTTTGTTTTTTTTTTTTTTTTATATTTAGAGTCTAAGTATCCATATACACAATTATTTCTGCCATGATTATTACAAAATTTCTTTACCAGCTTATATTTTCCATATTCAATTATATTTACTACCTTATGCTATGACAGCCTTATGAGATGACGGACTTCCCTACAATGATGATTGCAAACGACTTCCAAATCGAGAGAAAAATAAGTAATATCATATATCATTAGAGGAAGTGAAAACGTTTTAAGTTCTATACACAGTTCTGGCCAAAGCATATTTAGCTAACAATTACTCACTTCTCTGTATGCTGCTGCTCATCCGTCCTATCATTACCTCTGGGCTTCATCTATTCCCCCACGCTCTCACCCCTCCACCCCCCCACACACTCCCCATAATAATAATTTTCCTCTCTGAAGACTTACAAATAGAATCACTATTTATTTAGTTAGTTTAATTTATTCCTTCTTTAGTCAACTTCTCAAACAAAGACTATGCCTGTGCTAGTCTTTACTATCCAACTTTCCCCTCTTCTTTCAAACTTTTCCTTCAGTTTTGACCAAATCAAATTCAGTCTATTCTTGGGAAGTTTCTTACTTTAGGAATCTCTTCCTGACCTACTATGTTCCCTTATGAATGCTTTCCCCAGGTATTAATAGACCTCCTGTCACTTTCTTGGGTTTAGCACGCAGTTTCATGTCAACATAACTATCTGTCAGAGAATTTGAAAAGCTGTGAGCCTGCTGAGACTTGCATTTAAAATGTTATGTAACATTGATGACATTACCAGAGCATCTTAGCACCTGATTCAGGCTATAATGTGAACAAAATGCCCACGTCAGGAGAAGTACCAGACATTGGAAAAAAAAGGCATAGTAGTTAATATCTGTTCTTGAAGACCTGTTCATTCATCCACTCAGTTTGTATTTACTTTGGTTATAGATTTTTATAGTCTAAGCATTTATACACACAATTATTTCTCTAGTTTTATTCATTGCTCCCTTTTACTTACAAGTCTTAGAAGTAATACTTTGTAAAATATTCATTCCAAGCTAGAGCAAAATCATTTAATAAAGTTCTTTATCCAAAGGGTAAACAAAATTCAGTTTATGCTATACTTTTATCCATGGGAGTTTGAAGTGAATGGTGTAAAAGAAACCAGTTTGTTGAAATCTGGGTACAGAGAATCTGACACCAATTAAGGCAGTAACTCATTTACCCAAATGTCATTTTTCATGTGACCTCAAGTATACTGAATAAAAACAAGAGCCTGGATGAAAGCAAATGCAGGCAAACAACTGCAGTCATACAAAAGGTAGCCACAAAAACTATCTACTTAAAAATAAAACTTAATTATAAGGGATTCTTTGAAAGACTCTTAAAAGATTATTTTATAAAATATATCATTACAACAAAGCTAATGACTGTAAACAATTCTTTATCAGCGATATAGTATTCACTAATAAGTTGGCATTATTATCATCTAAATATATCATTGCATTTACCTATGAAAAATGCAATTTAAAAATGTGGAAAAGATTCATCTTCTGGAAAGAGCCCATAATCTCACATTAACTTCAGTGAAGACAAAAGAAAATCTACAGAATACAGTGTCAGGAATTAAAAATAGTGTAGAGGTCTTGCCCCTTTTCAACCGAGATAAGAGACCAAAATATCATAACAAGCTCTCAGAGTATCATTGTATTAGAGTTTATCTGTTAATTTTTGCTGTATAACAAACCACCTTAAAATATAATGGCTTCAAACCACCACCACTTATTTAGCTCACAATTCTGCTAGGCGGTTCTTCTGATCTGGCCAGACTTAACCAACCTTGACTGGGTTAGTTTATGTGTCTGTAGGCAGCTGGCACATTTTCTAGGTTTCACTAGTCCCAGAAGGCCTTACTCACATATGTGGCGGTTGGCTGGCAATCATCTGGGGCAACAAGGGTGATGGAGCCACTTGTCTTTTACAATCCAGTAGGCTTACATGGACTTATTAACATGGTGGCATTTTTTCCAAAAGTACGTAGAAAGGAAGCTGCAAAGCCTCTTATGGTCTGTGCTTACAACTGGCATAATCTCACTATTGCCAGTTTCTGTTGGTTAAAACATAAATCTTAAGCCTCTAGATTCAAGGAGTGAGGAAACAGATTTAACCTTTTTTTGGAAAAGCTATATAGTACTGTAGAGGCTTTTTTTTTTTTGCAATCTACCATATAGATAATAGTTAAATTATAGATGCTTAACATAGTATCACAGAATTAAAAAAAAATAAAAGAAGAAAAGAAAAAAGTGTCAGTTTATTAAGCTATTTACACATTAATAAAAGACAATAGCAGATAATTTTCAGACTGAAAGACAGCTTAGCCATTACTATAGCTGTTATGAAGCTAATGACTGTAACAATTCTTTATCAGTGATATAGTACTCACTAATAAATTGGCATTATTATCATCTAAAATAACATCCAGTAAGGTGACACAATTTCTTCCATGGCTATTCTAAATAAATGAGGTAAATAATTTGTGTGTGTCCAGTATATGTGATATACTGTGCTTGATATTAAACCTAAAATGGTAAATAAAACAGTCCCGGTCTCCAACCTCATGGACCATACAGTCTAGCAGGTGAGACAGATAATAAAACAAAGAAATAAACACACACCTACCATCAGCAAAGACCAGTATGACATATAAAATGATACCTGCTTTATATAAAGTGTTCCAGATGACATCTCCCAGAAAATCACCTCGCAGCGAAGGCCTAGAAAAGAATTAAGACGATTACAATTAACTCTACTTTAAAATAGCATGATATATGGATATTAGAGTTATAGGTAACCATAGAAATAATCTATTCAATCTGTTTTCTTCATAGATGAAAACAACTGGAGTCCAGACCGGAAAAATAATTTGCTCTAGTCTCCTCAGCAGCCGGGGATGATTTGGGACCAGGTCTAGTTCAGTATGTGCTTTGACACCACTGTGCCCTCTCTCCCCTTACTCTCAAACACAATTCTGCAAAAGTCCTGTTACCTGCTGTGAGTTCAATAAATTCTGACACAACAGTAAAGAACGTTGATTTCAGGGACTTTGCAGGTGTGCCTCTTGGGGCAAGTGAAGGCTGGTAAGGGAGTTGCAGTAAAGCATGGTAGTTAGAAGTCTCAGTGGAGGAGACAATTTGACCTTGTTATATCCACCTTTACAATTTGTATAGCTATGTGGTCTCAGACCTTTTTGTGCTTTGGTTTCCTTATCTGTAAAATGGGGATAAAAACATCGATGCTTAATTTGTAAGATTGGTGTTAGGATTAAATGAGTCAGTAACTGCAAAGCATTTAGAAAAGTACATGACACTTAATACTCCTCCAATAAGCATCATTAATTATTGGTCTAATATCTATTCATGAGGCCTGAGGTTGGATCCCAGCCGCTTTTTACAATAATCGACCTGGGAGAGAAGAAATGAATGAACTCATGGAAGGATTAAAATTGAGAAAGTTTTTACATCTCAAATAATAGTATAGAAGCAAATTGCCAAACATTTTCTCCTTGATTTTCAAGAATAAAGAGCATAATTTAAAATAAAATAAAATAATAAAATAAAATAATAAAATAAAATAATAAAAAAAACAATACTCCTTTGTTTCATGAGTTCCTAGTTGAAATGGCAGGAGTTGGAATCAAGACTTATGCTAATGAAGATGCTTCACTTATTTTCATTTTTCCGGTGCCCTATCCAGTTTACTCTTCTGAATGTTGCAGGAAAGTCAGTGTGGGGAGAATAACTAAACAGAACATTAACAAGCAACCATTGTTGTCAAAGTTCTGTAAAAACTAGGTGATTGATGCCTGTCATTAATTCACATGCTGATAACAAAGAGGAGGTTTTGGCAGCCATCTGGAGTGTGAGAGGGGTTCACCGTATCCACTCCTCCACTGCACACACACTCAGGAGCTGCAAATGCCCTTCATGGATGTGAATGTTTGGGAGCTGTCAGAAGTACACAGCCAGGCATTATAATATTTTAGATTTATGTTGCTATGTCACAGGGTTAACGTGAGAAGTCAGGAAGTGCCATTCATACATAACTTCGATAACGACTTCTATCACCCAACCACGCGTCCTGTCACATTCCATGCTGTTCTCCAAGTGGCTTATATTGTCACCTGATCTTAACACTCCAAATTATCATCAGCTTCATCAAGAGTCCCTGACTTTCTTAATTTCTGAATTGTGCAGTCCACGTTTGGTTAATCATAACATATATCTTCAAAAGCCTCCAGTAAGTTTTGATTACCATCTGCTGTGTGTTTGAAAGTCATTCCTGGAATGGAGTGGCCAGACCGACATGTGTTATACCAAAACCTACATGTCAAAGTGGAGAAGCTCGTTTTGACAAACTTAACTGAATGGCATTCTTTTAAAGGAACATTACACTTTACTACAGATATGCACCATTTTGATTAGCTTCTCTCTTTGTTCTTTTTATTAGTTTTTATTTCTTCGTGGAACTCTTAAGTCGACTATGTTTTCTTTATGAAATTTCTGGAGAGAGACAGAGAAGATGTACAGTGGAAAAATAAATGATGCCCTGTTGACACTGGGAAGTTGTTGAAACCTTATAGCAACGTGCAGAACCTGAAAGGGATGGAATCCGGATGTTTGAAGTACATAGCGAGATTCTGGATTTACCTAAAGAAAGAAAAAGGTCGATAATAATCTAGCTGGTAGTTAGTTGATATTGCACTGGGTGGGGGTGGGGAAAATCTATTTTCCATTCATAGCACTTCTCGCAGCTTAAATGTTAGTATATCCATGGTGAAATAATAAATCACCATCGCACTTATTCATGCCGTTTGTCCCAGTCTCTGCCATCCTTGTCATCATCATCCTCATCAGCATTTTCTGTCCGGCAGACAGAAAACACTCAAACGTTAGCTCTGTGATCACTGACCTAGGCCATTCAGGCTGCTATAACAAAATACAGACCGGGCAGTTTATAAAGGACAGAAATTTATTTCTCACAATTTGGGAGGCTGCAAGTGCAAAATCAGGGTGCCGGCATGGTCATGTGAGGCCTCTCTTCAGGGTCAAAGATACTTCCTGCTGTGTCTTCTCATGCAGAAGGGCTTATGGAGCGCCCTGGGGGTCTCTTTCTTTCATAATAGCGCTAATTCCATTCATGACCTCCCCAAACCCCACTTTCCTAATCACATCTCATTGGGCATTAGGATTTCAACCTATGAATTTTGGAGGACACAAACATTCAGAGCAGGGCAATCGTCCTCCTCTAAGTTTTATTTAGATACTACTATTCAGAGAGCACTGTTATAAGTCCAACGGATCATATAGAAAGTGTACAGAATAATTGCTGTTCTTAAAGAATTCCTAATCCTAATTTAAAGGAGGAAAGCAGTTCAAACAACAACAACAAAAGCTGCCTAAAGAGCATTCAAACAGAAAACATCTTTATGGAACAGGGAACCTCCTCTGGCAAACCATTATAATAGACTTTGAAGATTTTCTTTTTGGAACACTCATTTTATCCATAATTCATAGGTACTTATTTAATATCTACCGGGGTGCCAAAAAGCTGTATACATATGACTTGTATTCATCTTTTGTTATCGGTATATATTATTAAAATTTTAATACAGTTTTTTCCTTTCTTAAAATGTATATACATTTTTTTGTCACACTCTGTATTGTATGCCAAACTCTGTGCAGAGTTCAAGCTCTTCCTACCTTTTGACTGACACTTTCTTGGGAATAGAGTCATCAGAGTCTTGGAGAGACTGAGTTTTCAGAATGAAGTGAAAATTAACGTAACTTCACACTCTGTGCTGTTTCATTGGCTCATTTATAAGTCTGTTCCAGATACTGATAAATGAGCCAATGAAAGGAGTGGATAAGCAGCTATAGGGGCTGCTAAGGACTCTGATTTTCCATGAAATCCAGAGCCCAATAACAGTTTACCTCAAACAATCATGTCTTCCTAGTGTCAGCAGATACGCCCATCCTATAATACTGTAGAATTTAGCAGAGTAGAGATTGAACACAATACATTTGTACAAACCTCCTCAATTGATGGGGATTTCCAGCTTCCTTTCTCTATGCCTCTTCAAATACAGCTCCTTCAAGTCTTAAAAGCAGGAATTGTGTATTCAAGGACAGACCCTCCATTGTTATGCAAAACAATTATGTTGATTTGCTGCCTGAACTCTTCCTTGGAATGAAGTGGAGAAGTACATATTTGGCCTGTGCCTAATCTCTATAGCCTCCCCCATGCTGATAAGGTTGTGTCAGGAACTTCAACTGCCAGGATTTTAGAAAACTGAGGTATAATTCACTAAAAAATCTAGCTTAATCTAGTTGAAAGTATGAGGATTAATTAGGAAAGATTCAATAATGATGTCCTATATTTAACATTGTTTTAATTCTCCCTTTTTGGGGGAGAGAGGCTGGATAATCCAAGAGCTAGGATTTTCACAATGCATTTGAATATGTATGTAGCCATTAGCAAAATATTAAAACAAAATTCATGCTATCACTATTCTTGGTTAAAGGGGTCACTTACACTAGCACAATAAAGAAGACAAATCAAATCCTTTTTGGAATAAAGAGGGCTGCATATTAAAAACAAGTTAACATCTAAATTTTCAGTCCAGTATACATTAGAAGGGCAAAAAGAAGTAGGGCTCTCACAGAAATGTGAAGCTTTGCCAAGGTTTATCTAACCACGAACCACAAATTGATAGGTTTATTTAAAATAAGCCCTAGTAAGAGAGGTTGAGCTTCAAAAGTGCTTGTTTTGAATTTATTATAATTAATCTCATTGTGTCATCATATCCTTTTCCCAAAGGATATCAAGATAGTTAACAAACCTAGGAGTAATGGCAAAATAGCATAATAATTGGTGTTAAATGGATCATTTGTTAAAGTGTTCTACTATATTCGTTCATCTCTTTCCAGCTTCAATCTTTTTTTTCCTACTCCCAAATGATGCCAATTATCTAAAAAACTGAATAATAATTTATTAACCTTCACTTGTCACCTTATTAACTCAGTCCTTCCATTCTTTTTCCAAACCCTGCATCACACAGTTAACTTACATCCAGCAATACTTTTAATTATGAAATAATTATAGCCTGCAAAAAAAAGTATCTATCAGTGTCCATTACTACAGAGGAATCTAAATCCAGTTTTGACATTTGCAGATCCTTTAAATGTAATTGTGTTCTCTGTTCTCTTTTTTGGCCTCTCCGAGGGAGTAGACTTTTTTCAACTCTCTTCTTTGCACTAATATCAGATGGCTTTGTAGATTCAAGTAGCTTTTCTATGAGGTTTGAAAGAAAGTTCAGTATTCTACTTTTCATGGAACCCTCCTGGTCTTATTTCTGTTATTTCACTTACAGTTTGACCTTGTCTATATAAAACAGTATTCTGTGTTTATAAAACATCTTTCAGTGTCTGTGATATACACAAGTATATATAAAGGTGTTTAATTATTCCTATAGACATATTGTAGGGCTCTGCCTCAAGTAGACATATTAAAATAATGACTAGTTAAGGCACACTTTGAAAATAAGTGGTTGAAAAAAAGTGGAACAGAGATAAAACTCATTGACCAAAGAAGATATGAATAGTAGTTAATCTCCTGTTTCTGCAGCTGGCCTATGAAAACATAACCTCATCGATCTGGAATAAAAGCCTGAGTAGCCTACACAAATTGGGCTCTTTTGGAATTTCAACATTTATAGTCCATACAGAGAACAAATATTTTTCCTGAGTTTCTGTGTGATCTACTAATGTCCAGATCACAAGTCCATCTATTCAGTTCCATGAACTCCAAAAGTACCTAACACTTCTGATTCCAGACAGTCAGCTCCATTGTCACCATAGGTTCATTTATACTTTATAAACATGTGTCTTTGGTTTGGATGGGAAAATAACAGAGTCACATGTAAGTGACTCCAAACTCACAATCTTCAAAGGATAATGTGCCTAGGGAGAACAGCTTCATCTCTCATTATCTTGGAAAATAATGAGCAAGTTGAAAACATGATTATCTCCACCTTCACATTGGCCACTGTGTTTTTTGGATACTCATGGATATGTTCTGAAGGAGGTTGGAATTCTGTTTAACCCCTGCAGTACCTCTGATTGACAATCGAGGTCTAGTCAAGACACCAGGGCATATGGTGAGCATATTAGCATTGGCTGTGTCTGAGGAAGGTCCTTATTGGGAGGAATTCTTATTGTGTGTGTGTGTGGAAATAAACACTATAAGAGGATATGATGGAGTTGAGCTTTTGATCCATGTTTATGGATTAAACTAGGCCTGTTACTCCTATATCTTAATGCATTGGTTTCCTAGGGCTGCTGTAGCAAAGTTCTAAAAAGTGTGTAACATAATGAATACAAAAAAGTTATTGCCTCACAATTCTGGAAGCCAGAAATTTGAAACCAAGATGTTATGTGGGTCATGCTTCCTCTGAAAACTGTAGGGGAGAACCTTTCCTTGCCTCTTCTAGAATTTTTTTGTTTTGTTTTGTTTCATTTTTTTAATCAGCAATCCTTACACTTCTTTGGCTTTCAGATGTATTTGTCAAATCTCTGCCTCCATTGTTGAGTGGCTGTCTTCCCCTGTGTCTCTTCTTATAAGGGTACCAGTAATATTGGATTAACGGATCACTTTACTCCAAGACGACTTCATCTTAACTAACTATATCTGCAATGACACTGTGTCCAAATTGGTCGCATTCTAGGGTACTAGGGGTAAGAACTTCAATATAACTTTTTGAAGGGCACAATTCAACCTATAATTCCTTCCCTGTCCTAATACAGCATCTTCAAAACTAACTGAGTCTGCTAACCGGCCTTCTTGGACACAGGTAAGTTTAAGTTTGGGAGACAGAAAAAAAGAGAATGAGAGATATTTCACTCCACTTCACCCAGCTCATGACTATATCTGGAGAATTTGCAGTATTCCGTAAATACTAAAAACATGCCTATCTATCTAATGCTAAACAAAATGCTCCCTTACTTGATTTTCTAAACTTGTTATCATACTGTTCATAGGCTGTTTCAAAATTTTGTATTATGGTCTCCAAGTAGTCAGTGATCAGGATTTATATTTCTTTGCATCTTCTATGCCCCTTAACCTAAAACAAAAATATTGTTTCCCCCAAAATAACACCTAGCTGAACAATCAGCTCTAATGCATCTTTTGGAGCAAAAATTAATATAAGACCTGGTCTTATATTATATTATGTTATATTATATAAGACCAGGTCTTATATTAAAATAAGACCTGGTATTGTATTTTATTATGTTATATTATATTATATTATATTATATTATATTATATTATATTATATTATATTATGCCTGGTCTTATACAAAAAAATCAGAAAATAAGACTGGGTCTTATATTAATTTTTGCTCCAGCAGACGCATCAGAGCTGATTGTCTGCTAGGTCTTATTTTCGGGGAAACATGGTAGCTGTTCTGTTCATACTTATGAATTTGAATTGAATTGAGTTCTATTGAATTGTCAAAGAGGAAGAAGGTAGATCAGGTTAACATTATCTAGGGATGCCCCTTCCACTTATACAGATGGATACCTTGGCTGCAGGTTCTTGATGTAACACTTCTTACAGAGTCTGGCTAAGTCTGTGTTCAATGGGGAGTGATGCTACACTTTCTACACTGAGCCAGAGAATGATGCTGGGTATACAGTTCCATGAGATTAAGATAGTCCGCATGGCCCAACCTGGGAGAAATTTTAGTCATGATTTACTTAGAAAGGGAGTTAAGATAATGCTATATTAGCCAGGCTTTTCCAGAGGAACAGAACCAATAAAATATTTTATTTATATTATTATTTTTTATTATTGTTATTACTTATAATACATAGTTTTATTATAAGAAATTGACTCATGTGATTATGGAGGCTGAGAAGTACCATAGACTGAGTCTGCAAGCTGAAGAGCTGGTGATGTAGTTCCAGTTCAAGTTCAAAGGTTTGAAACCAGAAAAGCCAATGGTGTAAATTCTAGCCCAAGTGCAAGAGAAGACCTATCGCTCAGCTCAGAAACAGGCAGAAAGAGAGCAAATTCTCCTTTCTCCCTTTTTTGTTCTATTCAGGCCTTTAATAGGTTAGATGATATCCACAGATACTGGAGAGGGCATTCTGCTTTACTAAGTCTACTGATTCAAATGTCAATCTCATCCAGAAACAACCTCACAGACACACAGAAAATTAATATTTAAACAAACATTGGGGCACTTCATGGCCTGGTCAAATTAACACATAGAATCAACCATCATTGAATTTTTGAGGGAACCATTCTTAAATATTTACTATTTAGGAGGCACATTTCCTCTTCTCTCTTTGTACCCTGTCCCTGATTTCAAAGACCAATTGTAGGAAGTGATCAATATTAGTGGAGGTGAAGGCAGAGAACCCTGTGTTGTCAACACAAGAAGCAATGCTGATGGTGAAAAAGTACATTTCTCCCTAAATCATTGATCCTGCCCTCACCCATATCTTTCTAATCTCTCACTGTCCTTTAAGGCTCCAAATTTCACCTAGAATTTTATTTTAGAAGTAAATGCGAATTACAGACAACATATTGTAATTGAGAAAAGCAGAAAGCTAAGAATTCAGAAATTAGAATCCCAGGTTTGTTTTTCATTATCTGGGAGCTTTGGGGACATGGCTTAACCTCTACGAGCTGTCAATTCTCACTCATGATATCAAGAGACAAACACATTTCTAAAGGTAATTTTGAGGAATAACTGAAATAACAAAGTGATACAGGGGAAATATGCTCTGCATCACACAGCTAATGTACAGTAGAGCTGAAATTTGAAATTGGGATTTAATTACTTAGCCCATGATCTAAAACAGGAATCCACAAACTATACCCTGCGGGTCAAATCTAGTTCACTGCTTGCTTTCATAACTAAAGTTTTTTTGGAATAGACGTATGACCATATTTTTAAATTAAATTCATTGGGGTGGCATTGGTTAGTAAGATTACAGAAGTTTCAAGTGTACAATACTGTAATACATGATGTGTATATTGCATTGTGTGCTCATCACCCAAAGTTTAGTCTCCTTCTGTCACCATTTATGTATTTGACCCACTTTACCCTCTTCAGTATCCCTCTACCCCAGTCTTCTCTTGTAATCACCATACTATTATCTGTGTCAATGACTTCTTGTTTGTTTTGTTCACTTATTTGTTGCTTTCTGTTTTATATCCCACATATGAGTGAAATCATATAATTCTTGTCCTTTTCCCCCAAAAAATTGAAAACATTTATTTGTAAAACTTTATGTACCTCTATGTTCACTGCAGGATTATTTATGGTGGCCAAGACAAGGAAACAACTGAAGTGTCCTTTGATGGGTCATTGGATAAAGATGTGGTATATATACACAATGGAATAAGAAAAGTTGAAATACCGCCATTTGGGACACCATGGATCGATCTTGAGATGATCATGCTGAGCAAAGTAAGTCAGAATGGAAAAGGACAAGAATCATGATTTCACTCATATGCCCATATTTTAAAATGTATTACATATACTGCTTTTGCAATGGCAGAGTTCAATAGCTATGATATAGAAAAAAACTTAAAATATTTACTGTTTGTTTCATTGAATAAGAAATTTGCCAACTTCTGGTCTAAGACATCACACTGTACTGTTGGAGAGATACTTATAATGTTTGAATTAAAAAGATATAAAAAATAATGATGTGTCAATGTAGGTTCATCAGTGTGGGATAGTGATAGTGGGGGGAGATTTTGCCTGGGTGAGAATAGAGGGTACATGAGAACTCTCTGTACCTACCGCTCAATTTTGTTCTGAACCTAAAACAGCTTTAAAAAAACAAAGTTTTTAAATTAATATATATAGCTATAACAGATAAAAATTGAAATTAAAAAGCATATTAAGAAGTCTACTTATTTTAGCAAATGAAGCAGTAACTTGTCCATTCTCTATATATAGAGTAACTAGAAATTATATTTGGTAGCAATTGAGGTATATGGTACTTCTAGACACATTTTACTTCTAGGAGATTGCTATTCTCGTAATAAATTATTTTAATACATCCCTATTGATATAAGTATACACCACATTTGTGGGTTATGATACACGATCTAATAATAATACAAACTAACAATAGTTATGTCATTATTAGCAAGTTGCCGCTCTTAGTCTGACAAAAATTGTTCTGTCAGGGACAGATGAACACTATATTCAGGTAACCAATGGCCTTTTCCTACACCATTTTTAAGAAATACAGCATCCTATGGGTGACTGGATATTTCTAGAACAGCCAGATGTGATTTAATTGCCTTCTCGCAATCTGAACATTGCGTCGCACCAAAAATATTTTTCAAAATCAGCCACTTGTGGATCTTAATGGATATTCCTTTTTTAAAAACTAATATATTTTATACTCACATAAATAGTTCCCAATAGATTCATGAGAATTAGGAAATTCAGGATTTCCCTATAGTCCAGGTTTGACGAAATCACATGTTCAAAAAACAAACTCCAAAACAATTCCTTGCTGAGTTCCTGCAAAAGATACTGTTTAACCTGTCAGATTGATTTTTTAAATTAAAGTTGAAAATAGTAAAATAAAAATTTTTAATGTAAAGAAATTAATTTATGTATATTTACAATTGTGCAACTGATTTTTATATAAATTACATTTTTTCAAGATTTAATTGATTTTGCACATTTTATACTGAGGAATAGTATTTTGTAACTCTTGAATTATTCACAAGTTTGTACCTAAAATATCTTTTAAAAATAAAGTTTATTAATTAATATATATAGCTATAATAACAAATAAAATTTGAAATTAAAAAGCATATTAAGAAGTCTATTTATTTTAGCAAATAAGGATATATATATATATATATATACATATACACATATGTATATATGTATATATATATATATGTATATATATTCTGGTGGTAAAGGTCAAAATGACAAGGTAGCCACAAGTTAGTAATGGGATGGAGGATTTAAATGGAATGTGGACCTAAACTACTGTGTAACATTACCTTGTTGAAATCTTATTGCTAAAATTTTGCACTGCTAGGCAGTAAACTAGGAAAAAAAAAAGAAATTGGGAAAGTGTTAATTTTTAAGCAAGTTTGACAAAGATTGAGTTTCATATGACAAATATTGTCAGCAAGACAGGATTCTGTCAGTGGAAGAAGTTTAAACATTAACAATTTCTGTCAGGCTGTTGACACAATCATGGCAGACATTTCCCAAGATGCCGAGATGACTGCTGGCATTTGTCAACAATCCTGTCATAGTGACAGCAATAAGACCATGTCTGGAAATGTGACAGTTTTGGCTTTGTGCTCCCCTGAGCAATAGCCCAGGTGTTCAGAGAAAGTGTGGGAAAACCCATATTTCTGCATTGTCATTCGAACACAGAAAACACAGGAGGAAAATGAGCTGTCACTCCAATTCCCATGATGCCTTGCTGCTTAGCATAACTCTACAGTGCGGCCCTGGGTCCACTGGTCCATACTCTGACAGATAATTAAGAAAGCAGCAGCTTTTTCTAGACGGCTCTTCCTCATGATTTGCATTTTAGCCAGAGGCGACCAGTTATAAAAAAAACATGATGGAAAGATGGTAAGAAGCCAATTAGATGGATGGATGGCTGACTGACAGCTCTCTGGTATTACGACTCCAGATTTCAGACTACATAGCCTGGCAGTTTTCTACAAGAACCAACTTTTTTGCAGGTTGGTAAAGCTGTTAAATGTGGGACTATATATAGCACTATATAATTTTTGCAAAGTTGTACATTTTCCTTAAATAAGCATGTATTCTTTTCAATCAGGGTTTGCATTAAACAAGTTTTCACACAATTTAATCACAAATTGTGTCACTAAATTTAGCAATATTAAAATTCCAGACAACTTGTAGGCACATTAGCTATGCCAGTAGAGAAGTGATTAAAAAGCTGAGAACCACACTGAGCCAGCGGAGATAAAGTGAACTAATAATTAGAATGTCTGTGCAAATATGCCTTTGGAACTTTGAAATGTACATTGTTTGGTTCTAAGCAACTAAAAACATAAACTCTGAAATTCCTCTCTATTTTTAGATTCTACACACATATATTTGCCTATTATCATTGTTCAAAATCTAATATATGCTTGTGTATCTGTTACTTTGGCTAATTTTGAAATAAAAAATAAATAAATAAACTGTTAGACTCAAGCTTCCAGTTTGGCCATGATATTCTATAGCTCCTAGCCAATAGGAGTTAACTTTTCATCATATTGTCCAATTTGGAACCTTAACCAATGTTTTCTGTGTGCTGCATGCTGTGTCTGTGTATATTGTGTATATACACAGACACACACACGGAGACACGCTTTCCTGGAAACAAACCATTTGCTGTTAGAATGACATGTTTCTATCTGTAGTTTGAAATGAGAGAAATTTCTTTTAAATTGTAATAATACCTCAGATTTTGGGGGGATTTTGAAATAATAAGGGAAGGCAATTGTTTCACTATAAATTGAGGATTTAGTAAGGAACATTAACTCAAACAAAATTGCAAAGTCTGTTTTCTTACTGTGGGTAATGGATCTTCTACAAACTGAGGATGAATATTAAACCAATAGTGGGTCTGAATGCTTTTAGTTACTTATGACTAAAATGCAAGCAATGTACATTTCACAGTTCCATGTTTATCACTCAATCTATATTTGATGTCAAAACCCACAACACACATAAAGCATGACTGGGAATGTTTTATCATATGTATTAACCCTTCCTTTTTCTTTTTTTTTCAACTACACTAGTATTTGTCTTTTTGCTTTTGCTTTATATCTTGTTGTTGGAATAAGATAAGCCTATCATGCTTATAATCATTGTAAAATATATTCTACCTGTATATAATCGGAGAGTTTAAACAGAAGTTCAAGGGAATAATGACAGTTCCATAAACTATATCCCAAATTGGAGAGGAATAAATGCATATTGATTTTCATTAGAAATATTAAGATTTTTTTCTACAACATAGTACAATACCAGTAGAAATAAAAATTATTCTTGATCAGTTTTTATAATTTTTTAAGAAATATGTTTCCTGTAAATAATGGAAGCCCTAGTGTAATCAAAACACACCTTCATTATTCAACCTTTTAGTTCCCTCTTACTTTGCTATTTTAAAGAAAGTAATACTCAATACGAAGTGCCCTGATAAAACAATTCTTCAAAAAAGAAAAGTGAAAAGATTTGAGACATTTGCTTATTTGGCTGGGTCTTCATGTTAGAGTCTGGCTGGGTCTTTTTTCACATCCTTAGCTTGCACCAGCCACTCATACTTGTGTTGAAATTTATTGCACTTTGGATTCTCTTACTTATGGCACAATGTTAATGGACTCTATTTTCTAAAGCTCTAGGGGCAGTTACATGTCTTTTGTTAATAAAAAGATAAATAGAATTGAAATTTGAGTAATGTACTATCGACAGATTTAAACATAACAACTTCCCTTACTATGAAAATGTCCTTTGTTTCTAAACTATTTATTGAGAGTAAGGAAAAATCTGAAGAATGATGTTTATCAAATTGAAATGAGTTCTGAAAATACTAGTTTTAAAGGAGACCTACTGTATCACAGTAGGGTAAAGAGATGTATTTCTAACTAAAAGATAAGGTGTGGAATCAAATCAAAAAGACAACTCTCCACAAGACGTCGATGCTTATGTCCACAAAATGTAGTAAAACGCAGTGGAGTTTATTGCTACCATCATGTTCACATTAAACTCATTTGCAATTTGAATGGCTGAAATTTGAATATAAAATAGCAAAGAGAAGACTATAGACAAGTTTCTTAAAAACTGTTTTTCTTCAGTGCATCTGTATTTTTAATTGAATATTTGATTATAGATGTGCTTTGTCAGATTTAAAATAGAATATTTTCATACATAGAACTATTGTAGATCTGCCTCTCAGGTAAATATATGCAAATAATGATATGAGACACATTTTGAAAATAACCAATTTTCTTTACAGTGCAATTTTACACTAACTGAAAAGTAGAGGAGAGAAAAACTTAGGGAAAAACCACTTGAGATGTGAATGTTAAAGTTGTTTCCTGTTTTTTTTTCCAGATGGTTTATAGAAATATAATCTCATTGATTTCTGTAGAATAAATCTTTATAATCCTATATAAAACTAGATTTCTGTTTTTGATATTAAAAGTAAATAGCAATTGAGCTTGGAGATTTTTTAATGTCATCAAGGAATCAAGTTATGTAGGGGATAACATTAAAAACTATGTCATTATGGAATAATGTTATTTATGTTGAACTGCTTTTCAGCACCACACACACACACACACACACACACACACACACACACACACTTGAGAGAAAGAGAGAGGGAGAAAGAGGAGAGGAGAAGGGAGGGGAGGGGAGGAGAGGGGCAAAGGAAGGGAAAGGAAGAGAAGGGAAGGGAAGGGAAGGGAAGGGAAGAAAAGGGAAGGGAAGGCAAAGGAAGGGAAGGGAAGGAAGGGGAGCCATAAAGGGACAGAGATACTAAAGAAAAAATAAATCAGCAATAATTCTTTGTTATACCATGCTCATAAATTGTTCACAGTCCCATCAAAATGAATGGTTTGAATTATATAACAAAGTCTACATATTAAGACATCTCTATATATAGAAAACCCAGAGCCTTCCTAAAGACTAGAGAGGTATGTAGCTCCCAATAGTAAAGCAAATGTGCCTCTTTCCCTGGATCCTGATCATCTTTCCGTTAAATTTCTTTTCAAGCACTTCCCTGCCTGTGTTGCATAACAGCTAACTATAAGCTCTTAAAAGGCAGGGACTGCATCTCCCTTGTCTTTTTACTCCTGCATCAACAATATTGGCTTACAGTCGAGGTTCAGTTATTAATGATTGAATTTAATGCAGACTTTTACCTGGCTCTGTAGCCATCAGCTCTCATATTTATCATTGGTTAAGTGCTTAATTGGTTACTTCCATGTGACTGAGCCAGGTTATTTTATTATATTTCTCAAACATAACTGAGCCAAGTTAAAGTATATGCCTTGGTTATGTGCAGACTGGATGAAAAATTAAGGATACAGCAATGCATGTCCTAGTCATCATCATTGCATCAAAATAATCATAATAATACGATAATAATTATCATCCTAATCCATCAGCTAAGACTGAATATTGATTAATCATCTATACTGTAGAGAACCAGGTACACTTCCTTCCACAGCAAAACTAGTCTATGTCAATAGGTAAAGATGGTAGAATATTGGCAATTTCTTATCATTGAAACAAATTCTACCTATGCAATCATTCAAAACATCCTTGAAAGGTAACTATTTTAATCCTCCTTTTGTATATGTGACATCCAAGATGTTAAGTAATATCTAGTAGGTGTAATATCTAGTATGTGACAAAATAAAATTTGAACTGAGATCTTTCTGATTTCAAAGCCTCTGCTCTCTCTACCACTCCCGACTCTCTAATAAATAAGTTAATTAATATTAGCATAAACATAGGTTCTAATTTCAATGCAAGCATCTGTGGAGGAAAATCTATGAATAAAGAATTGACAGTGTTGTCAATTCTTAGACACCGACACTGTTTATTTTGTATTTGTTAGTCCCCATGTCACCAAAGCACAACAGAAGTTTTCTTATAGAACCTCAAGTTACTAGATAGGGGACAAAAAAATGACCATTAATCCTGTTTATAAGATACATTTAGGGAGATAAAAGGGGAAACAGAAGGGAATACAAAACAGTTTTTGTCCTCTTAGATCTCAAAATGTGTTGTAAAAAGACACAAATAACTCTATACTATAATTGATATAAACTGTGTGATGTTCTGAGGGAATGAAGTTCAGTGATCCGCCTGAGAATTTAAATGGAGGCTTCATTTGTGTTAGGTCTTGTTCAGTGATTATACATTTATGTTGACTGAGATACAAAGAGAACACTTAACGTAAGAGGAACCACATGAGCCTGGGCATGTAAGAATGTACACTTAAGGTAAGAATAAGCGTATCAACTAATCACATTTATCTAGAGCGTAGAGTGAATGCTACAAGCTCAAGATTATGTGGGAGGCTTGAGGAGGGTTCATATGTTGAGGGGAAACTCTTGGAAAATCAATCTAGGACAAAATAGACAATTCCTTGCCAGGTCTATAAGCTTACACTTTCTTCTGTACGTAATGGAAAGTCATCTATGAGCCTCACTATGACGTGATTGGATTTGTGAATTAGGATGATAACTCCGACAGTGAAATAGAGCAGAGTTGGAAAGTACAAAGTTTGGCAACAGAGAGCCGGTGTGGGAACTGCTTTAGTGACAGAAACGGGGATAACTCAGATAAGACTGTGACAGTAGATTAGAGAGATAAATGTTTAGTTATAGCCAGCTCTGATTGGTAGGGTATCAAAAATACCTCAGGTTTTGCAATTTCCTCTAGTCTCCTAATGATGATAATGCTTTTACTTTTATTAGATTTAGGCTCTAAATCTCCTGGTAATTGCCCATTTTGATTGTGAAGCATAGTTCTCTGTCACCAGGTAAGAGCTAGAGCATAGAGGAAAATGTTTCAGTATTTTCTTCTCCTTGGGAAAAAATTATTATATTAATATTAATTTTTCTATTTTTATTTTTTCAACAGAAGGTCATACATATGCTATTTTAGAGTTCACCGTTAGCCCCTCACTACTCAGATTGTGGGTGTTATTGCCAGACTGCAGAGATATACAAGAAATGACTTGAGAAGCAAGATTATTCATGCATCCACTCACCCTGTTATCTCTGGGAACTCTTAATCAATGCAGGGTGAGAGCCAGTTAGAGCGGCTGGGGTTAGGGCACATGGCTGTTCAGTGGAAGGCAAGGAATTAAAACGTGATTATTATTCAAATTGGAATATAAAATAAAGAGCCCACTCCAGGAAAGAAGAAGATGATAATAGAAATAAAGATTTACCTACTGAATCGCTTGCTGTATTGTGTCTTGTCCTTGAAATGCCATGGATGTTATTATAAGCTTTGAAGGTTTGGGGATTTATACTCCATCTCTGTTTTGCTTTTGAAAATACACTGAAATAGAAATTCTTAAATTCTGGGAAAGTCTACTAGACATGTAGATTAAATCCCCTCACAGAAAATCACACTAAAATTTAAAAAAAATCTATGTATGAGCCAAAAATAAATTAGAAATGGCAGCTAATGGTCCAGTGATTACAAAGAAAATAGATGATGGTCCATAATTCTATTTATGGACTCTAGAATTTAGATTGCAATTTTGGACATAATATAATTATGAGACAAAATAATCATGTAATTTACCTAATTTTACAAAAATCCTTAATATTTACTATCATGATACCTATTTAATAATAATTATTTGATGGCAAATTTGAAGATGTTTTAGTCATAACTATATGCTTGCTCTGATTTCTTCTTCATGGTATCACTGCTCATGTTAAACAGTGATTTAAATTCATATACATCCTAGTTATTTGAACTATTTTACTTTATTTCTTCTAGTTGTGCCTACAAATTCATATTTTGTGTTTTCCCTTCATTTATGTGTGTGTTTCCTACCTTGTGGTTTTATTCCATATTTTTATCACAGTTTAACTGTTGTCTCCCCATCTTCCCTCACCACACACAGACATAATCTAGTTAGTTTCTGGACATTTTTTTTTCTCACTATTGAGGTTTCAACTGTCACTGGTGCATGGCCTAAATGTTCAATAACTTACTACCAGCAATTACTAGACAGGAAAACATATCATGGAAATTCAAATAAACCTTGGAGAATTCTTTTCAAAGTACCTTGACATTCCCTCCCCAGATACATACATCCTCATATGTTGCTTTAGCTCATTCTCACTTTCAGAATTCTGGGTCAGAGCAGATAAAACCCACTGTACTTCTGGGCAGAAGCTCGAAACCATCTTTATTCATAACAGCACGATAACCGTTGTTTGAGCTCAACACCCATTGGCTATCTTTCTGCTCTTCTCACAAGAGACTAAGGAAATTTTCCAGAGATTGTAGGGGATGTTAGACCACCACATAAATACTTCAACCTTAGGAAAACTGAAAGATGGGAAGGACTATTAGCATCACAAATCTTTCACTCCTTTTCTATCCTATTGCCCTCTTTTTCCCCCTTCCTTTATTGTCATCTGCCTTCAAAGTTGAGTCTTAAAAAGGAAAATCAAAAAATATATATTTCCATTGATAAAAATCTGTTAAAATAATTTTTTGTCTTTTATTTTTACTACTAAGAGACATAATACTATTTTGTACCTTTAAATCAAAGTGAAATTATTAGATATGTTTAATTTCAAAGTGAGTAAACACATAAAAAGCATGGACTACAAAATATGCAGGGAATAGTTTATTCACTTTCTACAGTGCTTTAATTTGAAAGTTTGAGCATTTGCCCTAAATATGTGATGTATTGGACTGATTAATTCATTTGACATTTTTAGTGTGTGAAATTACTTTCAGGTGACTATGCATTATTAAGTGCTATATTAATATGAGACCTTGAACTTATTTTCATGATATCTGACAGTCATTTTTATTCAAGATGGCTAAAATATCATTTTTTTCAAATCACTTCATCTTCCATATGAGTACATTGCAATATTGCAGTATTTATCAAACCTGAATAAAATCTTTACCCATTAAAAAAAACAGTTAATTCTGATGTCCAGTTTTAATACAAACCATTTTATTAATTAAACATAGAACTAGAATGACTTCTTCATAGTCAGGACATTACGGTACAACTATAAAAGCCAAATACATTGATATGTTCAATGTAAATAAAATTAGAAACGAAAAACATAGAAATAGGATTATTTACTTCACATGATTAGAGAAGCCATTTTCCTGTAAAGTGCTGCTAGCTACATGAATATAATATAGCTATCACAAATTACACACTGAATTCTGTGTGATGCTGAATTTCTTTCACCACTTTTAAAACCTGAATTACTTTAAGAAATAGATCTTATTTTGTACCTTAAAATCATTTCACCTTCAATTTGTCATAAATATACTGCTTGCTTATTAAGCATATTCCATCCTGTCTTTTTCCCATTAGCACAAGCTCATTGAAAAAGTAGTCATTTCCCCTTTGTGATCACAAACACAAATGTAAATATAGTTAGTGAAATAGCATGGCAGCAGCAAATTATGAAGATTCCATTGAAATGATCCAATTATGCTCCTACAAACATTTTGGGGACTGTCATTTAAAAAAATCTCACAAAATATGAAAATTTATATGAATGACTTATAACTCCTAAGACACATGTATTGAACCACAGAGATATATTTGCTCTTAGTTGAGAAAGCTAAAGCAGGTTGGGTTGCTATCCTCCAGCTAGCAGGAAGATAGTTTTATAATGCAATCTTTTTTTTTTTTTTTTTTTTTTTTTTGGTTGTTGAGAGCCCACTGGCCCATGTGGGAATCGAACCGGCAGCCTTCGGAGTTAGGAGCATGGAGCTCTAACCGCCTGCGCCACCGGGCCGGCCCCTGCAATCTTTTTTAATATTCACATTTTTCTTTAAAACACTTATAAGGTAAGGCCATAATTGGATAAAAAATAGATAAAACACAAACCAAAATCTTAACCCAAATTTTAATTTAGGAATCAAAATACTAAATGCTAAAACCCATGATTTTTCCCTAGATCTTCGTAATTCTGCTAAAGACAGAATGGACTCTGTTTTTGAGTTAGCTTTAATGGAAGTCAAAGAACTCTCAATAATGAAGTAAAATATTTAATACATTAAAGGACTGCACTCAACCACAAAAGAGGCACTTGTTGATAAATACAAACTTTTAGAATGCCCAGAGGAAATATGAGTTCATTTGTACGTAAACCTCTTGTATCAATGACTCAGGTCAGAACAATAGGAATTAATTTTCTAAACGTGAACCAGAGCACATCTACCTCCAGCTCAAGGTGAGCTCCCTTTGAGTTAATGCGGTGATGCAGTTGACAAAAGGGCTAGTGTGAGCTCAATAGTACTTTGCTAACTACAGCATATTCCCTTTCTGACCATACACGCCTTCTTGCTGTTCTTACTTGGAAGCGCTGGCTCTTCCTTTGGCCTGGAATGCCCTTTCTCCAAATATTCACATAGCTCATCTCCTGCAGTGTTATTTTCTCAGGTCCTTGACTTCACTACATAAAATAACACTGCCTGTATTCATTCACTGTTTTCTTCATTCATTCTATTATAGTTTGAAGCTACAAGAAAACCATTCTCACAGAGTCTATTGGGAAAAACAATGTCTTAAATATATAAAGTCAGAATAATGGCACTGTTGTATATTGGTTAGATAGAGCCACCTTTAAGAACTCAATGCAAGAGCCTATTTTGAATATTGGAACAGATTTTCTGAGAGAAATGATCTTTGATCTGGATCATAAGAAATGACTCAGAGTAAGTCAAAGGACTAAAGTAAGCTGGGGTTTAGAGTCAAAGTAAATATCATGAGCAAAGGAATAGACTTGTGATCCAGCTTGATGAAGCTATATAGAGTGGTAAAGCACAAAATTGGAAGGTATGGAAAGTTGGGAAACGACATTCATAGATATATTCCCCTTCCTTGGTCAAATCTATAGCCTTTGCAAAAGGGACATTCTCCAGCAGCCCCTTTTAAGTTACCATATTAGCCTTCCTCTCATCAGAATTAGTGAGAAACAGCTGACTAAATCAGGGGACAAATGATACTAGGAAACCATTCCATTGGAATTTCATTGACCCAATTGATTGTCATTCTCAATAATTCAAACTACAAAACCTAGAGATCAGTAACGAGACATTTAGTGGCAGGGTTTGAGAGGAGGTAATGTTAAGCTAATATCACATACAAGCTAAAATCATGAAGGGCATAAATTATGAGTGAAATATGGGAATAGGAAGTAGTCATAAGGAGACAAGAAAAAATATGAGACAATGCATGGAGAGAATAGGGAGAGAGATATCAGTTCCCAGTTTCCAATTTTTCAAATCCAGTCTCTTTAGTTCTAGATGAACTTTTCGTCTTGATCATGGATACTAATTAGACTATAAGTTATCCATTGGAAATTATATATAAGTGGCACTATAAGTGGCACTACTTTTGTCACCATGTTTATTGAACTCAAAGACAGTAGGTACAAACCAGTTCTACAATCCAAAGTTAGGGGAAAGACACTGGACTTTCAGAGAGGGCTTCAAAACTAGTTTTCCAGTTCTTAACATCTTATACACTTTGTGTTGAAGGAAGGGAAGTTTTTCTTTCTTTCTTTCTTTCCTTCCTTCCTTCCTTCCTTCCTTCCTTCCTTCCTTCCTTCCTTCCTTCCTTCCTTCCTTCCTTCCTGCCTTCCTGCCTTCCTGCCTTCCTGCCTTTCCTGCCTTCCTGCCTTCCTGCCTTCCTGCCTTCCTGCCTTCATGCCTTCCTGCCTTCTTTCTTTTTTTTTTCTTTTTGAGACAATTACCACAGTACTGAAAGGTCTCTCTTTCAATGGAATAAGGATAGGATGTGCCTCCTCTTCACCTCAAGGTTGGTAAAATGAACTTTAAGGACCTTATCAGAAAAGCTTGATCTGTATTACCATGGAGACTGATGAACATAGCTGATGGGTGTCAGAGTGATGTCTGAAAATTCTACAGTTGAAAAGCAGTAAGTGGAGCTGCCTTCCAGTTCATGAACAGAGGATTCAAATGGCAGGAAGCTGTTGTCCTCCCCAAGGTCAGTCCAAGGTATATGTCCTCCAAGGCTTAGTGTGGAAACTGTGCTAAGGTATAAGCCTCGGGTATAGGTAGGTGTAGGGTCACTTAAAGAGAGAGCCAGTCCAAGAAGCCTGCCTGGGGTAATGTTGGAGCACCAAAGGAAAGATGCTAAGGGATGAATGCCCAGTCCTACAGGATAAACTATAAGCAGAGAGCTGGGAGAGTCTTTACGAGTTGTCAGAAAGTTCTTATGGATGAATCCCTGAGGAGTTAACAAAATCATGCAATAGATAATCAACTCTAAACACCTAGGGCAGTCAAAGAGAAGCAATGAGAAATGACATCTGAGTTAGCTGAGTAAGACTTTTCCTGCCCCTTATCTCTCCTCTCTTCTTGGCTTCAGTCCTGGAGGAATCTGAAAACCTAACTAAAGCCAAGAGCTACCAGGGAGGGGCCGAGAAGGACAAGCACGCTGAGTGAAAAAAGAAAGCCAACAAATTATGTACCCCCAATGTTCTCTATAGACTCAAGATGGATGAAAGGAGAAGTTCTAAGTTTTGGCTTTTAGTCAGGACTGGACTTTTTAGTTACCGAAATAAAACTATTCTGGGGAAGAAAAGTTAACAGATTTTTTTCTCTCTACATTGAGCAAATTAGCTATAGATTCTGCACAAAACTTTATCTAGGATGTCTTTGGCAAGGTTCCCTAGAAGTGGAGACAAGATTCTTGTCCAAGTGATTTTGCGGGGATGGGACCTCTCAGGAGAAAGCAATTGGAAGAAACAGGACAGGGGAGGAGAAGAAAGTTAAACAAGAGAATGATTTCAGCTTGAGGCAAATTTCAGGCTTCCATCTGGTCCTACAGGGAAGCTCTGGAGTACAAACTGCCTCAGAGTTAGTTTCACCTTCACTTATTGGCTATAGCCTGCCAGGGGAAGGTGACAGGTTAGGAGATCTGGGTGGGTACTGATAGAACCCACTACACAGGGACGGGATGGGGAAGAATTCTTCTCACAGATGGATCTGAATAGGGCAAAGGGGAAAGCTGTATTTTAATTGCATCTAACTAGTCCCATTTATGCAATAATCATTTCAGTTATAGGCACTCATCCTTCTTTACTGAGCTAATGAAGGCAATGTTTTAAATTTTTGTTCTTTAAATCCGAAGAACATTTCCTGGAACACAATTGAGGATTTAATAACTATCTTTCTATCTCCAGCAGCTATAACTAGGGAGTGACAGAAATGATATTCTGTGCATATTGGTGGAAGAAGTAAATAGATGAATATAGCATGGCATTGATTCAAATCACTTCCTATTGCCAATCTCAACACTCCTGTAGTCATTTTTCTCTGCAGCTGGGGCTCACTGAGAACTGACTATCTGTAGGCAGGTAGGTAGAGCAGGGACACGGGAGGTTTAAATAAAATATTTTTAAAAATTAATTAAGGAAGAAGTAACCTTAAATTCATATATTTGTCTTTATGGACTTCAGAGTGTAACAAAAATATGTAAATAAAAGAAGCAAAATATTTCAGAGACTATGATGCCATATATTTTGGCATGGAAGGTTAGGCCATATTTTATTTTTCTCCTCCATTTTCAAGTTGCTATGAAGCTTGAATTAGAGCATTTGGTAATCCATTCTCTTGGGTAAGACCTCTGTCTTATAAAATTCATTTAGAAGGTGATACCCTGGCTTAAATTTCAAAACAAGTAGCATTTGCTCTTCTCCTTTGTTTCAAAGTGATTTATCCAGACAGGGAATCAAATTAAACACTGGCCTCCCCCAAAAGAAACTGCCATGGTGTCTAGCGTGCCAGTGGCAGCCTCCACCATGAAGGGTCAGACTACTCACAACTCTCAAACCACAATAATGTGTTATGAACAGAGAACTAAGAGTGATGAAAGGCTCTATATTCTTTCATGGTAGCTAACAATGTCTCAGGTGCTTTGTTGAAACATCAATAGTAAGCAAAGAAGTAACACAGATATCAGAGAATGGTCTGGATGTGGGAGGCCAGCGCGTGATACTTTGGGACAGGAAGGCTCTGGCTACAATTTCTTTTCACACTTTTAGATAAACCGTGGTGAGGGTAGCAGAGCTTAGTTAGACAGTTTGGGTTTGAGATAAAAGTCATCCTGATAAGAATATTTGGGCTCCAGCCTGGATCACAGAGAGTCCTGAGAGTGGCAAAAGAGGATCACACATAAATCCTAATTGGAAGACCTGAATGAACAAGGAGAAATCCAGAGTTCTAAGAGCTGAGATAAATAAGAAGGAAAAAGACCAAGACGGCATTGAAATATGAAGATAAAATCGATATAGAATTGCCTAGGAAATCGATAAGAGGGATAAAGGACGTGCAGGGGATGTGAAATATGTGTTCTGTCTTCTGTACAAGTGGGAAATCTGGCGGTATGTTTTGAACATGCTGCAATGCTGTAATTAAAGCTCGAGGGAGAACGGCGAGAAGGAATCTTAATAATCAAGTGAAAAGATGCCACGGCAATAAGTGACTTCTTGTCAGGAAAACAGTTTTATAGGCAAATCTTAAGTTAAATATGAACTCATGTACATAGCCAGACGATAGATCGATACTTGTGTCTGTGTATTTGTGGCAGTAGAGACGGGGGCTTGATTTTAGAACCATAACCCCATAAAAGTGTGATCTTTCAATCAGCCAAAGTAACTGCTTGTACAATTAACACAAGCCTGATGATCACAGCATTGTCTGCAGGTTCACTTCAAAGAGATTACCTCCTCTCAAATGTGCAGCTTATTTGCAAAGGGAGAGAACCCACAAGAGTCAGTCTCTCATGGTTAGATGCATTGATAGAAAGCCAAGGAAAGGTGTTTATTCTCACCCTCTTACATATTCGATATAAATAAAGTAATTAGAGAAAAACCCTGTTAAAATACACACACACGTACACAACAATTTTTTTTGTGATACAGAAGGTACACACACATACACACTCAAAATAATGTTACTGAGAACCATGTTTGATCATGTGGGCAGAATATTGAGAGACCATCTGCTTAAAAAAAATGCTGTAGTCTTTTTATTGTTCCTTTTTCATTTAAGCAGAGGTAAAGTACTTTAGACATCCAGAAAAACATACATATTATAATCTATGTGAAACTCACTGTTCTTCGAATCGTCTCCAGGGTGCTATTCACAGAGAATACATATACATCATGGTTTCATTCCAGGATTTGTTTAATATGAACTCCTAATTATAACCGAGTTGGTCTGAAAATAGGACTACGGAAAATGAAATGTTTCCTCATTTTTAAAAATAAATCTATCAGAATTTATAGATTCAAATGATGTTTGTCTCTTTCAAAGGTCTAAATTAGGCAATTTATAATAAATATGCAACTGCTGTGCCCATTACTTTTGCATATCCCCAAATTACCAATATTTTCTCAGGAGGATATTTTAAGTTTGAAAACAATCAAGTGTTACTTTTAATTTTAATTGTTGGAGAGTCTAGAAAAATCACTGGGGTATAATATTTTTTAACTCAACAGATCACCAAGTTAAAAAGGACACTAGGTAGCAAAATGTCAAAAAACACAAGACAATGTTTACAGTGAAACAAAGGTAATAAACTATCTTCAGGAACCCCAAAACACAAGTACATAAAGAGAAACTACCAACAGCCACTAGACCTATATGCTATTAATATCTGCTAAATGAAGTGGAGGAAAGCAACAGACATCTGGAAATTAAGCAAGGAGACTGTCAAAATAGACAAGAGATATTTGCTGGATAATATGGTGGGTCACTGTGAGAATAGTATCTGAAACTGGAAGAGGTTTTGCCTTCTCCAATAGGGCTGAAAGCATGGCACCCATAGTAGGAAGGTCTGAGGTGACTGGACAGAATGGACCCAGTGAGCCTTAGAAATGAAGCATTAAGAACAGGGTCTTGCATGGAAGACCAACCGCTGAGTGTCATCAAAATTGACTGGATCAATAAAGATTAAGGAAAGAGAAGGTCCAGATAAGAGTGGGGGAGAGAAACAAAGTCAGAAAATCTCAAAAAGCATTTGGCCATATTTTTGAACATTATATTAAAGCAACAGGGAAGAGATCTTTGTGAGGTTAGAAAAAAAGTTTTCCTAAAACTCATATTCTTCTAATTAAAAAAAAAGTGAGTAATCAAAACTATGAGGTCAAATTTCTAAGATGTTTCACAAAATAAAATAAAAAATCATTATAAAGATCAGGATAGTATTTCTATAAAGAATAAGGGTGTATAAGAAATACATGACCATAAATACATGAAAGGATAAGACAAATCAGTGAGACACATTCAATAATGAGGTGACTGAACTTAGAAAAAATTAGAAATAAAAGAAAAATTATTTAAGAAATAAAGACTAAACTAGAAGGATCACAAGAATGATAAGATATATATATATATATACATATATGTATATATGTGTGTGTGTATATATATATATACATATATATATATATATATATATATATATAATAGAGGGACTTTTAATAAGTGTTATGTATTAAAGAAGGCTTAAATAAAGCTGTTAAATATTTTGAGATTTGAAAGTAGGGTAAAGTAATGACCCAGGAGAAGATAATGTGACAAGGAAAGCAGCATCAGAGAGAGAGTTGATGATGGTACACTGATTGCTTTGAAAAGAAGAAGGACCATAACCCAAGGAATGCAAGCAGCCTCTAAAGGTGGGAAAAAGCAAGGAAACGGATTCTCTTCTGTAGCCTCTGGGAAGAATGCAGCTCTGTCAGTTCCCTGGTTTTAGACTTGTATGATCCATTTTTGGACTTTTGACATCAGAACTATAATATACCTATGATACACAAAGAACGTATCTAATTATGACTCACAGAAAAGCTATAATTAGATCCTTGGTTTCTTTTTGCCTTTTTTTTTTTTTCGTGAGATGCAGGGTTCGAGACTCTGATTTGAAAAGCTACACTCAGAGTTAGCATAAAATATGAAAGCCCATTGGTTAATGGAATAAAAGTAATGAGTACTTTCTTTTTAGGCTAACAGAGATACAAAATATACCTGTGATTAAATATCCCTTCCGGTTTTCTAGGTGTGTAGCAGAACTAGAGAAGGTCCTTATCATAAAATCATTGTTCTTTCAAAACATTTCTAAGAAGTAGAAAAAAATAATTTGGCAATCTATTCCAAAAATAAATTTTGTTTTTTTTTGCAAGCCACATGATTAATTAATACCTCTCTTCTCTACTCCTCATGAGAGTTTGTATTTTATCTCCATTGTACCATACATCCATTTCTACTCTGGATTAGATTCATGTGCTTCGTGTTGCCTTCTCTTCTAGATTACACATTTTTTTTTAGGATACTCTAGTATCTCCCACAGCAATTAGCATGTCTTTTTACCCAATAAAACTGTTAGTTTATTTGTTAAAATGTGACATAATAATATGTATACCTGTGTCAAAGGTATTCTATTAAATGATGTAAACAAAACTGCTTTGAAAAATTGTATTACTTGAAACAAGGGGTCCAAGATGGTGCCATAGGAACACCCTGAACTCACCTCCTTCCATGAACATATCAAATCTACACCTATAGACAGAGCAATTTCCTTTGAAGAACTGAGGACAGACTGAATAGCTTCTGCACAACTAACAAGAGAGAGACCATACAGAATGGATAGGAGAGATAAAGACATAGTGTTGCTCGAACCCCCAACTCACTACCCCCAATTCACCGACATGCATTCAGGAGGGAGCACTGAAGGACCTGCATGTGGACACACATGCCCTGGGCAACAGCAAAACAAACAAACAAACAAACAAGCAAACAAACAAACAAACAAAAACCAGTGGCTTACAGAGCACCTAAACTATATAGGCAGAAAATCCATTTACTAACATTAGAGCATTTGCTAAATGGAAGGGGAACTACTGTCACTCTCAGGGTCAGAGGCATTGGAGAACACCATTTGTTGATTTCCTCTCCACCTTGACTGAACAGTCAAGAACTCAATCAAGGCACTCTAGCTGGTCAGCCAAGGCTATCCCAGTGCACCTCAGGCGCCAGCTCCACACCAGCTCTGTAGCTTGTCCACAGGATTCCCCCACAACCTTAGCCTGCTCCAACTACAGCTCCAACTGGCTTGGCAAAGCAACCCCCATGCAGCTACCCTATGGAACTTCCTGCACCCTGTACATACCACAGCTACAGCTTCCACCAGCCACCAAGGCAGCCCACGTATAACTTGCCCCCAGGACTGCTCACGGCCCAAGCCCTCTTTGTGACAGCTGTAGGCTCTGGTGAGGCTTTTAGCCAGGACTCACTGCAAGTCAAGCCTACTCCAACTACAGCCCCAGCCAGCCCATCAAGGTGTTCCTGACACAGCTTGCTCCCAACACATGCTGCAGCCCAAGCCCACTCCAGCTACAGCTCCAACCTACCAGCCTGCCAAGGTGGCCACGATTCAGCATACCACCAGGGCCACCTGTGGACACGCCCACTACAACTCCAACTGGTCTGCCAAGGCGGCCCCAGTCAGCTCCCCCTTGGGATCACCCACAGTCAACACCCACAGGAACACCAGCTACAGCCAGTGCCTAAAGACAGCCAGCACACAGTCTATAAGGCAGAAGCTCCTCTGTAAGTCCATTCCTTCCATACTGAGAGAAGTTGCTATTTTGCCTAACTATTAAACCAAAAATAAAGCCAAAATGAGACAGAGGAATGTGTTCCTAATGAAAGAACAGGAAGAAAAAAATGAAGTAAATAAAATGGAGATGTACAATCTACCAGATTAAGAATTCAAATAATGATTACAGATATGCACAGTGAATTTGGGAGAAGACTAAGTTAACTCAGCAAGAACTTCAAAAGAGAGATAGAAAATGTAAGAACGGGATTTCCAGTCAAGATGGCAGAATAGGTAAACTCTGTGCTCACCTGCTCTCAGGAGCACATCAATTACAGCTAAACCACAGAACAATTATTGAGAATCATCTGAAGTCTAGTTGAACCGAAGTCCTACAAATACAGAAGCCACAAAGAGACTGGTAGGAGTGGCAGAGATGCAGAACGGGCTGGTCCCACACCTGTACGTGACCATTAAAAATTGTGAGGGGTATGTTTGCCATGGAGGTGCCCCCTCTGAGGAGTGAGGGGGTCCCAGTCCCTTCCCAGCCCAGGGTTTCAGTGTCAGGGAAAGAAGTCTTCATAATTTCTGGTTGTGAAAACCAGCAGAGATTGTGGCTGAGTGAGACAGAGGGTGACTGCATTCCCAGGTGCTCCTCTTAAAGGGACTTACTCAGTGACTGTCTCACTTGCTCTGAGCTCCAGTGCTGGGGTAGTAGCTGCAGAGGCAATAGGGACAAACGAGGCAGAAACTTGTGTCTTGCCTCAGGGTGAGGTCTGGAAGGGCAGCTTTCTCCCTGATGGAGTAACTGGCGGAAGCCCCCTTTTTTGTTGAAGAAAAGCAAGAGAGAGTGAAGGTGGAAAGGAAATGAGACGAGGAAATGGGTGAACTCCAGGAGTGGCCTAGGAGCTCTGTGTCTTTGGAGCAAAGTGGGGGAAAGGTAGAGGGATGTAGAATGGAAATATACTAAGCTATTACTCTCTCCTCCCTTCTCCTTTCTCTTTTGCCACCAGACCACACTGAGGACATAACCAAGGGGCCTGGGCACAAAACTAAATTACATTTTCCAAGTTCCCTAAATTCGAGTTGGGCTCTGTGACTAAATTCTGGCTGGGTAAGTGATATCTGCCACTTGCAGATGAGGTTCATGTACCCACACAAAACTCTACATTCTCTCTTATCTTTTTGTAGCAATCTTAGAGGTTACTTAAAGTGGATGGCATCAAGAATGGGATCCGTAAGTCACCATTTAAAGAAGGCACACCCTGCAATGTCACCCAAGCATCTGCCAATCCAACATTTGCATTGGATTTTTTGTGGGCAAAAAAATAAATAAATAAGTAAATAAATAAATAATGACCCAGGTTTGTTGAATAGTTCACTGCAATTAAAAACAATTTCAAAGGAGCTCTGCAAATGTTTGAATAATAGTACCATGGTTTGAATAAAAACATAATATGCATTGATAACCACTTTTGTTATGTAGAAGTTAGAAAATGTAGGAGAAGGAGGAGGGATGGTGGGAGGTCCATGGTGCCTACAGAAAAATCTCATAACCAGCTTTGATTAACTGCCGATAGCCAAGTATCTGTTTTTACAATAGATGACAAAAGGTGGTATGGAGCAAGATAAGGATCTGGGTCAACAGACCTCCACCCATCTTAGGAGGCCATTTCCTCCTGTGGAAGAGTATGTATGCACGACTTTTCCCACCAAATCAATATGTAACTCCCTCACCCCACCCAGCAAACTATAAATCCTTAGGACAAGGGCACTCTCTCTCTGGCTTCCAGGCTCTCTTGTTCAAGCTCTTTCTCTCTTTCTCTTCCACCTCACCTAGGCTTGTTTCGTCCCTGAGAATGTATCACTAATACCATGAGCCTAAGCCTCTCTCTCCCACCTTGTCTAGCTCTCTCTCTCTCCCTCTCTCCCTCTGGCTCTCTCCCATGTGCTCTCTCTCTCTGCCCCTTCCTCTCTCTTTCCCTCTCTCCCACTTCAGGTAGGCCCATTCTCTTCCCTTAGAACTTATCACTAATAAACTCTGTTTGCATACTAATCAGCTTGCTGAACTTGGATTCTTCACTGTGTTGGCAAGAAGAACCAAGACTCCCCTAACACTTTTAAGAAAAGGGATCTTATTTAAATGAATAATTTCCAGTACATTTTAAAAATCATTATCATTCTATTACAAATATATTCAATTATTATTGTGGGAATATTAAGCTAGAGGATTATGAAATATCTCTTATTCATTTCCTTTACACAGAGCAGAACTACATGGAAATTATCTCAAAATATTTGTTTTTTTCTTCCCCTTTTCTTGCCTCCTTCATCTCCTTATCTTTCTCCCACTCCTCTCTTCTTCCTTTCTTCTCTCAAAAAGTACCAGGAAACTAATGAAACTTATGCTGTAGGGAATCCACTTGTATAAGCCCCTCCCAAAGCTCTAGTAGGATCCCTAGAAGTGTCTCTACAAGGGCATGTTTTTGTAAAATTTGAAAAAGCGAAACATTTTGATTGCAATTGGTCAAGATTTGTCTCATTCTTGTTTGCCAAATGTCCCCTCATATCTGGTGACACTGCCACTATAAAACTAAGATAAGACTATAGTAGGTTGAGTTAGCGGGAATATTTATTGGTTCGTATTCTCTCCCATTTGTACACATGTTATTGCTCCCTGTCGTGGTGGAGGAATGGCTTCCAAGAATACCCCACTGTGCTGAGTCATCATGGTGATGTGAACGGGCAGGGTCCAAGGTCAGATCACTATGTAAAAACTTCCTATAGCAATGGGTACCGGAGCTATATGGGTACTGAAGGAGGTACATATTCTCAGTAGAGACTCCAGTTCTCACCGGTGCCTAATCAAAACAAAAGGGATGTTCTCGTAATGCAACACATGCATATAAATGCAAACTTATCCTTTTTTTTTTGTTGAGAATCATACAAATTGAATCTTTCACAATTTCTTGTATTATTGTTTGTGGTATTACTCAGCTTTTAAAAAAACATAATTTCTTACAATTTCTTTTCTAATTCTAAATAAATAATTGCTTTTATAGCTAATATTGTATTTCTAATTTTATATTCTTTTTCTTAAAACAGCCCCCAAATTATTAGAGATTCAGGTCCCACAAAAACTGCATATGCCCCTCTTCTCACTAGAGATCAGTGGGTGAATGGAAAGCATATTAATTCCTTGTCCTTATTTTATCCTTCACTGTTAATGGACAGAGTTAAAAGGATATATGAACTTAATTTTGGAATGAACTATGTTACTGAATTTCTTTTCTCTTAGCAACATTCTATAGGTAAAGCATGTTCATGCTTAGGCCAATACTAGGCTAATTTCTGCAATAAAGAATGATTTCATAATTAGAAGGATTGCCATCTTTAATTGAAAGATCATTGCCCAGAGGTCAGGAGTTTCTGTTTTATAAAATAAAGATGGAATGTCACATTATACAAACATGATCAGCATTTCATAGAGGGACTCTATTTAATAAATACTAGGGAAACCACTATTTTTAAAGGTTTTTCATACCCCTCGCTAATCAATTTTTACAAAAGCTGTGGGAATTAAGTACAATAATGCATATTTTTTAAGATGAAAAAACAAGCTCAAGGATGTTATGTCCCTGCTACAAAGCATAGTAGCAAAGTCCATATTTGAACCCAGGATATCTTGACTCCAAAGTTCATGTGTTATTTCATGCTTCCGTAACTAATTAGCCAGTCACGGAAACTATTTAGCCTCAGTTTCCTTATCTGGACAAATATGACATTTAACTAGAGGAAAATGCAACCCTGAAAGTCTTTGATTCTGTGAAACCAAATCAAGAAAACTTTATAATTTCCCTTGTTAGTGCATTCCATGTCATATAACTTTGGAAATATGTCTCGATTTCCTTGTGCCTCATCTAAATTTGGTAATAATAAAATCCATCTCCTCTCAGTCTGTCCTTTGCAGTGGTGTAAAACAGCTAGTTAGTCATAATCTTGCATAATAACTTTCTGCTCTAATGGAGAAGCAAAAGCAGGTAGGGAGGGATGGAGGAAGCTCTTGAAGGAAATGTCTAGTAAGAAACCTGGATATACTGTGGTTTCATCTCATCCAAAATATTTAAATGTGAGTCTTGACCTCGGCAAGTAATAGAAGAAGAAAATAATGTTTTATTTTTCTCGTCTTTCAGGTGTAATAAGAAGCATGAATGTCTAAATGACAGCTAGAGAGATTTAAGTAGTATCTTAAGTTATTTAAGGAATAACTTCCCGACTAGTACATTTAAAAGGCATGTGAAAAGAGACTGTTCATTTCTTTCCCCAGCTATCTGTAAAAAACTGGAAAATGTTTTTGCCAATCTAGAAACGGGATTGGGGTGCGGAGGGGGTTTCCACCATAGAGAACTCTGATTCTATGATGTCTTAGTGGCCGTTGTGGGATTTCAGGCTGCAGCTTCACCTCTGCTTTTGTCATTATAGCATCCATTTCTGACTGTCTCTTCTCCCTTGTGGTGGGCTCTGCAATTGCTCTTGCTGCAGTTCCTTTGTTAGAGATTTGCCCTCTTGACACATCCAAATGAAGAAGTTGCAGCACGAAAAGAAGATTGGTGACAGACCCTGAAATTTCATTCCCTGTATTAGGTCCCAAAATCATATCTACATGTCTTCTGGCTAATCAGAGGTCCATGGTGAGATCTGTCAGAGATTTCTGTTTTAAAAAAGAAGTTCAGGCATGGTTGACAGGAGAATTGGAATGTTTTCCCCCTAGTCCTGTGGCAGCTACCAGCACTGTCTATTATTATTTGAATGCAAGCCTGAGGCTCTGGTGAAAGCATAACCTCAGGGTGGCCTCCTGCGGACATCAGCATAGGTAAGAGGAGCTCCCTTTCCCTTCCTCAACAACAGAAGATAAACAAAGAGGAACTCATCACCAATAGCAAAAAGCTGATACTACACAAAACTATAATGGTTGAACATCAGCCTGAGCTGGTTCATAGGACAATAAAATGAAACTCAAGAATTATACAATTAGTGAGGCAGTTAGTGTCAAATGGGGTAACTGCATCTTTCAAAAACGTTGGAGAGCCATAAATGTAATCAAAAAATGTCCACCCCCCCTTTTTTTTTTACTTGTGGAATTTACAAAAGTACAGAAATTAAAAGATTTACATTTACAGGCTACCTTGGCGATATTGTGGGTTTGGTTCTAATCCACCACAATAAAGCAAGTATTACAATAAAGCGGGTGGTAATTGTTTTGCTGCTGGAGGGTCTTGCCCTCCATTCATAAAAAAACAAAACAAAACAAAAAAACAACGAACAACAATTTTGAAGTGCAATAAAGCGAAGCTCGATAAAACGAGGTATGCTTGTATTAATTCTTGGTTCTGAAAAAGCAACTCATTTCTTAGGAATCTCTTGGCTCTTTTCTTCTTAATAAAGTGCAAAGTGCACTGGCTTTGAAGTCATACCTTACCAGAAATAGCAATACAGACATTTATTAAACTCTTTGACAAGCCAGACCATGATTCTCAGTAAATTATCATTAAAAGTTGCACAAGAGGAAGTAAAAAGCTCAGTGGTTAAGAGCACAAGTACCAGAACTGAAATGTCTGATTTCAACTCCTGGCTCTGCTACTTAAAAGTTTTTATCACCTTGGACAAAAAAACCTACCTTCTCTTTGTATCTGCTCCCTCATCTATAAAAATAGAATGATGATAATAATCTATCAACATCACGAGATTACTGAGGGGATTAGAAGCAGCAAACAAAGTGTCTGACACATAAACATTCCATAAATGTTATTATTATTGATGTTATTTTCATTGTATAAGTCAGGATAGGCTATATTAAACTATGCAACAATCATCCCCAATATCTTAAGCATTCAAACAATAAAAGTTTACTTCTTATGCATGCTATATAGAGTTCATCCTCCTTATCCATAGAGCATATGTTCCTAGACTCCCAGTGGATGCCTGAAGCTGTAGATAGTACCGAATCCTATACATGTTTTTTCCTAAACATCCATACCTATGATAAAGTCAATTTATAGATGCAGCACAGTATAAGATTACCAATAGCTAGTAATACAACAATTATAAAAATATACTATAATGAAAGTTATGTCAATGTAGTCTCTCTTTTTCCCTTTCTCTCTCACTCTCTGTTTTATTGTACTATCATTCTCACTCTTCTTCTTGTGACCATGTGAGATGATAAAATACCTATGAGATAAGATGAAATGAAGTGGATGACATAGGCATTGTGATGTTGTGTCAGGCTACTAGGAGGGTTATTTGAACATGAGCACTGTGACCGTCGATCAGATAAGAGAGTCAGCTATGATGTGACCAATAAGTGGGGAGCACATACAGTGTGGATACACTGAACAAAGGTGGGACTGAGGTGATGAGGTGAGATTTCATCATGTTACTGAGAATGGTGCACAATTTAAAACTTATGAACTGTTTATTTCTGGAATTTTCCATTTTATATTTCCAGACTGCAGTTGACCATGGGTAACTAAAACCACAAAAAGGAAAGCGGGGAAAGGGAATCCGTGGATAAGTATGGTACTTCCATCAGCAGAGGAGCTTATCGGTTATTCATGGACCTTGACTGATGGAGCAGCGACCATCTTGGAAATTGATGGTAGATGTACCAGAGGGAAGAGAACTTTGAAGGGTCTTGAGTCAACACTTAAATAGCCCAGAAGAAATGCACGTCATCTTTGTTCACATTCACTGACCAGAAACAAGACACTTGGTCCCATTAAACCACAAGGCTAGTAGGTAATACAAACATTTTACGTTTGCATTTCCAGAAGTAAATAGAACTATACTATAGAACAACATTAATGCCTACCATTATAGTATTATAGTTGTAAGTAGCATTCTAAATTAACTCTTCAAGATACCAATAATCCACTTGTTAGAGTGCGACTTTCCTAAGTGAGAGAAAGACTTGGGCCAAAAAAAAAAAAAAAGAGGAAAAAAAAGCTATATTTATATATATGTATTTCATTCTCATCAATGCAATATTTTGTTGCGGATTAAATAACATCACTTGAACATGTGTTAGGTATCAGATAGTACACAAGTTGCACTCACTTCTCCATACATAATTCTAACAACTGTGAAAGGTAAATACTTTTAGCCCAATTTTGCAAATGAAGAAGTAATACTTAAATAAATTGCATAACTTACCCAGTGACACAGCTAATTGATTACACAGCTAATAAATATGGAGCTAAATTTTAGATTAATATATGCCTGTACATCATCCTTACATTATGCCACAGTATGAATTCAAAGGATTATCCTTTGAATTGAATGAGCCATAGATTAGGTCCTCGTATGCCTGTAGGAAGTATACATCGATATGAACTAGCATGAGAGAAAAGTACGATTTTACCGAGAAATTTTAGAAAAATCTTAAATTTTCTTCTTTATTTTATGATGGTAAGGAGGGCAAATGTCTGCTTAGCATTACAGGAATCTATGCAATCTACTTTGCAATGTATTCAATTTCAAGTTCAATAAAATACTTCATTCATTATCCTGGTTTTCATTCCCAAGGTGAAATTTGAACTGGGGTCTTCAATTATAAAAGGAAAGTAAGGCATATTAAAAATGTTAGCCTAGTGTTGCTAGTTCTACTGGAAACCAGCCATCCTCATCTGCCACTCCAGATGGACACTCTGCTTTAGAAAAGCACATAGGCTGGAAGGAATAATGGAATGGACTGGCAGGGCAGTGAATGCAGCAGTGACCCAATCAACACGCATTTGGGAACAGTTATTTTAACAAAATTTGTTTAATGTGAGAAGGTTGGGAAACATGCCTGTCATGTTGGATCGGGCTAAAAAAGAAATAGCTAATAATGGTAGCTAATAGTGACAATTCCTCAAACATATGCCTCCCGTGGATGTCCCAGGATCTCAGCTCACTTTGAGGAGCAACACTTGAAACAAGAGTCATTATGCTTTATGACAATAGCAAAAGCACCACCTGGACGCTGCATTCCTAGGTGGAAAACATTTTCAACTAGAAAGGCCTTCATTTATTTCCTAAATTATGTTTAGCTTTAGGAATGTAGTGTCATAACAGAGGGTGTTCGTGAACTAGATTTTACTCTAAATAACGGTCTCTCTAGGAAATAAGTCACGGAGTTCACAGGGGTATTACTGCATATTCTAGCTTGAAATACCTCTTTTCATTTGATCAACTTGATAAAGACTTATAAGAAAAAGGGGACAACCCTAAATGAAGAACAATGTAAATCTCTGGTTTTTCATTTATCTTTCTAGATCCAGTGGACTTTTGTCTACCACGTCCAGCCTCATGGTATGCACCACTCCAGCCCACACACATCTTTTTCCGGTAATCTGAAAACACCTTTATTGTTCTCTCACATCTACATAATGCAAGCACATAGTTACATGCTGCTTAGAACATGCTAAGGACTTCTCTAAGTGCTTTACGTATAGTATCTATTCTTACAATACCCATTGGAAATAGGTATTATTATCCCTATTTTACAGATGAGAAAAATAGCGACACAGCGTGGCACGTAACTTGCCCAAAGTCACACAGCCAGAACGTAAAAAATTCAAGCTGAGGAAGTCTACTTCTAAAATCCATCTTCTTAACCTTAAATTATGCTTTTAAATTTAATGTTATTATCATCTGGAAGATCCTTCTACACTTGAATGTCTAGCTAACTCCTCCATCATTTGAAACTTGGCTCTGACCTCACCTACTTAGGGAAGTTGTCCTTCACCCCTTCTCTTCCCTTCATCACCTTGCCATTATTCACTAGATTAGGCATCAGTCTTCTGTGACCTCGGTGGCTTGAGATTGCCCTGTCAGTCACTGGTCTCCTCCACTAGACTATGAAATTCTGTACACTGGAGCAGTATTAATACATTTGCACATTTATGTATGTATGTATGTCATCTACATAGGACACATAGTAGGTGTTAGGTAAATATTTGTTGAAGAATTACTATAATAAATAGAAGCAGGATATGCCTGTGTAGAGATTGGCATTGTCTTTCATTTACCCATTGGTGAGTGATCTTTGAAATTTGGTTAAAATCATTTCCAGTGTTTTTTGCATGGATGTAGCTCAGAACTTCAGCTACCACACACAGAAACAAAATTCTGTTGACATGTAGGCATTTCTCACAGAAAAAATTAGCACTGCCTCGTTTTTAAACTATTTTACAGTGTTTCCAAACTTAATCTGTAAAATGTCAAATTTCTGTCTCTTTCTCTAAAAAACTTGGTACTCCTGGGATCTAAAGAATGCTCTCTTTAGTGTTTACAGAAGAAAAGAATATCAACAAAACAAAAGCAGATGTTTGTGACTATATTATATTTGAGGAAAGGCTTCGGGAGATCTTTTTCTTTTCTTTTTTTTTTTAGATACCTAGTAATTCAAATCTCAACAACCTTAAAGGAATTCTGCTTCCAAGGAATTCTGATTCCAAGTTTGAACTAAGAAATATCGTTTGTGTGGACTCTGATGACAGAAGTCAAGGTGATGGTTTTAGACAACATGACATTAAGTCAATAGCTTCTTTTGAAAACGATTCTGATGTCAGTGGCTTCTTTATAGTAAGCAGGGGATCCAGTGTGAATCGCTATAAAAGTGTTCTCTATATGGCTGCTCCCTCGATGTCCCTTTCAGAAGTTTCTTCCCTTTAGGCCCTTACTGAGAGAGTGGAAAAACCCAGTATCCAGTACTCGGAGTCCCCCTCCTATTTTCATTCTACATGTGCCTCTGGAAAGAGAATAGGTTTCAGAACCAAAGCTGCCAAAACCTGAGTTAGAATCCCAGGGGAATGATCTTCAGAAAGTCATTCTCTCTTTCCTCTTCTTCTGCTATTCTTTTACAGATGAGAAAAATAGCGACACAGCATGGCACGTAACTTGCCCAAAGTCACACAGCCAAAACAATTCAAGCTGAGGAAGTCTACTTCTCATTCTTCACAATTCTGTGAAACCTTTTTTCTTTCTGTAAAATGGGACTCATAACAAGTATGTCATAAGGTTGTTAAGAGGATAAGAAATGATAACAGACTGTGAAGTGCCTAGCCCAGAGAGGCACATACACAAACACAAACAGTAACAGTTGCAATTGTCATCCACTGTGCATTACCTGAGGTAACAAAGGCAGGAGAGTCAATATTCACGTATTAATGTATGCTGATTTTTTTCTATGTTGGATGACTATGGTCTAGAATATTATTTCTATAGGAATCAGTGAGATGGATCTGAGAGAAAATCATCTTGTAATGCATCAAGCAGGCTGCAGGGCATTACCTCCAAGTTTCATACATCTGTAAGAAAAGACAAAGGGATACCCAAATGCACCCACAGGTACAGTAACAGAACATCCCTTCCTACCGCGGGTTAGTCTCAAGAGTTTTCATCCATAGCAAGGGAGTACTTTTTCCTCTTTATTGGATTTAAAATATTTAGGCCCTGCCAAGGCATGATAGATACTTTATGAAATGATAAGCAGTGTGTGGAAGAGTGATAGAAGAGCTGAGTGACAAGGAAGGAAAGAGGCCATTTGATGTTCATTTTAACAGTTTCAATTTTATGGTTCAATTTCTGAAAGAACCATAGCTCTATCTACCTTTCCCCCCAATTTTTCTCCTTCCTTTTTCCACAGTTCTCTTTAGCGTGTTTGAGCTTCCACAGTTCTCTTTAGCATGTTTGAGTTTGAAAAACTGGCAGCAACTCTGAATGTGATGAAAGTTTTTGTACAGATTAGGTAGTCCTTCAGGGTTGAGGCCTTCCCTATCGAAGCCTTTTCCTTAGGAAACTTCACCCATGTTCACAGACTTAAGTACAAGCTACATGTTAATGAACTCCAAATCAAGTCTGTATTTTTTTAATTTCCAGACCCACTAAATATGATTGCCTTTCTGCTTTACAGCTCCACTGAGATGTTTCTCAAAATTTTCAAACTCAATGTCAAATACAAAGTTTATGCTCTCGTTCAACCTACAACTCTTCCACTGATCCCATCTCAGTGACAGCATCACCAGATGTCAGAGTCACTCTGAGAAACTTTCTCACCTCCCATACCAGACCCTGGAAAGTATGCGTCCTAAATTATTTTCCAACACATCCCCTTCTGTCCCTACCCTATCATTACCCTAGTCCAAACCATAATTGTTTAAACTTGCTGAGCTGTAGTAGAGTCCAAAGTAGTCTAGCCTTCTTCAGTCCATTCTTCACATTTGTACTAGAAAAACACAGTTCTCAAATGTGTGTTTTCTGAACACTTTTTGTGAGTTCTTCAGGTGAATCTTATTCATTCCATCTCTATCTATTTTTTGCATGAGTAGACCAAGCAATTCTAGAAAGTTGAAGTGAAATGCACAAACATTCAATTAATTGACTGTTTTGTAATCAGAGCTCGTTTTCTGTTTGTTTAAAAATGGAATATATAATGCATATGAGGTAAAAGATTTTCTCATTTATTACACATAGAAATTTGGAACTATAGATTTTTCTAGAAATGGAAGTGGTTATCAACATTTATGAACAGCTTATATATTTTTTCTGCCCTTGAGGCTTATTTTCAGACTTTTTGAAGTATTATGATGAAATGAGTTTGAAGTAGTTCCATACTTATTACTTTACCTTTACAATGAAAACCTTACTTTCTCCACTTTAATTAGAAAATATAGTTGAAGTGCTAAATATGAAATCTTTATTTTCTACAAAAAGTATCCAAACAGTAGGTAGGTCAACCTTCATTGTGTTCAGTTTACCTGAAAAATTTCCTAAGTAATTGAAACAGCTCTGAAATTGTTCGTTTATTCATTCATCAATTATGAGCTTACTGAATTTTATAGAATTCTGGTAGAATTCTGTAGGCAATGATGAAAGACAGAATGGCAGGAAATCAGATAAGAAAGAAATATGATTTGAATTCCATACATGATCTGGTTGGGGGAGAAAATAATGCTACACAAAATATATGAATGCAATTAAAGGCAGATAAACTAATAGCTAGAAAAAGAGAGAAAGAGTTTAATGTCCAAGTTGACTGTGCTTTTTAAAAAAATAGCATTATATTTCAGTGGACAGAGAAAATAGAGAGGTCAACAAAGGCTTTATGAAAGAGGTAAGGTTTCAACTGGGTATTAAAAATCTTAGATAAAAGAAATAAATTCAAGTTATAGTGAGAGTGCCATTCACTTTTTCACTCATTTGACTCATTGAACAAATACTTATTGAGTAATTACTATGTATCAGACACTGTTCTAGATCCTGGGGATACATGAGTATGTAAAATGAAAGATAAATAAGTCCTTGTTCACATGGGAGTCCTTGTTCTCCCAGCGCATGGAGACCAAAAACTAAAATCAGTCAATAAAATAATAACATCAAGGAATAAGTAAGCATAAAACTTAAAGCGTCAGAGAATGGTAAACACTCTAGATAAATGTAAAGAAGAAAAGGCTCAAAGTGTTGTTTGTACAATTTTAGGAAGCGTATTCTGGGAAAGTCTGGGTGAGAAGATAACATTACTGGGAGACCTAAAGAAAGCATGCAGCACATATATACATATATATATATATATATATATATATATACATATATATATATATATATATATATATATATGAAGGAAGAACGTTCCAGGCACTGAGAACAACAGCATCAACAAAGGCTCTGAGATGGAAGCATGGCTGGCATTTCACGGAAGACTTTGGGTCTAGAACAGAATGAGAGAGGAAGAGTAAAAGGTAAGCGCTCAGAGCTGTCAGGGTTTTAAAGGCTAATGTGAGGACTTGGCTTTTATCCTGAGTGACAGAGAGTTTGATAGAGGTTTTGATAGAAAAATAGCTTGATCTTGTTTACCTTTAAGGGAATAATTCTAGCTGCTGTGCTATGAATAGATCGAAGGGACAAAAGGCAAAAACAGAGAGACCAACTAGAAGGATATCGTAGGCAAGAACTGATCGTGGCTCGAACCAGGGTGATAGTGGTAAAGGTGATGACAAGTCATTAGATCCTGGGAAGTGACTTGATGTGGGTATGTTGATGTAAAACTGTCAAGGTTTGCTGACGGAATAGAAGATGAGGGTTAATAAAACGAAAGGAGTGAAAATTGACTCCAAAGTGTTTGAACAACTAGGAAAACAGAATTGCTTTTTACTGAGGAGAAAACTGGGAGAAAAATGGTTGGTGTGAAGAAAACATAAGTAATTCATTTCAAGCCTGTTAAGTTTGAGATATTTACCAGATACTGAGGAAGAGAGGTCAAGGAGACAGTTATACCTATGACACTGTTCTTCAGGAAAGAGTTCTAGGTTGAAGGTATAAATTTGTGAGTCTTCAACATATAGATATATTTAAAGATGTGAAACTGGATGAAGTCATCAACAGATTAGAACAGATAAAGAAAAAATGGGGGCCAAAGAGTAAGCCAAATATAATTCAATACTTAAAAGATGGGAAGGTAAAGACGAGCCAAAGAGTAGGGGCATTTCATTTAAGCTGGAGAAAAATCAGGAGAAAAAGGTGCCCTTGAAGCCCATTGAAAAGAGCATTTCAGGATGGAGGGGGTGACCATCTTTGTGACGTACTGTTGAGAGCTCTCAAGATAAACCTTAAGACTGGCCATTGGATTTGTCTTTACAGTGGTCTTCAGTGACCTTGATAAGAGCAATATCAGTGGTGTTTTGGAGAACAAAGACTGGCTGGTGGGAGTTGAAGAGAGAAGTCAGATAAATCTTTACAGAAGTTTTGCTGTAAAGTGAAGAAAAGAAATGGAGTGGTAGCTAGGTGAGGATATGAGACCAAAAGAGTTATGTGTTTGTTTAAAAAAGGAGAAATTACTGATGAGAATTATGAAGTAAAGAGAAATTCATGATTCAGGAAAAGAGGAAATTACTTATCTGTTTCATTGAGTAGGCAAGAAGAACCAAGGTTGAGTCATGCCTCTAAACATTTGGGCATCAGTCCAGAGAAGCCATGTTTCTTTGGAGACCTGAACAAACTTAAAAGGTAGCGAGGGAACCCAGATCTCTCCTTCCTGCATTAAGAATACATAGATGCACCCTCCATCCTGCATCTTAGAAAGGAGTAGAGAAAAAAAAGACCACTGAGAGTTTGGAGAAAGAGTCCTGATTTGAAATATTTACCCAGGTGGTGCTGAGGGAAAATAAAATAATCACTCTATGTTTATTAAATTTATATACATATTAAATTAAAAATCTTCATCACTCTCCTTTCTCTTCTCTGTTAGTGCAGTAAGAATCCAAGATGGAATGAACTCTAAATGTGTTTGCTCTTCTAAATGGTTATACCTAATGTTTAGCCCTCTACGTTATCTTGTTGAATCTTCCTAGTACCCTTTTGAGGCAGCTATTTTGAGACTTGTTTTTAGGCACAGAATGGTTAAATAGCCTCCTGAACTGTACAAAGCTAGTAAGTGCTAAAACCCTGTTCTGTCCCAGTCTGTATCTGGTACTTTAACTGTATGCTATCCCAAGAATCCTAAATTGAGATAACGAAATGTGGGCTTCTTTTATAAAAAGAAAGACTACTATGATGGAGCAAGACTGTTTAAGAGTGAAATAGCTCAAGAGTGGTGCTGCTTAGACAACTTAAAAGCTGCCATATTGAAAGGGTGTGCTTAATGGCAAAGACATTTGCCCTAATTCACCTTTCTAGGCACAATCCCGTCCATGTTTTTGACCCTGCTTCAGTTCCCTAATTCCTTGACTATTCCAGGATCCCTGTTCATTATCTCCATTGATCTTTCCAGTATAGTCTGTGTTCTTCCCATCCCAGGTGCTGCAGAAACCAGGTCCCTGATTACTAAATCACAACTCCCTTGACTGCTGTACCAAGGATTCTTTGGTTGAGCTCTGGTTCTCTTATGCTTGGACAGGTTTAAGCCTCCCCCTTGAATACTAATAGATTATACTCCTATGTAATCTACTATGTGTTATTTTAATATATACATATATGAAACCTTTATAGTCATTTGACCAGGTAAACATCACTGTCCTTAAGTTATAGATGAGAAAAAAGAGGCTATGAGAAGTTGAATACCTTGCCTAAAACACAGAACAGTAAGGATTCAAAATTAGGTCTGACACCAAAGCTCTAACTCCACTAACCTGACTCACTGCATGATTATTTAGTGCATGTACAATTGAGCATACCGAGATTTGCTCTTAATAACTCAAAACCAATTCCCGCCCCCTCCCTGACCTAAGTTAGTTGCCGCCCCACTGTGGAGACTTCCTGTGACTCTGAGTCATATCCTGATTTCACACCTGCCAGTTCTATTTTGTGTGGGCTAACATTATGGGAAAGGGATATAATAGCTGTCCAACAACTTTGGGGCAAGGTCTTAACTATTTGAGTGGGTGGCAGAGGAGGAGATGTAGTCTTTCCGAGGAGAAGAATGGGAGTGTATGGCACAGCAGCACAGCTTGAAGTGAAGCACTTCAGCTGTGGAAGAAGTGTATGGGCCTGAATCCCAACTCTAGCACATACTAGCTCACTGTGCCTCAGTTTCCTCACCTACAAGATGAGGCTAATATTAATAAATGTGCATGAGGATTAAATAAGTTCCTATACATACAGTGTTTAAAACAGTACCTGGTACATACATGGGGTTATGTTATGATAATGATTATTATGTTCACTCTCTTGATTGTGAGTGATTGTTCTGGGCATTACCATTCGTCTTTCAGTAATTTTGACAGATCTCAGAACTATGAATGGTCTTCTTTACTACTATTGGGGACAGAGTGGGTATCCTGGTCAGGAGGATCCTCCATTGAATCAAACTCTACTTGTTGTGTTATTTCTCTGGAAAGACAATTTCATAACAGCATTGTCATTTAGGAAAAGAAAAGAAATTGATTTTCTAATATTGTCCGATGTCCCACTTTCAATAACAATCTTTCCTCAGTTGTTATGCTTTGATAGCAATTACATTCATACTGTGCTGTTACTTAGTCAGATTTTTACATTTAGGCTTAATTGCTTGACTATTCCAGGATTCCTGTTCATCAGTTTCTTAATCATGGAAGCATATTTCTTCTGACGGTTTCCAAATTTGTCTACATTGCTTTCAAAATGAGATATCTCTAAGCAAACGGGACTCTGAAATGAAATTTCTTTGTCGTTAGAGGGGGAGCTACCATCTTCCAGCTCCACAACCTGATGACTCTATACCTGCATCTCTAAATAATATTAGCCTTTTCAGACTCAATATCACAGCTCTGACTGATTGTAGCGTCATCTCATAAGCTGTCCACCTTCCTGTTACAAAGTTCTTTGACAATATCACTTTCTGTATTTTATTCTTGTTCTTGACTGTCTACAGGCCAAATATGCAAGTTTGCTTTTTCTCCAAGTGGAATCTCATTTTGTCATTTTTAGCTCCTACTTAAAATGACATCTGATGGGGAAAATAAATTGGTCTTCATATTTTAGTAGGTTACCTCTTTGCAACAGGGTGAGCATTCCAGAGCTTAGAAGAAATAGTTTTCAAGCATCTATATTTTTATTTTTTCCTAGGTGTAGAAAAAAATTGATGCCATGTTTTATAAAATGGCCCAGCTTTTTAAAATGCATGTAGCAAATCTGGTCCAATTGTAGAAGTAGGAAGCTCATGTCATTTACTTACCAGTTTGTTTCACCAGGGACATAGTTTGATAATCATCAGGATGACTGATTTATATTTTGTACTAGACAAAGAACTGGCTTTGGATAACTGTGGACATCTTGTTACATCCCATTCCCAAATCTGTCAACCATTTAATGACAGCCAGAGCGCAAAACAATATTTTACTTGTTCATAAAGAAACAAGGCCCACGAGTAGAAATAGCTGTTTTTTCTAAGTGTTTATGTGGTTGAGGAGCAAGCTATAGTATATAGTTCATGTTCTTGGGAAATCATCATTAAATGCTATGCTGTGTTCATTTTCCATATGCCTAATCAGTAAGATCTATCTGCATGATTGTTACATTGATAAAATGCTTCTGGAAAAACAAACAAGAAAAACCTCCGTTAAAGTCAATCCTTTATGAATTTGTCTCTCAATATAATCTAGTTGTTTCAAGAGAACACTTTCAATATGCATCAAATTTAATTCCCATGATCTGAAAACCAATATCCTGTCAATTGAAGTTTTTAAGGATTTCAGGTCACCACAACTTCACCACAATTTATAATTAGTGGTTAGGCCAAATTGCAACAGATGTTCTATTATTTCTTTCATGGAACTGAACAAAAAGCATTTATAGGCTAGAAACTTCCTATGGGACAAAATTTTACTTATTATCATAAAATTTGATGATTTTCCAAGTGAGCAACACTGTTGCCCTTCTGCTCCAGCCAGATTTCTAGGAGACATGTATGCCTTTGTTAGTTCTCCTCATCTCCCTGAACTCTTAACTGTGGAATGTGGCAGGGCTCTGTCCTTGGCCCTCACTGTTTTGTGTGTCCTCGCTTACTGTTTTCATGATTTCTTGCAGTCTAGTGAGTGACTTTAAACACTATCGATATGTTCTAAAATGTGTATGAACGCCTCTGAACTCTCCCAGTACTCTGACTGCTGTATACCATTGGTACTCCACATCTCCACTTAGATCCGTAACAGGCATCTTAAACTTAATGTGCCCCAAATGAGCTCCTAATTGCCTTCCTTAAAACCGTTCTTTACAAAGTTTTCTCATCTCAGTGAATGGCAGCCGCAACTCCATGCTTCCAGTTGCTCAGACCAAATACTTAGAATCAGTTTCCTCACACCTCATATCATCCAACCCATCAGCACATCCCACTGGTTCTATATTCTCAGTGTATCTAGAATCCTACCATTTATCACCACCTCCTCCCCAGTGATTCTGCTCCGTGACACCATCATCTCTCACCAGGAGTGTAGCAAGAACCTCTTTACTGGTCTCCCAGCTTCTTTCTTCACCTTGCTCCAGTCTATTCTTAAATGAGCAGCCAAATTATCAGTTTTATCAAGTTTCTCCTCTGCCCCAAATCTTCCAATGCCTTATATGATTTTGACATCGAATGATCTTTCTTCTTGGGTGACTGTTTTTCCGGATATTCACAGAGCTCTAATCATCTTTTCCAGGGGTTTACTCGAATACACTTGCTCAGTGAGGCCTATCCTGACTACTCTATTTAAAATCACAACTCTACATATACTCCCTAAGCCCTTCCATGATTTTTCTCCGTACCATTTATCACCATGTAAAATACCACTTATTTTCGTTTGTTTATCATCTCTGCTACTCAAAAAAAAAAAAAAAAATAGCTCCATTAAGGCACTGTGGTATTTTGTTCACTTTTATATCCCCAGGAGTTTCAACAATACCTGGTACACAGAAGGCACTCAAAGTAGTTACTGAAAAAATTAAAGACACAAATGCCATGACCTCACTTTGTACTATAATCACTTAAAAGGCACACTATGAAAGGATGGTTATGGAAATCATCATTGTATCATATTCATATTATAAAAATAAGAGTAAAGGCAGATAAAGTAAAACAAATAAAAAAGGTGTTCCATAATCTCTTTTCCAGACTTCTCTTTACATCATCTCTTTTCTTAATATATGCTCTTAAAGAGTAAAACCTTCAAAGAATTATTTAAATAAGAGGTTTATGTAAAAGGAAAGGATTTTAATTGGCCTAACTTCTGTAGTCCACTCCTCAGCCCCATTTTTATCAGCATATTATGTCACTAATGGTTACCTCTGCATCTTTACTATAGATGGTGAAATCGGCTAGGAGGGTAGAGGCCTCATATGGAACTGAGAATTCACCTTGAAATGTCTTCAATGAATATCAATTATAAATATATATATAAATATATAATATATATTATAATTATTTATAATATAATTATTTATAATATAATATATTATAAATATAAATATAAACATAAATATAAATATAAATATATATATATAGTCACAGGATGTGGCGTACAGCATAAGAAATAAAGACAGTGGACATGTAATGGCTATGTGTGATATCAGAGGGGTAGTAGATTGGGGAAGGGGGTTGTCACTTTGTGAGGGGTATAAATGTCTAACTAGTACACTGTTTTGTACACCTGAAACTAATCATAATTTAAAAAAAAAGAAAAAGAAAAGTATTTCAGTGAAAGTCTAGATGAGGCTGCTATTTACGTCCAGTACTCCTGTGCAAAAACCAAGCACAAAACCCATGAAGTGGGACGCTCTTTTGGCATCTGTGCAGCAAGAGTTTCTTTCCTCCATATCTCCACATAAGGATCATTATTCTATTGCTTAAGAAGAGGAAATCAGGCTAACCCAAATATAGAAAAATTTAGGCTCACAAAACCTGGTTTATACTGAAGCTACTTTTAAAGAACTCAAGTGCCCTTATAAACTTCTAGAGCCAACTGTAGATTCTCTTGTTTTTTTAGGCCTTTCTTGATTTCTTAAATCTAATTTTTCTCCAAAATACTTCTGTTTCTCTTTTATAACAATTGTTTATATTTTATGTGCCTGATACCCTACTCTGTCCATTCAATCCTCCTGGATAACCATGCCTGCACACGTACACACACACACACACATTTTAGGATTCAGGAAACTATAACAAGAATTTTATCTTTAACAAACCCAGAGAAAATGTGATTTAAAATAAGAATCTAAGACTAGATTAAAAAAAAAAAAAGATGTTGAAGTACACATACAATGAAACTGGACAAAGTGAAAAGTAAGACAAGGAAATGATACTTGAAGGTGACAGAAGTGAAATATTCTAAAATAAAATTCCATGTGGATAAGAATTATAATTAATGGACCATTTTCGTGCATGAGGAAAAACTGAGGAAAGATGGTCTTTTATTACCTCCTTCTTGGGAAGATGACTAAATTAAAGTTACTGACTCCAAATTGCAGAAAATATTTCTCTCTGTCATTTTCCAAGACTTAGAAGAACTCTTTCAGGTAAGGCTGTGTAATAAATTTTTGATTGTGCCTTGCATTGTAAACATTAGGTCTCCAAAATTAAATTTAAAATCCAGTAGTTTTATGTTTGTGGGTGATAAAACAGTAAAGGAAAGAATGAATAGAAGTTATCCCCATTGCCTTTACCATTCCTGGCACAGAATAATCACTTGATAAATATTTGCTGATAGACAGACAGAGGGGGGGGGGGAGATAGAAAACACAAATTCAAATACTAAGAGTTCAGACAAAAACTCCAAATATCAGGGTGTAATCTAGATGCTGCTGCCTCTGAATTGCATGCTCATCATTTAAGTGAAGGACAAAAAGCGCTGAGATGGATCTGGAGGCCACTTTTCCATCTATGTGCCATCACTTTCCACCATTCGATGCTCCTTCGTGTCACTCATGTCCTAATGACTGGTGTTTGGTCAGAGGCAGGATTTCAGGTATTGCCTCTGAAATCAGTCACATGATTTTACATTTGCTTTTGTATTGATTATTTTCTGAAATTTTTAGCCATGAAGAATTTCTTGTGTATTGCCCTAAGTTTAGATTATCTCTGCTTAATTTCCCAGTGTCATTGTTTTCTCTATGTATTTCACTTTTTTAAAATTGTTCATCATATTCCTTGATAAAAGAAATCAAATAACCTGCTTATAACAAGCAAACATAAAACTGAAAAAAGCAAAACAAAAAACTGTCTGAGGCTTTTGTATGAACATAGCTCCTTAATGACCACTTCACAACTCATAGAAACCACACTTTGCAGTGACAGCCTCTGGACTTTCTCCCATATGGTTCATCTACCTGGAATGCCTTTTCTCTTTCTCTCTATCTACTTCCACGTAACTACCAAAGTCTGTATTTATAAACACGCTTTTAATTTAAGTAAATGTTGTCTGTCCACCTCTTTGACACACAGCAGATGTTTTGTCATGTTAGCCATTGTTTTTTTCCATGTGGTTTTGAGTACTTTTGTGCAAAGGCTATATCCTGTATCAGCTGTGCCCTACAGTACCAAACATGGTCCACTCTGAAATAGTCACTCAAGTGTTTGTTGATTAACTGATTCTTGGTGATCTTGTGTCTTCCATGATGCCAATCACTGGCATGGATCAGTCACTGACTTCATTTCTGGCAATTATGGAGGGCACTGTGCCTGGAGGTTCAATTCCTGCAACCTGCGCTTTTACTTCTAGACCATTTGGGATGATTTTCAGCTGCAACTATTGGAAAATCCAGCAAATAATGATTTAAGTAGAGTTTTTTTTCTTTCACATAATAAGAAGTCTGGAATAGATGGTTGATGGATTTGATTCACTAAGTCAGTGATATCAGGGCCCCCATTTTTTAAAGCATCATGGTCTTTCTATAACAGATATAAAATGGCTGCTAAAACTACGGTCATCAAATTCATGTTCATGGGAAGAAGAAAGAGAAAAGGGAAGGGTGAAGCCAATAATTCAGTCTCTTTTAAAAAGAAGCCAAATCTTTCCAAGAAACACTCCTGACACCTGACATGTTTCTGCACACTTCTCATTGGCCCCTGTGAGGGGTGGAGATGGGAGAACGAGACTGCTAATTAATATATTCTGTTAATTAATTAACAAAACCTGCCACAAACTCCCTCATAAATGTGTTCTGTGTACCTCAGTTTCTCTATCTTAAACTAGGCATAAAACTAACAACAAATTATATCAAAGGAGGCTGAGGCTGTGAAGTATTTGGGTTCAACATAAAACAACATCCCGTTCATTATCTAGAATGCTTGGGGAATGAAATCTCTGGTAAATGAAATATAGGGTTACACTCATTTAAGCAGGGGATGAGGATGCAAACATCTGTTGAGCACATACTATGTACAAAGAAAAGGAAAAGGAGCCAAAAGTTTGTTATTATCCTCTTTTCTTCCCTTCTCAGGAGAATTCATGCTCAATGAAGTAGGGAACTACCAATGAAGAGCAGAGAAATAATGGTCTACTCTTGCTCATAGGAAGGTACAGAGCTGACTTCATATATAATAGGAAAGTCAGAACTAGTTACTTTAGGGAATCATTAGTAGGGTTCAAGAACTAAAATCTTATATCATTTAAACATGAGCTTCAAATTTCTTGCAAAGTAAAGTAGCTACACCTTGGGCACATAATAACTGTATTAACAAATTTTAAATGTTTGCATAAGTACATATTTGTGACTAGTTAAATATGTTTTATAAAACAGTCTGTTTTTAAATTATTTTAGAAATATCAAAAAGCAAAGGACAGATAAAAATGTTTAAACCAAATAACATCTGTTTTGATCCTGTTACTCTAGATTTTTGAAAATTTGGAAAATTATGATAAACTGATGTTTATATTTGTACTACTTTGACCTATTAGTAAGAATAAGAACTTGGGTGAGTTTAATCCATTTAAGGAAACAAATAATTCTTAGTCACCTTAAATGTCTGGACCTGCACCCAAAAGAGTTACTGTATGTGATTACCCATCATTCTTGTATATTTGCTAAGAGCTCTCCAAGACAATGCATCTTGATAACTATATGTAAGAGTCTACTTTTTTAAAACAAAATACAAAATTGCAATTCATGTGTTTCACTAATTCACAGAGACAGCTCCCCTTAAGTTCCAATTTGTAATGATAACATTTTACTGTAATAGGTTAATTTGAAATGAATCCTATCTTTAATAAGTAAGATAATAGAGATGCAGTTTTCTGCTTCTATTTGGAATAAATACTCCTGACCTATCTTAGGCTATGTGAGGAAATTAATATTTTCTATATTGAAATAATTAAAATAATTCAATTTATATACTTTTTATTTTTAAACAGAAATGTAATTTATTCAGTTGTAGTCACATTTAAAGTGTTAAATTTTATCCTGTGTATGAACAGAGATGTAGGATTCTGAGCCAAAACTTAAATTGTTTTGAGTCCTAGATCAAACATTAGGTGGCACTGTTGTCACAATGAAAATCTGCTGCATTCACCCACTTTTCTTCACCATCTAGAATTATCTTTTAGAATTCTCATTTAAGATTTCACTATGGATTATGTTCACTTTTCCAGTATGGTTAAAATATATCTGTAATAATCATAAAAAAGATTAAAATTCATTGTCAACATCTGCTATTTACTAATAGGTGGGAACCATGATAACTTTTTAAAGAAGTGTTCTCTGAATGCTAGAATTTAAGTAATTTGCATAAAGAAGAAATAACTATTATGACTAAATATTATGTTTCCTTTGTTCAAAAATCCCTATTCATTTAATATAGAACTATTACATGTAAACAGTTTAAAAAATTTCCTTTTGGAAAACATTGCCCAAAGTTTTATGGAAGGCCTAATAATCACAGATCAATATGGATTTTAGGGACAGAAGAAATAGATCTATAAAACATTATTTAATAGGCAGTAAAAACAAAAATGAGTACACAATTGCATCTCAAAAACATTAGCTCATATGTTTGTGTAGTTTGTGTGTATGTAGGGAAATGGACATACATGGATAAGGAGAAAAACAAACTGTTATTGTAAGGAGAAGCACTTAATTGTAAAAAGGGATTCAGAAGTTCAGTTAAAGTTACAAGCATGAGAAATGGAGATAGAACAGTTTTTCTCGGACCAGCAGGACACTGCAACAGGTTTGCCAAATATCAAAGTGAAGATGAGCTTCTTTCGGTTTATTCTGAGTTTCCATTATGTGGGTGCCTTTACTGAATTCTCAGAAAGTCCAACCCCTGGAAGGTTTGTAGCCCTCTGCTGCAGGCTGCAGCTTAGTGCAGTGGGTAAAAACACAGGTCCTGAGCAAATCGAACCCTGTCACATGAGCAATTTATTAAACCTCTAAGTCTAGATTTTTTTTCATCTATACATTGGAGGTAATGATATTTTTTTTGAGTTGATTTGAGAATAAAAATGGAAAATCCATGTAATGCACAAAGCCTGACCCATGGTTGAGCCTTCGTTGGAGGAGTGGTGCTGGTGGGGATTTTATCTTTCTGCTGTGACCAGCAGGGTCACAAAGCGGCAGAGGTAGTCCCCTGCAGACATGCAACTACAGGAATCAGTGGTCCGATCCTTACTGGGGAGGGATGGAGGTTGCACTATGCCAGCAAGAGAGGTTCCATGGACACCTACTATACGACAGAGTCAGGGATTCAAGAATGTTACATCTGTAGTTCATGGCCACTTCCACCAACTGCAGGGCTGTGGGAAAATTACACGGTCTCTGAAAGTCTCCATTACTCCAGTGCAAAGTAGAACTAAAATTAGTTACCCTCACATCCCAGGGGTACTGTGAGAACATCCGTATTCAATCATTGCTGTAATCAATGTAATAAGAAGAACATAGTTAATATTAGTTATTACTTCCTCTACCACACAGATGACCCACTTGTGATGTCTCAGTCTGGGAAAGGCCTTTTCATTTTCTACTATTGGAAAATTATGTAAAGACGCCAAACAAAATTCTTCTAGGCCGACCTGTTCACTGACTCTTGGAGAAAACAATTCATCAATATCAAAGGGATTTAGAAAAATCGTAAGAAACTCAGCAAGACCATAAAAGAGGAGAGATTTTTAATGCAGATATATTGTGAATTCTAAATTCAAATCATAATATGTCACTTTAATTTGCTGACCTGCCTGTATAAACAGCAAATGCTATATTTTGATCAAATTAAAATCCTCTCCTTTTTAAAACCTGTGCAAATTAAAGAGACACTAACCTGTATTTATTAAACTAATGCACCCATACTTCCATAGCGAACATTCCTGATTATAAATCTCCCCACCCATCACTATAAACTGCATGATGGTCAAATTGGTTTCTTATTCCCTGCATTGATTGGAATCTTCATGTAGTAGGCACTGAGTAATGTCTATTAAGGATAAACAAGTGAGTGAGTAAAATAAAAAAAAAAACGAAAAAAGAAAAAGAAAAACTACCCTGTACATGTCAGTCAAAGCATAATGGATCCATTTTTTAAAATTTCTTTCCAGTATTTGTAATAGAAATCATGTCTCTTTAAGTTTTGGCATCACTGTAACTTGTGGACTTTCAGCTGCTGACATAGCGAGACTGTGTAAATGGGCCAAGGAGAAGCCAGTCAAATTCATATTTATTTGTGCTGCTTCACCATTCCCCAGAACTTCCCCATTCTTCCTACTGGATCAACCTCCAGGACTTGCTAATAATACCAAATTGTCCCAAAATACTAGGAGAAGCATTGAGGAGATTTAAACCTTGTATTTTAGATCCTAGTACTACTGTTAACTTTTGCTGATCTGATGTATATATTTAAACTAAATGTTTCATCCTACATTTCAGTCCAGCATGGATTTATTTTCATACACTTTCAATTTAAATCAATAATAGGTATACAAGTTTTAATATTTTCCCTAGATAAGCAGGTTGGCAGTACTGCATGCAATGCAAAATTAAGGAAGAATAATAGTTGCTTTTGAGTGGGGTCTCCAATGCTTCAGGTACTCTGCTAACCAGCCTCCTGATACTTATGCAACGTATAAGATATCCTGAAAGTCAGATATTACCACAAGTGAGGAAACTGAGGCACAAAGAGGTTAAATAACTTCTTCGTCATCACAGAGGTACGTCATCTGGGAGCTGGAATTGAAATCCAGACGTTTCTGACGACAACCTATGGTCTGCTCACCATTCCATTTATTACTAGAAGTATTTGCTGAAAGTAACAATTTCTTAATAGGAAATAGTAAATTAAGGTAACTAAGGTAATGTATATTTGGCATGTCAATTTTGGATGGCCTGCCTAATTGAGTAAATAAAGGGCAATTTCTGGGAGAAAATACCATATTTAGCTGACCTGCTTAAGTGAGACAGTAACTAATATTTGCAAAGGTTGTGAGGGGTCACCCTAATAAATAGCCTCAGTTCATTTAACATCTTTTCTGTTAACTTCTCCTATGTGCCAGGCACTGTGTGAGGGCTTGCAGGAAATAAAGCAGGTGAGACAGGTTCTGGTGGGGATGGTGGGGGGGCACAGATGGACGAGAAGACATGGATCCATAAAGTAGTGAAAATGAGGCTTACAGGTGCTCTGTTCATTATAAGAATGAACATGTGGGTCTCGGTACTTCAAATCAACAAGAATGGAAAATAACTAAAACTCGAGGAAGAAAGTCTTGAACAATGTGGTGAGAATAAAATAATGCCACCAGGGGGAAAAGTTAATCAAAGTGAATGAGGTAGGTTATATTATTTTGACTCCAACTCCCACAGCATGTGTCTAAGCAGCCTGGATGTTTTCCCCTCATATATTCTCTGTTCTACTCTTTCTTTTATCAGCTTCATCGGTCAGGAAAGTAAGTGGTTGTTGTATCAATATATTTCTTATATTAAGGCCATCTGCCAGCTCAATTACTTGAATACATTCTCACAGTATGGGATTTCCCAGAGGAGTAATTCTATTGTAATGCTGTAGAAATTATATAAATGCCCTATGTGACTGAGAGGAAAGAAATATTCAGAATGACAACCTCTTATAATGTAAAGAGATCCAAAGAACACTGTTTTATTGAGTTTTTTTCCCTAGACTTTTGAACTTTATTTTGATTTTGACATCTTAAAAGTAAATATTGAGCTTTTGTTTAACTTAATTGAAGTTGATGAGATAATATATTCACATTGTTAAAATTAAAAATGCCCAATGCATGGAACATTTAAAGGTAGCACTACTTAATGAGGTAAATGGTGGTACAACTCAGGAAACATCTTCTATTTCTGTCATGCATGACCTTGACTTCCATAAACCTCAGTTGCCTCATCTCCAACAAGATGAGATCCACTGGGAGAATTGTGGTTGGAGTGCTAGCACCAAGGGAAACTTTATTCTGAGTTATGACCGACCTGATACTCTTTTCCACAGACAAAAATTGTTTACATTTTAAAAATAGATTGTTAAAAGCCACAAACACAACTGACAATAATTATGTGACTTGATAGAGAGATAGGTAATAAAGTGTAAGGTATAGTTTTATCACGTAAAAGGGAATACTTGGTGGAAATCCTCATGGAAAAGAATTGATGACACACAGAAAAATGATCACCTTTTACATAGGAAAAAAAAGAAGTGTTCAAAATGCATCAGGGAGATTTAATTTAAAAACGTGATTATTGTGTTTCAGAAACTGTAAGAAATGTTATGGTTGGAAGCTATGAAATCCTTGGATCTTAAAGACTATAATTGTTCTTGAACTAAACAAAAACTGGATCAACACAGGCCTGTTTCAGAAAGCACTTCTTATTGTGTTCATGTTCAAAAATAAAATCTCTATATTTGAATGTAGTCAAGAGGTCTTATCCTTTTTTTTTTAATTTTTGGGTTTTAGCAAAAGAATAAAAATGAGTTTAATGGGAATCTGAGTTCAGCAATTTTGTATTGCTTGCTCCACATTTTGACTTAGAGTTCAGCATATACCTGGGTTTTTAGGAATAGGTTTCAGTGCAGCCCTGCGGGGAAGGGGGAAAAAAAAATAGATGACCTCTGGTGCTTTCTCCCATAGCTGAAAATGTATTAGTTTACATTCATTAAACTGTTGGTGTATTCAAAGTACTAAATCTGATTATTTCCTTTTCCTCCTGGAATGATCTCTCTGTACCGAGGTGAAAACAATTCAATCCAAACTGAGACCCTATTATTTTCCTCCTGAAATTCTCTCCCTGCTCCAGTATACACTAGGCAGCATAAAACATCTTGCACAAAGTTCACTGAACAAATTCTCTTTATGACATGGACGAAAAAGTTATTGAGGAAAAAGTCACAATTCTTCTCTTTCTTATATAATTAAAGTGCCCAAAGTTAATTTATTCAATTAAATTTATTTCCCCTGAGGGCCGACTCTGTGGCTACATAAGTTGACAGGTCATATTTCTTTGCATTGGGAAAAGCTCCAAATGTCATCAGTATAATCCGACTTCCACAAGCATTACTTGTGGAAAAGAGGGCATCCCTGCAAGCCAGAGAAGCTGCCATTCCTACCTTTGCCTCAAATGTAGATCTCTGTTTTATTAGGTAGATAGTGCAGATACAATATTCTGAGATGATTTTAGGAGAGTCTCCCTTGGAAGTACTTAAATGAGTAACGGGCATGAACATTTCTTTATAAGCTGTGATAAAATATATAAATGGAAAGGATTACTATTGTTTTATTAATGGGTGGGAATCTAAAACTTATGAAAAGTCTGCCACTCTTGGGTTTGGTTTAAATGCAGGGGATTCACCCTGTGCGTGAGTACTTGAATGTAGAAAGAATATTCCATAGATACGTAGAGAAGACTGTTCTGCACAGAGCCAGTCTTGAATGACTTTAAGATTCCAAGAGCCCTTGATTCCTTCACCAAAGATTATTCCTCTGAAATTATTATTAGGTTGGTGCAAAAGTAATTGTGGTTTAAAAGGTTAAAAATAATTGCAAAAACCGCAATTACTTTTGCACCAACCTAATATCATTAGGGTGACTAATGGGTTGGTCCAAGAAAAGTTTGCCAATTTTCTTTAAATAATAGCACATAAGAAAGAGAACATAATACAATTTATAAGGCACCCTTTTTATGAACAGGGCAGCTCAAGGTAGGAGCAACTCTTCCGGAATTTCTGGTCACTTCAGGTTCCTGCAACCTACTCCAAAGATTTAGGTGAATATTTGTCCAATTTGCAACCCACTAGGAGCACATTAGTGCTAGCCAATAAAGTAAATAGCTGAAGGATATAAAAAACAATTATTTCTTTTCATCATCAGAATTTTGTTACCACTTTAGGTTCTCAGATTGGAGGAGAGAAGCCAGGAAACACAAAACTTTTGGTGATAGAGGAAAATGACCTTAGATGGAACTGGTACAGATAACCCCATGGATATTGTGGTTAAAAAATCAATGTATGTGAGTACATGTTTGATATGTATGGGTGTATATATCAGCATAAATTTCAGAGGTGTGTGTGCATGTCTGTGTGTGTGTGAGAGAGAGAGAGAAAGACAGAGACAAAGAGAGAGACACAGAAAGTGTATGCACATGCGCATTGGAGCTTTGAAATAGAGAAGAAAAATCGCAGTAAATGAAATCTCTGTCTCCAAGTTTCGTGGGCTAGTTTTATTTTCTGTACATGCCTCTTGCATTACTCCATTACAGGATCTCCAACACTGCATGAAAATGTGATATTCACCTGAAGCTAAAACTGAGCAGAGTTTTGAGGCAGAGGAGCGAAGCACAGACCATTTTATGAGAAGTTAAAAACATTAGGAAAAGCATCAAGTGGCAGAAATGGCTAGAAGTAGAAAATGACAAAGAGAAGGCCATTGAGAAAGTCAGGAGAAGGAAGGCGGGCACTGAGAGTAGGGGACTCCTCCCTCCGTCACAGCTCACCATTAACTGGACTTCCATTGAGCAAGCATGACATTTATCTATGACAGACGTCAGTTTCCGTATTCATGAATGAGGGCACTTGGGATATTGAAGACACCTTCATAAACCTACATTGCTGTCAGGGAAGCCCCAGAAGAGTAAATACTTATTTGAAAATCTTAAAGTAACAATAGACCAAATGCAGGACTCTGAAGAAAACATACAGCAAATTTACATTTCAAGGGGCCTTTTACAACAGAAGTTTTCAAGATCTTAGTGGAAGACAGATTTTTTTTTTTCCCTAGGCCTGCTGTGCTGCAAATTTTCTCAGTCTATTGGAATTTACTGCTCTTTTCACCTAAAATCACTGTAAATGTTGTGACATGTCTAAAAATATGCCTGCCTCTCTCTGTTTTATCTAGCCCCAAACTATTTTTCTTTATAATCTGACCATGCACTTTCAAAGAGTGCATTTCTATCTTCCTTGCTAGGGCCTGCTTTTATTTTTCATATGGGAAATAGCTTTTTATTTGACTTGAATGAGATGTTATAGAAGCAGATTAACTGATATATAGATCCAATTCCTTTGTACCTGGGCTGAGCACAGGAAAAACTTAACTAAATAAATAAACTGGCTTGTATCAAATGAACTTGGATAAAAATAAAGTATGGGAAAGTAGAATTGTACTTTAAATTGTAATTCTAAGTTGACAATATAATTTCATTGAAACTGGCTTAATTTTGAGAGTAGAAAGGGACACCGTTAATAATTATTTGGCGACAATACCATAAATTGAGGTTTTTATTTTTCCAAACTGAAATATATGATCACCCTATAGATAGTCTTTACCTTTCCCTATACTTAGCTGTATAACCTGGGTGAATTAATCAACCCTGATGAGAATTAACCTGTGATGAAAGATGTGCATTCTAATGCTGGACTGAAATATTGGCTGTACCACTTACTAGCTATGTATGTGAGCAAAGGTCCCCTGGTAGAGGTGGGTAACACAGCCAGTAACATAAACGAGAGCAAAGGGAACTGGTACTAACAAGGAAGTACTTCCTCTGCATAGGCCTCTGACCATTACACACTGACTAAAGAGTTATGGAAAATATCCCTGGAATTATATTCCAGGACATACTTGGCCAATGATTTCCCTCCTAAAATTCCTTCACTGTCAGAAATAGAAAAAGGGCTAATGATATTGATGAACTGGTACATTTCATGTCATTCTCCTCAACACTATATCTACCCTCCCACCCAGGGCACCTCTATCCTAACTTCACCCAGCCCAGTTCAGGGAGAAAACCAACTATGATGTACACGTGAAACTCAAAAACATGTCTGTATAATTCCCTTTTCATATCATGATAAAAAATATAATCATTATACATTTGTAAAACTTAGCCTCGTGTTGAAAACCAGGGAAATTCCCTTCTATTACCCTGTCCTAAGATTATTCTTGTTTCTAAAGAGCAACAGAGACTTTTTAATTTGTTTTTGATGGAATCGCCTCATTTAAGATGTGTTGGGAGAAAAAGAAGTGTGAAATTTCTGCCCCCCTACCCCACCGTGAAGTTAAATAACAGGGCCAATAGAGAAAATATAAATGACTTTTATTCTTAGGCCCAAGTTTTCCAATTAAGGAGTTACCATCCATTTCCTGAGTTTTCTCCACTTTTACTAATGTGATAAGAAGCCTTGGCCTTGATTGTACATTTCAGAAAAGTAAGTTTTTGAATTACATGCAGGCCCAGCTTAAAGCAGTCATTCAATCAAAAGGAAATATTGCCTTTAAGTTTTAGTGCTTTGTAATGTTCTGTAAGAAGCCGTAATCCACTTCACTAAATGAAAGGAAGTAAATGGAGACATTGTGTGTGTGTTTGCGTGCGTGCGTGTGTGTGCGTGTGTGTGTGTGTGTGTGTGTGTGTGTGTGTGTGTAAATGTGTGTATCCCAAAGCAGCTTCCTTCTACTTCTAGATCATCAATAGGGACCAAGGAGCTGATACAGGTTACTTATGCAAAACTTTCCAAGTCATGCAAAACCACTGAGTTTAATGAGTTTAATGAGGCCAGTTTACAATCTAAAAAAGGAATGCCAGTGTTCAAACAGCCCATATGAGAAAATTAAACAGAAAAATGAGTTAATAGAAATAACAAAGATTAGATAAGAAAAAAAAAATCCTTTCCAACATTTTTTTCCCCCCTAAACATCCACCTAGTTTAAGAGGCTGATTGTGTCTATGTTTCTGACACAAAATTCAGTGGTCAATGTATAATATTATTAAATTTTGGAGGGGAAATCTAACTGGGCTTTGCCCAGGGTGGCTAAATAATTATTCTCCAATATTAGTGAGCTCATGCCTTAATAATTATCTAAAGAGTTATTCAGTAAGTCATTTTAAAAGATAGCAATAAAAATATATATAGCAAATATTTAATTATAGGACATTGAAGCAATAAATTCTTGATTAATGTACATATAAAGGGCAATATAAAATATAAGCAACAATAACTGAAAAGTTTTCATTAAATTGAAATGCATCATGTATGTTTATTCAAGTGTTCTTGAGAAGCAAAATTTAAAATGAATTGATAGGAAGGGGAATGCTCTCAGCTTCTCAAGTTAGGTCCACAACATGTTACTGAATTGTATACATGTTATATACATGAGAGTACAGTAAATGATACTCTCTTTCAAATATAAAAAGGAAAACACAAGCCTGAGTCACAAATGGGTTAAATGGGCTACTTATGTGATCAAACACCTGGTTTGAACCCCAGTTCTGCTATTTTCTAACTGTATATTGGGAAGCTTGTATAACTTCTTGGAGCCTTAGCTTTTCTCTCTAAAAGTTGTTTTCAATTTCTCCTAGAGATTATATAGTATTAACAGAATTATTGACCTAGAAAAGCATTTTGAGATAATCTAGTCCAATTCTTCCTTTTATAGTTGATAGGTCTAAGGCTCAGAGATTTAACTGATTTTACTAAGGTCAAACATAAAATTTTCAGCAGAACTGGCATACAGACTATATATGAGTATTGTCCTTTCTAACCCCGCACTCTGCCTTCTCATACTTTAGCAAATAGAATGCATTTCAATTTCTGAAACACTTATGCTAAAACCTACCCAATACTTGATTTTTCTGTATGTTTTTCTCCAAAACATTTCCACAATTTGGGTTGTTAGCCTAAACTGAGAACCTCAAATGTCAATAAAAGTTTAGCTACACTTAGTTGTATACCTTGGTTACATCTGTCTGATAAAATCTCTCAGAGATAATACCAGTGTTTTCTGTGCTTTTAAACTATAACTAGTGCTTCTTTGAACTGAGGACTTTAGTAAGTACAATTACTGTTTCTTCACATAAGAAATAAAATTAATAAACTAAAATAAATTTAAAGTTATTGTAATATAATATTCCATAAGTTATGTTTCTAATTTTTAAGGTATTGGGTTTAAAACATCAATGACATGACAAATTTTTTTGAAATAAAAGGTGTGTGGCTGTTTTGGATTATTCATTCTTTTGAATGATGTTTTTCAAAGTAACTACTATGGTTTCCCAAAATTAAGACCTAGCCAGACAATCAGCTCTAATGCGTCCTTTGGAGCAACAATTAATATAGGACCCGGTCTTATTTTACTATGAGACAGTGTAATATAATATAATATAATATAATATAATATAATATAATATAATACTGGGTCTTATATTAATTTTTATTCCAAAAGACGCTTTAGAGCTAATTGTCTGTCTAGGTCTTATTTTTGGGGAAACAGGGTATTGTCAAAGAGATTGTGAGGTAAAGATAATGTAAATAAATTTATACAAAACTATAAATGTTGTTAATAGCTTAATCTATTATCGTTTTCAAAGACAACTGGATTTTATTAGGTAATAGTGAGTCTTTAGCAAAAAGTTCTAGAAAGAAAGATAATTAAGGCCAGCAGATAGGTCTTTCAAATCATGCTACAGAATGACTGTTTCCTCATACAGAATCTAAAAAAATGATTCTCTAACTTTAGTTTATATCAGAGTCACCTGGAGGGCTTATTAAAATACAGATCCCTGGGTACGACCCCAAGTTTCTGATTCAGCTTTCTGAGGTGATGTTAATCCTGCTGGCCAGTCAATGGATCACACTTTGAGAAACTTTGGCCTAGAGTGGCCACAAATTCAAACGATAATATGATAGTTTAGATGATATTACCGTTACTCTTATAGGCCACTGTGTATCACAGATACAATATAAGGAAGTAGGATCAGGATGTTCCAGGGTCAGATCTGTAAAACTACCAGAACTGTTGGTCATGGAGCCAAATCAAATAGAACACAGGAGCAAAGCATCAAGTCAGAGAACATCAGGCGATCAGAATTGAAGATATTCGTAAGAAGTGGAAAACAGACTAGTTGTTCCAACTCCGAGTAAAGCATACAAAACTGAAATACCAAACAGGCATAATGCTATGACCTGTGCTATTAAATGTAAAGAAGGAACATGCCCACACAGTGGGAATATAAAACTCCACGGTAACAGAAATCACTTAGTCTAGAGTCCCATATCCAGAATCGCTATCTCCTTTCTTGCTTTCTTGACTAAAATAACCATCTCCTCACCATCAAGCTCCACGTTTCCACTTCCCATATGAACTCTACCACATTATCTTATCACCACTTCAAGATCTTGATTATTAACCCTTTCAAACCTCAGCCTGTTAAACTCTAAATCAGTACCCAGAGAGTACAAGCTCTTCACAAGTGCATGTACTCTCCTCTCTAATTGAAAGGGGAGCCAAGCAATTATTCTTGTGACAATCTCCAAGTTTGCTCAGAAGATTGAATGATCTGTGAGAACTGACCACTCCTTATACACACACACACACACATCAACACACACACACACACACACACACACACACACACACACAAACTCACACACATGCCCTCTCCCTATACCCAGGGCTCCAGAGAGAACCATTACGAACTTTTTGGGGAAGGCATAAAGAGAATACAGAATAAACTGCTGGTAACGGATTTGGGAAGTAGAATTAAGAAATTTTTCCAGACTTATCCTAGATTAAACTATGTGCTGGGAGATACTTATTATGTGCTCTGAGCTTATTAGAATATTAGATATTTTCCATACTTTTACAATAGTCTTTGAAGGTAATTTCTGTTAGCACTATTTTATACATGAAGAAACTGAGACTCAGAGGCAATTTGCTTTAGGTCAGCAAGTAATGGCAAAACTAGAATAAGCAGAGTCTAATCTTGTTTCCTTAAAAAATATCATTAATATTTGAAATTGAAATCAAGTATGTAATTGAAGTTCTTGATACTATTATTGTTCTTATTTTTCTGAAGGGAGAAGAATCAGAATGCCACTAAAAACCCCATTTATCAACTGCCTTTCTCAATAGTAATAAACACGTCACAAGCATGTTAAAAATATTTTTTAATATCCTATTAAAAATCTTAGAAAGGCTGTGTTTTGTGATATTAAGGATGAGTAAACTGAAGTATCAAGCACATAGGTATGACATCTACCTAAGAGACAGGTCAGATATTCAAATCTGGATCTATACGATTCTAGAGACTAAGATTTTATCCATTCCAGTCTTAGACTTCTAATATAGGTAACTTATCTATTGGCATCCTTAGAGGTCAGGATTTAGCAAAAATAATTTACTACATGAGCACCAATTAACATATCTTCTTTCAAGACTTGCATTGTATTGAGTATTCCTAAAACGTAATTGTCATATGCTGACATTCTAAAGGGTCCAGTGTCCTCTTCTTTTTTAAATTAAAGTTTGTTGGGGGTGACAATGGTTAGCGAAGTCACATAGGTTTCAACTTACAATTCTGTAATACAATTCAGTGTCTTCTTTCTACCAAAGAATTAATGTGGAGATTATTTTCATCACTTATAAAGCCTTCCATAGTTTTTCATGTGCCTACAAGCCCATACCCCTCTGAAGAAATCTGCCCACCCACAGACCCCACCTCTTGCTATAGCTGATTTGATGGTGGACATGTATCTGACCCAAGGGCAGCCAATTAGCTTGGTTGCTCACAAGCTGGACCAATCAGATTTATGAAAAAATTTAAATTGAAGATCAACGCTAAGATACAACATAAAAATGGGAACAGAGAAAAAAATAACTTACGAAGTAGTGGCATAGCATGTGGCTAAGGTGAGGTACCTAGAAGCAAACTCTAGGGTAAAACCTTTGACAGGGAATACATGAATAGACAGTGTAGGTATGAAATATTGCACATTTTATGTTCTCCATTGCATACTTTTAATTTTCCCAACATTTATTGAGAAAATAAGTTTCATTGGATAAACAAATGCAGAGCAATGAAATTTGACTCCTATCTTACACCACTCACAAAAATTAAATCAAAATGGATAAAACACTTAAAAATAACAACAAATACTATAAAACTCCTGAAAGAAAATGTAGGGAAGAAGGTCCTTGGTATTGATCATGGCAGTGATTGTTTTGGTCATGGCACAAACAACAGAAAGAAAAATTGACAAATAAAACTATATGAAACTTAAAAGCCTTTGTACAGCAAAAGAAACAATTAACAAAATGAAAAACAACGTATAGCATGGGAGAAAACATTTGCAAACCATATATCAGATAAGGGATTGATATCCAAAATATACAACTCAATATTTTTTTAAATCCAATTAAAATATGGGCAGAAAAACTAAATAGATATTTTTCCAAAGATGTCCAAATGGCCAAAAAATACAAGAAAAGATGCTCAACATCACTAATCACTAGGGAAATGCAAATCAAAACCACAATAAGATATCACCTCACACTGGTTCAATGGCTAACATCAAGAAGACAAGAGCTAAAAGGTACTGGCAAGGATGTGGAGAAAAGGGAACACTAGTGCACGGTTGGTGGGATTGCAAAGTGGTGCAGCCACTATGGAAAACAGTATGAAGGTTCCTCAAAACATTAAAAGTAGAACTATCTTATGATACAGCAATTCCACTTCTGGGTATACACCCAAAGGAAATGAAAACAGAATTTCAAAGAGATATGTGCATTCCAATGTTTATTGCAGCATTATTCACAATAGCCAGAAGATGATAACAACTTAAGTGCCCATCAACAGATGAATGGATAAAGAAAATGGGAGGAATATATACATATATATATATATGCATATATATATATATATATATATGTATATATATATATATATACATGCATACATATATACATAAATATATATGGTTTAAATATATATATGGTTACAAATAATTGCAAAGCTGCAATTACTTTTACACCAAGCTAATATATAGAAATCTATTATTCAGCCTTGAGAAAGAAGGACATATAGCTATTTGCAACAACATAGATGGAACTTGAACACTTTATACTGAGCTGAGTCAGAGAAGGGCCTGTACTATATGATATATCACTTATATGTGGAATCTAAAAAAGCCAAACTTGTATTAATAAAAACAGAGGGTAAAATGGTGGTTATCAGTGGTGTGAGAGAATAGGACAGCTGCTGTTTAAGGGTACAAACTTACAAGCACAAGTAAATAAACCCTAGAGGTCTAATGTACAGTATGGTGAAAATAGATATATTTTCATACAACAATATATTATAATCATCAGACTTGCTAAGAAACTAGAACTTAATTATTCCAACTATGACAAAGAAACGATAATTATGTAATGCGAAAGAGTTGCTAATCATCACTACAATAGCAATCATATAACAACATATAAATGTATCAAATTAACATGTTACACACCTTAGTTTTACACAAAGTTATATGTCAAATTCATTTCAATTAAAACAAAAAGGAAAAATAAAATGAGTTAAAGACTATATAAGAGCTGTTAGTGTCGGCATCTTTTCTCAGCTAGCATCCTTTAAGAATTTCTATCAAATTAAAAAAAATATTTAAATAGTAATAAATATATAGAATTAATAGCATTTATATTTAAGTGATGGAACATTCCTAAAAGTAAGAAAAAGGAAGACTTTATGTTTCTAATGTCCTATAATTCATGAGTAATTTAAAAATATATAACAGATTTTAAATTATATTTGTAAATGCCCTTGCTTTGTCAGTCTCTGACTCTTAACATGGATTCAAGGTCAAAATCTGTTATACTGATTTTCTCTCCAATGTGGTACAAAGGAAAGCCCAAGGACTCTGGAGTGAGTCCTGGGTTTAAATCATCTCTTGATACTTATTAGGTATATGATTGCAGATGAGAAGCATTCACTCTGGGCAATATTTTACTTCTCTGTAAAAGATAAGCTATACTAATTCATACTCAACCTCATTAGCATTGTGTAGGTTAAAGGAGCACCAGGAATAGTGTAATATTCTTCTCTTAGTTGCCTCATGTTTTATCATATAAAATATTGCTCCGGGATATTTAACCTAGGGCTTAAAGTCATTTTGATTAAATACAAAATGTGGCTTTAATAATTTATGAAAAAGTAGGTCTGATATATGCTTAGGACATCAGTTGTCATAACTCTTCCTACCATATTCAGTGATTTATAAATCCAGTGTGTACTTGAAACAGACGTCATTTAACAAACCCTTAGTATTTTCCTAGAGCGATACAGAAAAGGCTTTCAGAAATCAGTTTTCGAATATCAGTATAGCTCCAGAAATCTGCTCAAAACCTAACAAGTTTAAATTTTCTACTCATCATACTGGTTCAGGTCTCATACAATCTGTTGTATTTTTTTTCTTTTTTTTGCTTCCCTAAAACTGTTGATTTGACTTCAAGATCTGTAAATTTTCATACCTTTCTCATGAGTTCCTCATCCTTATAAAAAGAACATGAGGTAAATGAGATTTACACCATACTGGAAACCTTCAAGAATGAACATCCAGGCGCATGTTCCCCAAATGCAGCCAGGGGAAGCAGCTTTCACAACACTGGTAATGCTTCATTATCAAGCCAGATATGGGTGACAGCAGTATTTTCTTTGACAGTTCAAATGGCACATTTCTGAGAGAGTGTTTAATTCAGAACTACAACTGGACAGAGCTATCCAGACCTCTTCAGCACACTTATTACAGGTTTCGATTTTGTTGCTGATATTTTCCCCCTTTTTAATAGGTGAGGCAGCTGACAACTGAATTAGTACACTCTCCTTAGTATGCCAGTGGCTCATGACAATAGCCTAAGGGGAAAGATATAGATAACTGAGGAGTTTTCTCACTGTTGTGATATATTTTTTCATATGGTTAATAAGGCAATTGAAATGACATTCTGTCACAGCAATGTAATACAGTGAGCTTATGATTTCCCTTGTGCTACCACTAGGAGGAGATGCATTTTGTTTCATACTTTTTTAAAAAAGAGAAAGAAGAAAAGGAATATGCCTAAAGATGTGACAGTCTGCAAACTTGATTGTTCTTGGTGTAATTACGTATCAGCAACATCTAATGCTAATGAAGGGGGCTCTCTGCCGGGATTAGCTTGTTATAGTGATGAAAAGGTTAAGTAGAATTAATAAAGAAAACTTAAAAACTAAAGAAAATACATCTTTATCAAACAGCATTAGAAGGTAGAAAAACTAAACAGATGTGACCAACTCTACTTAAACAAAAAATGTTGCCCTTCAAATAGTGGGATTTTGTAGTCAGGATCGTTTTAAGATCTTTTGGCCTAAACCCTCTTACTTGTAGAGGCCCACATCAAATATTAAAATATATTCCCATTCCACATTATAGAAACATACATGTATGTACCTATGAATGAATGAATGGTATGAGTTAAGCTGTAGTTGACTAGTTGGTATAAGATTACATTTTGAGGACGTTTTACTAAACATAGATTGATTATAATTTTGCAATGTCCATTCGTATTTTAGAGCTAACTTTTTTCTCCCCTATGTCCTTTATACTTTCATTAGTTCTTGAAAAACCTGCAGGTCCTTTTATATCTTCTAGGTGAAATAACATCTTTGAGAGATGTACTTTTCAGGCTCACTCTGTCTAAAAGCTAGAAGATGAGCTCAACTGTGGTGAGAAAAAGGTTTTCATTTAGTCTCATGACAGTCTTGTGATACAGTGTGAATATTTAGACTGTGAAGATCACATTATCAAATATTAGTATCAAATACATGTTATTTAGTACTATACATTTATATATTAAAGATTTGTATATTATATACGATTTATATATTTATAAATGTTTATATATTAAAGATTAGTATATTATTATCAAGTATTACCAAATTAGCTATATCAGTTAAAAAATTTGTTGTGGAAACATGAACAGGGGAGAACTAGTTACCGTATTTTGCTGTGTAGAATGAGTACCCGCATTTTGGGCCCAAGCTTTCACAGAAAAAAATTTTTCTTTTTAATTTTTAATTCAAATTTTTCTTTGTTTACATTTAGGTACTTTTTTATATTATAAAAGTATTTTAGCATTTATTTTTTAACACATTATGGTATAATAAATTGTATGTAACAAATAATTACAAAACACAAGAACAGATACAAGGTACAAGAAATTTTATGTACCAGTAACAAATTTACAATATTTACACATCATAGAAGATCAAGAACTCTTCGGCGTTGCAAGCTCATCCTAAGTTCAACAAAACTGATTATTGTATTCCAGGGTATTACTTTGTACATGGATATCATTATTGATTTCTAGAGTTACATTTTTTTAACTCATAAGCATAAATAAAAGAATTAAAAACATTTATATAGATACAGAATTAGTACTACCCATGTACAATGTACATCTTTATTTTTCCCTCACAAATTTGGGCAAAAATGTGCACATTATATACAGCAAAATAAGGTACATAAGCAACAACTTAGACTTATGAAAAAAGACATTTGTAACCTGCTGCTAACATGTCACATGTATTCACCTTTGAAGTTGAATACCCTATAAGACGATGGACATTATTGTTCTCCAAAAAGAAAGATTTTTGTTTTCATTTTGGTGTGACCCTCAAAATTCAGGAAACAGAGATACAGCTCAAAAGAATATTTAACTTTTTAAATGACTTTACAATTTCCAACTTTCTCTAAAATGTACATTTTTGTATCCTCACTCCAAAAAGAGAAAACTAGACATCATGAAATAGGGTGATTTAGCTAGGATACCAGAGCAAATTAAATGGTAGAGTTACAACTAACACACATTTACATTCCAACACCACTTTCCATTAGTTCACATTCCTAAGTAGGTATAGAAAGAAGGGGAGCTCCCTATATGGAAACAATGTAACCCCTTTCTTCCACTTCCTATTCTTTAATTTTATTGATTTGTCCCCCTGAAATAACAGAGGATAAACTTCATGAAAGTGAGCAAGCTAGATATTCTTTCTGATTTCTGTGAGTTGTATATGAATGTGACCTTGACTAGTCTGACCCTGGATTAAATCATCAGTAGAGTGAAGTTTGGAGGCTGTTTGAATGATCAAGTTCAAATAGTTCAACATTTTTAGGGGATCACATATGACAATGACTATAGGAAATTGGTAAGAAATGATGAAATTTTACAATAGTAAATAGTTTAAGGATTATGTAACCTCAAATATCTATTATTGTCCAGTAGAAATAATTGACATGTGCCTTAGTTTCCTGGAATCCTTATGAGTAATGCATAGACTTGCCATAGAGTGAGAGGTCAAAAGCCCCTACACTGGCTGGGACCTAAGGTGGGATATCTAGGTAAGACAGTAATGCTTTGGAAAACAAAAATCCTGAATATGAAACTCAAGGAGCAGAGTAAGAGCAGATGCTGAAGGGAAGGGTCAGTAATTTAGAAGTTTTATCCCAATCATCAAATTGGGAGGAAAACTTTCATTGGTGTTTCTTGGCCAGAATTTGACTATTAACGTTTTTTGTTTGTTTTGTTCATTTTATGTTTTGTTTTGTATTGTTTTGTTTTTGTTTTTGACAGTCTGGCCAACCAGGAAATGGCGCCTAAGGGCTTTTAGTTGATACTGACTCAAGTCACGTATTTCCTCAGTTACAGGTTATGAGAGAGGATATGGCAGAAGTCACAGGCATGAGGGTCTTTCTCATGTATCTCAAATGACTTTTGCTGCACTTTCTCATAAGCCAATTTGAAGAGGAGTTTGTATGTACAGGAAACACACCTTTTGGATAGATTTAGGGAACACAAAGAATCTACTTGGGCATGGATTCATATGTCTCAGATGATTCAGGCAGAGCTAGTCCCTGGTAACATGATACATATCATCATAATATTAGACTTTGGAAAAGTTGTATCTCTTTAGTACAATAATTTTAGATTTAACAATTTCCAAAATATAGAAACAACATTACGTTCTCCAATTAACTTTGGACTATGTGGTCCAGGTAGAAAACAATATTCACTCTGTGGAGTTGAGCTGTCTTATGGATAACTTAAAAGGGAATTAGCTACAGTCTTCACCTTTGGTGAACGGAACTAGAATTAAAGGCATCCATCACCTGGCTGTCACCGAGGACCTGAATCACCCGTCCCATTTCAGGGCCAGTAAAACACGAGTAAAGGAGAGCTTCCATTAGCTTTCCAAGGCATAAAGTTTTACAACACTGGAGGACAGGCCGAGGGCCAGGACTGCTTTCTCATATTGGGATGTCTGGAGTTCCATAAGGGAGGAGGCTGGAGGCGCAAAATACTGGAAACTTTAAGCTAGGCCGGAAGAGATAGACTGTAGGAACTAAATAAGAAAAGTCAAAGCAAGGTGGCATTCACTTCTAAAGGAACTGCCACAACCTCCCAAACAGCTCAGTGTGCATTTTGGAGAGGTTAGGAAATACCTGGGTGAGTTCTGATTTCCTGATTACTAGGTTGAGGAGTTATTGACATCCCCACTGTGAACCACTCAGTTAAGTGAAAATACATACATACATACATACATACATACATACATACATACATACATAAAACTGGGAGACAACTCCTGGCACAAGATGCTTAATAATCATTTTCCATAACTTTTCTCCCTCCCAGGACAGCAATGGACACTGGCTTAAGAACAACATATAGGGTCCTTTACTACTACACTTGAATGCATTTATTTGTAGGCTCTTCTGCCTAGGTAAAGTAGACATCAGGGCAGCCTTCTTGCAGTTTCTTTGAAGTAATTTAGCTTTTTCCAAGGTGTTATGGACCTGAAATAGCAACTTGGAATATGTCAGGATAGGCACATATGTAGAACTTAGGAAAGAGAAGGCAGAGCTAGGTTTGCTAACATCTATTACTCAAATGTGACAACCCCTTGAGGGGTGAGAAGGGTAGCTTTTCTACATGTAAGGGTGATTCAAGCATTTGGGTTCATCACTACGTTGCATCAACTTATTCTCGTGATACAGTAACAGTACGTGTTCTAGTAGTTCTCATGTGGCCTCTATTTTATAGGAAGCAGTTCAGTAAGCACAGGAGCTTAGCATTATTGCCCACAAAGTCAAGGATGAAATAACTGTCATCTGAGGAAACTGGTGATCAAAAAAAGGGGAGGGGTATTCTGTGTATATTCAAATACCATTAATGGATCTTCTGGAACACCCATTTTACAAAATATTTTAAAGTGTACAAAAGTTTAACTAACAAATAGAATCTGAGCAGGAGAAGAATACCCAGGAAACGACAGAGCAGCAAGTTATAAAAATATTAATAAAGTTTGAATGCATATGAGGCATATGAATCCATGCCCAAGTAGATTCTTTGTGTTCTCCAAATCTATCCAAAAGGTGTGTTTCCTGTACATACAAACTCCTCTTCAAATTGGCTTATGAAAAAGTGCAGCAAACGTCATTACTTAACTTTTATGTAATAAATATTACTAGATTGACTTCGGTTTTTTCTTAAAGTCTGAATGACCAAGAATATTCCATTCAGTTCTTTTTCTCATCTTGTTATAGATTGATTGGAAGTAAAGGAAACCTCACTTATTGCTTTTTAATCATTGATAATGCTCATCTGTTCTCAAACTCTATTCCTAACCTCCATGCACCCACCCTACCCTCCCCCTTCCCTGCACTATGCCAATACCTAGTACATTGGTAGAGTAGTTATTATGAAGTGACATTTGATTATACGCATCACTCCCCAACCCGAACACTCTACTCTTATTTTCATCAGTTTGTGTGGTCCAGAGCAGTGCCTTTAATTTATCCATGCTATACCTAAGCATGAAGCAAGCCTGGGTGTTACAGTTGTGGATCTAACCCTAAAGGAAAAAGGCATCGAAGGAGAAGGAGCGGGAGATCAAAAGCTAGAGGAAGTTTGCTCTGCACAAGCGTATTTAAGGGAGGTTTACCTCCCCTGTTCTCAAGAGCACACGTGCAAAGGGACAATCTCTGAGACTCGTCCACTTTCCATTTTCTTGAGAAACTCTGAACTGAATGTCACAGAACTTAGAGAATGGTCCTAAGATCCTGCAGACCTGACTTCTAGAAATTGCAAATCCATTTTCTCCTTCAGAGAAGGATGCCTCAGGAAGTTATTTTCACTCTTAAGTTTTTCTTGGAACAAAAAGAATTAGCTTGCTGTTAAAAACAAAATCACTAAGTGCTCCACTCTTCTCTGTGTAGCACATAACCTAAGGGCAGAACACATTCTTGCCTTCAAGGATCTTACATTCGCACTCAAAACACTGGATGTGCATTAGCATTTTAATAGTGCAATATTTCTGCCATGCTGTTGGAATTGCTTTATTTAAATGGGCACAACAACAAACTACATTTCATCCTAATAAAGATTCACTGGCAATATGAATTAATATTGGCCAGTGGGAAATGGCTGTTAACCTTGACATATGGGAATAAATCCACATATAGTGGCCATGTCTCTATATAGAGTACATTTTCTAAGGTACAACATGGGGGTGAGTGAGCGAGGAGAGGCCATCTTCATGCGTTTTTTTTATTTTTGTTATTGGGATGTTTGAAACTAGAGAAGAGTGGAGAGGTGGTTCCATCCTCCAGTGTAGGTAGAGGATCAAATGTTTCTGATCAGTAATAACACTTCTTACATCTCTGCCTTTCAATATCAGAGAAAAAAAAAAGAAAATGGTCTTGTTCTTTAATTTTCGATTTACTGAGAGTCAAACACTATCTGGTAATTTGTTTTTCTTAGTCATCCTGTTGTGTGGTATAAAAGTACTGATACCCATGTTGGGTTTTGATAATGATAACAATGCTAATTGTGATAATAATGGCTACAATGGATAGGGCTGTTAAAAATATATTTGGCACTTAAAAATACATTTGGCACTTTCTATAGGAGAGTCTATTTAATTCTCACAACTGCAGAGTAAGTTCACTCAAGGTTCCACAGTGTATGCCAGTGGGTCCAGGATTCCTGCTTACCTTTGCCAAACTCAACATTTCTGCTCCCTTCATTTTGCTATAAGGTTAGTGTCAGTCCTATTACCACTAGAAAAAACAGTCTCTCATATACACAAACAGAGCCACACCTCTACGCATATAGATAAGAACCTCACAAATAAAGATGCCAACCATATAAAGCTCTCACGGCTGTAATGAGGGCTGAACATTTTTTTGATTACACAAAAACATCTGAAAATCAAGATGACCAATACTGGTAAGATATATCAAACCAGAATTAATAGAAGATTCCCTTTCCAGAGATTCTGACTCGGATACTTCAAGCCTCTAAGATTTATCCCAGATTTAGAAACAATGAGAGCACTAGAGCACAGCTCATTCATTTTGGAATACTATATTTCTAGTCAAACCTTCCAACCCCCTTGACACTACTTTGGTTTCAATGATGGGGTTCTTTTTGTTTGTTGTTTCTCTGCTTGTCTTTCTTATTTTTCCTTGCTTTGATGTCTCTAATCCTACTGATTCACGCAGGTGACCAAACTTTCATCCATAATCTGTAGCATTCAAATTAAAGGAATGGTTTATAGATTCTAGGATTTTTCTGAGCACCTCAAATAAATCCATGCTAGGCCCCTCATGAACAGATAAAACCAGGAGCAGAAGACGAAGTTAAATTGATCCCAATTAATGTACCACAAAGCATCAAATTGCATGCACTGCCAGTCAACAAGCAAACAAAGATCTGTTCCTTCCTAATTTTAAAATGAATCTTGTTTCTATTATGATTTATTTTTCCCCCTAGTGCTACTTGATCACAAGTTGGTTTTTCCTAGCAGGTACACAAAGACTCACAGGAGTAATTCGTTCTTCATTAGGTGATAAACAGCTTTTAGATTTCCACAGAATTCAGTTTCTTGCTGCTTCCTTCACCCGGACACTTCTGAACTCCTTAAGCTCTGTGTTACATTAAGAACAAATACAGTCTCTTTTTCATAGCGAAACCGTATCTCTCTTTAGAGCAAACAGATAGAATGGAAATAAGTGCACTTTTTCTCTGTCACATTAAACAGAAAGGTTAAGCTCTTACTGACAGGAAAGATGTATTTGCAAGTGATTAGTTATATTTCTATCATAGTGCTTGTCTGTGTTCTTCCTTTGATGTTTAAACAAAGCTCTTGAACATGCTGGGTTGTATGCTCTGATGTTGATTTATAGGTAGAACTGAATTCCAAACACTAAGCCAGTAGGTAGGCTTTAATAACAGGCACAGACGTCCCCCCTGCTGGTTAGTATGAGACTAAGCGATACTGTTCTAGGGCCCCAATCTGTCAAGATAGATATACAATGGGGTGTCCTCCAGGCACAAAGACCAGAGCTATTCACAGAGGGCCACACTCTGCTCTACAAGATTGCTGGGTTTTGAACCCTTAGAAGAAAAATAAACTGTGTGGAAAAAATACAAACTGTTTTTTGTTCAACAGTCACGTTGACACACCTTCCTTTAAAAGTAAACTGTATGGAGGAGAAACACTGAAAACGATTTGGCAATCAGATGTCAGACAAGGAGATTCAGGCCAGGCAGTGCCGGTCCTAACACAAGCACCTCAGAAGTTACTGGAAAGCACCTTCCACAGCCTTATCCACTCCTCACTGCCTGACATCTCTCAATGAACCTATCCTGTCGAGCCACAAAAGGAGAAAGATTTAATGCAGTACAGGTATTTGGTTCAATTAGCACAGGCATCTCCATCTGGCCAAACCCACGGCGGCGGTGCAGATTACTGCAGTTATAAAATGAGGGCATGTGGAAACCCTCAGTCTACCGACTTCATGATCTCAATGCACATAAAATGCACAGGACCACACCATCGTCTAAGGATAAATAGAGCAGCTCACTGGTCCGGATTGCTGGAAATGCTCCATTTTCACCTGGATATTTTGCTATGCATTTTCTAAACAAAGGATTGCACTTTCTACTTTATATCCAGTCTATTTTGGGACTCTCTAGGTACAAGCCCAGAAATGTAATGAATGCAAATTCTTTAAGGCCAGGGAGTAGATCTTAAAACAAACAAGCAAACGATCTCACACTAGCACGCATCACTTTTGTGAAAAGAATAAACACATATGTTGCATAAAATATGTAAAAAACAGAAAATTTACAAAATCCGTGATACCCACCATCTAAAATTAACCTCTTTTTTGCATTTCATTCCAAATCTTTTTATATTATTTGCACAGGAATGTATCTATCTATCTATCTATCTATCTATCTATCTATCTATCTATCTATCTATCTACATACAAAGGGTGCCAAAGAAATGTATACACATTTTAAGAAAGGAAAAATTTGTATTAAAATCATGCTGATTGTAACCACTTTGAGTACCTCTTGTAATTGCAGAAGTCCAACATGACTTGTATTCATCTTCTGTTATTGGTATATATTGAGTGTTACAATTTTAACACAGTATGCATACATACACATATATGTATAAGTATAAAGAATGAAATTCACCCAAGTAAATTTGAAGATCTAATTGGCTTTATTGAGTGATTCATGAATCCTGCAGCATCCCATCTAGGAACTAGGAGGATACACCTAGAGATTGTACAAAATAGAAGGTTTTTATAGGAAGAAGGGTGGGGCAAGGGAGCTAGTAAAAAAAGAAAATATTATTTTTAGACCAAAACATCTCCTTTAGGGGGGAAGGGAATAGCAAGGGTTTTTATCATGCAGATTGCCTCTTCTTTCTATGGGGATGGAGAGGGCCCATGTGACATTACTTTACTGATGCTAGACCAGAAAATTCAAAACTGGTTGATTAAAATTATATTTCTAGGAAAGGTGTGAAATAATAATTAGGTCAGGTATTAAATCTAGGTTTGGTTTCATTGACTTTAGCACAAGTAATGCCATTTTGGGCCTGTAGTTTTCTCTTTAACAAAATTTACAAACACAAGTTACATGTTATGTTCTGTAGTTTCCTTTTCCCATTTATCCTTTATTGTGAATATATTCTACATAAAAAAAATAATTTGCAACTTCATTTTTCTCCAAACTTTATTATTGTAAATATGTGCAAAAATCTTAAACATAGTAGATTTAAATATTTACTTTCTGAATTAGAGAATGCATGAAAATGGACATCCTTTCATACATACTCATTTTTTTCAGTGACAAATTTCTCCTTTAAAAATAATATATTTTTTCCTAGATGATGTTCCATTAACAATTGGGAATTATTAATTTGGACTTAAGAAAATTTTTCTTTATTCCTCCTAATTTGCCCTAAAGCTTTGCTACCAAATTGTATACTAACTCATAATTTTCTTCTCGATGAACCTTAAGAATGGGGAGAACTTTTATATACCCTCATCTTCACTCAAAGAAGGAAATACTGTTAAAAAAATCTAAGGACATCTTCCTAAAAAATAGGCATTTGATACTCACATATCTTTAATCAACACATTTTTTAAATAATTTTTAGTTCAGTGCATATCTAAGCTCAATTCTTAATTCCATAACTATAAAAAAAAGAGCAGTTGTTGTTGATGCCTACTGTTCCATGTATCAATATTTATGACCATTTGGCCAAAATTTCATTTGTCACCCACTCATATATATTTTGGTCATGAAATAATGCTACTTTCCTCCTTAGTCATCTTTTTTTTTTTTTATTTGTATACTCTAATCCAGAGGTCAACAAAATATTGCTGATGGGCCGAATCCAACCTATATCCTGCTTTCGTACAGGCTTCGAGCTAAAAATGTCTTTTACATTTTTAAAGCGTTATAAAAAAAATAATGTGCCACAATGAATAAAACATATGTGGCCTATAAATCCTAAAATAGTTACTATCTGGCCCTTTGCAGAAGAGTTCTGACCCCTGTTTTAATCCCACCAACAGTCTAGGCTAATACTAGATTTACCAAAGAGATTCTTAGAAACATCAGTTGACTGGTATTATGTGATGATGACGATGTTGATGGGGGTATAGCGAGATGGGTATGGCATTTTGTAATCAAATCAGTGTAGGAGACACTGAATTAAACAAAGTGAATCCATTTTGTTATTGTAGTATGTCTTCGTATTTTAATATGCCACTATGCATTTTGAATCTTCACAAGTGAGAAGTCTACGCAACCAAATGCTTTGTTCTCAACTTTACTAATATGGAAATTTTGTTTTATAGCGATAGTTGGTGCTGTATAAAATTTGCTTAGACAAATTCCTTGAAAATAAGGAAGAAATGATATCAAAAGTAAAAAAGAAGATATGAAGAATTTATTTTTAGCATACTGATATATTCTTATTATTTCATCTTTTTTTCAGGATTAATTAGGTTAACATATTTTCAAGGAAATAGCTATATCTGTACATTAAAAACAAAATGTCCATTTCAGAACTTATTCATATTTTCCAGGGTCATTTTTCTTTTAACCTCAACTTTGTAACACCGATGATCAAAATTTAAGAGCAGTGTAGGGATGGGGGAGCAAAAATATATTTATGCTGAATTATGAAAATAATTGCTTGCTCTTTTCATTATAAGTCAGCTTTCACACTGTCAGATGTAACATTTAATCTCTCTAGTTCCATCTTCCACTAGTAGCTCTGTGAGAAAAAGGACTACAACAATATAAAAAATTTAACCACAAATAAAAGAAGTTGGCTGATGGAGTCACCTTTCCCAATTCTTAGCTCTCTGCTATGTGGTACATCTTACATGAATTCTTTCTGTGTATCAGATTTGTTTACAAGTTATTGACCTTCAAATCCTATACCTATTTAATTGAACTCTTTCGAGCTGAGGGCAGCTCTAATCACCACGTTACATTTGTCTATCAAGACATAAATATTGTTGTGTGCATGTTCACATTTTGTCCCACCATTGACAGACACAACATCAGAACATTGTAAGTGAACTGCAAAAATTTCTAAAGTATATGTAAAATCTACATGGAAAAGATGAAATACTGCCAGTTGCGACAACATGGATGGCTCTTGAGATTATCATGCTAAGTGAAATAAGTCACACAGAAAAAGTCGAGAACCCTATGATTTCACTCATATGTGGCATATTAAACTGAAAGCAACAAACAAGCAAAACCTCATAGACACTGACAACAGTTTAGTGGTTACCAGATGGTAAGGGGGGGAGAGGGGAAGTGGTAGAAGAAGATAAAGGGGGTCGAATATATCGCGATAGAAGAACTGACTCTGAGTGGTGAACACACAATGCAATATACAGATGATGCATTATAGAATTGTACACTTGAAACTTATATAACTTTACTAACCAATATCACCCCAATAAATTTAATGAAAAAAATTTTTAAGTTGTTTAGTAATTTCCCTCACAAATTTTTAAAAACAAGTCTTTGCCCCTTAACTATTGAATTGTTACTATTTAACATTTCTCAAGTCAAAGAGTTGGACTAGAGGATCTCTAGAATCTATTCTTTAACTATGATTATAGGATGATCTTGGCACCTGTTGTATATAATCAAATACTTTACATTTAACCTAGCCTTCCATATGTTCCTCTACTTTCACAAACCCTCACACAATTTAAAAGCTCCCCAAAACCAACTCTTAAAAAAATAAGCCAATTCCTAAGAAGAAGGTGTTTAACTTTTTACTTTTTCCACAATTAGCACTTGGCCTCTGAAGTAGAAGGCGGTTTTGCAGGACTGAGCCCTTTACCTGTAAAATCTCATGCTCTCTGGGTAGACAGTATCAGAATTGAGTTGAATTGTAGGTCACCCAGCTGGCATCCTGAACATCGCTTGTTGGTAAGGGGGAACTTACCCTTATCTTATATTGGGTTCTCAGAACCCAAATAACTCTTCTAAAAGATTAATAAACAAAATTATGCAAACCTTGGATTTAACGATCTTTTTAAATAATATTATGTTTTTGAGGTTCCATCAAAGACCTAGATAAATGATCTCTGGATCTAATATTTTCAATATTTAAATGTATTCCCCAACTAAATAGAGACTTTGTCACTGGTAGTAATTTGAATGTTTTATCACATTAGGATAGCTTCAACTACAAGAGCCTATAATTATACCCTCATTGAAGAATATTTCTTCTGGACTCATATATTCAACTCAGTTACCTCAGATTCACCATTCTAGCTCTCTCCTTACCAGTTGTGTGACCTTTACAAAGTATCTTATCTTGCGAAATCTGTCTCCACATCTGTAAAGTACGAGAAACAATGTTCCTTATCTCAGAGATTACTTGGAAGTATTAAATGTGAAAGTTCATGTAAAGCATTTAGAAGGCTGTGCCTCACCTATCCTTATCACTGTCACTGAATGTGTGCTTTTTCTTGCTATCATTATCATCACCAGTTTCCCCTTAAAAGCTGTCCTTCTTTTAAGGTCCTTATTCTGGTATATACCTGCATGACATATTATATATTCAATCACTTGATCCAAAAACTTAGTATTCAATTCTGTTTTGCCCTTCATCTTCTAAATCCAACCTATAGGCAAGCCTGGTCCACCCTACAGCCTACATATAGCTAGACTGTTTCCTCTCCTCTTCATTTCTGTTGTTTCTGCAGACCCTTATGATTTTCCTCTGGATTTCTCCATGATACTCAGATTATTTATTATATTCTGTCTCAGCTCCCTCTAGGATATCCTATTGCTTCATGACATGTTTAAAACTCTTCACTGATCCCCAGCTCCAAACTTTTCATGACTCCTGCTTGAGTAAAAACACAAACTCAAAGTAAAAACACAAACTCCAACCCCTGAGAGGAAGCTTTTTATGATCCAACTTTGGCTACAAGTCTTCTTTGCTACCAAGCTCAGGCAATGCCAAACTTTTATAATTTCTACAACTTACTATACTGTTCATTCCTTAAACATTTTAAATGCCCCTTTTGTTAAAGAACAGCCTCATCCTTTCCTGGTCATTCTTGATAGTATTGCATGTCCCGTATTACTTTTCTCCTACTTTATCAAGCAATCAATGACATCTTCAATCTTATTATCTCTTGTAACCTAGAGAAAGTTAAGTATTCTGCCCCATCTGCAAATGCTAAACTTCATAAATACATTTATTATGGCGGTTAGCACATTTAAAATGATATATTTTATGTGTGCTTTTTCTCGAATTTCTTGAATATCTTTGAATTCCAAAAATCTAGTTTAGTATCTGATACATAGAGAAGAAACATAGTGCCATACAGATGAAATATATAAGAAAATGTGTCTAGCTAAAAATGTTTTGTTCTTTATATTTCCATCTTTATGTATAAAATATTTTTTTTCTTTAATGTCTTTGAGTAAAAATGCATCCTGGTATTACATTCCCTAAAAAGGCATTTTTGTATGCTACTCTTTTGGAATTTTATCCAATTTTATTGAGATTTAGGTTTAAGTTTATATCTTTGGTTTCCAACCCCAAATCAGACTCATTTACTCCCATACGGCTTAACATCATCAATAAAAATTTTTAAAAAATGGACTAGATAAGACCCACCCACCAGTTCTACTTTAATAGGTGTGTTATATATCTTACAAAGTGATCACAATAAGTCTAGTAACCATCTGTCACAATACATAATTGTTACGATATTATTTACTATATTTTCTATGTTATATATTAAATTCCCATAACTTATAACTGGGAGTTTGTATTCCTTAGTCCCTTTCCCTTTTCTGCCCATTTCTGTACTCTCTGGCAACCATGAGTTTGTTCTCTGTATCTATGAGTTTGTCTCTATTTCAATTTGCTCATTTGTTTTGGTTTTTTTAGAGTTCACATACAAGTGAAATCATATTATATTTGTTTTTCTCTGTCCAACTTATTTCACTTAACATAATACCCTCTAGGTTTATCCATGTTGTCACAAAGGGCAAGATTTCATTCTTTCTTATGGCTGAGTAATATTCCATTATGTATACTGAGGGTGCCAAAAAATGTATACACATGACTTGTATGCATCTTTTGTTATTGGTATATATTGAGTATTAGAATTTTAATACATTTTTTTCCTTTCTTAAAATGCATATACATTTTTTTGGCACCCTCCGTGTGTGTGTGTGTGTGTGTGTGTGTGTGTGTGTGTACACGTGTGTGTATCACCTCCTCTTTAGCCATTTATCTAGCCATGTACACTTACTTAGGTTGCTGCCATATCTTGGTTATTGTAAACAATGCTGCAATAAACATGGGGTACATATATCTTTTTGGATTATTAGGGTTTTGTTTTGTGTGTTTTTTCCAGATAAATACCCAGAAGTAAAATTGCTAGGTCATGTGATAGTTTGATTTTTCATTTTTGAGGAATCTTCATACTGTTTCTCATAGTTGCTGTACCAATATACATTCTCATCAAGAGTGTATCAGGGTTAATTTTACCCACATCCTTACCAACACTTGTTATTTGTTGTTGTTGTTTTTTTATAATAGCTATTCTGATGGGTGTGAGGTAATATCTCATTTTAGTTTTGATTTACATTTCCCTAATGATTAATAATATTGAGCACTTTTTTATGTGGCTGTTGGCCATCTGTATGTCTTCTCTGAAGAAATGTCTATTCTGGTTATCATACCATTTTTTAACTGGATTGTTTGTTTGTTTGTTTTTGATGTTGACTTACATGAGTTCTTTATATATTTTGGAAATTAACCCCTTGTCAATTATACTATTTACACATGTCTTCTCCCATTCAGTAGGTTTCCTTTCTGTTCTTAAAGACTTCTAACTGATTGGATCAGTCCCACTCAGATTATCAAGGATAATCTTCTTTACATAAAGTCAAGTGATTATAAATATCAATCACATTTACAAACAGCTTTACTGTAACATCTAGATTAGTGTTTGACTAAATAACTGGATACTATAGCCTACTTAGGTTCACACATTAAGGTGCCAGAAATTAATCCAAGACTTTTTAACAAATAAAGAAATGTAAGTATATATAATAACTCATTAAACATCAATAATACTTATAGTGTAAAATCATATAATAACACTATTCATTTATTCACTTTATAGTTCCAGAGTTGATAATTGAATCTGCATTTTCATCAGATGTACATTTTCCTTTTTTTTTTTTTTTTTTTTAGTGTTCTTAGGAACATCTTTATTAGTTTTATTTATCATCAGATACTTTGTATAAATGAATGCATGACTCCCTCTCTCTTCTGGCCTGATGCTGTGTCAGGCAAGTTTCTGTCATCATTAATTCCACAAAGTCAACATGAATAGAGAGGAAGAAGGATAAGCAGCACATTTTGTATTTCTTAATGAAAGATATTACCTATTTAAATGCTGACTGCTTGTATGTTCTCAATAATTTGGAGCAGTGAAAATGTGGAATGAGAAAGAGAGTGCCTGCTCAAAATAATAAAATATTATATTCTTTCTAAAATGTTTCTTTCTAAAATATTATTTCTCTTTCTTCCTTGTCTTGAAGACATATACTTTCTCCATATAGAGAAAAATAATAGGTATAGATATAGGCATATATTTGATAGGGGTGAGAATCTATAAATTAAACTATATACTTGTGTCATTTATACCAACAAATTCAGTCTCATATTAGTGACATGAGTGTCATAAACCTTTATTTTTTAATATAGAGAAAAAGTTTTGTTTTAGGATTCTTTCGTCATTTTATGTATGTTCCTAATTGTCATAGTACAACCATGGAGATGGCTTCACCTCAATAATGTTATTATCCAGAATTCTTCAGGCTAATAAAATGGCATTGACTTTTTAATTTTTATAAATTTACGGTGTCATTTTTACAAACCTCACCTAAATTCATAGTAAAACAGCCTGTTATACCAAAAGCTTCCCATTCATTTCTAAATCCAAAGTCCATCTTATTTCATGTTAATTTTTAAATCCCAAATTTTGAACTAGTATTTTCTGAACTAGTATTTACTCTGACTAGTAGGGCAGTGTTTTCCCATCAGTTCTGAATTATGAAATGAGAAATCTGCTTTTATTAATATAGTTAGAGGAATGAACTTCAGACTTCTAAAACACAGCAAAGAAATTGAGTCAGGCAGGAAAAAAAATAATGAGAAAGTTAGGATGCCTTAGTGAGCAGGCAGAGTCATTTTATGTAGAGGTTTCCCTCAAGCAACTAAATCGAGCCCAAACAAGCCTATTTCTCTGAAACTTGCTTTACCCTCCATTCCGTCGCAAAATACATTGTAATAATATCATAAAACAGCTTGAGACGAAGAAAGATTCTGATTGACTGTTCAACATTCCAAAAGGGTAGATTAATATCTGTGAATCTCACAGCTGAAGCATTTTAATGCAAACTTGCAGTTTGTGGGAATTGAATCTGTCCGCCAAAATCATTTATTTATGTATAGAAAATGGGGGGGTAGACATTTCATAATAGCAATGAGTCCAGGGGATGCTGTTATCATGAGCTAATCACATCCCATGGGCATGATGGCACTCAGCTGTGTCCCCTGTCTGGTATTGCTCCAGAGGAATGATTATCTCATGATAATAACCCTTATCGTGGCTTAGTGGGTAATAAAAAAAAATAACTTTCCTTCCAAGTTCTTGGGTATTTATTTACCAGCTAACTTTTTTCTCTCTTGAGTCCTGGTCACATGTTACTTCCTGCTTAGGAAACAAAAAGAAATTTTCTATTCTGATATTATTTTCTATTGGCAAAGTATATAAAAAAAAAAAAAAAAGAAGTGTGGCCATATTGATCTGTGAAAGAGCAGCACTGCAGACAAGCTCTAATCTCCTGAGACCAGTGTATGGAAGATCCATACTTGCATTGACATTTTATAGGATGTCTAGACTGGCTAATCCACTTTGGAGAAACAAATGTATTTTGCAGCATGAAAACAATAAGGCAAACAGATACTTATAGAATACTACATGTGTGTTTGTGCTGTAATGCATAACTATCCAATTTTGTACATTTAATTGGAGCTCACACACCATGCAACTTCAAATGTGGTTGTCCCACTTAGACAAAAACTCCCAATGACCCTTGCACTGCCACACTGCTAGGTACGTCAACAGAATCAATATTATGTCAGTCACAACAGCAGGGATGCCAGTGTTTTCTGTCAGGGTTTACAGGTTAGGAGGCAAAGGCAATGGGACGCTGAGGCAAAGTCATGGAGAAACAGAAAGTGAAAAAGGGATTGGAGCAAAAGACGATAGGGAAGAAGTGAAGTGGAAGAGAGAGATTTTACAACACATTTCTACATGTTTATTTGTTGCCTGCACGACAATCCCAAGATGCCCTTAGCCACATTTGCTAATAAAAGTACTTATCTGTGCTTTATTAAATTTCAAAAACTGTATCCCAAACACAATGCTTACTATCAAAAACACTGTTTATTTATTAAAGTGCACATCTTTTCATATACTAAAGCCAATATGCAACAATATGTAATATTTAATGTTTAAATTTTAAAGGTAGATCCAATGAAAAAATAATTGCCCTGTTAAACATAGTATAAAAAATCCAAATGATCCAATTGAAAAAAATGAATTATAGTACATGGATGTAGTAACATAGAACTAAATATGTGAGAACAAAATTAATAAATGTTGGTGCATGGAGGTTTTCTTCTGTAGAAGCTACAAAACTCCCAAAATCCACAGACCATACTACACATGTTCACAGAGGAAAACAGAAGTTGTAGTGCACCATGGGCTAAAAGGAAGAATAAGAGACTGCTCCCATTGTTTGTTTATCAATAGGGCAAGTGAACTTGAAAAATTCATTTTATCCTTCTCTTCAGTTTCAGTTTAAAAAAAAAATTTTACAGTTCAGACAGAGAAGTTTTCATTCTCTGACCAACTCTGACTTTCTAAGAATTTATAATCCTATATGGATTTCATTTCAATTTATCTCACAGTTCACTATAAACAATAATCAAAACCAAAACACAGCATAAATATAATGCCAGGAACCATAAGAAAAAATAGTATGAACTTGGAGAATATCTTTGGTTATATGAGCAAATTGTGAATCTGGCAAGTTGGTCAATTCAGTTAAATAATAGACCTTCTGTGAAAAAATGTAAAATGTCATGTGAAAATTGTTCACTATACTTAAAAACTGTGAACTGTTAGTTAAGTAAAATATCAGCAAGATGTCAGGATGGTGATTTGTGCTGTCATGTTTATTCTCTCTACCTTCCAAACACCTCATAAAATTAATTAGAGGGAAAATAATATTGAATTGAAAGAACAAATAATTATGTTAATTAGGCTGCTCTAAAATGTGTTAGGTCAGTGAATTCAGAAGAAACATTAGGTGAAAACTATATGTTTAGGGAGTGTTTACATTGTGACTAAAAGGAGGAGATGACCTAGTTTAGTTGGAGTGCTAGCAAATATAGAAAAATCTTCCTGAATCGCAACTGTATGACACCTTCCCAGTCACCCTATTATGCAAATATTCTTCATGTTGATGACTCTATGATGAGGTAAAAGCGTAACGAATAATTATGATGAATAACACACAGTCTAACTAGCTCCATTTTAGAGTGTATCAGAGGAAGATTGTAAGGGGGTTGGAAGTGGGAAAGGGACAATGTCAAAGGAGATAGAATTTACTTAATTTTTTTTTTTAAGAAAAGGATTCTGTGGAGATGCTAGCGTTGCAGTATAGTTTTTCTGTCTCTCCAAATCCCCACATAAAACTGCCAAACAATTAGATAGCAGAGGTTAAAATACAAGACAGTATTTTAAAGTAAAATTAGAAGGTTGAGGAAAAACTACCATATCCACATAATGCAGTATCTTTATATTGTGAAGAAAGAAATAATGGGGCAACAATTGACTGACTTAAGAATAGAGAACCACAAAATACTCAACAAGCATCTACTGGAAAGTAGTCTGGCCAATCAGAGAACAGTAACTGGAACTACATAGGGATGTTTGCCCTTTCCTCCAGGAGAGGAGGGCAAAGTTTCCTTCCTAAGAAGGGCAAAATAGATTGGCAAGGTCTAGCCCCTCTGAACTCTCAAAGCTCACTAACCAGAGCTCTCTTCTAGAGCAGAGCCTCCACAGTTAGGAGAAACTTCTGGAAGAGAAATCTAAATTAAACAAGAGAGAAGGAAAGGAAAGGTCAAGGTCAAAATGGTGGACGGAAACAGAGTCAGGAAATAAACAACAGGAGATGAAGTTCTGTGAAACTGGGAAAGTTTTCCTAAACCCTGTCTCATTTTAAAAATGCAGAAAAACTAATTCCATATAAAAATAAGCAACAAAAACTGATCAAGAGCAAATTCTATGCAATTTTTTTTTACAAAAAGAGGGGAAGCAGAACATTTCCATAGACAATGAAAGTATGCCAGAAAGACTTGCTTACAAAACTGAGCAAACCCTATTTCAAAACCAGCTAAAATATATTAGGAAAGTGATAGTGAACATTAAGAAATAACATAATTTAAATTAGAAACATTTTAAAAATAAGAAGATAGAACTAAGGTAAGAAAAAGAAATGAAAAAAGTCATTTCAAAAGTCATATAAAGAACACATGAGCTATAAATACAACAGATAACACATTAAGGGAAATATGAGGTGAAACAATAAATTCAAAGACATAAAAAAAGAATAAATAATAAACAATTTAAGACAAAGTGACAATATTGAGTATAGGCAAAAGAAAAAAAATAACATATATATGAAGAAGAAAACCAAAAACAATAAAACATATAAACAAAAAGTACAAAAACTAAAATTGAAGGTATCTTCTCTGAAAAGATAAAATATTAAAAGACTATAATGCATGCATAATATTGACACAGAACAAAAAGCATCTGGACATATTCCAGGAAAATTATTAAACTTAAAATAAGTTATTTGTTTGCTTAGATAAAAAGAATAGATAAATAATAGGAAAAGAAAACTTATCATCAGACTTCTCAACAACATTTCACCTCAGAAGAAAATAGATTACCATATTAAAATATAGAGGAAGTAAAGTGTTCAAAAGGATTTTATATCCAGCAAAACAGATTTTTCAGGAAAATGTTGGCACAGATTGCTATCAGTATTAGAAAAATCCAGAATATTATTTATATTATTGCTGATAAATACACTATAGAAAGAACTTCAGACTTCCACGATAGAAAGACATCAGCATAGGTCATGAGGATTAAATATACAAGTATAGTTACCTATAGAAGTAGAGATACATAAGGGCTAAGAAAGTGAGAGTACTCACTCAGTGTGGAATGACTATTTGCTCTGATAGTACAGATACATTAAAACTGAACAATATAGGGGAAAAATAGGAAGAATATGTACTAAAATAAATGTTTTCAGTGACTATATTGGTGGTAGTATTATATTTGTTATTCTGAGATAATTGCTGCATAATATGAGATAGAACAAATGAGTAATTGTCAAATATTCTAATCCTATCATCCTCCTATTTTTGAGAAGATCATTAGTGTGGAAAAAAGAAGATAAAAATGTAGTGGAGATGCAGTAGGGAAGAAGTTGAGAAAAAAGATATATAGTCCTGAGGTTACACTGGAAGTATCAACATGAACTCAAAAAACTTCTTAGAGAAAAGTTTGATTCCAGTATAGGAAAGAAATGTGCAATATTTCTAGGCTAATAATTAGAGAAAACTTAGGAGAGAAACTAATAAGATCTAAATATATAGAAAAATTGACATGTTCATAGATTAGAAAACTCAATATTTTTAAGATGGCAAATCTTTAAATTGATCTAAAGTTGTGATACAATCTCAATCAAAACACAAGTGGTATATTTTTATTGAAATTGTCAAGTGTAAATATAAAACTATTTACAAAATACAAAAACCTAGAATAACCAAAGCCATTTTGAAAATGAAGAACAAAACTGCAGAATTTTCACTGCCTAATTTCAAGATTTACTATGAAACGATAGTCAAAAAAAAGTATGGATTGGCATCATGATAGACATACACATCAATACAAGAGAACAGACAATAGATTCTAGAAATACACCTATGCGTATGAAGTCAATCATTTTCAACAAATTTGACAACGTATATAATGAGGAGAAAGACAATCTTTTCTAACAAATGAAACCACAATGAGATACCATTACAGAACTAACAGAGTGGTTAAATTTAAGTGGTGATCATTATCAAGAGTTTAGGTAGATGTAAAGCAACAGAATCTCTCATAAAATATGGAACAGTGCAACAGCTTTTGAAAATAATTTGGAATCCTTTTGGAAAATTAAAAATACACTTACACACAAAATCCAAAAATTCCACTCGAAGATATTAAAAAATATCTAAAGAAATAAAAATATAAAATATAAATAAAATAAAGTATAAGTTGACACAAAGATTTATCTACAAATGTTAACAACATCTCTATTCATAATAGCTACAAGATGGAAACATGTCAAATCCATCAATAAGTGAATACATAAACAAATTGTGGTATATCCTTACGATAGAATACTGTTAGCAATAAGGTGTAATGAACTACTTATACACTCAACAACTTGGATGAATTTCAAAAACATGCTAAGTCAAAAAAGAGCAATGCTTTATGATCCCATCTATATTAATTCTTGAACAGGAAAAATGAATCAGTGGTGATGGAAAGCAGAACACTGGTTACCCTTGGCCAGAGGTTGGGGGACTGATGGCAAAAAGTTATGAGAAAAATTTTGATGGTGATGGAAATACCCTATTTATTGTACAATCAGTGAAATATTGTGGTAGTGGATACATTGGATGAAACTAATAAAAGTATACATTTTAAATGGGTACATTTCATTTTGTATATGTATATCTCAATAAATTTAATTTAAAAAATAGAAGGCTGATCAAGTAACAATAACAACAGCAACTAATACAGTGCCCCTTCACCCTTGATAACTCCCTTGGTATACAGCTGTAGCCCTTTATATGGTTATTGTCAGCATAAATGCATTAAACAAAAATGCCTCACCTCCTTTACCTTAATGGCACTGATAGAAACTCGAGGACAGACAGAAGATCAAACCTATTCTTGTGGTGGATTTTGGAATAATGTTGATGTATGGAACTATTCTTATTTTATTTCTTGGTTTGGTTCTCACTGTCATCTCAGGGAAGTTCTATCCAACTCAAAAGGATTCTGAGCAGAGGAAAAAAATAGGTGAAAAACTGAATGAACAATCAAGAATTATCAGACAGATGTTCAAGGAAACCTGTCATGTGTCCATGAAAAACAAGGAATAAAAACAGGAAAACTGACTGTGAACATAGAAGAATAAGTGCAATTGCAATGTTAAAACAAATCCCAATTATTATCCTAAAAGATGATCAGGAGCATTTTTTATTAATAAATGTACAACAGTGTACCCTGTAAAATGCACAATCAGAACAAAAGGACAAGTCAAATGAAAATTTTAAAAAAGAAAGTCAAATATAAATTCAAATTAAAGGTTGCACTATAGTTAAAGCAGTCTTCCAAATATTACTAATTTTTGTATTCATCTATGTATTTACTATTTGGTGGGTACCTACTTTGTGCTGGTGTGGACCTCGTATCATAAATAATGTGGCGAGCTATACAAATGATAACAATGTCCTCATGGACCTTAAAATTCGAGTTGGAAACAGAAATAAAGAATTAGTGTATAATATGATTCCAAGTAGTGATAACTGTTATGAAGGAAATTATGTAGGAAATGAACTTTGAAAAAACTGAAAAGGTTAGTCAGAGATGATCTTTTTAACAGTTTAGTGGTTACCAGAAGATAAGGGGGGAGGGGGGCGGTAAATGAGGGTAAAAGGGATCAAATATATGGTGACAGAAGGAGAACTGACTCTGGGTGGTGAACACGCAATGTGACATATAGATGACATATTACAGAATTGTACACTGAAACCAATGTAACTTTACTAACAATTGAAACCCCAAGAAACTTTAATTAAAAAGGATGGCCTTTTATACATATATATATAATGTATAATATATATGTGTGTGTGTGTATGTATGTGTGTGCATATACACACACACACACATATAAAAATAGAAAAAGCTGAGTGATGAAAGTAGTGAGAAATGTGAAGTCTGGGAAAAGTGTTTTTTAAGATATAGTGACATTCAAAAGTCCCAAGAAGAGAATAAGCTTGAGATATTGCTAAATCAATATGAAGGTCAGTGTGGCTAGAACAGTGTGAAGTAAGGAGAGCATGGTAGGAGGGAATGACAGAGAGGAAGGCAAGAGCCCTTTAAGCTATTGGAAGAGTTTTCTATTTTCTTACTAGTGCAGTGAGAAACCATTGGAGCATTCTGAACATGGAAGAATTATGGCCCGGTTTATATTTCAAAGATGCCTATGTATGTAGAATTGACAGTAGTTGAGCAAGAGCTAAAGCGGTGAAACCAATTAGGAGGTTATTGCGGTAATCCTACTGAAAATTATGGTGACTAGAGCTAGGGTGCTAGCAAGGCAGAAGTGTGACATAGTCGGATCAATGATATCAGCATTTTAAATGTAGAGATAACTTGGATCAGATGTGAAATGTGAGGAAAAGCGAGACAATGGAAATAATCCTTACACTTGCAAATTAAGCAATGAAGTGAAGTTCATGTCATGTCTGTAATGGGGACAACTTGAAAAGATACTTTGCTGATAGAAATCATGAGCTTTATTTTGGATATGTAAAGTGGAAGATAACTGTTAGATATTCAGGGAGCCAAGTAAGAAGTTTATGTATAAGTGTATAAACTAAACAAACAAATACATGCACTGAGACATAAAAGACATAGATACAGAGAATCAATCCAAAAAGCCGAACATTCGATTCATGGAAATAGCAGAAAGAGAATGAGCTAAATTGTGGCGATAGCGAAAATGCTGATCAAGAGATATGTAAGGCTTCCCGCTTTCCCATGTTAGAATTTCACTTTCTGGCCTCCTTTTGGAGGGAGGAGGGGATGTAACCAGTTCAGGGCAGTGCATTGTTTACAGAATTGAAAGCACTTAGTATCACACAGTTAATTTCCAGAGAGGACATCCAATGGCTTCCTTTTCTCCCATAGGCAGAGCAACTGTGGAGTTGTGACGCTGACTGCTGCAGCAGTCTGGTCCTGCATGACAGCAACAGAGCCAGGGTGGACATGTAGCATCAGTGAGAATAAACCTGTGTGGCTTGAGGACACTGATTGGAGTTGCTTATTACCACAGAGTAAGCTAATCTATTCTGATTGAACAACTATTACTCAAGGGAGAGGAAAGAAAAACAGACATTTGTGGATCTACTCTGCCTCAGCTATTTTGTCGCCTAGGCATCTGCTCTTAAGACATTACTTGAAAATATACTCCAACGAGAGAGTAAATTAAGAAAGAGGATGACATGAGATCTGGGAAAATGTGACTCCATCCCAGCAAAATAAAGAAAGGAATTCTCCGGATAGGAAGGAGAACAGAAGTCAAAAGAAAGGAAAATTCTTGGAAAAGAAGATGCTATAAAAATATATAATATGATCGAGATATTAGGAGAACTTAAAAATACGACAAAGAAAAAAGTGTAGTAGAAAATGAGGAGAGGGTTACATAAACACTACCCACTCACCCCTCTTCACCCCAGAAAAAAAAAAATTGTCTTAGCTAGAATTCAAAGATGACGTAAGTCTTCCAAACTTAAAGAGAAGTCAGGCAATTTCAGAGACAAGAATTCACAAAATCTACCAATAAGTGGAATGTGTAGGAGGTTGTAAGATACTGGTAATATGATAAAAATATAAATTTTATAAAAGCTAACACACATCCATCAAAAATTTTCATGTAGTGCTATAAATCATTTACAATTATTTACTCATTTTCTTGTCAAATCAAATCTATGAAATATGTTTTACTAGCAATTCAGTTTTTATGATAAGGAAACAGCTATGTTAACTAACATGTCCAAAGTTATACAACTAGTAAGTGGCAAAGTCATCATTTGAACCCTGAGAGTGTAGTTAAATTTTTAAATACTCTTCACCATGGAGTTAGAAAGACCCTCTGGTGGAGGTACAATTCCAATACAGAAAACACTAAAATGTGGCATGATTTTAAGCAATTTTGGGGTTATTTTTAAAAATAAAATGGAAGAGATGAAGTTAGAAATAAAGAGAAGAAATATATACTAAATGCATATCACTTTGCAGTAAATACCACATATTTATTGTAATATAAATTCTGGTTATTATTGCTCAATTATAAAATTAACCCATAGACAAAGAACCAAAGTCTAAGTTTTAATTATCAAACAGAATTTAAATGCTAGCAGTGTACAAACCTGCAAATATGTGAACACTTGCTATATAATTAAAGTAGTATTGCAAATCAATGGTAAATATGTAATATTCAATAAACGTTGCTAGGAAAATTGGTTGTCTATATGGAATAATAATAAACCCAAGTAAATTTGATTCCCCAGAGATAAAGATCAAATGGATTAAACACTTATCTGTAAACAAGTAAAAGTTTGTAATACGTAGAACAAAATGGAGAAGAATTTTATGACCCCATGCTAAGAAATTATTTCATAGCCAAGGCACCAAAGCAGAAAACATGAAGAAAAAAGTGGTAAGTCTGACCATGTTATAATCAGAAACATTTGCACACTAAAAGATACTCTAGGCAAAGTGAAAAGAAAAAAAATCACAGGAAGAGACATTTGCAACACAAATAATTATCAAAGAATTAGTATATAAACAATTACAAAAATCTAAAACCACAGAATGTTGGACAAAGATATAACCAGCAATTAATAAGAAAAATAGGTATATATTTTTTTACCTACACATACTTATACGTAAATATACATGCAAACATACATAGTTTATTTTAGAAAGCTAAATAAAATCACACTTTATCTTTACTAAAGAAGTCGCCAACAAAAATAATACAATAAAATTTCAGGAAAGCATAACTTACATTTTTATCTACAGATCAGATACTTCACATACAATTTAAGTTCACAGAGATAATTTCTTCTCCCAGAGACAAATTCCTCAAAACTAAAATGTGGGCTCACTACTTCTGCTTTAAGTTCTCTCCCATCATCATCACTTAAAAAAAAACCTCTCTCTTTTGTAGTGCATAAAACATTTTTGTTTTAGTTTGCTTATGGTATACATACACGATACTGAAGTAACACATTCAGAATGACAGGCTGTGGAATGTGTGAGTTGGAGCAATTTCTCATTCCTCTAATATTTGTACCTCAATTGTCTGATCTACACTATTATCAAAAATAACTACCAGTGGTGACAAGTTGTACTAGGGTGGAGCAGAGAAAAGATTAAAGACATTTCAGCAAGATTCTGTAAAAGTTCCATTATCCTTCAAAATTATAAAAATGAAGACAAATTTTCCAAAATATTTCAAAAAGGAATTTCCTATACAGAAAGCCTAAATAGATTTTTTTACTCTAATTTTTGTATTCATAGCTATAACTAGGATTATTTATTCATCATATTTCAAAAGTAACCTAAATGACAGGATCTGAAAAGTAGAATATTTATTTTTTTGCTGATATTTTGCAAAATATGATCCTTGGTCCTGTATTTTTATTGTTTTCTAATTTAGTTCCTTTTTCATTAATATCATATATCATTCATCTTTATATCATATATCATATAATCTTAATAATATCATATATCAAAACTCTTATTTTGCTATTTTGCAAAGACTTTAGGGAATAAAATATTGTAGGAAAGAGTTTTTGGCCAAAGCTTTATGATATATGAGTAATGTGTATACTTAAAAGATTACATGTGCTTCTGGGGCCATGGAGACATTTTGTAAAGCATCTCTAAAATCAACATTAAATGGCAAGAGATGGTTGCCCTTTCAAGATTCTAGCAGTTCTCAAACTTTTCTCAAAACTGACTCAAATGGAGAGGAAAAGAAGGAGGGAAAAAAATAAGGAGGTAGAGGGAGAAAAAACAAAAAGCTGCTATTACATTAAGAATCCCCAGGCTCCATGTGAAGTAACACACAAATATAAAATATCTATACATAATCCTAATACATATCCAGTGGCATAATTACACTTATACCATATTTTACTGTTCAGGAAACCGACACAAAGAGTAAAGGTAGGTTGCCAAAGGTTACACATATACAAACATTAGAGGGAGAAGTAAGACACATGCAGAGATGCCAGGAAACCTTGGATACTTTCATAATGCCACAATGAAGTGTCAAGGGTGTTTACTTGGATGATGTTCATTTGTATAAATATAAGGTTGTACCACTTAGAAAAAAATAGGCTCTGGGTCATACGTAATTCCAAGTTTAATGATGATAATTTCACCATCTTCCATTAACAAAGATGTATTTAAATAGAAGGTCAAATATGTGGTGATGAAAGAAGAACTGACTCTGGGTGGTGAACACACAATGGGATTTATAGATGATATAATACAGAATTGTACACCGGAAATCTACGTAACTTTACTAACAATTGTCACCCCAATAAACTTTAATTAAAAATAAATAAATAAATAAATGTAAGGTAATGGAAATGATGTCATTGTAAGGATTACCTTAAATCCTCTTTAACTTAAGTGGGGGGATAATTCCCAAACTTTCATATTTATGACTATTGTTAGTAAGAAATTTGCTATATACAGGCAAAAGAAAAAGAACTCTTGTGACTTTCTATTCTCTGTAGTTCTTTATCTGCATGGAAAGTCCAAAGGTATAAATTTCATCCATAGTGATCAGTTATCTGTGCTTGGGTCTTTGGTTACAACCCAAAGAGCCACATATGAATTCCTGTGGGAACCAGAGCCTAGCTGGGCAAGCATCATCTTGCAGTAGAGTATGGCGGTTATGGGTAAAGGTCTAGAGTCACACTATCAGCCCTGCCACTTATTAGGTTTGTGATTTAAGGCAAAGAGAGCTTACCATCCCTGGACCTCTATTTCCTCATCTGCAAACCGGGAATAATAATAATAGCAGTTTTGTTGTTGTTGTTGTTTTTTTTTTTTTTTCTGAGAAACAGACTTAGAACAGGATTTTACTATGGAGGAGATGTATTAAGGAGTACTCTTAGAATCAACACTTGTGAGCAGACCTAAGAACAGATTTGGCACCCTGGAGAGCTCTGAAGCTAGAATGGTCTTTCAGTAGTTTGGGCTAAGAGGACTAGGAGATTTTATACAGGCATTAGTCAGTCATTAGATGAGAGCTATCTTAGAAAGGGCATGACTTTTGATGATGCAGCTATCTGTAGCTCAGGCACTCCCTGTAGGAGCTGACAGCTGAAGACTCTGCCTACTACACTCCTTTCAACCTGGGTAACAAATCCCTGAAAAGGGATTTTGGTGGTACATACAGCATCTACCACCCTATCTCATAGGACAGGATTCTGAACATTTATTATCATGACATCCTTGAATAGAACTCCACTTCTTCTGGGAAATTAATACTCTCCAATTCCAACCATGTAATTCCTGGGGTCTGTGAACCATTATACTCCATTCCCATCTCTAACCCCAGTACGCAGTAGACATGTGACTTACCCAAGGCCAATCATGGAGCTGCCTTCTAACCACCAAGCCTAGTATGGTCTGGAGTCGGTATGTGATACAAGTCCTTGCATAGAAAATTTTAATGTGGAAAGAAAAGGAAGATTCCTCTCTCCCTGTAATTCAAAAAACTGATAGATTATGGCCTCTATCTCACTGTAGTTAAATTTATATTTTGAGTCCTGAAAGACATAATCATAATCACTCAATATGGATGAGGAATTGTTTAAAGACAGAACATAAGACCATATCACCTACCAATTCCAGACACCACCACTCAAAAGACTGGGGAGCTCTGGGTGATTTGAGCTGAACTTGCAGTGGTTCATTCTTTGTGAAGGCCAAGGTCAGAGTCTTCCACAGAGGGTTTTGCTCACAGAAACAGAAATCACATTAGCAACTCACATGGGCCATGAGCCTTCTCAGATCTGAATCTGTTACGCCCCTTAATATTACCTCCCTGCTCTCTGTGAGGGATCCTGCTTAGTTTTCAGTTGCACTTACAGTTTGAGGTATTAACACTAGAGGTCTCCCCCTACTCGTGAGCCTTTTCCCTGCAGACAGGGCTCACACTTCAGCCGGCTGTGCTTATGCTCACCCTAATCTGCAATACCTACGCCAAATGTTAATTCTGCTAAGATTAGAAAATGTCCAAGGTATAGAATCTTGAAATTCCAAATCATTAATCTTCCTAAAGCCAGGCCACTTTCCATGATAGATGCAAAATGTACACTTTATCCAAAAGAAACCCCCACTATATTAATAAAGTAAAATAAGCTAAATAATGATATTAATATAGTGCTTCCTTCCCTTATCCCCACTTACAACCATAAAAGATCCAGTGAGACTGGCTGGACTCAGTGAGTCACAAGGGATCCTTTCACCTGAAGTCTGTGTACCTAGAGTAATAACAGCATGCCGAGGGACCATCTTAGTGTCTTAAGCCTTCGACTTAGACATTAATAGCACCTCCTTGAAAAGTGTGGTGAACAGCCCACAGAGTGGTACATTCGAGCCCGGGCCCATCCCGATCATAGCCTTATAGATATAACATTCTGACAGAGTGGAAGTCAAACCCAGGGAAAATAAAGTGGGAAATAGATTTTACCTAAGGCCTACTTTAGAGCACAAAGCCTAATCCATTTACCACAAGACTGTTTTACAGTGGTCTTCATTTGGCATTATAAAGAGGGACAGACATCATTCCAAAATAAAAATAAAAAGTGCAAAAGTGCCAGAGAGAGAGAGAGAGAGAGAGAGAGAGAGAGAGAGAGAGAGAGAGAGAGAGAGAGAGAGAGAGAGAATACAGAGTTACACAAGTCAAATAGCTCCCAGGCAGAGTTAACATTAACACCTTACCTTTCAAAATTCTCTTGGACTTGGATTTGGACTTGATTCATTCCATTACGTATTCCTCCTTCTTAGAGTTGAAGACAGGCTGGATGGGGTGATGGAAGAGGCTGAGCAGGGCTGGGCTGGAGAGCAGCATGGCATTTCACCTGGAAACCAATAATCTCATGTAGGTTGACTCAGCTAAACATCTACACCTTTATTTTATGCCTGTTTACAACTTGCCCAAAGATGGAATATGTAGCTTGATTAATTTGAAAATGTTTAAATTTAACTTAAGCTTAGCTATCTTTCTTCAAACATCTACAACTATTACCACTGTTGTACCCAGTGAATTGAGATTTGTTGAGCATGGTACTCCAATGTGAAAGGCTAGATTTGTGAAACTGAAGTACAAATGTGTTTAATTTAGCAAAGAATTTCCAGCATACTTGGTAAACGCATGAAAACAACAAAAAAAGCAGCACAGATTATTGACTTTACTAAGGATTCATCTCACAGTATATGTGTTATTTAAATGTCAAGACTCCACATGCTTCAAATTTGATTCAATTTATAACAGCTTTAAATTCACACAACTTTTCAGCACCATATAGATTGTACTTCATGAAATAAACCTGCACTTAACCAAAAAGCAAAACTAGAAAGGTCGTGAACCTAATGCTTTTATGGTCATTATTTAATAGGAACATTAATATCATTAACTAACAAAAACATTAATTATATCAACTAAAGGGTATTCAATTGCATGACATAAAATTTTCTGTTCAAGTTGATTTTCATTGCTCAACGAAATATGCTCATTCTTACTGGAAATAGTCTGTAGCTACAGTATGAGAAATATTCGCTAGATGTGACAACGAACTTCCTGACAGAGAGGACCATTAAACCCTGGAATGGTTACTAGGATACTCTTTCCTGGAAGCTTTAAAAGATTAAATAAACTGTCCAATAAATATGCTATACGTGTGGCTCTTTGAGGGTGTATCATGTGAACACTCAAAATGCTTTCCGGTCAATATTCTGACACCTGTTTTGCATGAGCTGCATGTGTGCGTAGGAAGGAGATACATGTAGACATACATATTCTTCCCTTTTACTGTAAAGTTAGTGGCATGCTTGGCCACACTTCCTAAGTGCAATCTTATACTATTCACCCATGTCTGTCCACTGTCTTACTCACAAGATGGTATTACTTGCAAGAGATGTACCATGACGCCTTTGGCCTAGAAGCCAGCCAGGCAATGCACCCCTTGGATGCGTCATCCTCATTGTAATTCTGCCGGAGCTCTGCCTGCTCCCTTGTCTCTCCAAAGGTCAGCCTGAGGTCTGCACGCCACGGCTAATGGGTGCACGCAGCCAGCACCTGCTCCTGAGATGGCTAAAAAACTCAGTCCCTTTACATCTCTTTCGCTCCGTTCCTCCCTCCTTCTCTTTTTCTCGTGCTAGCTCTCTCTTTCTCTGCCTTGCAAATGACTCTGAGGAGCTAGACTGGTGGATGATTTATATTAAGAAAAAAAAGCACACTCATTTTTTTTTTTTTTTGAACTGGGCTCCCGGAGAGCACTCAGGGCTGCCTGGTACCGCTCAACGCCTACCTGCTCAACTGCAGGGAAACAAGCTTCTGAAGGCTTTAATGGGATTTCGCCTGAGGCTGTTTTATTAAGATGTCGGCTTTTTCTGCTGCCTCTGCAGCTGACACCATTCACTGTCAGCTGTCCCCTCCTCTTCCCACCCCCACTGCCACCCCCCCCCAACAATGCACCAAATTACTCGCTTCATTTAGTGCTCATGGCTCAGTGTGGGCAAATTGGGAGAAGGAGCCCTACTGGGCCAGATGAACTAGGCAGAGAGGTGAAAAGCCACTGTGATATACTTAACTGGGGCTTAAAAGACAGTGGAGAGGCAAACAAAAAAAAAGAGGACTAAATCAATGCCACTGGGGCACACTTTCATTCTGTTAGGAAGAATCATATTCAGTATCAACACACCCATTTTGGAAGTGCATTTACATTACTCATTAACATGAAACCTTCATTTGGACAAGTCTGTGTACAAAGCTTTGTATAATTACCTACAATATAAAATGTGTATTGTATACACTTTGCAAGTCGGTTTGGAAATTATGCTATCAATTAACTACTTACTTGCTACAAGAGAAAATCAGCATGAAATTATATATTTTAATGAATTTATTAAATGTCAAGATTCCATATATATTTTCTATCTTCTGGAGAGGAGGCGTTAACTGCCAAATGGAATTTAACATAAGTCGTGGTGGTGGTGATAAAGATAGTGCGTTTGGGCATCTGTGTGTTTATGTGTACACGTGCACGGGCGGGGTGAGTATGTGTGTGTAAGGTGTGCTTGCAACATGGGGGAGTCTTTACAACAAAACTGTTTATTCTTAATTACTGACCATGTTTATAGCAAGAATAAATTAAATGCAGCATAGCAGTAGTCATGGTCAGGTTCTGGTCAGGCTGTGATGTCAATGCTAACATCTAATTAGTAGTAAAAAATATGTGTATATAGAACATATCTATTAAGTGCTCAGGGTATTTTTTTAAGTTATTTATAATGAGGGATAATACAGGAAAGACATGGCCTCACCCCAATTTATGGGTGGCAAACTTAACAGCATAATAGGAAGAGGCAATCGATCCTAGACAATATAGTAGTTCAGTATCAGATGCTGAGAAAACCACTGCATTTCATTTCCTTTGATTGACTTGCCTAATAACCTCATAACAGGAATGCTTTCACTTAGAAGTCATTCACTCACTCAAAACATGTTCACTGAGTCCTTTATGTTGCATCTTCTATGTCCAATCCCGTGTGTTAGGCTCAAGGTAAAAAAATGGAAAGCAAAAATTGCCACTATGTCTGCTCTCATGGAACTTCCAGTTTAGCGAAGGAAATAGGCATTGGTGAAACATCAAAACTTTATCTGCTGGAAGAAGTGGTACAAGTTAAAGAAAACCTTTATTGGGAGGATTTGAGCTAATTTGGAGTATCAGATTAGCCTTCCCTGAGGCAGTGGTGATGAATCTGAAATCTGAAAGATTAATAGGGGTTAACTAGGTGTAGCCATGTGTATGTGGAGAGTGGATCAGGACATACATGTACAGAGGCCCTCTGGCAGGAGCGAGATGATGCTTTTAAGAAAAATAGTATGTGGTGGCACACAAATATCAAGTAGATGGGTAATCCAAAGTGCTCCTGGAGAGTTTAGGTTCAGAGTTCAAAGAGCCTAGGAGGCCAAAAGCACTGAAAGCCTAATGCCACTGAAAGATTTTAAACTGGGGTTTTAGGGGAGGATATGTGTGTGTAGTATAACCCAATTCTCGGTAGTTAGAAGTCACTTGCTCAGTATGGAGAATGAATGGAAAGGGTATAAGAGCGAAAGCACAAATATATCTAAGGGACTTTTGCAGAGATCCAAGGAGAGATAATGGTAGGTTAAACTTGGGTGATGATAAGGATTTTGGAAAGAAGTGGACAATGCTAAGAGATATGTGGTAGGTAAATTGGCAGATACCATAATAAGGTGGGATACTGAGATATCAAGGGCAATTTCTAGATTTCTGGTTTGCAAAATGATGGCCCCATTTACTGTGACAGAGGAACATCGGAAAAAGGTCAATTTTGGAGAAAGCAGTTCTTGAATTTGGTCATAGACCATATTCATGCTATTGAAATTTTAAAATTGCAAAGTATCAAGTAAAAGCTGTTAAATAACTGTTGGTACAATCCAGTGTCAGAGGAGGCCTGGAGATATCTGTGGATTATCAAGCATTGGTGGTAGTTGATGCCAAGGGAAATTGGTAACATCGATTAAAAGGAATAGAGGAAGAACTAGGAATACCAGTATTTACTGGGTGGCTATAAGAAATTGAACCTCAAAGGAAACTGAGGGGTATCCAGGGAGGAAGAGAAATCCTTAGAAATGAATGATGTCAAGAAATAAAGTTTTTCAAAAAGCAAAGTGCTCAGCAGTTTCACAGAGATGTCAAGTGCAAAGAAGCCTACCAACCATCCATTAAATTATGAACATGGAGCTCATTGCTTAGTGATCACCAGGAGATACAGAAGGTAAAGTGAGTAGACCCAAAAGTCTAGCCTACGTACAATGACCGCTCTCTCAGTTTGCTCAGAATTCTCCCTATTTATTGACCCTGTACAGCTATTAACATCACTTCTGTCACTCTCAAAAGTATCATTGTTTAGATAATAAAATGTATGAGCACAGCAATTTTGAGTGTGAGGCCTTTCACACATTTTTTGCACTTTTCTCCCCTGAACTGCCCTTCTTTTACCCATAACCAATCTCTATCAATTCTGCCTCACAGATGTCAAATGTGACTACTCTCTTCCATTTCTGCCACCAATGCCCAAGTGCAAATCATAATCATCTCCTGCCTGTACTTCAATAGCTTTTCCCGTTCTGTTCCGATCTAGTCTTTATGTAGTATCCACAGTTTAACATGTTAATCATAAGTCAGATCATGTCACTCACTCCCCTGCAAAATAGGAATGAAAGAACGACTGGTAGTCTTTGAAAGCTTTCTCTTGACCTTAAAATAAAAACCAAATTCCTTCATATCGCCTATGCTTGCCATGATACTGACTCTGTATATCAATCAAACTTCATATTATTCCATGAACCTACTTTCTCTCCCTAAATTATAGCAAAATTAAACTCAGAGAAGATATTCAAAGTGAGGCAAGTCTTCCTAATGTGGAGGTTGTATGTGTTGTTTTCTTGCCTAGAAATATTTAGTTCACTCTTTACTTGGTGAACTTTCATTCATCTTTTAGATGTAAGTCTGAAAGTCAAGTAATTGCTCAATTACAAAAGTAATTGTGGTTTATAAGGTTAAAAATAATTGCAAAAACTACAATCACTTTTGCACCAATCTAATACTTATTTATGTCCTATATTCACACAATCTAAATTAATTCTAGTATTCTCTTATACAATATCTTGTTTTTTATAATAATTTTTTATAATTATTGTGTGTTTACATATTTTACATCTATCTTCTCAGGAGATTCTAATCTCAATGAAGATAGAAATAATGCCTGTGTGTTCAATATTGTATATCCTGATCACACTACTGAACTTATCCACATTTTCTCTGGAGTCACAAAATATATTTCAACCAATATGGATTGTGTGCCAACTGTGTCGTAAGCACTATGTATTTCCCAGGTCAGGATTTCCTGGGCTAATGATCTTTCTATAGTTAAAACTTATCAAGCAAAAACAGTTTTGTTACAAGTCATTCATTGATTACCAAATAAAGAGTTAAAACTTATGCATCTCAGATAAACCCAACTCATACACCCTTTTACGGATGCTATTATTTGAATTTAGACATCAAGGTTATGTTTGTAGGGGAAGTGTGTGATTGAGTTTTAGGCACATATTTTTAAAGGATTGGTGTGTTCCATAAGCATCCTTAATGATCTCAGATACCCGAACTCCTGAATACTTTGGCACTCAAAATAAATACTTGACTTATCTCTACTTTCTTGGTCATCCTTAGTAACACTTTGGAGTATAAACAACCTTCAATAATCTGAAGCAATTAGACAAAGTCATGATATTGCTATAATAACTCTAAAATACGCGGATAGAAAGGCCATCTTCCTGAGGACAAAGAAAGTATGGCATTCAGGAAAATGTTTGTATTATCCTTCATCAATGCTGAGGTTGTGTGTGTGTGGGGTGGGGGGCACCGATTTTCCTGATTTCTAAACTTTAACTCACCTCTAGATTGGGATCTTGTTTCTTTATCTTTATTAGGTCAGAAAGGTTGAAACGCTCAAACAAACTTGCTTGAACTTTATCTATCCATTGATTCGTGCCCCTGGAAAGCTCTACTCACCTACAAGGGAAAGGAGCTGCCCTAACTTTATCCCTACAATTAGAATATTCATTTGTAATTTGTCACATATAGGTATTATGGCCTAGGCGCTGGAAATTCAGAGTTGACAGATGAAAAATGCCAAAGTTCAGGAGAAGAAAATAACATTTGACTAGAATATTTATGATTAAAAGGAATAGAGGAAGAACTAGGAATACCAGTATTTACTGGGTGACTATAAGAAATTGAACCTCAAAGGAAACTGAGGGGTAACCAGTGAGGAAGAGAAATCCTTAGGAATGAGTGATTTGCAGGTAAATTGGTTCCTTTAGATAGTCACAAAAACATACAATTAACTGGGCACTCATGCATACACACACACAGACACACACACACACGCACACACACACACTCAAGCCTGCAGTCTCACAGACTTATAATCAAACATTCAATCTGTATGAATCAGAAATTGTCATTAATGGCCCACATTATTTGTTCAGTATTTTCTATATCTCTGAATAAGGGTTCTCTCACCACTCAGAAATATGGGTCAGAAATTTCTCCATCTGTTCCTTTTTTTATATTTGTATTGATGCAGTTTCTTCGAGAAATAGACACCAAACAGGATTAAACATGCAAAATACTAAGGGAAATGCTCATGAGAGAATGTGAAGCTGGTTGGGAAGACATCAGAACTACATGCATATATGCTTACAAAGGAAAGAGACAGAAGGAGAAAAAAGAAAGAATGGGAGAGAGAGAGGGCAGAATTAATTAGTTTGGGTGGAGGTTTCTTAGACTGGAGTGCCATTCTAAGTAAACTTTAGTAAGACCTTCAGGGAGTCTTTGAGCCCAAGTTACCCCATTAGAAGGGTTCCACATCTCCCAAGAGTTGGCCTGCCTTATTTTTGCTGATGAACTTAATTAGGAACTGGTAGGTGCCTGTGGGTCATGTGGTCCCTGAAAATTGAGGGTGCAGCAGCTAGGGCCCTCAGTCAATTACACTCTTGAGAATTAAAGTTGGAGATCTGAAAATACCATCTCAGGGCTGCCATATAACCCTACTGAAGTGACTTTAGCTCAGAAAATCATTTGCAAACTAGACTAGTGCCACAGCCTCATCTCTGATCTCCTACCTCTAGTGTTGCCTGACCCCAAACAGAACCATTTCTCTTTATAATCATCTATCCTCACTACAGCCAGAATTTTGTTTTTATCGTTTTACTTTTAATGTGAATTGAGCATGTAATTATTTGGTGTACAAATCTCAATGGCTCCCCAGTACCCTCAAGATAAAACTTAAGTTTATTTTGTTTGACCACAAAACATTTCGTGAATTGACATTCCTCTGATAGCCTTGTTTTTCTTTTTTTATACTTTTTATTTTGCACAACTAGCTCTGAAGGACTTGCCATTACCAACCCAAATTATTCTGTCTGGTCTTTAAACCTTTACAGGTACCCTTTGTAGGTGCTATTTAGGCTACCTATAATAGGCCCCCTCTATTCCTTTAAAATTATCTCACCTCAGGTTTTGGCTAATATCTCCTCTAAGAAGTCTTTCTTATGTGTCCTCATAGAACCCAGAGCTCAGAACTTTGTAATTTCCTATTGGCTTGACAGAATCTTCCATTGGTAGCAAACACTGGAGTATTTCTTCATCTGGCTCAGATTCATGGTTAATAGCACTAAATATTTATTGAATACATGAAAAACATAATCAGGCTTAACTGACATTATACAAAAAAGGGAGTGAAAAACTATTGGTAATGAAGAACAGTATTAAAAGTTTGGGATCAAATGAGACACAGAGAAGTGGGACAGACTATTGTTACTGAATGTTATAATGCAAATAAAAGAAAGTCTAGCAAAGAAAAAGTATGAACTAGGAAAAATGCTATATAATACCTAGGACTGAGTTTTCACACAAACTAAAATACCTTTTTATGAAAATTTTCACTATTAAGGTTATTTAGCTTCTGAATTTGGTGAAAATATGTCCAATGATATGTGACATGAAAATGAAGCTCTTCTAGAGTTCAGGGCATATATATATATATATAGATACAGATATGATATCATGTTGAAAATTTCCATATTTTTCAGAATGAAAGAAGTTGGGAGTATCTAGGTGATAAGTTGGTATAATGTTATGTCTCAGAAAAAGGAGAAAAATTTTAAAATATGATTACTCTTAGAGATTCAGAGACACCATAATTCCATTAGAATATATAAACTTTCATTCTCAAGCTTGATGACCATTGCTGTAGTTATATTGAGGGCTTACTATTATTTTTCCCCTTTCTAATTAAATCTTTTTTCTATATTACTTAAAATAACTGTTGAAAATTCAACAATGCTATCCATGCTAAAGTTAGCTATAAGCAGAATACAGTTTAGAGATTAGATATCTGTGTTATTCTAGGCCATCATATTTTTTCATGACTTCCTACAATATTATAGTAATAACTATTATTATAACAACAACATACCGAACTTTTATTGTGCATGCCAGATTTAAAGTAAACTTTCAGTTTATAACATTTAGGCAATATTTTTTCTTATTTGATATTTTTCACTGGTACAATACGATGATAAATGTTGTCATAAGAAAGGCCATAGATCATGAAAGATGCTACAATGTATTTTCTATTATTAAAATAAAATTAAGCAATTTTTAGTTATAGGACAATTTCCCCCTTTACAGGGGATAGAAGCCAACTGTTTGTAAAGGAAAGATACATGTTTTGGAATCGGATAGACTTGGTTTGAACTTGGTTTCATGAATTAAAAGCTTCCTGACCCTGATCATTTCTTTAAACACTCAGACCCTTAGTTTTCAACAACCATAACTTGGGTTGTCCAGAAAATAGAGATCAGGGCAAAGCTGACCTGCTAAATCTTTCCAAGGTGGTACAATCCAAGGGGAGCAAAAGTGAATCAAGGAAAGCACAATAGCAAAGTGAGTCAGGGAAAGAACAAAAGCAAGTACAAAATGGTTATCCACTTGGCATCATATCCAGAAAAAAAAAAATAACAGGCAGTTGTTTGGCCATATAGAATATATTCCAGGTAGGTTTTGCAGAAATATTGCACCTTGGAATAATCCATAAGCAAAAAGACAGGAGAAAGATTTATTTTCTTGATCTTGTCCGTCTCCCTACTCATTGATAGAAATTCCCCCAAAAGGATATTAATTCCTCTTATGGGTTGGCCCCACAGCACACTGCTTCACAGGAGTCCAGCAGTGGTAGGAGAGAAACATAATCTCTGTAGGTCCAGTCTGGATATGCAGAAAGTGACGTATGTTGTTCTGGTACACAGGGATAAAAAGGGATAGGAAATAATACTGACTCTTGCAAATGATGGTTATGACAGTAGTAGCTATGGATTTATCCATCCATTCATATGTTTTATCCATTCATTCTTACTTTCATTTTGACAAGAATTTATTATGCTAAATGTCAGGACTATACTAGTTTGGAGGCTAAAATGATAAAGATTCTGATCCTGCTCTCCAAGATTTTATACACATGCATGGGTATTTGTGTGTGGATCTGAATTGGTGTGCATGCATTCAGGTCATTAAGATACATTTTTAAAAATGTATTTAGAGTGAATGTGAACATGAATAATTTTATTTGTAGGGGTAGAGTTGCCTCATTTTGAAGTTAAAAACTGCTTATGTGGCTGATTGCCTCATAATTTCTAGTATTTCCCATTTCTTTGGGAAATGGGAAGTTTTCCTAGATTTTCTTCTTCCAGTAAAGAACCATTAGAAATAACTGCAGAAAACACTGTGAATTTCATGTCTTTAGTGGGACTAGTTCTTTTGTGATTTCAGTTTCCTCTGTAGTGATGAGTTAACATGAAGTTTAGGGTGAAGGTGACTCAGATGCTAAATAATGTTTTATTCTAAGGGTCCTGGGAATCATACCATATGTGAAATGGAGTTTTCTGAGTCTCTTATAAGCCTCAGTCTAACAATCCTGAGTGTCTATGTTTGGGATACACAGTTCCAAGGAAAGACTGTCTCACATTACCCACTATTTCTAGTTCATCTTTATGTTTTCCTCCGTCATCCTTTGGGATGTGGACATCACTGGATTTAAGGGAGAATTCAACAAGGACAGCTTCTATCTTTAGAGGTAAGTCTCCCTTCTAGAGTAGTTACCTCATATTCAAATATTTCCAGGAATAGTTTGGGAAACTTGGATAAAATTTTGCATCACTGAGGAAAAAAAGCTGCCCATGAGTCAACTTTTATCTGAAAAGAAATTTGTGAGTACAGAGAGCAGTGAACCTATCCCAGTACAAATCAGAATCTGCACTAATTTACCACCACATTTGTGGGAAAACACTGTAGTTATAAGACAACACTCATAGTGCCTCACCATTTGTTCTACTTATTTACTTTTTTGCCACTTTCCCTATATCCCTAATCACTTGTGAAAGGAAAAGCATCAAGTATTTAAATAGGGACAAACCCGCAATGGAATAACTTCTTGATTTTTCAATAACCTATATATATTTCAATAACATATATATGTATATATGTATATGCAATATGATACTTAATATATTTTATAAATTAATCTTATTTTTATTTTTTATTAGTTTTAGGTATACAATACAACATATATGTATTATATTTTTTTAAAATCATTTCTGGGCTGAGACTTGAGATCAGACAGAATTATAACTTTTTTACAATCACTTCCACTAATTTACAAATTGGAAGTAATGTAGACTCTAATAAAATTGTCAGTTTGTGTTTCACTTTCAAAATTTTTTTACTGGAGCCTGTTCTATCATGAGGTGACTATGTGTTTCGTCTAAACATCCTCAGGATGATTTTAGCTATGAAATTGGGGTACAGTTAGATGAGAAAGGCTGGCACAATGCAGAGTTTTTCTAAGATAGGGTGAAAGTATGATAAAGCCATGTGATGAGAAAAAAATTAAAAGGAAAAACCATGATTAAATTTAGGCAAATACGGTCCAGTATGTGTTTGTTTATTCTTTCTTTTCTTTTGTGTGTGTATGTGTGTGCACGCGCCCGCACGCAGAACAAGATTATAAATTCACAAGTTAGAATCCCCGGAGTGCCTGTCATTCCTTGGTTGAGAGCTGATTGTTCAAGGAGACATAGTCATCTGTTGGCCACTAAGGTACCACGGACTGCCCTGGAACATTTCTGCCTTAGGCTTTGAGAGAAAACTCCTTATAATAGTAACTCATTAAAATGTACTGCAGTTAACTGAAAGAGTTAAGATCCTTCCTTGGCCCCTGACACTGAAAGAGAGTGTGGGATCTCGGAATAATTGGGCCCTCTGAAAATTATCAGTTCAATTCCACAGTGAGTGAACAGATTTTAAATTATTTCAAGAAAAAGAGAGCAAATTAGTCCACATAGAGGTTCATATGAGATTTAAAATATCTGCAGCTGCATCATACTCCTAGTACAAAACTTTATGACTTTAGATAAGTTAATAAAGTTAAGCAATATTAGCATTATATTTAACAGCTTAAACTTGCATAGGAGTGGGCATTGCCGGAATAGTCCTAAAGTAGGACTACTCGTGTTTTTCACTATGCTTTTTGTTGTGTTTTGTTTTTTTATTTGTTTGTTTTACCATGTCCCTCTTACTGATCTTCTTTGCTATGCAAGGAGGAAATTAACTCAATTACAAATGTATTACCTTCGTAAGTCTTCCATGACAGATGTGATGAAGAGAGAGAGAGATAAAGAGAAAGAAAGAAGGAAAGAGAATCTGATATCTCAGGTAATAATGCAAATTAAAATACAGTTGGCCTCTGAACAACAAGGGTTTGGACTGTGGGGGTCCACTTACACACACACTTATTTATTTTCCAATAAATATATACAGTACTGTAACTGTTTTCTCTTCCTAATGACTTTCTCAACATTTACTTTTATCGAGCTTACATTATTATAAAAATACAGTATATAATAAATATCACATAAAAAAATGTGTTGATTGACTATTTATGTTATCAGTAAGACAACAGTTAGTCCCCTCAGTACTTAAGTTTGCATGGAATCAAAAGTTATTTGTTGATTTTAAACAGTGCAGGGAGTCAGAGCCCATAACCCCCATGTTCCTAAGGGTCAACTGCAATTTTACTTTAGTGCTGATAGTACGGGAAGAAGGAAAAGGAAGAGCAGTAGAACTAGATGGAAAAATCAAAGGCAAAGACACCAACAAAAGGCTCAAGCAACTGCACGTAAAAATGCAAAAATGATCTTCCATTTAAAAAAAAATTTTAAAGTCCTATGTGGAAGCCTAATTAATAGAATGGATATAAACAGCGTTGGTCTAATAGAAGTAGTTCTTCCCTACTTTCTCCCATTAACTACCCAAACTCTTAAGAATCTCCTCTTACCTGTCTATGGTTCAACTGTGCAGAGTTAAAAAACAATCTGACAGAGCTTCCAATAGGAAATTATTTTCATTTTGGTCACATGCATGTACCTAAAAGGATGGATGTTACGATATTTTGTTTTCATGTTATTTTCCTACTTTGGTCTCAAACCCAATTTGAGATAATGAGTTTATTTTTTCCTCTTAGGTGAAGAGACAATGTTCATTCTTTTCATTTTTTTTATTTAAATATAGTTGGCACACAATATTATATTAGCTTCAGGTATACAACATAGTGAACAACATTTATAGATCTTCCAATTTTATCACAACACTAAGTCTAGTAACCATCTGTCACCATACAAATTTATTACACTATGATTAACTATATTCCTTCACCTTCTTCACTCATCCCCTACCCCCTTCACTACTGGCAAAGATCAGTTTGTTGTTTCTGTGCATCTGTTTTTGTTTGTTTTCAGTTTTTGCTTAATTCCACATATAAGTGAAATCATGTGGTATTTGTCTTTCTCTGTCTGACTTATTTCACTCAGCATAATACCCTCTAGGTTGATCCATATTGAGACAATTGGTAGGATTTCATTCTTTTTTATTGCTGAGTAATATTCCATTATATATAGATGATATAGATATATAGACATAGATATAGCTACAGATATATCACATCTACTTCATCTATTCATCTATTGATGGACACCTAGGTTGCTTCCATATCTTGGCTATTGCAAATAATGCTACAGTGAACATAGGGTGCATATACGAAGGTCTGACAATTAAGTTCACTAACTTGTTGCAACGATGTTGCTAACCTTTTTGGATATCAGAGGGATTATTCATTAAGAATTTGTACCAACTGTACAAACAGCTAACCAAGTGTACTATTTGGAATGCTGAAAAGGCTTTGTGAAAAAGTTAGATGACCTGAACTTTTTGCCAACAATTCATGGCTCTTGCATCACGACAATGTGCCAGCTCATAGGTCACTGTCTGTGAGGGAGTTTTTAGCCAGTAGACAAATAACTATATTGGAACACCCTCCCTACTCACCTGCTCTGGCCCCCAGTGACTTCTTTCTTTACCCGAAAATAAAGGAAATATTGAAAGGAAGACATTTTGATGACATTCAGGACATCAAAGATAATACGACAGCTCTGATGACCATTCCAGAAAGAGTTCCAAAATTCCCTTGAAGGGCGGTCTAGGCACTGGTGTGGGTGTATAGCTTCCCAGGGGGAGGACTCCAGTGACTATAGTGATATTCAGCAATGAGGTATGTAGGATGAGTTCTAGGATGAGTTCACGAACTTACTTGTCCGACCTTGTAGGTTTTCAAAGTATTGTTTTCATTTTCTTCATATAAATACCCAGAAGCAGTATTGCTGGGTCATAAGGTAGTTCTATTTTTAATGTTTTGATTACTCTCCAAACTGTTTTCCATAGTGGCTGCACCAATATGCATTCCTACTAACAGTTCATGAGGGTTCTCTTTTCTTCACATCCTAGCCAACACTCGCTGAAAACAGGCTGAAAAAAGAAAACTTTTTGACAGTAGCCATTCTGACTACTGTGAGGTGATATCTCATTGTGATTTTAATCTGCATTTCCCTGATGATTAGTGATTTCGAGCATTTTTAGTGATGTGCATTCTAAACTAGAAAAGTGAAAAGAGAAAGTACATTGTTTCTCAATAAGAAGGTCAAATTAGTTACATGAAATGACCAGTTTATTTTGCCTAAGGAAATACCCAGATTTCATGTATGTTACATGAGGGTAGTTTTTCTGTGGGATTATAGAGTTGTTGACTTCACTATTTCCAGAAGAGGAAATGTTGCTGCACCTTTGAAAAATCTGAATTAAATCCTACCATGTTTTCCTAAAAATAAGACCTAGCCAGACCATCACTCTAATGCGTGTTTTAGAGCAAAAATTAATATAAGATGTGGTCTTATTTTAATATAATATAAGACCGGGTCTTATATAATATAATATAATGTAATAAATATAATGTAATAAATATAATAATATAATATAATATAATATAATATAATGCCAGGTCTTACATTAATTTTTGCTCCAAAAGACACATTAGAGATGATTGTCTGGCTAGGTCTTATTTTTGGGGAAACACGGTATTTGTTACCTGTTCCCTCAGGTGCATGCTGACTATTCTTGTGGCAACACTGCTTCCTTGTACCCACAAGAAAATTGAGATGTAGGATCTTCTAGTGGTTTGTCTTCTATTTCTAAACCCATAAACACAGCAGAGATAAAAGGTCTGGGATAAAACATATTACTTTGGTGTAAAGATGTAGAGATCCTCAGAAGTTAGCACTCCTTGGTGAAACGTCTTTAAATTTCTGTTACCAGCTATACTGATATATTTAAATAAAAAATAAATAAAAATAAGTAAATTTCTAATATAATGAAAAAAACCAGCAGATTTTATTTGGGACTAACAAAATTTAATCATAACATGTTTTTCAATGTGTAGGGTTTGATTTGTGCTTTTGCCATTCCTGGCAGTTACTATTGTTTGTCCCTTTGGGAAATTAAGTCTGGCTACAGGGATCAAAAGCAGCATGTCCCCCCAAACTTCTTGAACCCATTAGGATCACTTTTATGTAGCAATCAGCAAAAGTGTACAGGATCATATAGCAGTGGACGTGATGGATGGAAATGAACCTTAGATGTGTCTAGTCTTCTCTCCCTCTAGTTCTATGGTTATAGAGCTCCTAGTTCTATGGTTATAAGTGAGGCCATGTTATTTCCTACCTCTAACCCCAGGAGACAATGCAATACAATTGGGAAATAGAGGGACCAGGGCAAGTATCAGTGACTTTAACTTAATGGCTTTCATTTAAAATTTTTTTTCTAAGTTGATTACACTACCTATGATTTATGCCATGCCATTTTCAGTTATTAAAGGTAAGATAGTTTCCTTTTCAGAAACACACACACTATGCCTCTTCTTTGATTTCTTTAAAAAGTGCATACAATCTTTCATCTCGTTCTACCTCTCTTTCTTTTTCTTTACATTTACTGGTAGTTCTATTTGTAATTTTGTGTGGAGACCTAGAAGAGAGGGACATAATATCAACTAAGCTGCAGCACTATTTAACTTTCTAGCTTGCTATAATCTTGTAGCATTGTATATACACATATTAAAATTCATTTCATCTCTAATCTCTTTCAATTAAAAAGACAGTGTTGCCTTCAGCTTTCTGAAATTTATGACATGAAACACCTTAGACATGCTATAACTGTTTAGCTGAATTTTATTTAGTATTTTGATTATAAATTAGGGAAATGGTACATTAACTCCTTTCTGAGGCTAAGATTAAAAAGGCTCCATTTATTTGCTGTTGTTGTAGTGTTTTGCAACATATGTTATATTTATAATTGCCTTATTAAATCTTATACATTGTAAGTGATAATCATATTGCCCAGAGCTATAAAATCATCAAAATATAAAATGACATTTTAAGTTGTATCTACAAATGAAAATTTTTATTTTTAGTTTTTTAATAATGCTTTCAACTGAGTGTTAGAACTAGTCATCAACTATTCAGGAGACAAATATTATTTCCACTAAGTATTTTGTAAGTGATATTAAGGAGAAATCATAGTAAATTCTCAGCCAGATAAGCATGGACCTTATAGAACAGTTTCACTGCAGAAAAAAACTGAGTGAAGGCCATGGTTTGATGGAGATGACACAGATGGACAGATAAAATCGGGTTCATAGGGCTAGCTCAAGCAATACTCTCTGTACTGGCAGTGTCTCTCCCTTTCTTACTCTACTTAGTTATGCCCATGAACCTGAACTGTGATGACCCAGTTGGTATCTCCTTCTTCTCCTTCTTTACTCACCCCTCTCCTCCTCCTTTTTGATAAAGATATTCTAGTGTCATGTTGGTACCAGACTAAGTAAGGGGATCACGTCATAAATGACATAAATGTTTAACCACTATGCTGTATACCTGAACTAATATAAAATAATACTGGATGACAACTGTACTTGAAAAATAAATAAATAAATACATAAATAAATAAATAAATAATACAATTTTTTTAAAAGGGGGGAAGGGATTAAGAAGTACACATTTGTAGTTACAAAATAGTCATGGGGATATAAAGTATAGCACAAGGAATGTAGTCAATTATATTGTAATAACTATATAAGATGTCAGATGGGTACTAGATATATTGGGGTGATCACCTCCTAAGTTATATAAATGTCTAATCACTATGTAGTACATCTTAAACTAATATAATATTGTATATCAACTATAATTGAAAAATAAAATAATATTAAAAAAGAAAATAAGAGAAAGAAAAAAGGAAAAGATATTCTCAAGGTTTTATTCTTAAAATTCACATATCTTTTCAATTTTCCCATCAATATATTTTTTCCGCAGTGTTATTTAAAGGCAGAAGTGAATCTTAAATTAGTAATTTACTTCTGGCCCAAATATCTTTCCTAAGTTCTAAAGACGTGTCACCAACATCTGGTTGGACATACCTTCTTGGAATTTTCCCTGATGCCTGACTAGACCCTTAAACTTACCATATCCGAAAACAAACCCATTCTCTCTTCTAAATAAGTTCTTGATTCTAACCTATTATTTCAAAAGTTTTGACCTACCCAGTGCACAAAATCATCTCCAGATTCAAAGGCAACCAGGAATAATGACTCAGACTCAGTATAAAATTTCCTTCACTTAAGTTTACCACCAAACCAGCTATCTAGAAATGAAGGGCATGAACAAAATCAAGGATTTGAAGAAAAAACAAACAATACAAGCAAGTTGGCACAGTCTCCAGTGCCTCTCCCTCTTTCATTATGGAAGCAGGATGAAATTCAGGTCTTCTGAGCATCCTGAACAATTTCACCAGGTCAGAGCAGCTTTATATGTTTTGATCAGGGTCAAAGTTTATATGCTTCCTCTGGTAGGCTAGAAGAGGTACTGTTTCCACAGTAACACTTGTAATTACTATTTCTTATTTTATCACTGAGCCTACAGCACTACTGGCTTTGACTTTCCTACCACAGGGATTGTCTCCTTTCTTGGCTGTCACTCCAGATTACAAGTTTGAAGTCATTTTTGCTTCTTCCCTCTCTGTTGTCTCCATATCCAATTAATTTCAACATTGTACAGCTTCCACTTCCATATCAACCAATCACTCTTTCCCTCTTCTAGTTAACATCCCATCTCTCCAATTTAGATTATTAATATCACCACAAGCTGGACGTAATAAACTTTATCAGGCATATAAAACATTAATTAAAAGATCAGCTTGTATGCCTAGAAAGGTGTTATTGTTATAACTGATTTATTTCCATCTTCTCATAGATAACAGTGCATGGGAAAAATGAGAATCCTGGTAGTTCCTTAAGGAGAGAATTTTTGTCTCTCTTTGTGTTTAACACAAAGTGCTCATACAATACTATTGAATTAAATTCACATGTAGGAATATTTCACTAACTGAGAATGTACTATAAGAAACTCTAATCCATGAGCAGGGAATGTCTTTCCATTTCTTTGTGTCTTCTTCAATTTCTTTCAAAAATGCCTTATAGTTCTCAGCATATAGGTCCTTCACATCCTTGGTTAAGTTTATTCCTAGGTATTTTATTCTTTTTGCTGCAATTGCAAAAGGAATTGCTTTTTGTGTTTCTTTTTCTGAGATTTCATTGTTAGTATATAGGAAAGCAATGGACTTTTTTACATTGATTTTGTAGCCAGCAACTTTACTGTATTCATTGATTGTTTCTAATAGCTTTTCAGTGGAGTCTTTAGGATTTTCTATATATAACATCATGTCATCTGCAAAGAGTGACAATTTAATTTTTTATTCCCAATTTGGATGCCTTTTATTTCTTTCTCTTGCCTGATTGCTCTGGCAAGGACTTCCAACACTATATTGAAAAGCAGAGGTGATAGGGGACAGCCCTGTCATGTTCCTGAACGTAGAGCTCATGGATTGGAAGAATCAACATAGTTAAAATGGCCATATTACCCAAAGCCATATACAGATTTAATGCAATCCCCATCAAAATCCCAATGGCATTTTTTTAAAGAAATAGAACAAAAAATCAACAGATTTGTTTGGAACCACAAAAGACCCCGAATAGCCAAAGCAATATTAAAAAAAAAAAAAAGAAAAAAGAATAATACTGGAGGTATCACACTCCCTGACTTTTACTTGTACTACAGGGCTACAGTAATAAAAACAGCATGGTATTGGCAGAAAAACAGGCACATAGACCAATGGAATAGAATTGAGAACCCAGAAATAAAACCACATAAATATGGACAGATAATTTTTGACAAAGAAGCTAAAAACATACAATGGAGGAAAGACAGCCTCTTCAATAAATGGTGCTGGGAGAATTGGATAGCCACGTGCAAAAGAATGAAACTGGACTGCTATCTGTCACCATGTACCAAAATTAATTCAAAATGGATCAAAGACTTAAGCATAAGACCTGACACAATAAACTGCATAGAAGAAAACATAGGTACTAAACTTATGGACCTTGGGTTCAAAGAGCATTTTATGAATTTGACTCCAAAGGCAATGGAAGTAAAAGCTAAAATAAACGAATGGGATTATATGAAATTGAAAAGCTTCTGCAAAGCAAAAGAAACTGTTGACAAAATAAAAATTCAACCAACTGAATGGGAGAAGATTTTTGCAAACAGTGCCTCCGATAAGGGGCTAATATCCAAAATATACAAGGAACTCATGAAACTCGACAACAAAAAAACAAACAACCCAATTGAGAAATGGACAGAGGACCTGAAGAGACATTTCTCCAAAGAGGACATACAAATGGCAAATAGACATATGAAAAAATGCTCAACATCGCTAATCATCAGAGAAATGCAAATGAAAACCACAATGAGATATCACCTCACCCCAGTCAGAATGGCTATCATCAACAAGACAAATAGTAACAAGTGTTGGAGAGGCTGTGGAGAAAAAGGAATCCTCATACACTGTTGGTAGGAATGCAGACTGGTACAGCCGTTATGGAAGGCAGTGTGGAAGTTTCTCAAAACATCACAAATAGAATTACCATATGACCCAGCAATCCCTCTCCTGGGTATCTACCAAAAAAATCCGAAAACATTTACACATAAAGACACGTGTACTCCAATGTTCATTGCAGCTTTGTTTACGGTGGCCAAGACATGGAAACAACCAAAATGTCCTTAGATAGATGAATGGATAAAGAAGTTGTGGTATATATATACAATGGAATACTATTCGGCGGTAAGAAAAAATGATAAAGGACCATTTGTGACATGGATGGATCTTGAGAGTATAATACTAAATGAAATAAGTCAGGCAGAAAAAGCAGAGAACCATATGATTTCACTGACATGTGGTATATAAACCAAAAACAACAAAAGAACAACAAACAAATGAGAAAGAAAAACTCATAGAAAAGACAATAGTTTAGTGGTTACCAGAGGGTAAGTGGGGTGGGGGGAGGGAGATGAGGGTCCCTCATATATTTGATGAGGGGATCAAATATATGGTGATGGAAGGAGAACTGACTCTGGGTGGTGAACACACAATGGGATTTATAGATGATGTAATACAGAATTGTACACCTGAAATCTGTAAATTTACTAACAATTGCCACACCAATAAATTTAATAAAAAAAAAAGAAAAGAAACTCCATGACTTCCTTACTGAAACATCATCACGTGAGAGGTATGGATTAAATTGCAAATATTCACTGGAGTCTGAAATGACAAACAATCCTGACTTACAAATGTTCAGCATAGGGAAGAATATAAAGCTTTGAACTATGAATCTATCATTTCCATTAGACTCTCAGGCATACCAAGACCCATCCTAAGTAATCTCTGAAGTATGCAAAGTCTGTCTTCATGATCCCAGACAAGTATATACTTCCCTATATGATACAATTAATATCCCGCTGAAGAAGAAACATGGAAGAATTTTCCAGCATGGGTTTTTCAAAGAACACATCTGGGAAGGAGAATGGGAAGAGAAGATGGAAAAGACCGGAAAATCTGCAGTCCTTGAAACCCAAACCTTTGCATTTGAACGAGTGCCTGCACAAAGGTATTATGACATTAGGAACTAAAAGTTAGAACTATAATATTTAGACTTCCTAGGGCCTATTTTCAGTAAAAGTATCCCTCTTTTAAAAATGTGATATATGGGGATTCCCACTAGAAAGAGCCGTTATTCCTTCTGAATCGTGTTTTGCTACAACATTCAGCAATTTTTGAGTAAAGCAATAGTAAAGTGTGGGCACATCCAGTTAATGTGGACTTTGGGCAAGTAGGGCATGGGGAACAATAGTTGAGGATCAGAAGGCCTGACCTGGAAATGTACTGTCCTTGCTTTTCATAAGCAGAAGTTGAATAAAGTCTTCTGAATATTTGAGGAACTGAGCTGGGGGCATCGAAGTAGGTGGTAGAAGAAAAACTTGATAAAACCTAGGCATAGTAGTGAAGCCCTGAACTAGAAATTGGTCATCCTTAGTTTTATTACTGGTTCTAATAGTAATGAAATATGTTTCCAGAAATAACTTCCTTCCCACTTGGGCCTTCTGTGCACTCAGCATTGAAAAAAACAAAAATCTGTGGAATTTAAAGTACCCTTTAAAATTCCATAATTTTGGTTTTCTAAGCCAGGGATGCTTTAGAATTCTGTCTTCATCCATATTGGGCTCTTTCTCCTAACATGATCGTGCTGATTTTTTAGCAGACTTTAGGGTCTGAGAATGAAGACATGGACTGAAAGAAGGAGTAACCTCCAATTTATAGAGTAGGTGCTCTCATTTGTTGTGAGACACAGATGGTTAAGAGAAGTCCTAGACTGGTTAAGTAAACTATGGTCTATCCACATAATAAAGTAAAAAGATATGATGAAGATCACTAATATTGCTATAGCTCACTCTCTAAGACATATTATTAAATCAAAAAAGAAAGGTGCAAGACAATGTGTGGTATGTTCTCATTTTTGTTAGAAGTAAGTAGGTATACATATATATACTTGAAAGGATGAAAGTAAACCATAGGCTAATAAAGTGAAAGCTAGAGTTCTTTGAATGAAATCTTTATTTATAATTTTCAATTTGGAATTATGCAAATTATTTTACATATATCTTTAATTATATTTAATCAAACAGGAAAAAAATATCTCCAATAATTAAAAACAAACTGAAATAAATGAACATAATTACATTTCAAGTTAGAGGCAAATGTACACATAGAAAATTATTTCAAGTGATTTCAAAAGATAGTAACTTGTCTATTCTAAGGACTATACAAGTGCATACCCACACGTATATAGTAACTCTAAAATGCAGCCAGTGGGTTATTGTAGTGATATTGGTTCTGTGTTAATAAATTTGAGAACTAAAGTTTTCCGAGTAAGTGAAAAGAGATGCAAACACAAAATCAAAACAATTAATGGATAAAAATCATGCTAATTTAAAATATATCTTAAGAGTCCTAAATGTCACCATCAGGACAATTTCTTCAGTTTTACTCTTAATTTTATTTTAAACCTTAAGAAGAAATATGTTTATTAGAATAGTCAGGGTCAATGAGGAATGCTTGAAGAAATGGGAGAAAGGAAAATAGCGTAACAGAAATCAGTATGGTAAGCTTTCATTTTTGCATACATACTTTGTACTAAGTACTGTGCTAAGAGCTTACCAAGCATTCTCTCATTAAATCCTCCCAACAAACTTAGGAGATAGGTGCAATTATGATCCCCAGCTGTGAGCACTAAAGCTGTACAGATTTTAGGTAAATGTTAATATGGAAAAGCAGAAAAGGAGCTTAGAGTAAAGTAACTTAGTGTAATTGAAAAACTTTGGATTTAAACTTAACTGAGTTTAGAACTGAAATTTATTTGCAAACATTAATTTTTTCATATTACTTAAATACCTTAAAAACTCGGTTTTCTCAAAGTAAAGAATAATACTTTAGTATCTACTAAATTAATCTAGGAATCCAGGCTCACTGATTTCCCTTTTGTTTTGTTTTTTTTTTTTGACAAGGTAATATAGTATTATTAGTGAAAAGACATCACAAAAATAACCTCAATAATATTTTTTATTTATTTCATAGTTTCCTTCCATGACGACCCTGAAGAAAAATTTCTGTAATGCCTTTAAACATCTTTCTACTAGCAAATGACTAGAGTACTCAAGAGATCTAAGTCCCAGCAAAATATTTGAGTTGCTAGTATATCCAAACTGGTGGGGGCTGGCTGAAATATGTAAAGAAAACTCACCTCCATTTTTCAAAGAGAAGTTTGGTCTTTACCAAAAGAGTGTTCAAACTATTGAGAATGCTTACTTCCTTACGGTTTTCTACTTCCTATGGATTCTTTCTCATCTTGCTCTTCTTAAAGGCTTGGCTCATATAATCCCTTTTCTCTTGCTTCATGTGTCCCATCTCACTAAATTATTTCCAACAGCATAAAAAGCATGGTTAATTATCTACTGCTTTTTATATCTCTTTTTACTTCATATGCTTTACATTAATTCCATCTGCTGACAGCTACTGGTCCATTTCTTTGATTTATTTAGTTTTGACAGCAAACCTAATCAAAACATGTATCTCTTTTCTGCATCTCCACACATCTTTTCTCATCCCTTCCAATCAGACTTCTACACCTACAGACAGACCTATGAAGAGGCTCTTGAAGATAACCAATAACCAATGACCTTAATTAATAGGTCCAATGGTCAGATTTCTTTCCTTTCTGTATTCCATTTTTTAGCATATATGTCACACATCCATTTCATGCACTTCTTGCCAAACCCTGGGTCCTGTTGAAGGCAGAGTCCATTTCGGAGGAAGTTGCCCTTATTTGATTAACGTTGAGGTGCCTTATAGGTTAATGCTCTTCCCACTTTCCCGCTCTTTCCACTCTCATTCTCCTTCACCAACTCACTTCCATGGCCAAAACATACAGACTTTCCATTTATATAAGTCCTATTCTTCCTACAAGGCTCTTCTTGAGCCTCACTTCCTTTATGTGATTACGTTTGCCCCAGAGTTGTGATATTATTCCTACTACTACTCACTTGGCATTTACTATATGCTACCATGCACTCGGGTGTTTTTGAAACATATGCTCTCTATCTACCTATATGTGTATGTATATCTATCATCTGTCTCTCCATCCATCCATCCATCCTAGACATAAGTTTCTTTGTTCAAAGTTTTATTCTTAATGTCTTAGTTTTTATCCCATGTAGATATGCATTTGGTCCAGAACCATTTACTGGAAAAAAATAATTCTTTCCTGACTGTACTGCAGTGTCACATGTGTCATAAATTTAGTGGCTGAATTTAAATGAGCCTGTTACTGTCCTCCTGAACATATACTGCTGTTAATTTGTCTATTCTGTGTAAGACTTTAAATTAATTGAGAATGAAGGAATAAACATGCATTAAAGGTGAGACTGAGAAGAAAGTACCACATGTCTTGGACTTAGTTCAGAAGAACTTCCTAGTGATAGTGAGACAACAAGATCAGTTTTCCCATTTATGAATATGGAAGGAACAAGAAATACTCCAACTTCTTTCAAAATGTACATGTCTCTTTTATACCTTGTGAGGAGCCATTTTTGACTGAACAAATGGAGAAAAAAAAGGTTTCCCTTGTTGTTTTCTCAAACTGAGATTCCATAGTCCTACCCTAAAAATTGAAACTTCAGAATAAACTTAATGAAAAATAATTGTGGACTGTAAGAGTTTTTCTTTATCAGAGAGAAGATGGTGTAGTTTTGGTCCTATATTATTCTGAGAACTCTGAAAATATTACAGGAATTTTTTCACACACGTTTATAGCATGATTAAAAGAAAAGAAGAAAAGGGAAAAGAACACTAGCATGTGTTGGGTCTCTCAACCTGCCTGTCATTATGATAAATGTTTCACATATGTTATTTTAAGTTTTACAATAACCTTGACTAGACGATGATGTTCTATCCATTTAATACTCAAGAGAATAGAAGCAGAAAGAAATTTAGAAGGATTCCAGTTTAGGACAAGATGTCATAGACCCACTTTTCTTTACTACTTCTTTCTAAATACAACTAAATATCCTGGAAATATTCAACAGCAATCAGAAAAGGACTCAAAAGTACGGAAAAGAGAAAGCAGTGGGATAGAGACCTCAAAATTTAAGGAATGATGACACAGTTGGATCCCTGAGTTTTCTACTTATCTTCCGTATATCTACCAAAGAGGCCTATAACCCAGAACTGCCAACAGGCACATACATAACCAAAAAAGGAAGAAATACAAGAAAAGCCTGCTTTCTCCAGCCAAAGATTAGGAAAGGGGCAACCAAGCAGAGACCTTGAGAGGACCCTCCAACTCTGGCCCAAAATCCAGCAGCATTTGCAAACTTGATATGCTGGTACCTTCAGAGTGCCTGATATTTCAGTCCTTTACTCAGTGGCAGAAAAATCATTCAGGCCCAGTCTTTTCTGAACTTCCTGTGGGCGTCAGGCAGCTCAGGTGACACCTAGAGGAACTAAGTGGCAGTCTCAGAGGTAACAAAAAAAGCAGACCAAAACAGCATTGCAAGAGATCTGAAAATTAAAGCATCACTGAAATTACAGCTATAAAAGGAGACAGTGCATACACACGACTCCTAGATAGGATGACTGTCTGCTAAAACAGAATATTTAAAAAAGATCAAGAATCTCCTTACATGCAGAATGTACAGAATACAAAGAAAAGTAACTCTTCATACTCAGAACGAGGAAATACACAACTCGAATGAGAAAAGACAATCAACTGACAATGACCAAAAAGGAGATGTTGAAATTATGTGATAGGAACTTTAAAGCAGCCATTATAAAAATGCTTCAGTAAATAGTTAATGAATTATCTTAAAATAATTGAAAAACTTAAAAATCTTAATAAAGACATAGAATCTATTTTTAAAAAGCAGAAACAGAAGAAACCTATAGAAGTGAAAAATACAATAACCAAAATGAAAAACCTATTGAATGGGCTCTGTAGTAGAGTGGAAATAACAGAGGACTGAATCAGTGAACTTGTGATAGAGCAATAAAGTTTACTAAATTTAAATAACAGCGATAAAACATATTGTAAACAAATAAACATAGACTCAGTGGTGTATAAGATTAAAAGAAAAAAAACAGACCCAGCATTCATATCAACAGAGTCATAGGAAAAGAAGAGAAAAAATGTGGGGCTGAAAGACTATTTGAAGAAATAATGGCCAAAAAATTTCAAATTTTAATACTTGTGGCAACAATCATACAAATTACACTTGTGATAAAATTGCATAAAGCTACACACACACACACACACACGAGTGCACGAATAACTAAAGAAATCTGAATAAGCCTTATCAATTATACCAATGCCAATTTCTAGACATCAATATTACATTATAATTATGCAAAATATTAGCATTAAAAACTGTCCTATACATTTCTTTGAAACTTCCTCTAAATCTATAATTATTTAAAGATAAAAGTTTTTGGTTTTGGTTTTGTTTTTTTAGACAGGAAAAAATGTAGTTAAGGAATATATGCAGAATAGTACCAGAATCCAAATCCAACTTGTTGTCTCTCTAGGTTTTACTCACTATCTTTACTCAGTTAGAGAAATTTGAGGTTCAGAGAAGGCTCCAAAACCTTTCATCAATGGAAAACTGAATAGTTATTTAATTGTCCTTCGATAGATGATTGGATAAAGAAACTGTGATACATATATACAATGGAATATTACATGGCAATAAAAAAGAGGAAATACTGCCATTAGCAACAACATGGATAGATCTTGAGATTATCATGCTAAGCAAAATAAATCATACAGAAAAAGTTGAAAACCATATGATTGCATGCATATGTGGGATATAAAACCGAAAGCAACAAGTAAACAAGACAAGCAAGCAAAAAGTCACAGACACAGACAACAGCTTAGTGGTTACCAGAGGGTAAGAGGTGAGGCAGAGTGGTAGAGGAGGGAAAAGGGGTCAAATATATGGTGATGGAAGGAGAACTGACTCTGGGTGGTGAACACACATTGCTACATATAGATGATGTATTGTAGAATTGTACAGTTAAAAACTACATAATTTAATCACTAGCGTCACTCCAATTGGTGTCTTACACCTGCCGAACCATCTGTTCCCCACGCCTTCCCCATAACATCACAAGGAAGTGTCTCGGAAAGCTGAGACCCGATGGAATGATGTCGGTAAAGCTTCCTTGAGGGAATGTCCTGGAAATCTGGGAACCAATGGAATATCGGTCAGGCTCTCTTATCTGATGGTTTCAGTACAGTGATTCTATCCCCTGGGTGTGTGTGTGTGTGTGTGTGTGTGTGTGTGTGTGTGTGTGTGTGTGTGAAGGCGCAGTACGTGTTGGGGAACAATGGGGACTTTCGGGAAGAACAGCCAGTCAGGCACGCAGGAAACTTTACTTCCTGGTATGATTACTAATAAAAGCTACCCGTTGGCCCCATCCGGGGTTCAGTCCTTGAGGCTTGAGTCCCTGGGCCCCGCTTGCACTATATTTTTGGCTACTGTCTTTCTTAACCCTGCACTGCCCTTCCTGCTTCCCACAGCTCTTGTCGTGCAGGATGCGACATCCAATAAATTTAATAAAAATTACAAAAATACATCCATGTAACACAGAGGAGAAACTCTAATAGTAAATTTTCATTACGTATCCAAATATCTTTCACAAAGACATTTAAGTCATTCATGAGATAGATTGATCCATTGACAATTTAAAATGTCTAAGGTAAATAATAATGATTCAAATACTATAAATCAAATAAGGCCACCTTCCAGATACTATTAATATATCATGGAAATCATCAAAAGCCAATTGAGCTTTCGTCTTTAGATAGAATTAGCAGCAAATTATCTATAAACTCAATAGAAAACCTTACTTAAAAAAATAAGATAATATCCTGACTTTCCACAGTTTCCATATCTCTCTAGTCATCTTTCATACATAAAATGTGATTTAAAACATTTTTGCTGATAAATTTTATCTAACATCCTTTTCTAACAGCAATTTGGTGACAACATATTCAGCATTTCTTATTTAATATTTTTAATTTTATAAAACAAATAATTTTCGAGGCAAGGCAGCTCAAAAAAATTAGGCACAAGTAATTCAAACCTCAAACACTCTGCAAGAATAAAAACTGGACTAAAATCTCTGTAAATCAATCCATCCAATAATCCAGAAATCTACACAGCGAGATGAATGTTGTTGCATGATCTATATAAAATGTTTGATTTGCAATTACAAAGTTTTCCTTTCTTTACAATCTACATTTATTTTTAAAAGTCAAAATAAGCAGAATTCCACAATTTCATAAATTATCAAGCCATTTAGGATGCATAATTAATTGGCTGGTACTGTGCCATATTTATGAGGGTTATTCATGCACAGTATGAGATAATCATAAATTATTTTGTTAACAAAATCTCATGAGAGACTTTTTAAAGAGCTTTCCCTTGAGTAACTTCCCTTGGTGTGACTACTGTCTGATTTTGTTTTCTGTTGGTTAAATCAGAGATGAGCTTTTTATTACCTTATGAGTCTAATCTGAAAAATACTAAAGCAATCTGCAGACGAGGTGCAAAACAATACTGGGATTCAGAATTTTCAAATGTTTGAAATAATTTGATGAAGAGAATAAAATGGTATTTGTAGATTTGATGTCTCTAATTATATTCTAGTTTTTCCATAAGTTGTAGCTGTGTCTTGGTCTGTATTTCCTGGTACAAAATTAATAAAAGCCCTGAGGTTTTTATAATTTTTCTCCAAGAACTTTTTAAAAGCATAGGTTCAAGCAGAGTTCATGACCACAAATATGAGAAGAGAAAGAAAAGTTTTTTTCCTAAAAAAATAGAAGACCAAACACATCAAATGACATTTAATTGGGACTGGATATATTCCAAGTTTGACTTTCAAAAAAAAAAAAAAAAAAAAAAAAAACTTTGATTCACAATAGTTCATGTTGGGCTCATTTTGAGCCTGCCAAATATCCTAGCTAGATCAGAGCCTTTTTTGAAATAAAGACACGCTTAATCTGATGTAGGTACTTCCAAACTCCCACTGCTTTAGTTATAACATCATCTGTTACTGAATGATTTATAAGTCACCCTCTATAGACAAATTTCTACAAGATGGAGGGTGAGATATTTTAACCTGAGGATATAGGACGCACTAACTCATACATTAAAGCCACATTTAGAACAACTCTTTTTGGGAACAAACAAAGGTATTTCCTGTCCATGTATTTTTAGGATTATCACTATATCTGAAAATTTACAATACCTAAATGTTCCTCCGTTATTCTCCAGTCACCAGTCAATAAACGGCCATTGCTATTATTACCCAATGCCAGAAGAGGACATTACTTTGAGCCTGTTCCATGCCAAGCACTTAATCATGTGCTTTCAGAGAACAATTAAGGTTCTAGGGTCTTGAGTCAGACTAGAGGGCTTGAATCCCAGCTTCCCCATTAATCTGCTGTGGACCAAGAGCAAGTTTCTTAACCTTTGTGTGCCTTATCTTTCTCTGTTCAAGTGGAGAGAATAATAGTGCCTGCCTCTTAGGACTGTTGTGAAGAAGAAATGATTTAATACCCATAAATCCCTTAAAGCAGTGTCTGACATGGAAGCATTTATTAAGTGTTAATAAACATTGTTATGATACCCATTTTTTACAGAGGATGAATTTAAAGTTAATTAACTTTCCCAAGTATACATGATATTTGAATACTGGCTTACCTGACACCACAAACTTCATACTTAATTACAATCTTTCATGGCCTTTTAGTAATATAGCTTATTATTTCACATGAGGACAAATAATAATCTTAAAAATTAAGACTTTCCACTGTAATTTTCTCTGGCACTTATCATTTTGTTAGTTTTGAACTTCAGTAGAGCTAAAAGAAAAACAAATAAACAAACAGTTGTTCCACTTTGAACATTAGTGGAAGATATAACCTTACCCGGGATTGAAAATGGACACTAGTTTACAAGCTTCACTGTTTTTATAGGAGCAGATATACTTCCTGATCTTTTGGAAAGTTCTTATAATGTTAGTGTATCTAGATGAAAAGTAGCTGAATGGGTAGTGAAAAGACAATGACAACTCAAAGCAAAAACTTCTTATAAATATTTGATGTTTAATCTAAAGTTTTTATGTTCACAATGAACACAAAAATTTTATTTGTAAAAATACCACGTTTACAACATTAATACAGGTCTGAGACAAACTGTCTGAGACAAACTCTCAGAACTATATGATTCAAATCTTCACTCTCCCTATATAATCTTGGGTAAGTATCTAACTGAGCCTTTCATTGTACCTGTTGAAAAGATTTCTGTAAAAATTAATTAGCTAACGCTTAAAATGCTTACAAATCTCTTATCATAGAACTCGGAATGTAAGCACTCAGTAAATACCACCTGCTACTATCAACAAATTTTAAGTCCGATTACTCCTTTTCCTAACCCCATTGTGAAAAGATCCATAAAAATAGGGATCTTCATAGATATTCAGAAGGAAAATTGTCAAATTCTTTAAATCAGTATGTGGGTAGAGTTACAAGAGATTCTTCACTGAAAACCACCATCTAACTGAAACAACAGGAAATGACAGTATCATAAAGCAAAAAAACAATTTGGGCCACTTTATAGCTCAGCCAACAAAACTTACGCAGCTGGGTCTATTGTGGTTTCAGATCCAGCCTGTAGTATCTAAGAAACTGCTACAGGGAGAAGGAGCGACATCAGCAGTTTGTAATCCTCCAGGGATTTGGGGATATCAGTGCATTAGGGAGAGTCCTGTAGAAACAGGCAAGGTAAATGTCCCAAGATGAAATAGGGAAAGTCCTTAAAAAAGGAATACAAAATAATTAAGTTATTTGCTATCTTGTTGGCGGCAATTGCTTTGTGCAATAATGGACTCAAATCTAATTATTATTATTAAGCAATTATATAGCACTTTATTTTTGCAAAGTGTTTTACAATAATTTTCTATTAGCTATTCATCACAATAACCCTGTAAGAGAGGTCAAACTATCTCCAAGGAAGAAAAGATGGAACTATTTTTTTCCTGAAATATCCTGAGATAAAATGCTCTAATTTTCCTAATACTGAATATAAAAGTTTTATGTTGTGATTTATTTAGTGCTCTCACACATGACCTGGTTTAATAATGTGCAATTTGGAATCACCCTGCTTTTTAACTGCCTGATGTAATAGCTGAGAAACTCCTGCATCCTTGAGGACAATACAAATAATTATAAGACAAATATAAAATGTGAACAGATAATGTAAAGGACAGAAGTTCAGAAAAGAAATGGTTAATGAAATCTTGGAAATTTTTAATTAGAAGCGATAAAAACAAGGAATATTTTCAGTGCTTTACAGTGCTTTACAGTTTTCCAAACACTTTTAGTCAATGTATTTGTTAAATAATTTCTTGTTTAATTATCACAATTACTGTTAAGAAGTGAGTTTTTAAAAAAGTCTTTCTTATAGATGCAGAAAATGGAATTTAAAGAGGTGAACAACTGGCTCAGGGTAACACAAGTAGTAGCTGGTAAACTTTCTGGTTAACATTCTTCTAATCAAGACCAAGCTAACCCTAGTTAACCTATTGGTTTATTGTAAATGGTAAAAGCAATTTATCTACTAATGCTGACAGGTTACAAAGAAGAGTAGAATGTATTCTTTTGCAAAACTGCCAGTGTAAGCTGGTGTACTGCATAAACCATTTCTCCCCAAAATGGGTGTCACTCCAGGTTGTAGGAGCATGATTCATGCTGTCCTCAGAGACAGGTCCAAGGAGAATGACAAGTGATGGGCTTTTGGAGTCCCAATCTTGACACTGGTAATGCACGTGGCTGTCTTTATGCTACTAGTACCACTGTATATTTACCTGGGCAGTGGTTGGAATGATGCAGAAATCCTGGCCAGGAAGAGTATAGTCTTCTGGTCCCAGGTAGCACTATTCTAAGGATGTTGAAATTATAGTATATGTTATCCTCTGAATAATCAGTCAGAGTTCACTGCTCTCCAGAACACCAGAGAAAATGGAGCTGCAAGCAAATAGGACCGACTTATGAAGAGAAGCTTTTTGTTCCAGTTAGCTTAGAGCAAAATGGGAGGCTTCTCTCTGAGAATATGTACTATTGTCTACATCAGGTAGGAATTCTCGATCTTTAATCACCGTGTTTCACTTATGAAGCTCCGCACTCCCACAAAATACCCACAAGGGTATCTCTAGATGGTGCTGTGGACAGATGGACTCCAGACAAGGGGAAGCAGGTGTGAAGCCAACAGAGGAAAGAAATGGGAGTCCCATCAGTACCCATTGGGACTTCCCCGAGCAGGAGGAAGAAATTCTGTACCCAGCAGCCAAGAGCCGAAATGGACCTTGAGGGAACAGTGCAATAAAAGAAGTTAAAGACCTGGGGCCAAGAGACAGCTCGGGTAAAATGCTCTTCCTGTTTGCATTATATGCAGGACTTCCTGTTTATGTTCCTGTCATTCTCTCCTGCATTTCAATCTAAGTGGACTTGCTGCCAGCGGAGAGGCTGTTGAAAACATGCCATGGAAGAAATATCTTAGAGTCCTGAGGAAATCTCTGAAAGTTTAAAAATTAAATGATGTGACTCGATTGGATGCAGCAATCTCTAACACCAGGTTTCAAATGTGAGCTTTTTTGATGTCAAGAAACATGACTCAGTCTTTCAAGCCAGACATGAGACAGATACTTAATACTGACTTACCTGTACTCTGAACATAAACCTCAGGAAGCAGCAGAGCCTGTAAAGGGTGCCAGAGTTATTGACTTTGCAAGCTTCTGCAGCCTACTTTTTAAAGCAGGTATGTGTTTAAAGCAGCAATCCAATAGGAGATATTCTTAAATAAAGCCTGAATTCCATATGCCATGCAGAAATATTTATTTTTCATAAGTTCAACTCTATAAACAGCCCACAAAACTAGCGCATTGGGATGTGAAGCCAGATAATAAATGGGAAAATCAGGGTTTCTTTGCTTGTTTTCCTTTAAGAAAAATAAAGCAAGTTAGACATAGCCAACATTAACTTAGGGAGCTTTAGTTATAAACTTTACATGTACAACTGTTTTTTTGAGTAGTTATTAAAAGTACTTTACAGTGCTATTTCTAAAAAAAATGTTTTCCTATATTATAATGTGCTAATACTAATGATGATTAAAGAGAAATAATCATATAAAATAATTACCATGACTATGTAAAGTAGCTTTGCCTAAGGGCAGATTCACGTTCCAAAAGGCCCTCTTTTCCCCAAAGACTGTCAGATTTCCCAATTTCTCTATTAAGAGCTTTGTCCATCTTTGTGGGAGAGATTTGGCCCAGCCTGGGGAAGCAAAGGGTGTGGGGGATGGTTGGTGGGTTCTTTATGTTCTTGGTGAGAGAGAAGTGGAGCACCTTCCGCCTGCCTTGTGCACTCCCTTTGTGGAGACTGGCAATTAGACCCTTAGCTCCCTGGAGTCTCGGGGCAGCTGTCAGGAGCACGGCCCACTACACAGCCTCAGAACTGCATTTTGATTTTGCAGATGAAGGAAATGGTCTCTGAGGCTCACAGGATTGGGGGACAATGAGGCAGGGGCTCATACATACAGATATTTTCCTATAGGCTTTATAATTTGGCAAATCTACACTCAACTTTATTTACTTCAGGTCTGCTATCCAAATTGAGGAAAATTCTACTGAATAAGAAAAATTCAGCTACCAGAACCTAGAATATATAGCTGATTATGTGATGAGTTTAATCAAATGAGTTACTTGCTATTTTATAGATTATGCATTCAGATGTATCATTTATATATCTACATATGTATATGTGAATAAAAGTAGGTAAATAGTATAGAGCTATAATTTTTCTATACATGTGTGCATATACACACATAGTTTTTAAACTATATTATCTCTTTTATGATTCATTATGTAAATACTTAAAACATCTATGAAATACCAGAAAAATGTATTTAGGCATATAAGTATGCGCCTATAGTTGCCAAAATAACCTTGTATTTATTATAATAATCAAAACAATTTTTTGCATTCTCAAACTATTTAAAAATTTGGAACACAATTTGGGACTCGGAGTATTAATCTTGGGTATTTTCCGATAGCCTTTTAGCCCCTTGAAAACTTTGATTCTCTTTTAATTTCTTTGTATTTCCAACCAAATTATATTCAAAAGTGTGCACTTAAATTTTTTATTAACGTGACTTCATACAAAAATGTGCCTACGTGTAGATTAGCAAATATTGCCAGGTTGGTTGAATGAACCAAGATGCCCCATTGCTAACCTTAAAATCCTAAAAACAGTTGAACTCTGGACCCACAGAACAATCTACAGAGGTCTCACCAGAACTGATCAAGCCCATTTGATCTGTTTTGTATTTTTCTCAATTCTCTTAGTCATGTCTTTCACAAGGAGAAGTTGATAAAATAACTAGGTTGCGTTTTGACAAACTGAAGTCTACAGAACACATACTTAGCTAAGGACCCTTGGAATGTCACGAGATGAAGTTTGTCTTTATGGAAAATGTATTTCAAACAGGGCTAGCCAAAGCACTTTATTTTAAAATGTTAGCTTCTCTCTATTGAGAAAAGTAAGAAGAGTTGTGCAAAAGGAATTAATTCCATCAAATTACTCTTCTGAGGTATTTTTATAATGAGTATGTTTGAGTGAAGAAATAAACATTTAATTGAATAAAAATGCAAAAAAGCAAAATCATGTGCTTAAACAAACTTATTAAACTATTTCAGTGATTTTTAGTTTGGGGAATTAAACTTATTAGCTATATGCCTCTCCGAAATTTATATAATCTCCTCTTCTCTCATCTGCAAAATTAGGATTACAATCTATTGGAGAGAGTCCAGTTGGTACCAATGGCCTATTTTGTGATCCTTTGTCAGGACTCCAAAATCTCCAATTAATATATTTTGTACTCCAGGATTAAACTATGTTATAGTCCTCTGTCTGACATCTGGCATTTCCTTATCTAAAGAAGGGAACCACTTATTGATATTCTGAGCCCACTTGTTTTAGAATATTTTGCTGTCCACTTGTTTTAGAATATTTTGCTGTCAACTTTTCCTGGTTGATCTATGCCATTTCAATACTCATCTGATCTTTCTAAGGATACTGATGTGGGGCAGGGGACCAAACAGACATGTTGAGCTGAATGTTAAAATATACCCATAATTCACAAAAGGAAAACGTGCCCCTGTTCAAATATGTTTGAGTTAAACATGAGACTTCTGGTGACAAGTTGAGAGAAGGGGTTTTCCTCTTCCATATCTAAGTCTTATTTACAAAGTCTACTCAGAACTAAGGCAGTAGACAATTATATTCTTTTTATAATTTGTTCAGCTTAGAATCATGAACTCAATAATATCTCCTACAGTTCTGTAATTTAGATGTACCATGGTCCTTATATAATTTTACTCCAGGTTCCTAAGTCACTTCTTCGGCAAGAAGACTCATTCCCCAAGGATTTTGTAATGCTTTAAATGGAATAGTAAATGTGATGGCAACTAGTATAGTCACGAACACATAGTAATAGTCAATAAAGGCTAGTGGTTTTCTTTCATTATCTCTTCCATCCATCCTTCCCATTTGCTTCATAAAAATGGATGAATGTGGGGGCATCCCAGGACAGAGATTTTTGAGTACATCCTCATGGCACAAATCTATCATTTGTACTCTAACTACCAGGCAGTCCTGAATTCCTAGGCAGTTAGAGCCACTTATTCCCAGTTTGCTCCAGTTCTGAGTCAAGTCATGAACAGGTGAACTTAGAGGGCAGAGCCTGTTTGCTGGGAAGTGATTGAAGTGGCATTCCAGCCATGACTAATTTATTCAGTATTCAAAAATCAGTAATGATTCCTCTGTCACATCATTCTCCCAAATAAAAGGGAATAAAAATAAAGTAGAAACCTGTTTGATGCCTCAGGCATTTCAGTGTATTGTGCAGGTCAGTTCATTTCAATACTTAATTTGTGGCACTTCATTTAATGGAATCACTTAACACAAAAAAGTAATTATAAAAATAAACAAATTTGGTTTCCTGGGGTTGGTATTTGACATTGCAGAACACTGCAATCTCCACTGCTGGCTAAACTACGTTTGGCACTCAGTAAGCAATTAAACTAAATTAATTTTGAATATGGGTTATGGATGAACTCTTACATATCTCAGTCTTGACTTATTTATATTGTAATCAAATTTAGTAATGGATACAGGAATGATTCCTACATCGTCACTCACAATTATGTAACACAGCAGAATATTACCTTGCAGATTGCAGATTGCCAGAGATCAAAGTATAGTTAGGAGATATTAGAACTCAGAGAAAAGTAAAGGTTACCTAGTCTAGTGCATACTTTACATGTAAGGAAACTGAGGCTCAGAAAAGCTAAAACACTTGCAAGAAGTCACACAGCCCCTTAGCAGCAAAGCTCATGGTTCAAATCTTATTCTTCCAAACAAGTACTTTTTCTTTTTAAATTATTTAATTATTGGTTGATAAATCACAAAATAATATATATTCACTTTTGAAATGTGTTAATAGGGAATTTGTCAACCTGTTACTTTAAGTGTCTTATCATATATTAAGCACAAAATAATTGTCCAGAGCATATACTCTCAGCTCGTATATACAGGGTCAGGAAGATTGAAGTCAGGAAGGAAATGAATTGCTGTATGACCCCCCCTTCCGTCTGTAGCCTATAGCTGTGGTTACAGACTTTGTTTAAATATGTACACCTTTCTGGATAATAAACTCAGAGAGAAAGACTTTCAGAGGCTGAGCAGAGAATTAAACAAAGAGGAAAGGTGTGTAGAAAGATAGGCCCAGCCTGTTATTGAACCTGGAAAACTTTGCAAGCCATTCCAAATTGTGTCTTCATGTACATCCCCAAAGTGACTGATCAATAAATACGGATGGCAAAGTCCATTCTAGGCAAGGCCCTATGGTATGAGCTCAAGAAATAAAAACGACAAGTTTTTAGTTGTCGTTTATAATCATTTCTGTCCAGTGCATAATAAATTACGTTAGAGAGAATAGCGCATGCAACTAATGAGATAAATAATAACAAAAATTGCACAGAAGAATTTCCAAATGCTCACAAAGCAAAAACAAACAAACAAACAAACAAAAAAAAACATGTTATATATTACAAAACGAGAAAACATAGATACAGTTTCGGAAAACACAACCTAGAAAGAAGTAGCAGGACATTCACATAGATTATACTCATAGCAGGTGCTTTATATAGAAGATCTATTTTAATCTAAAAATCCTAAGAGACATTCTTATATAAGATGTAAAACATGACATTGCTCTTAAATATAAGGAGTTGTATAGAGCTTAGCATTGTGCTTGGTATTTAGGAGAAATTTAATCTGTGTTGTTTGGGTGACTTAATACATTAGATACAAGAGGTAGAGAGGATAAATACTCTCTCATCCACTCATTCTTTCTACCACATAGTCTTTTTATCTTCTTTCTCTTTTTCTGCATATTTACTTTATTTTTTTCTTAGCTAAAGACCAGCTTTCTCCTTCTGTAGTACATCTATTATAGAAGATGGACGTTCCAGAGCCCAAAGTATAAAAGACCTCAGTTCAAGCAAAGAACTCATCATTTCACTGTCTCTGTCCCAGTCCACATTCTCAGAAGGAAGAATACAATTAACCCAGTTTGAGTTATGTGCATATTTCTGGTCTAATCAATTGTGACCAGGGCAGGAGTAGAACCATATGAAAGGAATGTGGCTGCCCACGACCACCTCTTGACTGAGAAAATCAGTTATCAGGTATAAGAATCCCCTATGAGTCAGGTTTTCTCCCATGATTGCTCTTTGAGCAGAGCATATAACTCACAAAGTATCTAATACGTCAAGGTTATGTAGCTATCTAGTAGCAGAGCAAGGATTCAAACCTAAGTCTCAATTCCAGAAACCCTGCAGTTAAACACTATACATAGTGAATTCCCCAACAATTTAATTAAATATTTTCCTGTGATATTCCATTTTTAAGAATTACTTTTCTCAAGTATCTATTGCTTATAGCTATAAATACCAATATAGTTCTTCAATAATGCGCTAAAGATGAACAAACATGCATGGGTAATTCATTTTTTGGGTTTACCTTGGGAATAATTTAATATTTCCTGTTTCAGAGTCTTGGATGAGATAAGAATGATTCAATGAATAGCTCCAAAAGTCTTTATATTATGGGAATAGCTTATCTATATTAAGCAGCACCTCTAAATGTGAGTAACACATAGAAGACTTGTAATTTTAAAAGTTTTGAGAACCACCAGTGTTACTTAAATTACTTTTATTATACCATTTGTTGAATCATTGCGAACATAAAAGTAGGTACAAACTTCTTATGATTATAGCCCCTAAAGAAAAAAGAATTCTAAAAAAATCCAAATTATTATCAAAACTACTGCAGAAATAGAATGTGCTTTCTACTGTGACTTAGCCCACTTATTTATTCAAAGCATGTCACATCGCTAATACTACCTGTAGTACCATATCCCATAAGGAAAGTTGTTTGACCCACACTCTTCTCTATTTAGATTACTATGGAATTTTCCTTTGTACCTGTTGGCTTATTGATATTTAGTCTTTTCCTGAGTGTACATCATTCATGTTTGCAATCTGCCCCCAGCTCTTTTCTTCAGTAGCCCAAGACAAACGCGTGACACCACGTGGACAGGAGGTGATCATCTAACTGAGCCCAAATTTGTTTGTCTTTTAAAGTAACCATTGAAATAAACACATAGAATTTAACAATCACGATGAATTTACTTCTGTAGAATCACAGAAACACTGAATTTACACATAAATATAAGGTGACTGAAGTCACGAAACAAATAAAAAAAAAAAAAAAACCTTGGTAAAGAGGTTTTATATATAGCTGGTCTTATTCCTAGACAATTTGGCTACTGGTACATGAATAATTGTGATTTGAGGTCAACCAAAGACTGCTCTAAAAATAAATTTTTAAAAAGCACTGCTCTCACTGGCATGGTAAAATGTAACTCCAAGAGTCACTCAATCATTGCAAAGTTCTCAAAATTGTCCTCCAGGAGAATGACTACCCCACTTTGCAGATTATTTCTATTCGTACAGGGCAGGGAACATTCCCTGAAAGGCCTCACTCTTAGTGTTCATCTCCTCCCACCATTTCAATGTTTAGGGAAATTTAAAAACAGAGTTTGCAGGGGCGGCCAGATGGCTCAACTGGTTAGAACGTGAGCTTTCAACAACAATGTTGCCAGTTCAATTCCCGCATGGATGGTGGGCTGAGCCCCCTGCAACTAAAGATTGAAAATGGCGACTGGACTTGGAGCTGAGCTGCGCCCTCCACAACTATGAAGGACAATGACTTGGAGCGGAGGGGTCCTGGAGAAACACACTGTCCCCCAATGCTCACCAATAAAATTTATAAAAAGAAAAACAGATTTTGCACGTACACACACACACACACACACACACACACAAATATGTGGGCTTTATCATCTGTTTATTTTGAAAGGGGATCTGTATTACACATTGAAGTATAATATGGAGATTAATTTCACCCATATCAATTACGAGGACTGATGAATTGGTTTTAACACTGGTTAGTTAAGTTTGGATGCATCACCTGAGACAAGTCATGGTAAGATAGCAATTGTTGGGAAAATTACTATGCTGAGACTAGTTCATCCTTCTTTATTTCTTGTCTCAGTAAATAGAACCATGTTATACGCATTTTCCCAAGCCAGTAAGCCATCCTTTTCTTCTCTTTATTCTTTTCCCTATCACTCACAACATATCATTTCTTTTGAGTGTACTGTTTAAATAACTCTGAAAGTCACAGGCTTTTCTTAATACAAGTATCTTAATCCTACAGTCCAGGTCCACCTGTATTCCTTGTAATAAATTCCCAAAGGTATCTCAATCACCAACTTACCACACTCCACACACAATACATTCTCCAAAGGGCAACCAAAATAAAAATATTCCTAAATTCATCATGTCCTGTCCCCAGAGCTTTCATGAACTCATTTCTCATAGGTTAAAAAGTAAATAAAGCTTGCACAGCACTCTATAAACTGTTACCTATATACCTCTTTAGTCTCCTTTCTTGCTACCTCCATCGCCTACTCTAATTTTTATTTCAGATACATTGCCTCACATCTAAAACTTGACACTAATTATTCTTCTGCCTGGGAAACCCTTCCTAGCCTCTGCTTCCCCCCCACTTGCATTTCTACATTTTATCTAGTACTAGAGTGATATGGTTGAGCAGTATAGCGCCACGCTCTTAATGAGACTGATCTAGAATGAAGTCTCACTTGGCACTAACTCCACGTACTAGAGCATCTATTTACCTTCCAAATATCTTCATTAATATGGGTAATTATAATACCTACTCCAAAGAGTCGTTCTGTGGATTAAATGCACTTTATAGCTAAGAAAATGGTAATTGTTAGCTAATCAAGGCAATATAATTTTGGGCACTTCCTACTCATCCTTTAGGACTTAGGTGTCACTTTGTAAAGCCATTACTGATGTATTCCTCTGATTCCAGGTATGGCTTTGTTACCTGTCCTATAATCTCTTTTAATTGCCTATATTTTGCCTATCATAGCATTTATTATACCGTGCTTTAATAACTAGTTTAATAGTATGTCTCTCCTGACAAATAACACATCAGTCTGGTTCACTGACTAAAAAGTAGCTGTTACAGCATTCCTTCAAAAAGTATTTTTCTACTAGAATTAAGGACAAGTAGCACTCACTCCAAAATTCATCTGCTTCTTATCCATACCATTAGCCTGTGTAGAGCTTATTCAGCTTTGACTTATTTCATTTCATACATTATCTCCTCACTTAAGCCTCAGGCTCTCATAGTTGAGATTTCATTCAAAAATATGCAATAGCATAAGGTTTAGTAAATCCAGTTCTAATACTCAAAAAATAACCCAAATATAAGAAGTGAAATGATAGTAATTGTGCATCAATCCTATTAGCTTCACTTGGAATAGACACATTTTATTAAAAGCAACAAGATTTTAAAATTAGTTTATTTACTTGTTTGTTTCTCTGTAAGAACCTTAGAGCATTTTCTATCTATGTGACTCCTAAACATTAATGGCCACCCTAATTATTATGGTTATTTTCCTTTATGTCTTATCTTTTCATCCAAATGGTAGCTCCTAGACAGAAGGTATAGTGTGTCTTATTTTTCTCTGATTCCCCACAAACTTAGAACAATAAGTGATTTACTCTAACAGATAACCAATAAATACGGAATGACAGATGCATAGTTTCATTTTTCACAGACTTCGCATATCTTCATTTTTATAAAATATGCTATAATTCCAACATTGTGTCAACTAAAACTGGTGTAAGGATTATCACCTTTCATTGGGTTGGGAAGAGTAATGAAGTGTGAGGATAAGGATGAACCTGTTTTGGGTTCCTTATTCCACTTATCTCCTCTTCAGGGTTGGTAAATCTCCTATCTAAGCACACAATGGCATTTTAAGTCAGGATTTCCCACAGGAAGCATTATGCCTTCAAGAGAGGAAAGAAAAAAATCATCATGGCATGCCAAGCAGGATGTCACTTACACTCGATTGGCCACATCGTCAAGGTTCATTTCCATTAAGCTTTGTGTCAGTTCAGAAACTTTACACATGAGGTTGTGTGTAGCAGCTACCACTGCTGACTGCCCTGGGGCTAGCCCAGAATCCCAATCGTGTCATTGGTTTTCTAGAATGCCTCTGTAAGAATTACCTGCGTATGCTGGCCAGCCTCACCATTTGAGACAGAACTGTGGTTTGGTTGTATTTTTATAAATCACTCTCTAACTAAATGCTTACCATCTTTGAAATATTTAAATAGGATAAATATAAAAATAAGAAGAGAGTGAAAATAGTCATAGATAATGATACATGGGGGATAGATAGATGGTTATAGATAGAATGGACGGATAACTTCTGACATTAATAATAGAAAACAAATGTGAGAAGGGTATTGCTTTCAATTTCTGTCTAATGTTTCTAAAATGTGTCATGAAATGTGCATAAGAGAGATAGTGAGATTCTGTTTTTTAGTAGTGACCGTATTCAACTACCTGCATCAACTTGAAATAGAGAGAAAAAAGAAACAAACCCCGATAAACCAACCCAGATTAATAATAGATGGGGAGGGGTAAATTAGGATATGGAGGTATGATGAGGGAGTAAGGCTATGTCTTTTTGTTGGTGGTGTAAACCCAAGCCATATTGATTAAAAGTATAAGAAATCTACTTACTGCTTATTTACAACATTTCTATTTTAAAAGATTAAACTGCTTCAATCTACTGCCAAGTGAAATCCTCTAAGTCATTAAATAATATTGTATAAAACAGGATATTTTAATTTCACTGTTTTATTTTCTACCCTTAGTCTCACATTCACATGATTTTCAGCCACTTCATTCTTTAAAGATCCATCTTGAAATAGTTTGCCACTTACATGATTTCATAAGGGCGTATTCAAAAGTTCCCCTCACAAAACTATTAGGTTGGTGCAAACGTAACTGCAGTTTTTGCAATTATTTTTAACCTTTTAAACTGTAATTACCTTTGCATCAAACTAATATTTCATACATTGCACAATGAATAAATTTACACTATTCATGATTAGTTCATTATCAAAAAGACTTCCACCAATAAGTTTTATGGTATTATAGATTGTAAATTTTATAAAGGGCAATGCATTCATTTAATATTGTTCAGCAGCATCATGTTGTGAATTTGTGACAGTTAAGAAGGTAAATAATTACATAACACACACCGGTTTTGATAGAGACTTGGAGAGAATAAGGAGGTAATACATATATTATCAAAGCTTAACTAATTTTCATTTTTCTTCTTCTACTCTCTGTGATTTTATGTAGGTTGTGTTGGAAGAGTTAACTACAATTTTATCCATAGTTTGCAAAATATCAAGATTTATGACATCAAAGAAATAAATGTCACCCAAAGCTAAACGCAACAACTGTTGACATTTTGGACACCTCTGTGAGGGAAAGGAAAGTGAATCTATTTATGTGTATAAAACTTAGAGCACTATTTGCATTACGATATGCAAGAGCACTTTACTGTGTGTTACTATATAAATGGGATGAAAAACCAAACGAGTATAATGAACCAGTTGATAGTTGTTTGAGGGTGCACACAATACAAATTCCTTTATAATTGAAAGCCCAAAATGGGTGAGGTTCATGCCACACTTCTCATCATAAAAGCTTAAGGGAGGCAACTCTCTTTCCCCAACTCCCAAACAACTAATAGAGTGGTCTGACTAGACCCAGCCAACAGAATGTTCTTACCAAGTCTTTGTATCTTGTGATAGTATGCAAAGGCATTGGGTTTGCCACAGATTATTGGTAGAGATGTCAACAGAGCCAATAGTCCAGTAGGGTGTCAGTGGCACAAGGTGGCATAATCTTGGTTTTGTCCTCCTTTTCCTTAGTTCCTGCTAGCTGTCTGTGACATGTTCTCTAAATATTTGGTCAATTCTAACAGCTATTTGATGTTGATCTGATAAATTACATTTCTGCTTTAGTTGGAAGTAATACTTCTTGTTTACAATTAGATATTTAGCAAGTACCTATTTTACTTTTTTATTCTCTATAGATTTAACATTCCTTCAGGAAAAATTTAATAAGAAGTGCTTACTTTCCAGAAAAATCTTCAGGAGTGTATCAGTTGCTTTCCTTATGTGGCACTTTTGACTATCTATTTTTTTCTATTGCTTTCTTGGAGCAAACAATGAGATTATTTTCTGTGACTCCAGTAATATGTTCTATCATCCCTTACAAAAGCAGAAAGCCAGTCCTTAGTGTAGCGATTTATGTGATTGCCTACCGATACAATTCAGACGCACCCAAGCCTGCCTTCGATGCCAATATTTTGCATCCAATTCTATGAATCAAGTTATCGTGTTTTTAAAATAGCCTTCATAAAAGTGAATCTTTATAGGAATAGGTACATCCACATGAATACTAAAAGTTCATCTTGTTTTGAGTAAGTTATCTAGAAAAAAAGGAATCATCTAAGAAAGCAATATAAAAGAAAAATAAAGTGAGATTTGGATCACAAGAATATTCAACAATTCAGTGGTATTGTTCATAAGTCAGTGCATTTTCATGGAAGGATAGAAGAAGGGATAGATTTATCTAAGCTTTGCTAGATGTTGAGGAAAGTCACTAGAGGGAGTATTGAGTATCTAGCGATATGTCAAAGCACTTGAGAAAAGTTAGAATCAACAGGGATGCTTGGTAAAATGAATAAGCCAGCTTCTCACGTTTTGTAGATGACACAATTCTTTATATAGAAAACCTTAAATACTCCACCAAAAAACAAAAAACAAATACAGTAAAATTGCAAAATACAAATCAATGTACAAAAAATCCATTGCATTTTTACATACTTGTAACAATGAAGTTTTAGAAAAAGAAATTAAAAAAAAAACGTTTTGCATTTGCAACTGATAGAATACAATACCTAGGAATAAACTTAACAAAGGATGTAAAGGACTTATACACTGAAAACTATAAGACATTTAAAAACAAATTGAAGAAGACACAAAGAAATGAAAAGATATTCTGTGTTCATGGATTGGAGGAATCAACATAGTTATAAAACGGCCATATTACCCAAAGCAATATAAATATTTAATGCAATCCCCTTCAAAATACCAATAGCATTTTTTAAAGAAATAGAACAAAAAATCATCAAATTTGTATGGAGTCACAAAAGACCCTGAATAGCTAAAGCAATCTTAAAAATAAACAGAGCAAGGCCAGATGCATCACACTCCCTGACTTCAAATTACACTACAAAGTGACAATAATCAAAACAGCATTGATTGGCAGAAGAACAGAAACACAAAGCAATGGAACAGAATTGAGAAACCAGAAATAAATTCACATATATATGGGCAAATAATTTATAACAAAAGAACCAAAAGCATACATTGGAGGGGGGAAAAGCCTCTTCAATAAATTGTTCTGGGAAAATTGGAAAGTGACACCCAGAAGAATGAAATTAGACTGCTACTTGTCACCATACACAAAAATCAACTCTAAATTAATCCAAGACCTATATATGAGACCTGAAACAATAAAATGTGTAGAAGAAAGCATAGGTACTAAACTTATGGACCTTGATCTTAGAGACGGTTTCATGAATTTGACCTCAAAGGCAAGGGAAGTAAAAGCTAAACTAAATGGATGGGATTATATCAAACTGAAAAGCTTCTGCACAGCAAAAGAAACCATCAACAAAAACAGTGGCAAGCAACTGAACAGGAGAAGTATTTGCAAACAACACTTCCAATAAGGGGCTAATATCCAAAATGTATAAAGTACTCACACAACTCACCAACAAAAACAAATATTCAATTTAAAAAAAAAGGGAAAGGACCTGAACAGATACTTTTCCCAAGAAGACATACAAACAGCCAATAGATGTATCAAAAAATGCTTGACTTCACTATCTATTTGGGAAATGTAAATCAAAACCACAACGTGACACCACCTCACACAGGTTAGAATGCTATTATCAACAAGACAAGTAATAGCAAGTGTTGGAAAAGTTGGAGGAAAGACAGAACCCTCATACACTGCTAGTAGGAATGTAAATTGGTACAGCCACTATGGAAAACCGCATGGAGGTTCCTCAAAAAAATTAAAAATAGAACTACCATACAACCCAGCAACTCCTTTTTTAGTATCTATCGAAAAAATTTGAATACATTTATCTGCGATGATATATGTACCCTTATGTTTATTGCAGCATTATTCATGGTGGCCAAGACATGAAAACAACTGAAGTGTCTTTCGATAGATAATTGGATAGAGAAGATGTGGTACAAATATATAATGGATTATTACTCAGCCATAAGAAAAGATGAAATACTTCCATTTGTGACAACATGGATGGATCTTGATATTATCATGCTAATCAAAATAAGTCAGGCAGAAAAAGTCAAGAACAATATTATAATATTTCACTCATGTGTTGCTTTTACTCGTGAAACTGAAAGCAACAAATGAACAACATAAACAAACAAAAACTCATAGATACAGACAACCGTTTAGTAGTTGTGTCTACTAAACAGAGGGAAAGAGGGGAGGGAGAACATAGAAAAGGGAAAAAGGGGTCAAATATATAGTGATAGAAGGAAATTGACCTAGGGCGATGAACACACAATGTGATATATAGATAATGTATTATACAACTGGACACTTAAAACCTATCTAATTTTATTAACCAATGCCAACTCAATACATTTAATTTAAAAAGAGGGATGTAAAGCACTGTGTACAGTATCTTGTAAAGAATGCCTTGTTGTACATGTGATAAAACAAAGTTAATATTTCTAGACTTCCATAGACTGGCCAATTTTTTTGAGGAGTCTTTTTATAAGAATATGTAATTCTACCTGCAGGAATTCTTTTTGGCTTTTTAAGCTATAGGGCCTGGTGGTTAATATAATTTTTATATTGTTGAGGGCAGGATTAGGAACTACTATTACATTCTGATGCTCTTATCTATTAAATAGAACTACATGGAAAAAATAACTTGAATTCCTTATCATAAAATGCATCATCTTTATCTTTCCCTAAGACAATAGGCAACATTTATAATTTTTTTCCCCTTGACTCTTAAATGCTAGACATAGAGGATGATGGAACTGGTGTACTTGGTTTCAATTTGTCTGGGTGTATGATTCCATTTAGAAAATTATTAGCATTAATATGGGACCCATTAGTATGGGTCCAGTAAGATACTGAAAGTACCCCTACACACACACACACACACACACACACACACACACACACACACTAGTATAATTGGATGAGACTGTTTGAGATATACCAAATTATAAATTCTCTATTTCATACACTTGCCCCAGAAACCCAAAGAGCTGCATTTGCACTATGCAGGAAAGATAGTTTCCAATAGAAGTTACAAAATTGATGAAAATTTCAATCTACAAGCTATTGTTTCAAATACATCAACTAGTTTACTCCATTAAAAACACACTGTTTATATTAGGACTTGGAGTGTGACAATTTGAGTTTTGCTTAAAAAATAAAACACAAAATACAAGGTATCATCATTATTTTCTTGTTTTCAATGAAAACAACTAACTCTAAAATATGCTTCCCCGGGGGAAAAAAACCTATGTGTGATTGTGTATAATTAGAAAATCAAAAATAAAGAAAACAAATAAAACATTAGTTCACTTCCAGCATATGTTGACATTAACAAAACTATTTTGTTATTATTATTGAAACATTTATTAGTCTGATGAAAAAACTCTTTGTATTTTAATTGCATGAACATTTTTATGAAATAATTTTATCTGCCAAATTCTCTAACACCTTATTTTCTAGCTGAAATGGAATCCACAAGGTATTCTAGCTCCGTGAGCATATTGCTTGTGTTGCACATTTCTGCTTCTATGAATATGATGCTAAGGACAGTGCCCTTCATCAGTGGAAAACTTACTTTATCTCACCCATTTTCTATGGTCACCTTCCCAGACCACTCAGGCTGCCCTAAAATCTTTTAAAGGATTTCTGATTACCTGTTCTGTTACATTCAAAGCACCTATCACAATCTATAATTCTGATGCCCATCGTTTTTCTTGTTTATTGGTTATCATCTTCACAGGAATGTAAACTTCCTGTGGAAAGAGTCTTCTCTGTTTTTTAATACTATAATGCCAGTATTTGGCACATAATGATGCTCAATAAATATTTGTAGGAATTAACACTGCTAGCCTCTGTCTTCTCCAGCCCTACAGAAGCTGAGGCACTGAATCACTTTTTCTGCAGAATCAAATCCAACCAGTTCCTGAGTCAAACCAGGGTATATACACTGCTAACGTTTTCCATAATACTGATTAGTCTGAAATTAGTCTTTGTGTCATAAATTTTATACATAAGGAGTGTGTGGTTAGTGATTTTCCACAGAGTCACAGTTTTTCCCCTCTCCTTGTTCCTATTCCCCTCTGGCAGTCTGTATGCTTTCAGCCTTACGGCATCTCAATTCCCTGCCAGAGCTCACGATCTGGGGGCTTAAAAATATGGCTAGCCTTTGGAATCCCCTGATTTTGGAATCTAGTTCTGACCTTCATTCAGAAAGAGAATCATGACAATAAAATTTCTCTGTCTTCCTGGGGTTCCATTTACAAGGAAACAAAGTTAGAGACTTTAGAGTTTCATATAAGAAATACTTTCTAGACAGCAAGATGAATGAAGTAGTGAAAGATTATTAGACAAAGAAAAAGAAACTATCTTTGTTAATTAAAGTATCAAATTTACATTCTATTTCGAATAATTTTAGCTTGTTAAAGATGAAATCAAGTCTGTTAGCCTTTATATGACTCTGCCTATTGTTATTAAGTTATTAAGCCCCTAAGTTATTAAGATTTAGTCCTTTCATAATAATGATGAAAAGTATTCATTTAGTTAACATTTGGACACTTATATGCTAGGCTCACAAGAGAAAATGTGGATCTTCACTTTAAAAAACCATGGAAGTTTTTCTAATATTGGTCAGATGGCTTTTCCTCTAATTCATATACTTCCCAGTGAAAAGTCCCATAAGATATTTCCTTATAAGACACATATTTCTTGGTAACAGAAAAGCGAAACCTTCTTTATCCATTATCCTATTGCTTAAATCCCAAGACTTATTACTTCCCACACTCAGAAGCTCTGCTCCTAGTTGTGTAACTACTAATTGGATGATTCTGAGCACTAATATCGACACTCTGAATTCATATCATTCCCGTCTGCCACCCCCTCTTAGTTGGGTGGTAGGATGAAGTGTCCAGGAAATGCAAATAGGTAGGTTACTTGTAGCCACTCTCTGCTTACACAATAAGTCAGGTCTTAATAATCATGGCCCTTTCCCATTGAACCTCAGAAACATCCTGAGTAAAGCCATTAAGGTAGTTGTGCCCAATCAATTGAAACTCTAACATGGGAGGAAAACTACTAATTCATCCATGAAATAGACTATACTGTGGCTCCAATATGAAATCAGTGGCAGAGGTCCCCCTGAAGAGTGAGGGCTCCCAACCTCACAACAGGCTACCCAGGGGTCCTGTGCTGGGAAGAGGAGTCCCCACAACATCTGGCAACGAAAATCAGCAAGGATCCCAGTGAGATATAAAGTTGTTGGAAACCCAGACATCCTCATAAACGGTCCACATATAGACTCATTCACTTGCAGGCACTCACCCTGGTCTCTGTCTCAGGGACAATGACTCCAGAGGTACCAGAAACATACAGGGAAATATTGAGTTGTGTGGTTTCAGAGTGAGTGCTAGAGAGACAGCTGTCTTTATCCTAGTGTGGAGCCTGCCTCACATGTAGGTCCCTTAGGGCCATATCAGAGATAGCATTGGTCTAGTAAACTCTACATGTGTGTGCAGCACCTTGGTGACTCCCTTGGACCCCACTGAGCTAGTGCTGCATGATCTAGGGCACCCTCAGCTTCTGGGGAGCCAGCCCCACCCTACAAGCTGCAGGAGGTTTGTATAGTAGCAGATGGCCTGTGGTGGCATGTGGTCAGCCCTAGCGTGTGCTGTAGTCCTTCTTGGGCAGCTCTGGGGGACCTGTAAACTGAGGCAAGCAGTGGCTGACTGTAGTGCTCTCAGAGTGCATTGCAGAGTGGTCACAGGGTTTGGCACTGGTACAGGAGCTGAATCTGTGTTAACTTTTTAAAAACCACTGGTCACACCCTGTGATTCCCTGGGACCCTGCCCCACCCAACTCAAGTGGCACCACTGTGCACACAGTCAACACCAGGTCAACCAGCCCAGCCCGCACTCCTAAAGAGGCTCTTTCAGCCTCTGAGCCTTCCAAGAAGCCAGTAGGTGGCAACAGGCCTAGTGGGGCTCTGTTTCTTTTGCTAAGCTACCCCAGGCCTGATGATGATGGTAGCAGACCTTGGTTCAGAGCGAGGTCACCCTCACATGCCTCCAGGTCCAACAAAGGCAGCAACTAATTGCATATAGCTTTGTAGCTCCTACTATGTATTACGGGGATGGTCACAGAAACAGATGAAGTTGGCCTACACTGGAGCACCTCCCAAGAGGAACAAAAAATAAAACATCCAGAGGCCTGCTTCAAACCACAACAGAGCACTACCCAATTAACCTGACAAGGGGTACACCCAAAGGGTGGTATAAACAGGCACAAGAGCTAACTCAGGCAAATCCCCTTCTGAGGGGTCAGCTCCCACACAGCAACTCATATGCTATGGGAATAGCCAGTCCTCACAGCCAGTCAGCCTGAGAGTCAGTGCCACCTACTATGTGCCAAAAGTAAATCAAGCTCAATTACAACAAGAGAATACACACAGCACACAAAAGAAACACTCCTAGAACACAAGCACAGATGATCAGAGAGACTATGCCACTAGAGCAGGATACCTACTACATAAGACCACCCAGTGAAGACTGAGAGACATAGAAGTTCTACCTAATACATACCTAATACATAGAGGCAAATACATAGAGACAACCAAAATAAGGGAACAAAGAAACATGTCCCAAATAAAAGAACAAGAGAAAGCTCCAGAAAAATAACTAAATGAAATGGAGGCAACTAACCTAGCACAGAGTTTAAAACACTGCTTATAAGAATGCTTCAGGAACTTAACGAGAGCTTCAACAAGGAAATAATAAGCATAAAGAAGGATCCAGAAATCATAAAAAAGTCAGCAATACAAAATATAATAACTGAAAAGAAGAATACACTAGAAGCAATCAACAGCAGATTAAATGAAGCAGAGGATCAAATAAGCGATTTAGAGAACAAGGTAGCAGAAAACACCCAATCAGGACAACAAAAAGAAAAAAGAATTAAAAAAAAAAAAGATAGTTTAAGGGACATCTGGGACAACATCCAGTGTAACATTATTCACGTCATAGGAGTACCAGAAGGAGAAGAAAGGGAGCAAGTAATTGAGAAACTATTTGAAGAAATAATGACTGAAAACTTCCCTGATCTAGTGAAGGAAATACACGCAAAGCCCAGGAAGTGAAGATGGTCCCAAACAAGAGGAACCCAAACAGGCCCACACCTAGGCACAATATAATTAAAATGATAAGGTTAAAAACAAAGAGAAAATCCTAAAGCAGCAATAGAAACACAACTAGTGACTTATAAGGGAGCTTCCATAAGACTGTCAGCTGATTTCTCAACAGAAACTTTGTAGGCCAGAAGACAATGGCAAGATGAAATAGTCAAAGTGATGAAAGCCAGGGTCTACAACCCAGACTATGCTACCCAGCAAGATTATCATTTAAAACTGAAGAAGAGTTAAAGAATTTCCCAAACAAGAAAAACCAAAGGAATTCATTACTGCGAAGCCAGTATAATAAGTAATATTAAAAGGACTCATTTAAGAAGAAGAAAGGAGAAAACAAAAAAAACAAGCAAAAGATCAGTAATATGAATAATAAATTGGCAATAACTATATACCTATAAATAATTAGTTTAAATATAAATGGATTAAATGTTCCAATCAAAAGACAGAGGGTACCTGAATGGATAAGAAAAGATTCATACATATACATTTTACAAGAGACCAATCTCAGATTGAAAGACACACATAGACTGGATGCAAAAAAATTAAAAAAAAATATTTCATGCAAATAGAAATGAAAACAAGCCTGGGACAGCAATAGAAATCAGACAAAACAGACTTTAAAATAAAGATTATAATAAGAAACAAAGAATGGTATTATATAATGATAAAGGGATCAACCCAACAAGAGGATGTAACCCTCATAAACATCTATACACCCAACATAGGAGCACCTAAACATATAAAACAAATATTGATGGACATAAAGCAAAGATCAACAGTAACACAATCATAGTAGGGGACTTTAACACCCCATTGAGACAAATGGACACATCTTCCAGACAGAAAGTCAACATGTAAACAGTGGCCTTAAGTGACACACTAGACTAGATGGGTTTAATTGATATTTTTAGAGCATTTCATCCCAAAGCAACAAAATGAACATTCTTTTCAAGTGCACATGGAACATTTTTTCAAGATAGACCACATGTTAGGCCACAAAAAAATTCTCAACAAATTTAAGAAGATTGAAATCATATCAAGCATATCCTTTGACCACAATGGTTTGAAACTGGAATTCAATTACAAAAAAAAAATAAAAAATAAAAAATAAAAACCTGAAAAGCACACAAACACATGGAGGTAAATAACATACTACTAAACAATGAATGGGTTAACAATGAGATCAAAGGAAGAAGTCAAAAGATACCTTGAGACAAATGAAAATGAAAACACAATGACCCAAAATCTGTGGGACACAGCAAAAGCAGTCCTAAGAGGGAAATTCATAGCAATAAAGGTCTATCTCAAAAAACATGCAAAATGTCAAATATACAATCTAACTTTACCCTTTAGGAAACTAGAAAAAGAAGAGCAAACAAAGCCCAAAGGTCGAAGGAAATAATAATGATTAGAACAGAAATAAACCAAGTAGAAGCTAAACAAGCAAGCAAACAAACAAGCCAACAAACAAAAACACACACAAAAGGTCAATGAAATGAAGAGCTTTAACAAGATAAACCTTTAACAAGACTCATCAAATAAACACAATCAGAAATGAAAGAGGAGAAATGACAATTGACACCACAGAAATACAAGAAAAAAAAAATAAGAAAATTCTACAAGCAATTATACTCCAACAAACTGGACAATCTGGGAGAAATCAATAAATTCATAGAACCATACAATCTTTCAAAATTGAATCAAGAAGAAACAAAATTTGGAGCAACTGTCACTACTAATAAAATCAAATCAGTAATTAAAAAGAGCCCAACAAATAAAATCAAATCAGTAATTAAAAAGCGCCCAACAAATAAAATCCTACACCAGATGATTTCAGATGAATTTTACTAAACATTCAAAGAATTACCACCTATTCTTCTCACACTATTCCAAAATATTCAAAAGGAGGGGAGGCTCCCAAGCTCATTCTACAAGGCAACAATGACCCTGATTCCAAAACAACACAAAGACAGTACACAAAAAGAAATTTATAGGCCAATATCCATGATGAACATAGATGAAAAAACCTCAACAAAATATTAGCAAACCGAATTCAGCAATACATTTAAAAGATCATACACCATGATCAAGTAGGATTTATTCCTAGTAAATGTTGGTTCAATATCCATTGATCAATTTACATAACATACCACATTAAAAATAAAAAATAAAAATCATATGATCATATCAAATAATGCAGAAAAAGCTTTTGACAAAATCCAGCATTCATTTCTGATAAAAATTATCAGCAAAATTGGACAGAAGGAACATATCTCAACATAATAAAGGCCATATACATATAACAAACCCACAGCTAACATTACTCAACAGAGAAAGCTAAAAGTATTCCCCTTAAATCAGGAATGAGACAAGTATGTCCATTTTCATCATTTTTTATTCAACATATTACTGGAAGTCTGAGCCACCGCTGTCAGATAAGAAAAAGAAATAAAAGGCATCCAAATAGGGAAGGAAGAAGTAAAACTGCCATGACATGATACTATATAGAGAGAACACCAAATATGCCACCAAAAAACTGTTAGAACTGATAAATAAATTTAGTGAAGTAGTATGATACAAAATTAATATTCATAAAACAGTTGCGTTTTTACACACCAATAACAAACTATCAGAGAGAGAAATTAAGAAAACAATCCCATTTACATTGCATCAAAAAATAAAATAAAATACCTATGTAGGAATAAATTTAACCAAGGAAGTAAAAAACCTATACTCAGAAAAATCGTAAGACATTGATTAGAGAAATTAAAGAAGATATAAATAAATGTAAGCATATACTATGCTCATGGATAGGAAGAATTAATATAGTTAAAATGTCCATACTCCCCAAAGCAATCTATAGATTTAATGGAATCTCTATCAAAATACCAATGGCATTTTTCACAGAACTACAACAAATAATCCTAAAATTTATATGGAACCATAAAAGACTTTGAATAGACGCAGCAATCTTGTGAAAGAAAAACAAAACTGAAGGTATCACACTATCTTTATCAAACTTTATCAAACTACAAGTCTATAGTAATCTAAACAGCATGATACAGACATAAAAACAGACACATAGAGTAATAGAAGGGAATAGTGAGCTCACAAATAAACCACACCTATATGGTTAGTTAATCTATGACGAAGGAAGCAAGAATATACAATGGGAGTAAAGACAGTTTATTCAATAAATGGTGTTGGGAAAACTGTATAGAAACATGCAAAACAATGAAACTAGACCACCTTCTTATACCATATACAAGAATAAACTCAAAATGAATTAAAGATTTAAATGTAAGATCTGAAACCATAAAATTCCTAGAAAAAAATATAGGCAGTAAATTCTCTGATGTTGCTCTTGGTAATATTTGTTCTGATATAGCTCCCTGGGCAGGAGAAACAAAAGAAAAAATAAACAAATGGGACTACATAAAACTAAAAAGTTTGTGTTGTTTTTTTTTTAATAGCAAAATAAACCACCAACATAATGAAAAGACAATCTACTGAATGGGAGAAGATATTAGTCAATGATACATCTGATAAGGGGTTAATATCCAAAATTTATAAAGAAATCATACAACTCAACACCAAAAAAATAACAATCCAATTTAAAAATGGGAAAAAGACTTGAATAGCCATTTCTCCAAAGAGTCATCTGACTATTAGGTATACGAAAATATGCTCAATGTCACTAATGATCAGAGATATGCAAATTAAAACCACTATGAAATATCACCTCACACCTATCAGAATGGCCATAATAAAAAAATCAACAAATAACAAGTACTGTTGAGAATGAGGAGAAAAAGGAACCCTCATGCACTGGTGGTGGGAATGCAGAGCGGTGCAGCCACTATGGTAAATGGTTTGGAGGTTCCTCAAAATATTAAAAATAGACCTACTTTATGACCCAGCAATTCCACTTCTGGGTATTTATCTGAGAAAATCCAAAACACTAATTTGAAAAAATATATGCACCTCTATGTTCATTGCAGCACTATCTACAATAGCCAAGATATAGAAGCGACATACGTGTCCATCCATAGACAGCTAGATAAAGAAGTACTAGTACATATATAATGTAATATTACGTGGCCATAAAAAAGAATGAAATCATACCTTTTGTGACAACAGGATGGACCCAGAACATATTATGCTAAGTGAAATAAGTCAGTCTGAGAAAGACAAATACATATGATCTCACTTATATGTGGAATCTAAAGAACAAAATAAACAAACAAACAAAACAGAAACAGACTCATAAATACAGAGAACAAACTGATGGTTACTAGATAGGAGGGGGGTTGGTGGGGCTGGGTGAGAAAGGTTAAGGGATTAAGAAGTACAAGTTGATAATTATAGGAGAGTCACAGGGATGTAAAATACAGCATGGAGAATATAGTCAATAGTATTGTGGAAACTATGTATAGTGTCAGATGTGTAGGAGACTTATTGTGGGGGATCACTTCATAAATTATATAAATGTCTAACAACTGTGCTGTACACCTGAAACTAATATAAAATAATATTGTATATCAACTATAATTTTAAAAAATACAGGGATGTGTGGTGCAGCATGGGAAATATAGTCAATAATGTTGTCATAACTACATCCAGTGTCGGGTGAGTAGTAGACTTGTTGGGGTTATCACTGTGAGTTATGTAAATGTCTTATCACTATGCTGTTTTGTGTGTCTGAAACTAATAAAAAAATTGGAAAAATAAATAAATACAATTAAGCCAAGGGTAAACTGACATGTTCCCATTCCTTATAAATGCCTATTAAAATAATTCTATTTCCCAGCGAAAGCAAAGCAGCATTCATATATGGAGGATACACTTTATTACTCTATAGATTTTCTGTCAGAAAGTAAATAAACAGAAAAAAATCTACTGGAATAGAACATATTCTCAATAACACACTAGAGACTATTTATTCTGTAAAACAAAATCAGGCTAGTACAATGAGCGAACAGGCTAAGATTAGGAAAAAATCATAAGGAAATTTTTTAATGGTCGACTTAGAAATTGACAGTGATTTGGCTATTTGATTCATCTGGAATCTGTTTTATTGTGAGAGTTATGATATGAGAAAAGAACATAACTTGACTCTTGTGTTACACATGGAGATATACTGTGCATACCCCACTTCGAGGAAGGCTATGATGCCCCAGGTACTGTGGCAAATACCCTCCATCTCTCAGTTCTTCCAAGGTTTCCTCAGCTACCAGAGCGATGCCGTGTCCAAGGATACAATCTTCTTTCATTGGTGGGGATCAGAGAGTGAATAAGCTATAGAGTGTCATAGAGTCTGGACATTTTGGCCATGAGACAACTCGATCAAACCTTCATTGGAAATGCTCCAAGTCTTCTAAAGGCACCAGCTTTGTTGGGCTTACCTGGCAATTCAGCTTCTCATTTTGCCCAATGCTGTTATCTAATCGTACCCTTTTCCTCCCAACGATTCTGTTTTCCCGCAGATAATATTATCTAATCATTTGCCTGCACAAAACTTCATCTCAGTATATGCTTCCAGAGAACTGTACTATAATATTTGGCACCAGGAATATTCAAAAAAAGAAAGTGATATCTTTTGGTTTTGCAGCTAAATTATTCACTAACCATATGTCAATGAAGACACCATTACTCGTAATAGGTAAACACAGAAAGTCCCTGGCTCAAGGTGGTGGTCCAATTGTTAAAACTCTCATTGATGGTAAATTGGGAGGATATGCCAATGGAGGGGAATGCTCGAACTACCACAGTGTATCAGATGTTTCAAAAGGATAGGTATGGGAACAGTGCTGCTAAGCACCATTGACATCCTAGAAAGACAGTGAAAAGTTATGGACCTTCAAAAAGTAATTGAAAAACAAATATTGACAGCCTTGGAACTCTCCAGTAGCTTATGTAGAAACTCTCATCTCCTGTAGGAGGACAGGGAAAATTGAGGACAAGAACCAGGGCTTAATAGAGTTGGATTAACTCCATAGAAGCTTAAAACCTAACTAAGTCAGATCTACTATGCCAAAATCCTGGCCCTGGGTGTAAAATAAATAGCATTTTGACATTTTGTAAACATATCTAGGTATATGCCCCTGAAAATTATGCATATTTAGAACACTTTGAACCCTGTGGTCTGCAGAAGTCACCCACCTTTTGATATTAAAAGTTAACATCCCCCTTTCGTAAAGAAAATGCAGAGCTTTCTCTGCCACAAAATAACTTCTCTCTCTCTCTCTCTCTCACTCACACACACACACACACACACACACACCACTCCCCCATACACACACAGCTTAGGACTCACCCCATCTCCCTTCTTGGTCATTAGGCCTATAACATGACCCAGCCATGACATTCAGGGACTGATAAGAGAGGAAAAGGACTCAACCTTAAAGGAGAGGGGAGACCTAGTCAACATGTGTCAGCAGGAGCCAGAGGAGTAAGGGAGGAGTAGCTTTCAAGAGTGCGTGATCAAAAAGTCTCACCTGAAATTAATTTTTAAAAATTAATTTTTACTACATAAAATTGAATAGATATGTGTGAGCATGTATTGAAAGGCTACTTCAGAAATAAAAGATTTAACACCCTGCCAAAGATTCCAGAAAATGCTGTTATTTGACTATAAGGATGTCTCCTACAAGGGTGGAAAAAGCAATGGCTCATGCTATTCAAAGTTGAGCTAGACTATCACAAACTATACCAACTCGTGGCCTCTATGGCAGCCTCTGTGCCAGATATCTTTTTTATACAGTAATTAATATAGCCTCAGATTCCTTGTATGCTACCAGGCTGCTGATTTGGTAACTCAATACTTCCATTCAGAAAGAATTAGATATATTTTCATTCACATGGAAGGGGCAATAATATACATTTGCCATTTCCTGCAAGGGCTACCTTAATTACATTTCTCTGTCATAATATAAAGACATGAGGTGTGTCTTTATACTTCCCATAAAAAATCATGTTATTCATCACATTGATTATATGCTCATTGAGTTGGGTGAACAAGAAATTGCTAGCATTTAGAGAGACAAGGGTGCTTCAGAAAGCAGAGATAAACCCTATGAACATTCAGGGGCTTATCATACCTGTAAAAGTTTTAGGAATTCATTAGTCACGTCCTTTCAAAATAAAAGGCAAATGATTGAATTTTTCATCACCTACCATGAGGAAGGAAACACAACACTCATTAGCCTGCCATCTTTGAGTCGTTCTAGAACAAGAATGGGCACCCCACCAAATTCATGTTTTATGACTAGATGTACTACCACGTGGGCCATATGATTCAGCAGATTCTATGACATTAAGACCCAGAAGATCCTATGGTACCACTGGGAAATGATAGGAAATGATTTAGAAAAAGAATTACAATGCAGGCCCCTTGGATTCTGAAAAAAAGCTTTGTTATATGCAGTGGTGATTAAGACATAATTTGAGAAACAGCATGTATCATGCTCTTGAGCTCCAGTAGAAATGGAGCATTTGACCATGAGACACCAACTGAATATCCATCTGAAATATCTGTTTGAGCTGAGTTCTTTCCGCCCTTTCAAGTCATAAAATTAGGCAGAGCTACCAGCAATTAAATGAAGTGATTCACCCAGATCAAGCATAAATATGTATTGTAAATTACATTTTCCCAGAATTCATATATTGAAATCATAACCCCCAGTTCCTCAGATTGTGACTATATTTTGTGATAGGGCCTTTAAAGAAGTAATTAAGTAAGACTAAAACAACCATATGACCCAGCAATCCCTCTCCTGGGTATCTACCCCAAAAATCTGAAAACATTTATTGGTAAAGATATATATGCTTCAATGCTCATTGCAGCTTTATTTACAGTGGCCAAGACATGGAAACAACCAAAGTGTCCCTCTAAAGATGATTGGATAAAGAAAATTTGGTATATACACACAATGGAATACTATTCTGCCATAAGAAAAGATGAAATAGAACCATTTGTAACAACATGGATGGATCTTGAGATTATTATGCTGAACAAAATAAATCAGACAGAAAGTCAAGAACTATATGATTTTACTGATATGTGGGCTATAAAACTGAAAACAACAAAAGAACAAGACAAATAAATATAGAAACAAAAACTCATAGACACAGACAACAGTTTAGTTGTTGCCAGAGGGTAAGGGGGGAGGAGGATGGTAGATAAGGAGATCCAATATACGGTAATGGAAAGAGAACTAACTCTGGATGGTGAACACACAATGTGATATATAGATCATGTATTACAGAATTGTACACCTAAAACCTATGTGACTTTACTAACAGTTGTCAACCCAATAAACTTTAATTTAAAAAAATAATTAAAGTAAAATGAGGTTTTATGTGTGGTCCCTAATCCAAAATGACTGGTATGCTTATAATATAAGGAAACTAGGACCCAGACACACACCGAGGGAAGACCATGGGAAAACATCCAGAAAAAAATGGTCACATACAAGGCAAGCCAAGCACAGAAGCCCTAAGAAGAAACCAATCCTGCTGACACTTTGATCTTGGATTTCTAGACTCTCTAATTATGAGGAAGTAAACTTCTGTTGTTGAAGCCACTCAGTCTGTGGTGTTTTGTTACAGCAGTCCTAGCAAACTAATACAGCATGGACAGAGAGCATAACAAGCTGCATGAGCAGAGAGTCCAGACCCACATGTTGTCCCCTACTGTTTAGCAATGGCCCTTCTGTAACTCCCACCCATGTCCATATGGAGGATCTTGTACATAGAAGAGGAAAAAGCCAGGGATTTTTTTATTTTTTTGAAAGAAGACTTTCCCTTCTCTCCTTAGATATTTCATTGTCTTTCATGTAATTGGCGTTTTGGGAGCAGTCATATACAATGTTCTAACTCATATTTAGCTACAGGGAAGCAACAGAATATGGATAAGAGTATAGTCTTTGTCATCAGATGGACCCGGGACCAGGTTCATGTCTTGACACTGTCACTTTTCACTCTGAGGGTCAATTTATTCATTTATAGAATTGAGTTAATAAGAGTAATTATACTCTGAAGTGGTCATAACAATTAAATGAGACAGTGTATATAAACAGCTTCCCACATTACTTGACAGTTAATGATTATATTATCATTATATATGTAAATGATATTTTCACTATAAATACATATATACACACACACAGATGCACACACACATATATACACATATAAACACACACACACACCTACATAGACACACAAACATGGTTCCCCTACTGCAAATCCCAGTAAAGAACTTTGTATTCTGTGACATAAATTTCATCTAGTAAAATGATTAAATTAGGCCCAATATTTCAGCCTATGAAGATTTTTTTCTTTTCTCATTAAATTTATTTTGACTCCACATTCTGGCACCTAACGAGTTTAGTTTCTCCCAACTTGATATCAAACCCAAACTTGATAAATGTGTCATCTTGATCCTTGAGAAAAATTAATATTTAGTAAGCAGCTCTATGGTCATTTCTTTTTCCACTTACTGCATTTTCTAAATATAAATTGTTCAATTTTATTAGCAAAAAGTTACTGTTAATAGGAATCAGAGTTTTGATCCCATAAATGCATTTCTGGATTCATACTATTTCTCTTGTTCTTTATTTTGCCTCTTCTCAAAAATTTAGAGATCTTTCTATTCCTATAGACCAAGTTCCAATTTAAGATGGAGGAATTTTTCAGTGCGCTGTGCACCTTGTCTTCAGCCATGAGATAGAACACTGTTTGTTATTTTTCAATCCAATCTTCGCTTTTAGTCTACCGTTTAAATGCCAGGTGGCAAAAACATTCTGTGAAAGGACAGAGAAGAAAATTAACATTTTTTCCTTGTGCTTAAACTACCTAGGGAAATTTCCCAGTAACGCATAGTTCTATGACCAAATCATGATAGAAAAATAAATAGTGACATGGGTCAAAAGAATGTCAAGCAGCTTGAAAGCTACCTAAACAGCCCCTTACATCTCAAGGATTTCTGTGCACTTGGTCCCAGTCCTGTCAATCTGCTAAGTTACTGATGCTTCACTCTATGAGGTCAGAGTTATAATTTCTCACACCATTGTGACAAATAGCCTGAAAAACCTTGTAGCATTTGCACCACAAAACACTTCCCCAAAGAACTGATGATTCACGTATAGACAATAGGGAATAAATGGGACCTGCAATGATTAAATATGGAGATATTTTTGAACCACTATAACATAGCAAAGTTTCATTTCAAGTCTGAAAAGTCTTAGGGACCCAAGTAGACAGGCAATAGTCATATTAATAGTATCTGATGTCTTAATGAACCTATATTTTATGCTGCTTCTGCCTTTTATGAAGAATTTGGTCAGTTATATTTGCTAGAAGCAGCAAGGATTTTGTCAATTACAACACAGAAATCAAGAGGGAAATTTTCTGTTGCTGTGGATTTTATGATACCGTTATGAGCTTTTCCGCCAAAGCTATATAAATTCAACAAGTTTAAAATTTTTGCTTTCTTTCATCAGTCCTTTAACCAAAATTGGGTCTACCATTAAAAAAAGAATCGCACTAAAGATTTTAAACAATTACTTATTAATCTGATTAAATGGATTCTGTATACATATACCATTCAAGTTTATAAATTCATGTATGTTACTTGATCATCACCTATTCGTTAATCATGACTTTGTAGACATAAGTTGCAGAAACTCAAATTAAATCAGCTTAGACAAAAAAAGAAATTTCTTGGGGGGAAGCTAGAATGGTTCAGAGAATTAAGGGAGGGTATAACTAACTGGTGGGAAAGAACATCTGAGTCTGGCCAAAATGAAATAACAGAGACTGGATTTAATCCCATGCATAAAGCAAACAAACAATAAAATCATATTCAATATATACAGAAAATAACAGTTTTCAAAGCAATGGGTATCAGACAACTAAGGATAACTAACAATAACTAACAAAAGGAGGTAACCCTGGTGGTTGCCCCAGGTAACCAGCTTGACAGGGTTTCTAGACTGCAGTGCAGACAGAGGGAACTGAGGCAGAGTCAGCTCACTCCCTACATTTAAGAACTGTGTGTCTGGGAAGAATCAAAATACAAGGCTGTGCAGAACAGACTACCCGAGAGGAGAAAGCTGCAAAAAGAGAGAACTCTGGAGAATGTAGAGCATCATCTTCCATATTCAGCAATGTACTGATGGGTACAAGTGTGTGAGAAAACTATCCAAGGTTGGAGAAGAATCATCTGGGATGATTAGACCAAACTGTGTCAAGGGCCAGGAATAGTGCTTATTTCCATCAGCTAAAATGAAACTTCTCATGAGTCATGGGGTACTGAGTAGAGTACTCAGATTCTTGCCTCAGTATTGAGGACGGTTCAGGCCTAGACTTAAATGTTGTTCTTGTCCCATCAAACAAATCTTAAAAGCAAGACACCAAAGGATCATCCTATTTCCAAGTAACTTAACAAAGTCCCAAACCAAAGTTCAAAAATATGTAAAAAGATACAAGAATATCCATCCCAAATAAGGCAGCCTTCACAATGTCTGGCATCCCATCAAAGATTTTCAGACTTGCAAAGAAGCGTGAAAATATGACCCATGTGAGGGCAAAAAATTGTCAATCAATCAAAACTAAACTAGAACTGACACAGAATTTTAAAATTATCAGATTAGACTATTAAAATATTCATAACAAATCACTACATTATCTGTGATGAGTAACACACTGGTAAGGATTGATGGAAAATTACATATTGGAGGAGAAAAGATTAGTGAAATTGAAGACAGCTATATCAATTATACAAAATGAAACACAGAGAAAAAAAGAAGTTTAAAAAAAAAAGAAAAAATTATCAGTAAGCTGCAGGGAAACATCAGAAAACCAAATAAACATGTAACATGATTCCTTGAAGGACAGGAAAGGCAAGAGGAAAAAAACAGCTTTCACAATTTTCAATTTTTTTTTTAAATAAAATTTATTGGGATGACAATAGTTAGTAAACTTACATTGGTTTCCAGTATACAATTCTATAATACATCATCTATATATCACATTGTATGTTCAGCACCCGGAGTCATTTAATGAAAATTACAAATGCAGAAATTCAAGATGTTCAATAAACACCATGCATGAAAAATAAGAAGAAATAATTTCCACCTTTTGACTATTGAGAACAATGCTGCTATGAATATGCATGTGCATATACTTATTTAAGTAACTATTTTCATGTACACACATGTTCATAGCAGAGCATGTTTTTAATAGCCAAAAGGTGGAAATATCCCAAATGTCTATCAATGGATGAATAAACAAATTTGGTAGGTCCATGGGTGAATATTATTCACCCATAAAATGAAATAAAATATGACACATGGATAATCCTCTAAAATATCATGCTGAGAAGCAAGACACAAAAGGAAAAATATTATATAATTTTACTCTTATAAAATATCTAGGATAGGCAAGTTCATAGAGACAGAATGTAGAGTTGAGATTGCCAGAGGCTAAGGAGAGTAGGGAGTGGGGAGTAGGTATAGTTACTATACAGTGAATGAGGGATATTACTTTGGAGTGATGAAAATCTTTTGGAACTAGATAGAGGTGGTAGTCGCACATTGTGAATATACTAAATGCCACTGAATTGTTCACTTTTACATGATTAATTTTATATGAATTTCACCTCAACACATTTTTTTAAATAAAGGCAGCATTAACATTTAAAAATAAAGGCATACTAAAGCTGCAAGAATGTATTACTAGAAACAAAACACATTAAAGGAAGCCATTTAAGCAGAAAGAAAATGTTACCTATTGGAAATATAAATCCACAAGAAGGAATAAAAAGCACCAGATACGGTAGATATTACATGAAAATACATACGATATAGAAAATACAGAGACAGAGCTTGGTTCAGGGACAACCCCAACCAGTCATTCAAACATTTCCTAATTTGCGTGTCTCCACTCTGTTTCTCTCATGTTAACTTCACCTGTCATCATCGGTGTCATAATAATTTTCATAAGCAAGCAATTATCCATTGTACTCTGTGTTATGAGTGGCACATAGTAAAAATTAGCTAATATCTCATTCATTCAGTAGCATTAGGAAATTAGGTATTCTACAGAAATGCACTTTCTAGATAACTGAAGCTTAGCATTCATCATTTTAAAATTTTAATTGCTATACATACATGGAAATCTCTTGGGGATTTACTTTCACTTTTTCCATATTAACATTTTAATATCTAAACAATATATGCAATAAAAGTAGCTCAAGATGATCATTATGAATATGTTACTGAAGAAACAAAGGATTATTAAACTTTAAAGAACTATTTGCCTCCACACTAAAAGGTCCTGAGTCAGGATAAGTAGCCTAGGAAATTGACCACTGCTTCCAGGATACACTCTGAGGCAACTCCCTGATTACACAAGCAACAAGTGACTGTATCCAGCACCTGTAGCTGGAGAAAAATAACAAGAACCAGTCTCATCCAGCTCTGCTAATCCTTATGACCCAGACTTGAATTTTAGCTAACTAAGTCATTATAATGTCATTTACATTGTGGTTACTATGACTCCCAGCATTCATCTAGCACCGTGACAATTCCAGAAGAACAAAATAAGGAAGAAAAAGTAGGGAACTGAACATCCCACCTTCTGGGAAGAAACTGACTAGCCATGTCAATGGGATGTCACCAATTCTGTCCCCTAGGGCAGATAAATACCCCTGATCAGGACTTTCTCCAGTGCAACTCAATCTCTGACTTCACCTGCACTTCCTTCTCAAGTTTGTACTTTCATTTCAATAAACTTCCTGTCCTTTCCTGTATCTGTCTTGCTCTTAAATTCTTTCTTGCGTGGAGACAAGAACATGGTCACTGGTGCTCTGGGTGGAGTCCTCTATTGGACATCCCCATGAGACTCTGGCAACAGTCCCATATTGAGTTCCTTTAGGTTCTCAGATCTATCTCTCCTTTATCTTTTGTTCTGGGCTGTGATATAAGGCTCCCCTACAATGGAGATGAGAAAGATCTCCTTTCATCAGGTTCTGCTGGTTAATGAAAATCTAGTCATGCCCACAGCTGCACATCCTTCCAATCAACATGTACCAAATGCCTCCTTTAAGCAGTTTATTTTTCTAATAAATAGCACTTTGTATGCCTCTGGATATGTTCATATGCTGCTCATTATTATAAAGATAAGGTGATTGGCATCTACTTTTCCAAATCAGGCCATTGTAAACAATAATTAAAAGACATGAGGCATCTGCAGTTCAGGAGAGTAGATTATGTGAAAAACACAAAGGCAGGATTAGGGGAAAAAAAGAACTGAACACGTGAGGATGATGTTGATCACTAATTCTGGTTCCTTGAGTTTATACTTGGAATGAAACATAATGTGGTTGGCAGAAAAGTGCAAATCAAAACCATATGAGATATCATCTCACACCTGTTAGAATGGCTATTATCAGAAAGACAAGAGAGAAAAAATGCTGGTGAGGATGTGGAGGAAAGGGAACTTCGGTGCATTGTTGATAGGAATGTACATTGGTGCAGACACTATGGAAAACAGAATGGAGGTTGCTCAAAAAAATTAAAATAGTACTACCATATGATTCAGTAATCTCACTTCTGTATGTATACCTGAAGGAGGTAAAATTATTATGTCAAAGAAATATCTGCACTCCTGTGTTCATAGCAGTATTACTCACAATAGCTAAGACATGGGAACAACATAAGTATCTGACAGATGGATGGATACAGAAAATGTGGTGTATATTTGTAACAGAATATTATTCATCAATAAATAAGAAGAAAATCCTTCCATTTGTGACAACGTGGATGGACCTTGAGGGCATTATGCTAACTGAAATAAGTCAGACACATACTGTCTGATCTCACTTATATGTGGAATCTAAAAAAGCTGAACTCATAGAAACAGAGAGTAGTATGATGGTTGCCGAAGGCTGGGGTGTGGCAAGTGAAAGTGGTAAAATCTTTCAGTTATAAGATGAATAAGTTTTGGTGATCTAATACATAACATGGTGACTATAGTTAACAATACTGTACTGTACACTTGAAACTTGCTCTAGTCTAAGCTTTGATGTCCTCACCATAACAAGAAAATGGGAATTAAGTGACGTGAATGTGTTAATCAACCTTATTGTGGTAAACATTTCAGAATATATACATATATCAAATCATTACATTTATACCTTAAACTTACGGGCAGTATCATATGTAGATGATATTTCAATAAAGCTGGGGAAAAATAACCTTTGCACCACCAACAAATGTGAGTTTAGAGAAGGCACTGCTAGTCCTAAACACAAACAAGGAATTCAAGTGACCTTGAAATTGATGTCCTCTGACAGGCTTCTTTAAAACCCAGTGGAGATAAAACTAGAAAATAATGCAACCCCAGGAGGATCCAAGATGGTGGAGGAAATAAATACTATGCCTGTTTTTTTCCATGAACACATTAAAAGGATAAATAATTTATAGAACAATCAACCTAGAAAACCATCTGAGGTCTAGCTGACTAGAAATTTTGTAACAAAGGAGATGAAGAAGAAACCACATTGAGACTGGTAGGAGTGGCGGAGAGGTGAAATGAGCTGGCCCCGAACCTCTGTTTGGTGGTTGAGAACTGGAAGGGATATCTCAGCTGCGGAGGTTCCCCAGTGGGAGCAAGGGTCCCTAACCCCACACCAGCTCCCCTGTCCCGAGTACTGGTGCAAAAAAGAGGAGCCCCCACAATATCTGGCTGTGAAAATCAAGAGAATCTGACCATCCAGAAGGCTGCGGAAAACCCAGAATTATCTTAAGTGGGCCCTGCACAGACTCACTTGCTCACAGACACTCACCTTGGGCTCCAGCGAAGGGATGGTGACTCAGGGGGCTTCAGAGGCATGTGGGGGGCAGACTGAGATGTGTGACTTTGGAGCCAGGGCTGGAGGACAGTCGCCATTTCCCTGTGAGAAAGTCCTCTTTCTGTGCAGCCAGCAAGCAGGCCCATTTTTCCTGTGTTAAGCCCTCCCCCACAGGCCAAATCTGAATCTGATTGGTCTTGTGAGCTCTGCTGCTCCGCCCTGCTGACTCACTGGGATCAGGCCCTACCCAACTTCCCCAAAGCTGGAGGCACTTTCTTATCAAGGTGCCAGCCCCAGCCACACTGCACTCTTTCTTGGAAAACTATCAGTCTGTGGGCTCCACGTTGGTGATTGGCCTAGCTGTACTCTGAGACTTTTGCTGAGTAGCTCCGGGCTCAGCACTGCACCAAACCAGAATCTACACTAACCTGGTGACCACAACTCTTCCCACTTTAGTGACTCCTGGAGACCCTGCCTCAACCGACTTGTATACCCCATGATGCTTTATCAAAACCTTAAGGGAGTCGACAGGTGGCAGCAAGCCTCGAGGTGTCCCGGCTTGTTTTGGAGCTACCACCAGATTCTGGTGGCAGCTGTTCTAGGTTCCCAGTGTGGCTTCTCCCCCATGCCTCCAGATTTAGCACAGGAAAGAACAACTGTGAATCACTTTATAGCTCCTACCAGTTAGTCCCTGGCTGGTCACAGGCAGTGAGTGACCTGGGCTTGCACCAGAGCCATTCCCAAGGAGCCCCACAAACAACATACTTGGAAGTTGGCCACAGACCATAGCAGAGCACAGCCCAATTATCCCTATAAGCAGCACACACAAAGGGCGGTCTCAACAAGCAGGAGAGCCTGCTGAGTGAATACCACTCAATGGAGGAGCTCCCCACAGCCTGTAAGCTGTGGATATGGCCAAGCCAGTCATCCTGAGGGTCAATCCCACCCAATGACATGCCAATAGCAATCAAGGTTCACACGCAATGCCCCCAAGGGACACTCCTGGAGCACCCAGAACAGTTGACTAGGGACACTGTGCCAGGGCCCCACTGGGCACCCACTATATAGGATCACCCACCAAGATTGGGAGACATATCATGTTTCCTCGAAAATAAGACCAGGTCTTATATTAATATTTGCTCCAAAAGACTCATTCGGGCTTATGTTCAGGGGATGTCATCCTGAAAAATCATGCTGGGGCTTATTTTTGGCGTTGGTCTTATTTTTGGGAAAACACAGTAGCAGATCTACCTAATATATAGAAACAAACACAGAGAGGAAGCCAAAATGAAAAAAAAAAAAAAAAAACAAAACAAAGAAATATACTCCAAAGAAAAGAACAGCAGAAAACTCCAGAAAAAGAACTAAATGAAATGGAGGCAAGCAACCCATCAGATACAAAGTTCAAAACAATGATTATAAAGCTGCTCAAGGAACTTAGTGAGAATATCAACAAAGAAATAGCAAGCATAAAAAAAGAAATAGAAACCATAAAGCATTGGCAACTATGTGGACCTAAAAATGAAAAAAATATTTTGTAGAAATATATGTCAATCACATAGGCGGAGATTTTGCACTCCAGTTAAAGCATGCCAATGAGATGCTGAAAAGGTATACATGGGAATAAATGAAATGGTTAATGAAAAGCCTGAGTGATTGTTCTAGAAGTCATCCATGAGGCTGGGAAGGCAGGGCCTCCTTAAATGTGGCAGATTTATGGGAATATTAAACATTAGTTTAAATAAAATGAATGAATTTAGAACCACAGAGGCTAAATTACCTAAAATCTGTCAGAAAAAAAATCCTTCCCAGAAAGACTTAGAGAAAAGTGTCACATCAGAAGAAGGAAGAGGAGGAGGAGGAGGAGGAGGAGGAGGAGGAGGAGGAGGAGGAGGAGGAGGAGGAGAAGGAGAAGTCCGGCTAAGCTCACCCTTAATTATCTCCATTTATTTTTAGACAGCAAAAAAGCAAGTATAGTTGATTGGGTTCCAGTGAGTGAACCTAATGGGAGAGGGGGCAGGGGGCAAGGCACTTTTGAGAACAAGAAGGAGAAACAAAACAGTGGTAAAAATACTCTAGAGACAGGTACAACAAATGTCTCTAAATCTCAGTTTTACAGGGAACTTCAAAGAACATGAACTAGAGAAAGCACCACCCAACTACGGAGGAAGAGTGCCCTTTGCAAGCCTTTGAAAGTCAGTAATTCCCACCATTTTGTTATTGTTTAACCCACTTTTAGGTTTGTAAGCTAAAATTACCCTGAAAACTTGCTTGGAAAATACATGGAATGATCAGCTTTCACCTATAGTAAACTCTTGGTTTCAGAAGCAGGTAGGAATCTGGAAGTACCGTGTATGCTGATCCAGGTAGTGGATGTGAGGGCAGAACCCAAGATGATAGGATAGGGCAGTGGGAGGGGACATCTACATCAATTTTAAAACCTTCCACTCTGTCATCAAAAAGTAACGTAATAATTAAATGGCCCTTACCTAGAATCCCAGAAAGATCAAGATCTTCCCTAAAGAGTGGCTGAGGTCAGCTCTTCTAATCCTGATTTGGGACCCCAATCTAGCCACACACTGATACAGGTTCACTCATATAAGTGAATTGTAATGATCTCCAGATTTCTCTTAAGTAAAAGGCATCAGCTAATCCCTAAATCACATAAATCTCCAAGAGACTTGTTCCAAAATCAGGAGGAACTCTAACTGTGACGATAGTATTGAACAGATGAATGGTAAGGTAGAAAAACTTTGGAAACTGAATTTGTACCACAAAAGTAAAAGCATGCAAGCCACCCTAAACATGTGTTGTTTTTACTGTTTCTCACATTCTAGATTGATACCATTTGTGGAAATAAAATAAAGTCCTCAGCTCTGGAAAAGTACCTGGTATTCCAACTAAAAGACTGTATTTTCCTTCCCCCACAACTGCTTAGAAAGATATAGAACTTTGGAAGAGACTATAAAGTTTTCACATAGGATGAACAGAAAAAAGCATTGGGTAGGCTGTAGCTAAAATTTAGAGATGCTGGCATATGGAGCAGGCAACAGTCTCCACGCAGAGCCGTGCATATGTGCATATGTGTAAGTTCAGACATAAATGAGCCATACATGCTTAAATGTTATAGAAAGTTCAAAGAGCTCCTAAGTGCCCAGAATGCTTGCATATATTATATAGGTGTCCAGCCACATTCTTTGATTTACATATAAGACAAGAGGTCCATGGAAAAAAAAATCTATGCATTTCATAATTCATAATTCATAATTCAATAAAGTTTCTGCTATGGACTAAATCATCCTCTTCACCATCAAATTCATGTGTTGAAACCCTAATGGCCAATATGACCATATTTAGAGATAGGGCTTTGAGGAGATAACTAAGTAAAATGAGGTGATAAGGGTGAGGTCCTAATCTGATAGGACTGGTATCTTAATAAGAAGGGGAAGAGGGAAAAATCTCTCTTTGTCGATTCCATATGCATTCACTGAAGAAAGGACATATGAGCACACAGCAAGAAGTAGGCTGTCTATAAGCCAGGAAGAGAGCACCCACCAAAACCTAACCATACTAGCACCCTGATCTCAGTGTTTCAGCCTCCAGAACTATCTAACAATAAATGTCTGTTGTTTAATCCATCTAGTCTATAGTATTTTGTTTGGCAGACTAAGAGACTTCTTGTCTTTGACAAGCTTACATTACAGAAATAAATAGGAAGAACTAGTTCAGCAAGTCACCAAATCCATGAATAATATGTTATATGGCCATAAGTACTCAAAACAAAATGAAGCAGAAGGAAAAGTGGGTGGAAAATAATAATGAATGGTATTTCATAAAATGTCAATGAATGACTTTTTTTTAATTGGGAAAGGAGAACAGGACTTTATTGGGGAACAGTATGTACTTCCAGGACTTTTTTCCAAGTAAAGTTGTTATCCTTTCAATCTTAGTTGTGGAGGGTGCCATTCACCTTTAAGTTATTGTCCTTTCGGTCTTAGTTGTGGAGGGTGCAGCTCAGCTCCAGGTCCATTTTTTGTTGCTAGTTGCAGGGGCGCAGCCCACCATCCCTTGTGGGAGTCGAACCTGCAATCTTGTGGTTGAGAGGATGTGCTCCAACCAACTGAGCCATCCGGGAGCTCCGCGGCAGCTCAGCTCAAGGTGCCATGTTCAATTTTAGTTTCAGGGGGCACTGCCCATCATCCCTTGTGGGATTGAAGGAGTTGAACCAGCAACCTTGTGGTTGAGAGCCCACTGGCCCATGTGGGAATGGAACCGGCAGCCTTCGGAATTAGGAGCATGGAGCTCCAACCGCCTGAGCCACTGAGCCAGCCCAATGAATGGCTTTCTCATATGGTGAAAAACTGAGTGAAGAGTGAAAGGAAGTGAATGGAAGAGATCATGGAACAAGTCATGTCAATATATGGGGCAGAGTATTCTGGAAGGAAATCATAAGTGCAAAGTCTTTGAGGGGAAACATGATGGCAGTTTTAAGGACAGCAAGGAGGCTACTGTGGGTGACAAGAGGAACGGTAGGAGAGATAGTCAGTGAAGCAGGTGGGAGCCAAATCATCAAGGGCCTTGCAAAAGCCATAAGTTAGTATTTTGAATGAGTGAGATGGGAAGTTTTGGAGGAATCACTTGATCTGACAAAATTTAAGTCACTCTAGCAGCTGCATGGAACATTGACAGTAGAGAGGCAAAGACAAAGGCAAAGAGAGAAGTGAGCAGCCTGTTACACTTGTCCAGGTGATGAAAGATGCTGGCTCAGATCAGTGTGATAGTATTGGATGGGGCTGGCGGGAAGCAGTTGGATTAGAATATTTCAAAGGAAGAGTCAAGATGATTTGCTGAAAGATTTAATATGTGGGTGTAACTGAGATCCAGACATAAATAAATTTATCTGGTTAACTGATATAAAGAAGGTCGTGAAATAAATGGAGGTCAGAGTGCTTGCTGGAGAATCATTTAAAGTGAGTAAGAAGTCTGTATTATAGTGGATCATTTAATGAAATACTTCTGGCATTTGAAGGGAATTGCTGTTTCTGTACAGTGCGAAGCTTTTTTGGCCACTTAATTCCATCCCCTACTGATATAAGAGGGGAGAATTGGATGTTGAGAGACATGAAAAACCAAGAAGATCGAAATAGGAATAACAGATACCTCATTCTCCAAGCAGCATTGGAGGTTGATAACTTGGCAACACCTCTATGTAAATACCAAAGAGGAATATTAATAATAATTCCAGAAAGTTAGAAGGTAGTTAAGAGAAGTATATGGGAAATGGGCTGTAGATAATAACACAATTGGTAGTCAAGAGGAGATCACAAGTGGTATAGACAGATTGTGACTTAGATAAAATATACTGTCTAATACGACACATACTCCAAGAATCATGTAAAAGAGAAGAAAACAGGTAGATAGGGTTGGTAAGATGCTACACAGACTAAGCAGAGGTATTGCTGAGCTTCAGGCTAGCTCTGATGATATCAAAAAGGCCTCACATCCTTACTCCCTTTCATCAGGACTTTTGGTAAAAACAAGTAATTGGGGAGAGCTGAAAATTTAACACTTGGATGATGAGTGTCACAAAATCATTAGCAGAGGGCACAATGAAAAGAATTTTACATGACACATAAATTGGTGGAGCTAAAAGGTATTGGAGAAAAATCTGAGCATGACTTCATTGGTTTTTGAAATACTTGGGAAATGGTCCTAGAAGACATTGAACTGCCATCTCATCAAGCTGATGGAGTGATCGTAGCTTACAGTTAGTGTGCAGTTTAACCTCATTTGAAGGGAGGAACAAAAAGATACCCATCAAATGTATGGTTGGTTGAATAGGGGAATGGGTCAATGGAAGAATAGATAAATATTCAGAAGATGTTCAAACCAACATAATAATTTGTCCGATAGTGATAAATAGATACACATACTCGTATGTTGATATCTCTGTTGATATCGCTCTATAAACACGTGGCATGTTTTAAATGGTGATGATAGATATAGGTAGATGGATAGATGATAGATAGATAGATAGATAGATAGATAGATAGATAGATAGATAGATAGATAGATGATAGATAGATAGATACAGAGAGACAGAGAGAGGGACAGAGAGAAACAGAGAGAGAGACTACTGTGCCACATATGGAGATAAGTAGATGTTCACTTTTTTCAATTTAACTCCTCCTGTGCTGTTTGATTTCTACACAAAACATTTATTTACAATATTGTTTAGGTAGGATAAAGGAAAACTGCAATTATTATGGGTAAGAAAAAAATAGTGTAATTTCTAGGGCAAGTTTAGGTCATGAGAGGAAACTAAAATAATAGAGTATAACCTGATAGGTATGAATGCCCAAGTTTTAGGAATAGCGCATGTACATGAATGTGTGTTGATTGGGATGCATCAGTCTTGCTGCTTTTTGAGTTGTGTTATCCTATTTATGAAAACATACTACAAAAGGCCCAAACCACAAAGGATCTTAATAGTAAAAGCAATCATGAGAAAGAACAAAGCTGGAGGTATCACATTCCATGTTTTCAACTATATTACAAAGCTATTATGTTCAAAAAAGTATGGAATGGTATAAAGAGTGCAGAAATAAACCCATACATATATATGGTCAATTAATTTATGACAAAGGAGCCAAGAATATACAATGAGGAAAGGAGAGTCTTTCAATAAATGGTGTTGGAAAAACTGGACAGCCATATGCAAAAGAATGAAACGGGACTGCTATCTTACACCACACACAAAAATCCACTCAAAATTGATTAAATACTTGAACATAAGACCTAAAACAATAAAACTCCTATAATAAAAATCTAGGGGGTAAACTCCTTGATATCAGGATAGGCAATGATTTTATTTTTTTTAATTTGACACCAAAGTAGAAGGCAACAAAAGCAAAATAAGCAATTGGGACTACATTATACTGAAAAGCTTCTGTACATCCAAAAAAATCAACAAAATTAAAAGGTAAACTACTGAATGGGAGAAAATATTTACAAACCATCTATCTAATAAGGAGTTAATGCTCAAAACATATAAAAAAACTCATAGAACTCAATAGCATAAAATGAAATAATCCAATTTTTAAAGTGGGTATAGGGACTAAATATGCATTTTTTCCAATGAAAACATACAAATTGGCAACAATGAAAAGCGTTCAACATCACAAATCATTAGGGAAATGCAAATCAAAACCACAATGAAATGTCATTTCACACTTGTTAGAATGACTATTATCAAAAAGATGAGAGATACATCCTGACAAGGATATGGAGAACAGGGGACCCCAGTGCACTGTTAATTGCAGTTTAAATTGGTATAGCAACTATGGAAAACAGTATAGAATTTCCTCAAAAATTAAAAAAACAATACTACCATGTAATCCAGCAATCCAATTTATGGTTATATATCCAAAAGAAATAAAAACACTATCTCAAAGAAATAGCTGTACTCTCATGTTCATTGCAGCATTATTTACAGTAGCCAAAACATAGGAACAACCTAAGTGTCCATTGATGGAGGAAAGGATAAAGAAAATGTGGTGTACATATACAATGGAATATTATTCAGCCATTAAAAATAAGGAAATCCTGCCATTTGCAGCAACATGGCTGGACCTTGAGGGCATTATACTAAGTGAAATATGAGACAGAGAAAAACAAATACTGTCCTATCTCAATTATATGTGAAATTTTTTTTTTTTTAAATCAAACTCATATATACAGAGAATAGTATGTGGTTGTCAAAGGCAAGGTGTGGGGTGGGCAAAATGGATAAAGATGGTTAAAGGTACAAACTTTCAGTTATAAGTACTCATGTAATGCACAGCACGGTGAGTAGTTAACAGTACTGTATTGTATATTTGAAAGTTGCTATGAGAGTAGATCTTAAATGGTCTCATCACAAGAAAAAAATTAGTAACTATGTGAGGTGATGGGGGTTGACTGAACTTATTGTGGTAATCATTTCACAATATACACATATATCAAGTCATTATGTTGTACACCTAAAACAAATACAATGCTATTATGTCAATTATATCTCAACAAAACTGAAAAAAAGTTTTAAACATATTATATTTTTCTTTGGTATTTGAGGTCTCAACCTTAAAGACTTGCTCTTGTATCTGAGTAGCTAGATTCTATATCTGACACTATAATACAGGACTTTTCTTTCTAAGTTATTAAAATAAAGAAGTAGGATCACGTCTGCTTTCACTGACACATTTGCAAATCTTTCTCTCCCCACCATCCACAGATGCAACAGATCTAAAACAAAAGTCCTGAGTAAATTTACTACTCTCATTCTCATTACGCTTACTGTGAATAGCTTTTATTTAGCAACCCTTTTATTTCACAATTCTAAGGAAGTAAAAGAACTCCTAAAAAATAAATAGAAGGGTGAAAGTGACTTCCAAATATATATTTCTGAAAAAAGCCACATCAAAATGGAATCCATAGGTTACTCATTAAAATAACTACTCTTAGGCTTCAGAGGGGGTATGCCATGGCTCGGACTGCAGGAGGACAAAAATCTATACAGTCTTGGCCACTGTCATTCAAGATCATGGCCTCATTAGCCCAAATTCATTGAATAGGACTTTGAGAACCCTTCTTAAAAGAATGAGATATTGTCTTCAAGTTGAGGCTAATGAGGGACAACGTATGTTTACAGAATCTTGAATTTCTAACACTGTTCCTATTGATAGTGAAGAAGTAAAGCAAGCGGATATTGTTCCTAAGGTCTTAACAAACAGAGGGGAGAATTAGAAACCTCTCCTGGATACAGAATTTATAATGCATTCCAGTGCTGACACCTTACTGAGAAGTAGAAGTTAAGAGGTGAATGTTCATTTCACATGAAAAACAAAAAAAGCAGTAAATCATAATGTTTGCTTTTGCCAAAGCTTCATTTTAGTGTTTTCTTGGTGAGTTATACATGCTTTCACATGATAGCAGGCAGCAGGCATTTTAAACTTCATAATAAATTTTATAATTTGAGGAGCTGCATTACAAGTTCATTTGGGTTTATTTCAGGAAATATTTAGCATTTTGAATTTGGGAAGCATTAACTTATCTAAGGCCCTAGTCAACTAAAAAATTTAGCACTAAAGAAATAATGGTTTTATCCTATCCTGTATCTAAGGACACTTTGGTTGTTTTCATGTCTTGGCTGCTTGTAAATAAAGTTGCAATGAACATTGAAGGACATATATATTTATGGATAAATGTTTTCATTTTGGGGGTAAATATCCAGGAGAGGGATTGCTGGGTCATAATGTAATTCTATTCTTAATTTTTTGAGGAACCTCCACACTGCCTTTCCATAGTGGCCGCACCGATCTGCATTCCCATCAACAGTGCATGAGGGTTCCTTTTTCTCCACAGCCTCTCCAACATTTGTTATTATTTGTCTTGTTGATGATAGCCATTCTAACTGGTGTTAGAATATCTCATCGTGGGTTTTATTTGCATTTCTCTGATGATTAGTGATGTTGAGCATCTTTTCCTGTGTCTATTGGCCATCTGTATGTCCTCTTTGGAGAAATGCCTATTCAGGTCTTCTGCCCATTTTTTAATGGAATTGTTTGTATTTTTGTTGTTGGATAAAGAAATGTGGCATATATACACAATGGAATACCATTTTGCCATAAGAAAAGATGAAATATTGCCATTTTTGACAACATGGATGGATCTTGAGATTATTATATTAAGTGAATAAGTCAGACAGAAAAAGTCGAGAACTATATGATTTCAATGATATGTGATATACAAAACTGAAAACAACAAAAGAACAAGACAAACAAATGAAGAAACAGAAATTCATAGACACAGACAATAGTTTAGTGGTTACCAGATGGTAAGGGGAGAGTAGGGTGGTAGATGAGGGTAAAAGGTATCCAATATATGGTGATGGAAAGAGAACTGACTCTGGGTGGTAAACGCACAATATGATATATAGATGATGTATTACAGAATTGTACACCTGAAACCTATGTAACTTTACTAACACGTGTCACCTCAATATACTTTAATAAAAAAAAAATAGTAATAATAGAAAATTCCAAGAGCAATTTTAAACTATTCTAGGAAAATGTCTACAGTTGTTATTTCATCTGGGGTCATTTAAGTAAATATCATGGATAATTCAGGAGACAATATTTTTGTCTGGAATTATTGAAATTATCGTGTTTATAGTTAATTTTATGTGTCAATTTGATTGGGCTAAGGGATTCCCAGATAGCTAACAAAGCATTATTTCTGGGTGTGTCTGTGAGCATGTCTCAGAAAGACATTAGCATTTGAAGCAGTAGACTGAATAAAGTAGATTTCATCATCTAATCCACTAAGGGCCTAATGGAACAATAACAACAACAACAAATGGAAGAATACCAAATTCATTCTCTCCTTGAGCTGAGGGCTCCATCTTCATATGCCCTTGGACATGGCACTTCTGGTTCCTAGGCTTTCAGCCACAGACCAAGACTTACACCATTATACACCCTCCACCGTTTCCCTCAGTTCTCAGGCCTTCAGACTGGAACTGAATTACATCACCAGCTTTCCTGGTTTTCCAGCTTGTAGACAACAGACTGTGGGATTATTAGCCTTCATAACCATATAAACAAATTCCTATAAGAAATATATACATATATACAGGGGGAACCAAAAAATGTATACAAATGGACACTTTGGTCAACGTTGCTCAAGCAGTATTTCACCATAATCAGAAGTATCAGAACACTGATGGTAACCACTTTGAGCACCTCTTGGAATTGCAGAAGTCAAATATGTGTTGTATTCATTTTTGTTATCAGTACATATTGAGTATTACAATTTCAATACAATTTTTCTTTTTATAATGTGTTTACATTTTTGGCACCCTGTGTGTGTGTGTGTGTGTGTGTGTGTGTGTGAGTGTGTGTGTGAGTGTATGTGTATTCCGACAATTAAGTTCATGAAATTGTTGCAACAATGTTGCTAACCTTTTTTGATATCAAAGGAGTTATTCATTATTCACTATGAATTTGTACTAACTGGACAAACAGCTAACCAAGTGTACTATTTGGAAGTGCTGAAAAGGCTGTGTGAAAAAGTTAGACGACCTGAACTTTTCACCAACAATTCACGTCTCTTGCATCACGACAATGCACCAACTCACACGGCACTGTCTGTGAGGGAGTTTTTAGCCAGTAAACAAATAGTTATATTGGAACACCCTCCCTACTCACCTGATCTGGCCCCCAATGACTTCTTTCTTTACCTGAAAATAAAGGAAATATTGAAAGGAAGGCATTTTGATGACTTTCAGGATGTCAAGTGTAATATGATGACAGCTCTGATGGCCATTTCAAAAAAAGAGTTCCAAAATTGCTTTGAATGGTGGACTAGGCATTGGCATTGGTGCATAGCTTCCCAAGGGGAATACTTTGAAGGTGATAGTAGTGATATTCAGCAATGAGGTATGTAGCACTTTTTCTAGGATGAGTTCGTGAACTTAATTGTCCAACCTCAAAAAAAAAAAAATATATATATATACACACACACACACATATACATATGTATGTATGTACGTTAAGTACAAGTATGTGTATATATATATGTGTGTGTATGTATATATGTATATATATACATACATGTATTGCATTGCTTCTGTTTTTTGTCTAACACATTGTGCATTGAATAATTAAAAGAGAATCAGAGCTGGATGGAAGCTTGCTTGCATTCAGGAGGTCCACTTCCCTGTCTTTAAAAAGGTACATGTCTACATGCTAACTACAAAGAGTGGAAGGGAAACAAATAGATAAAATAAACATACTAGTATCATGTCAATGATCCACCCAATTAAGTAACATACCGTATTTTGCTGTGTATAATGTGCACTTTTTTGCCCAAATTTGGTGAGGGAAAAATAGGATGCACATTATACATGGGTAGTACTAATTCCATATCTATATAAATGTTTCTAATTCTTTTATTTATGCTTATGAGTTAAAAGCATAACTCTAGAAATCAATTACACTGAAAAATAATACCCTGGAATACGATAATCAGTTTGGTTGAACTTATGAGGAATTTGCAATGATGAAAGTTCTTGGCCTTCTATGATGTACAAATATCATAAATTTGTTATCGGTACATAAAATTTCTTGTATGTTCAAACATAAATGTTAAAATTCTTTATAATATAAAAAAACAAGTACATAAATGTAAACAAATAAAAATTTAAATTAAAAAATTAAAATGAAAGATTTTTTCCCTGACAGTTTGGGCCAAAAATGTGAGTGTGCGTTATACATGGCAAAATATGGTAATTGTCAGAATACAATCATAAATAATAACTGTTTTTTCTAATATTGAGTAAAGAGGAAAAAAGAAGAGTGATATTTAATAATGTAACAGGAATTTTCAAGGTACAAATACAAGAGAAATATTTCCAGGTCATACAGGATGTGATTTTTTTCCTTTAAAAGGAGTTTAAAATGCCTCTTCCTTTTATCCAAGCAAGTATTTTGAATGTTAGTTGTGGAAAGGAATATAGAATCAATAATAAGAACATGGAAACAAGTCTGGATGCCTAAGTTATACAGAGACATATAGCTACAATATTAAACATCAAACATGATTATCAAGCATGACATGCAACCAAAATTCAACAGAATGTATTTTTTAAAAATTAAAAAGTTGAATGGATATCAATGACTTTTCAGCAAGTTCATATGCAAAGATTGATAGCCACAAATACTACAAAATGGTTAAGTGCAACCCAGTGCAAAATCATGTGGGTCAAATTACATAAGATGAGAAGATCAGCAGAACCTGTGAGAAAAAGACTCACAAAAAAGGGATGTGTTTTCTTAGCCCCTGTGGCTAATGATTATCACCAGCTTCTCACAAGGGAACTGAGAGTTAAGGCACCCGAGACCAGTGGATAAGACTGGATACTCCACCCTTCTCCTTAGTGCTTAGGCTGCCTGTGTCATCCTTCCTCAGTAGGGGGCCCTGGCACTGGCTTCTTTATGCAGAGGTTGCACAATATGGGTATGGGTCTTCATGACATGATTGCAATTCCTGTTGAACATTGAAATGTCTTTACTTCCCTGAAGCTTATTGGGCCGACCAGTCAATAGGAGTAGAGAGTTCTCCTCAACACTTGCTTACTCTCTGTCAAGATACTATATAACACTTGGCTATTTTACAAACGTGAAATAATTTAAAACTGTCAGGGAACCATTTCAAAACAGCTTCATCAAGCAGCTAGCACCTTAAGGAATCTTTGTGCAAGCTTTCTCTAAAAATAATTTTGTTATCTAAATTTACCATGTATATTTCCTTAGCAGTTACTATAACTCAATGGCTAATGCCAAGAATAATCTGATGCAAGCAAACAGCTAACCATATATTAATCCCATAAATATGACTTTGAAAACCAATGGACCATGGCAGAAGACTTGGAATTTCGGGCCTCATGAGCTAGTAATAATTATATTGTTCAGAATACAACAATCCACACACATTCTAATTTTCCTTGTTTTGTATTTTCCTTTTCTTATATTTTAAGGATGTATAGAATTTCAAGACTCGGGCAAAATCCACTAGCATCTTTTACCATGGCCTTCAATGTGACTTCTAACACAATTGTTCATGTAGAACACACCACAAATGCTATTGAACTTATGATCCATTTGATACTTCTTCCCCTTTTCATAGCTCTTGTCCTACTCATTGAGCGATAACAAATTCACTTAGCTGGCACTTATCTTTTAAGTTCCTCTTGTGTTTTTTAGGTTCTGGAGAAAAGCAAAAGGTAGTGCTAAGTTTAGTTTCCTGGGCCTGCCAGTAAAGGTGAATCATAATATTATAACTTGTTGCTAATGGTATGAAACCAAAGGCAGGTATAAGAAACATTGTTAAATACTGTTCTACAGCCTGCATGTGTCAATAGCAGCTTAACACACTGAGTTCCAAGGAGCAAACCTATTCTAAACACACCTGTCTTCTGTCTCTTGTGATAATTTCATCATCAGTATGGTGCTATCTGCACTCAAGCTACAGAGACCAAACCCTTGTTAGACGGCTCAGAGAATGACTGAAATGAGACTGACAAAAATTTGCTATTCATCCTGACCTGATTTGGCTATGTCTGCAGTGCTTATCCCTCTGTCTGAAAACCATCCATACAGAGATGTGAATCTGGAACATGAGATAATAGGACCACTTGCCACCCCAGAGTCTACCAAAGGTGTCTATCTTATATTTGATCCCTCTCTTCCTTTCTTTGTTTTTATTATGTAAATACCTCAGTCCTTCTATTTCCTATCCCCCAACCCCCTCTTTCTCTTTTGCCTAACTTCCAACATGAGTCATCATTCATCCTTTGTCCATTAGTTAGTCTGCAAAAATGGTCTCCTGATTCTCTGATGGGCAAGAGGAGGAAGAAAAGGCTCTTTGTGATATCATCTGAGGGTGTACTATGAACAAAAGAATCTAAACATTCATGTTATAGAAAACCATCCTCCCTCCAGTCTCCCTTCTGTATGCTATTATACTAAAAAAGTGTCTTTTTCCCCATGTTGAATACATTACAAAATGCCCCCTATTTTTGGTAGGTATAAGACACAAGGAAGTGTAAAGGAGAAAAAAAAATCCTGATTTCTCTATACAATATTTCTAGTTCAAATTGTATAAGTAATCATTGTTTAAGCATTTAATTTTATATACATTAACCCCATAATACTGCGGCTACTCAGCCTACTATTGATTTTGTTAAATAACACTACTAACATTCTACCAATCTATTTTAATATTTTTTTGAAGTAGCTTACAAGACAGAAGCTACCTAATATAGTCCCATATTTTGTTTTATAATATAAGTCATAACGATGGGCTTTGTTACCTTCTATTAACCTATATTATTGCTAACCTTCCATTTTTGATGGGGATATAATGGGGAGGTGGTTTGATTCTGCTATTTGATATCTATTGTTATTATGACTAATTGTTTGATTCAACTGATATTGTGTTTTTCTATTGCTCAGTGAATGAGCTATAAAATATCTGTCCGGTATCTCAAATAAGGTATATATCTATCTCTCTAAATTGTGGTATGTGAAGTTCTGGAAAGACGAAGATGTATACTATATAATTTCAAAATTCTCTACAGAAACTAGTAATTGGAAATAAATAAAAAAATGAGAAGGAAGAATCACTAAGTTTAAGATGTACCTGTATTTTCTATCTTGCTTCATGCCATTTGTAAAAACTAATAATAATAATAATAATCTTATTCAATGAGGCAATGAATTCATTTTCAAGAAAGAGAGGGAGGAGGAACAGAAAAGGGAGACTGGAGTAGAAGATTAAAAATGTCAGCTTGATGAATAAGAGGAAGGAAGGCAAAAAAATATACAGTAGGGATGAAGGAAGAGAAAGCAAGAGGAAAGGGATAGAAGGAAAGAAGACAGGCAGGGAGAGAGGGAGGGAAAAAGAAAGGAAAACGGGAGTAAAAAGAAGGGAGGGAGAGAGAGGGAGGAAACAAATGACAATGACAAGATCATGACCAAGAGTCCATCATATTATTTATTTAAAATCAAAATAAAACAAGGGAGAAAATATTTTTAGAATAATAAACAGTGCATTACACATTAACTCAAAAAGTATAAATTTTACAATACTATCCCGATTTAAGAAGCAATATTTAGTTTTGACTTATCATCTTTCTGCAGGAGAAACAAAGTATTAAAACGATATGAATTCACTGCCAATAATTCCTAGAGAGACAATAATCAATCCATGTATTCTCCTCAGAAATAAAGATGAGAGGTTAATCCTTACTCAAATATTAATGAAAAACTTTAAGGACATACAGTAGAAGGAGAACACAGCATGTGGTGGAAGCTGTCAATTAGTCTAAGTAGGCAGAGGAGGAGAATGTCTACAATGCAAAGTGTGCGGAGCTGACCCACTGGAGATAAGATGGGTTGGCAATCACCATCAGTCAGTTACCCAACCTCATTGTCACTCTGCTATTCACAAATGATTTCCCATCCATGGCCACATTTTTTTCAATTTTTATTCATAGAATTTTGACAATGCAACAATTAGAACTCTAAGACAAAAGATAACAATGGGAAGATGATGCATTGAGTTCTAGTAACCCAACGTAATGTAACATTATATTAAGCTAAAAATCCCCTTGTAGTCTGACTCCATAGTCTACAAACAATTTTTTATTTGCGATGGAGATTTTAATGTACCTCTAAGTACAGGAAACAAATATGCTGGCCATCCCTACACAAGTTTTCACACTTGCATTACATGTATATGTTGTTGATATTTTTGAACATAGGTTTCAATCAAGTGATAAAATTATGAGAGGCCATACCTAAGATATATACGCACTTGGCTGCAAAGTTGGCTTTGGACTGTGGCAAGTGAAGGAGACAGTCAAGAGACCTCTCATAGTGGCATCACTCTATTGAATATTGACTGGATGCTTTTATTATTATTTTTTTAAGATCATACTTATAGAAAATGTTTATGTACTTATAAGGACAAGTTACTGAACAGTAACGGGACTGCAGCACTATCAACTAATTGAGAGAATTTAAACATACTAAGGTAATGAGATATTTGGTTATCTAAGAGATGAAGCAGAGAATGTCTGGGAGCCAGGAAGTTCTGATAAAAGGCCAGAGAGAGAAGGAGTGTGTGTTTGGAGGACAGGGGGACTATGATATTATGAATAAATTGATTACTTTGGATTAGGGGTCAAAACATAAAATAAAAATGTAGAAAATGAGATGGAACAGTTTCAAAGACAAGATCAGCTTCTTCAAAATGGTCCCAGGGAAAACCCTTATCCTAAGTCACAAATAGAAGTTGGTTTCTTTTTCCCCATATTTTCAATTTGTTTTCCTCTTTTGTTTCCAACTTTCCTCTTTTGTTTCCTCTGAATGTTATCACATAGTTTTATATTCCTAGAAGTCAATATTCTTTGCATTTCTTTGGATACTTTACTTTTTTAAGGCACATTTGAGAGTTCCAGCACTGTATTACAAAGTAAAACCTGTAGTTGGAATTCCAGAAACATCTCAAATTCAATCCTGTATGTCTAAAATAGAACCAATGCTCTTCTGTGACCACCCACCTCCACCAATGAACTTCTGGTTTGCCCTTCTTAATTTTGGTCAGTGCATTATTTTTCATCCAGTAGTTAGCCCACAGTAGAAAACTGCAGCTCATTCTTGTCTCTTTCCTTTCCCCCAAGCTGCCAGTCAATAGTTTCTAAAGATTTGTTGATGCTGCTTCCTAGTTATCTCTTGCACATCTTCTTATGCAGTCCCATTGTTCCTACCTTGGGACAACCTTTTATCATATCTTGTCTTGAGTATTTAAACCAGAAATCAATTGAGTCTATCAGCTCAAAGAGATTCATTTTAATGCAAGAAGCAAAGAATACCCAAGATGGAAAGAATGGATGATATATAATTCATCCATGGCTGTATTTATGCATTCATTTAACAATTGTATCTGAGTGCCCACTTTAAATAGACATGTGCTGGACAACAAGGATTTATTAGTGACCAAGAGAAAATGTATCTGCTCACATTGAATCAAAATCCTACTTGAGAGAAATTCATAAATAAACAAACAAATAAAATGATTACAGATGGTGATAGGTCTAATTAGGAAACAATCTGACAATTGAAAGTGAAAATAAGGAGAAAAGATAAAGTAGTCTTCACAAGCAATTTTGGAAAGTAATTCGAATTAAGCACCTTCTTACTTTCCTGTAGGTGCCTCTGGACCCCTTAGGAAATTCATGCTGTCTTCTGCATACCTAACCATACGTCTTGGCACTGAAGTGAATACCCTGCCTTCAACCCCATCTATACACTGTGTGCCTTAGTTTTGGTTTGGTTTTGTTGAAAAATAAACCTAGATTAATTTGTACTTACACAACTTTCATGCAAGCACCCCAAGGACTCAAACTTAATTCATAATTCTAAATTTTATGGTCATAAAAGTCTATAGGCACATGTAAGAATAAAAAATAAATTACTTCAACGTACAGTGTTCCTATCTGTTTTCAAATAATTATCTGTCGACCAACCTTTGATCCAGTTTCACAGAATTGCATGTGTGGTCACTAGCTTTTTTGATTAATAAACAATATATTGAAACCTATGTAACTTTACTAAGCATTTTCACCCCAATAAACTTTAATATAAAAAAGAGAAATCAAAAAAATAAATAAATAAAAATAAACAATATCTTTAATGCTAAAATCATGGGTTTAGAAGAGGTTACATACAGATGTGTTACTTTAAAAAAAATGTTTTAAGCATCTGTTGTCTACAGAGTGAGGGGGAAAAAAAAGTAGTGAGTTATCAGCCAGAAAGTTCAATAATCTATTGTAACTTTTTAACCCATCATCTATTGCTCAAGTTCAGTGTAGAATTAAAGTGAAGGGTTTGGCGATTCAATCATCTTAAAGATCAAAATGTTTTTCCAAATATAACATACAAAAGGTTAAAAAAAAAAAAGTGCTTTCATTGTAACCTCTCCTTAATGTTAAAGGAAAAGGTAATATTTGACCAACCAAGTTCAAGGGGCAAACTCATGTTAGAATGACTGGCTGATAGAAGTTAACATCACTCCCTTTAATGTCTAAGTGGCTGTTTAACACTCAGAGATTTAAGTGCTAGATTTAGAAAAAGAAAGAAAATCACTTTAAAAGGTGTTAACTTCATCTTGTGCCATAAAAGAGGAGATGTTTAATTAAGTCACTGGTAGTTCTTGGGTGGTTTTCAGTTTAGTTTTATACTTTTGAGATGAAAAGGTACATTCAAAATTATGTACAAAGTACCTTTTATAAACTTTGGAAAGGTCAAGGAGAAAACAGCTGGATTTCAAAAGCTGAACTTTTCAAGGTTTTTCTCTGATTTTCATAAAACAAGATAGCCTCCTCCTCCTCTTAATAGTTCTTCAAGGCCCTTTTGGTAGCCAAAATCTTTGTTCTTTTTTTTTTTTAAGCAGCTTTGTAACAGAAGAACTAAAAATTAATTATGGCTATGGAACTTTTACACAGAAGAGTTTAAAAAGCACAGACGTAAAGAAGGGAAAAAGATGAGGGCCCATTTATCTTATATTGACAGGACTAGCTTCAAACGATGACCTTGAATCATAATCATCCTAATGAGCTCAAAATATTTCACTTTAACAAGTGAAACTATAATCAAATCAGTTTCTGAAAGCTCTACTAATGAGCACTTCCTTTGATGAAAACATGGTTAACTGTCTTAGTCTGCAGGAGGTGCACTCCAGTAAGGGGCCAGCTCCTGACAACTCATTAGCTGACCTGGGGAGAGAGTAATTTGAATGCTTTTGATAAAAATTTCAAGGCTTTTTTTTAACTTAAATTACAATTTATGCACTTTTATAAATAGTATAATTTTTCTAAGTTGGGGGAAACTAGGAAGAAGACTTCAAAGCTGTGGAACAAAGTTTGTTTATCACGTTTGGTCTGTTGTATCCCCAGAACCAGGAAGGGAAAAATATGTTTAATTAGTGACTGCTAACCTGGGGCCAATCCTTATAGTACATTTTTACAGGCTGTGTTTTTACAGGTTAGTATGATGTGAAATGAACTTTATGGCGCTACATTTGATAAGATTTAGGATTGGAAATGAGAAGTCACTATTATTTACTTGTGTCTGAAGAATGTCTTCTGAAACTACTTTCTCCATCAAAAGAAATCGCTCAATTTACCTAAAGCAGCAAATACGCTGAAATGAAAACTGAATAGAGAAATGTGATTTATTTTCATTTTCACTACTGATCAAAATTCTCCCCTTTAGATTTAGTCATCATTTTAACTACTGTTCTGATCTTTCTATCATCAAGAAATGATCTCTCTCTGTCTCTGTCTCTGTCTCTGTTTTTCTCTTTTTTTCTCTCTTCCAGACCAGACTTTTGACAGCAGATTGTTAAAGAAGACTATAAAACAGAATAGTTCAGCTGTTTTAAATATCACTGGAAGACAGCTCTTAATTGCTTCAGAGGCCAATTTCTTGTCTCCTCCCTCTCACAAAGATTCCTTTTGCTCTTGAGGAGTTCTGCTTTCTTTCTACTTGTCGTATTTTCTTCCTGTGTTCTGCAAAGCAAATCACTGAGATGTTTTGTGTCATAGGCACACAAGACACAGGCCAAGGGCTTATACATCAAAGGTGGGGGATGAGAAACTTAGTCAGATATCAAAAGTGATCAGATATCTCTAAACTGACTTAAGAGGATTCTCTGCTAAGACTGGACTGGGCAAACGAAAGACAGATAAGGGCCAAGTCTGAGGCCTCATTGAAAAGAGGGCTCTAAGTACCCAGACTTAATGTTTCTCAAAGGGAGAGCATCTTCACTGGCCAACAGCACTTAACTTATGCCTGAATAACAAGCACACATATTTTCTCAGGAAGGCACACACAGCCTTCTTGTACTTGGGAACATTAGAGAGTACTTTAGTACTGCACTTGGTGCCATTTAAACAGCAAAGTCACTGTCAAGAAGCACAAAAATGTGCAAAGTATGACACTGACAGATCTAGAAAAGGTCCTTTGTTTACAGTATGAGAGCTGGAATAAGAAGGCAGAACATCGCCCCCGTTCTGCCTCAACTGGGAATGAGTTGTGTCCGAATCTGCCTCACCCCATACTCACGCAGGGCAGGAAATTCAGCTCTGTGCATTTGGAGCAAGAGGGGCACAGCAAGGCTGGGAACACATTCTCCTTTGTGCCCTGTGTAATCTGGAAAGGCCTGAGAATTTTTTTTTTTTAATTTAAGTTTATTGGGGTGACAATTTTAGTAAAATTACATAGATTCCATGTGTACAGTTTTATAAAACATCATCTACATATCACATTGTGTTTTTACCACCCAGAGTCAGTTCTCTTTCCATCACCATATTTTTGCTGAGAAAATTTTGATATGAAGAATGTCAGATGTAGTACCTCTTTTGGAATAAATGGTGATTCTATTAGTACCTGGTGGAACTGTAACAGAAAGAATTTGGACTTACCCTAGATATTTTAAATGATTTTTTTTCTCATCTTTTTTTTTCAAATTGATAACAGGAAATCCTCCTGTTGTTAACATAATGATTTTTAAAAGGAACATTTACATAAATCATTGATATACTTACTAACCTTACTATCAATATGCCTTCTCCTAGATGATAAAAAAAACTCATGGGAAGGTACTTAAATTGTTATACTAAATTAAATTTCATAGGCCTTTTAACTTTATAATGGAAGCCACTGTGTTGGAAAAATAATGCACTTTAGAAAAATTCACTTTTGTGGCAAGCTTTATAAGAGTATGTAAATAGTTGTTTTATTAAAATATTTTTATGTTTCTTGGTGGTATAAATTATGGGACAACATACAGAGACATTACTTATATCACATTCCCTACTAAATGGCATACTCTTCATTGCAAGTGGTGGCAGTCCAAGAATCTCACCTAATCAATAATCATAAGTCAATTTTACAAAATAATATGAGCCAATCAGATGCAAGGTTCCAGAGCTTTAGCTTGAAGACACTCAATTCCTACTTAATTCCTAAAACAATAGTTTTGATTTTTAAATTAAATAACATTTTCTATATCAGTGTTTATTTTTTAATCTTTAAATAAAATATTATGGTAATGATTCCAGGTTAAAGTTACATATACTTTTGCAATCAAACCTTCAGACAATACAGAAACTATAAGGAAGAATTTGAAAACAACCAATACAATAGTCACTGTTATTAATACTCTAGTAGCCATTATTTGAGATACCTGACCACTATTACTAACAATACTGCAATCAATATTTTCCCACATCTATCGCCACACAATTACATAGTGTTTCTGTGAAATTTATTATTATTATTATTATTATTATTATTATTACTATTACTATTGTTATTGTTTGTCCAAGAATATGCATATTTTAAATTTTGATAATTTTGCCAGATACCTTTCCAAAGTGGTTGTATCAGTTTATGCTTCTACTAAAATTGTACAAGAGTGTAGCTTCCCTATACCTTTATCAGCAGTGGATGTCATCAGGTATTTTAACAATCCTCAAGCTGATAACTACAGAATATTGTTTTCTTGCTCTTTTAATTTTCATTTAATTATTGTAAGTGAAGATCAAAATAATTTCTCACTGTCTAAAATGTTAGGCAAGATGGGGTCAGACTGAACTCATAACAGGATCTCACTAAATGTTTTTTGAGACAATGAGTGTTTGGTCATGTCTGAATTTTAGCTGTATAAACACTTGAAGACAAAAGAATGTTTGGTTTTCATTTTTATACATCTCCATGGAAAGAGAGTTAACATCCTCTATCCAAACTCCCAATCCCAAATTCAGGATCCAGTTTCAGTGTTTGTCAACCTTGTCTATATAGTGTGTATAGTTTTATAACTTTCCTTTTGTTTTAAACTCATATGAAAAGATAAATTGTCACTGTCCTCCATATTTTATACTTCATATACTTTTTAATGATAGCTACATTGTTTTCATACTGATAATTAAATTACCAAAATACAAGCTGGAATGAAATAAACATATAGTGAAAATCAGCTGCAATGAAATCTTGCTTATTAAACACACACACACACACACACACACACACACACACACACAAATATTCAGTGAAATGCTTGGTTTCTTTCTTTATTACAGCATTAGTAGGGGAAACAGAGAACAGCATTCTCCCATTGTCACTGTCCTATTCCTTAGCAGTTTAATGAAATTCATTTAGTATATACATCATTTTTGGGCACAATCCACCAGAAACTTTAGGTACATAAATTAGCCATAAGTTAGGCTAATAAAATAATAAATTAGGCAGCCTATAAAGAATAACATTTATGGTTGTGCCTTGATGTTCTAACACCTAACAGGTATCAACCCAGAGGTACATGATAAGACAGTCAAAATAAATTAAAATTCATACACTTGAGCCAAAACACACACATACATATGCACACACACATTATGCACACACATCACAAATATGACAATACTGGCATAAATTTTAAATTAAAAAATATATAACTCAAACATCTTTTGTCTATATGGATTAGAACTATAATTTTAAAATAAATCTCAAATTCACTTTTAGTAAACGAAATGATAATTGCTTTTAATTTTAGAAAACAACTTACAGGATTTCTTTTTGTAAAAATCTTCTTAATATCTAAAACAATTTTCAAGGAATTTTATTGAGTTTCCTTTTGTTAAGTATATTTAAAAATTAGAATCATTATTTTTTTATGATAAATTGTATTTCATTTTCTTCATATATTTTAATACCCAGGAAAGAATAGGTATTATTGAGAAATCAAGGAAAACTATGACTCCTTAATCTGTTGGCTTCTTTAATGGACTATTATTTTTGGCTTTTCTTCCTTTTTTGCTGGTAATCAAAACTAATAAATAATAGAGAACAGAGGCCACTAACATGATAACTATATATAAATTAAAAGTCAAATATTAGAAGAGAAAAATTACTTGTATAATTTATGAAAGGGTATTAGAATTCTTAACATTTAAAGAAATTCTATTCAATGTTTTGAAAATAGAACAACCCATTGGAAAAATGGACAAAGGACATGAACAGGAATTCACAAAAGAACAAACATAAAAGAATAATGAACACACTAAATGATGTTTAACTTCATTATTAATAGAAATGAAAATGCTTTATTTCATGCATCAGATTGGAAACCATAAAAATAATAAACTCTGTTGGTCAGATGGAGATATGTGAAATGATTTATAAACTATTGGGAGAGGTATAATTTTTCAATCTTTGTTGAGATAAATTTTCTAAAATATCTCAAAGTCTTCAAACATTTATGCCTAACAGTTCTATTTCTAGCAATTAGGACCCCCCAAAAAATGATATTTGTATATGATTGGTTATTATAGTCAAGCTTATAATCACAGTGATGTAACTGAAAATTCCTAAATGTTTATCAATATGATTCTAGGCAATAAAGAAATCCTAAGCAATTTAAAATAGTAAGTAAGATAGGTCTCATTTCACTGATATGAAAAGATATATTCAAAATATAAGCTCCAGAACACCATGTACAGTATGTTACCTTTAGTGTTAAAAAGGACTTGTATATGTATATATGTATATCCTTTTTTGTCTATTAGTCTGTCATTTTTTTATATGCATAGGCATTTTCTGGTAAAACGTGCAAGAAAGAGTTCACAGTGATTATGTCAGCCATGTGGCAATTAATGGGACAGGGATTTTGAAAGGAAAAATAACTTTTAACTTTTAGTTAATACTCTCCAAATTGTGTGAGTTTTGAGCTGGGCACTATTGCATTTTTAATAAAAACTCCTACTTAAAAAATAATTATTATTACAACGAAAAGGAAAAATAATAATTTGCTCAGCTCCACCCACATTATTGTCATGATATGTTATTTTACCTTTACGCAACCAAAACTATAAAAAAATACCTATTCCTTTAACTTGTAACCTATTAGATCTAATTCTCTATATAATTATGCCAAATTTTCATCTCTCTTCAAGAAAAAGACAACATTTTAAAATGTGAACTTTCTCAAGACTTTATCATTTTCTTCTCCAGATTACATGAACCCAATTTCTTAAAAACGATGGGTCCCAATCTTTTCAACATTCTAGTCACCCTACAGGTGTAATCCACCTTTTCAGCAATTCTCAAAATGCAGCCTACAGAACTGAATACAATATTCAAGACACGATCTGAGCAGTTCAGATTATATTGAAACTATTACCACCCTTGAACTTGACTCAACCTCTATTAATACAGTTTAAGAATGCATTAACTTTTTAAAGCATCTATTAACACCATATTCACTTATATTGAACAGGTAGTTAAATAAAACCACAGGAATTTTGTCATAAATCTACCTATTCTGTAATTGTGCAATAAATAAGAATTTACAACAACCCAGTAAAATTTCATTTTATTAGTTTCAGCCCATAGTTCCAACCTGGAAAGATTTCTTTTTCAGGCACACAACTATCATCTAAACCAGTGGCCACCTTTCTAGTTTTGCATTATCTGTAAAAGTGCTAAGTATTTCTTCCTTTATCATTCTAACTATTGATCAAACTACTGAACAAAAGAGAACCCAGTGGAGATTCCCAATTCTAGAGATCTCCACAGAGTTTGGCATCAACACATTACTACTTTTTGGATAGTTGTTCCACTAGTTACAGATTAGTAGTCCATTGCTCCTATTTTCTTGTCCTTAAGAATTCAGAGAATCACTATGGAATGTGTTGCACAAATATAGACCAGGATTTCTGTGGCCTTTCTCAGCAACCATTTTACAATTTACGTACATATGATACTGTTAGGCACAGAGGAACAGAATATCACACCACTTGGCCAGTCTTCTAGAGATATAAATCATTGACTTGGTGGACCTGAACTTCTCAACTCCTATTGTTTATACTATTACAGTAGCATCTTCTTAATTCTATCTAGATGAATCAATTTTAATTGTATGTCTCTCACATTTAAAGTTTATGAGAAAATCATTTATGTGATGGATAATGGATTGTAGTAGTTGAAAGCACAGACCCTCGTTGGGTTCAAAACTCAGTTCTGTCACAATATATTAAGTAACCTTTGAGCAAATTACACAAACATGCTGTGCCTTTATTTCCTTTTCCATGAAATTGTGATAATAATAGAGTTGGCCCTTAGGGTTAGGGGGCACCGACCTCCACCAGTCTAAAATCTGTTTGTAACTTTTGATTCCACAAACATCTCTTAATATCCATGGAGGATTGGTTCCAGGACCCCCATGGATACCAAAATCCTCAGATGCTCAAGTCCCAACTGTACTTGGCTCGACACCTGGCTTCTTGAGACACCTCCAAGCACAGCATGGGTGGCAGCCATCTATGATTGCTTTCAGGCTCATGCCAGGTGGCCCAAAGTAGGGCACAGGCTGCAGCTGAACTTAGCTTGTGGCAGGACCTCTCCCAGGAGGTGACTGGGCAGGCACACTTGGTGGCCAGATTCAGGTCAAGCTGGAGCACCACATAGCTCCCTGCATGGATGACACATTCAAAGGACAGGATGAGAGGGACCAGAACCCTGCAAAAGCAAATCCTGCTCCACAGGGTCAGCCCCTGCACAACAGCTTTTCCACTACAGTCATGAGTATTCCTCACAACAAATCATCCTGAGGATCAATCCCTCCCATTGATGTTAAATCAGCAACTAAAAATCAACTACAATAGGAGGGCACACACAACCCACACAAGGGACACACCTGGAACACCATGCTTAGGTAACCAGAGAAAATGCGCCACAGAATACCTACTACATAAGGCCACTCTACTAAGACCAGGAGATACAGCTGCTTTATCAATACATAGAAACAAACACAGAGAGGCAGCCAAAATGGGGGTACAAAAAAACATGTCCCAAATAACAGAACAAATCTCCAGAAAAATAACTAAACAAAATGGAGGCAAGCAACCAACCAGATGCAGAGTTCCAAACACTGGCTCATCAATGTCAGTGAGAATTTCAACAAAGAGATAGGAAACTTAAAAATGGAGATAGAAAACATAAAAAAAGAATCAAGTCAGAAATGAAGAAATGAAGAATATAATAACTGAAATGACAAATATCTTAGAGGGAATAAAAAGTAGAATAGATAAAGCAGAGGATCAAATCAGTAATTTGGAAAATAAGGTAGCAGAAAACAGCCAATCAGACAACAAAACGAAAAAAAATAATAAAAAACATAAGGATAGTTTAAGGGACCTCTAAGACAACATCAAGCATTCCAATATTGGCATCATAAAGGTACCAGAAGGGGGAGAAAGAGAGCAAAGAATTGAAAACCTATTTGAAAAAATAATGACAGAAAATTTCCCTAACCTGGTAAAGGAAATAGACATTTAAGCCGAGGAAGCACAGAGGGTCCCAAACTAGATGAACCTAAAGAGGCCCACACCAAGAAACGTAATTAAAATGACAAAGCTTATCAACAAAGAGATAATTTTTAAAAAATAGCAAGAGAAAAGCAGTGAGTTACAAGGTAGATCCCATAAAACTGTCAGCTGATTTCTCAACAGAAACTTTGCAAGCCAGAAGGGATTGGCAGGAAATATTCAGAGTGATTAAAATGACCTATAATGAAGACTACTCTGCCCAGCAAAGCTATCATTTGGAACTGAAGGACAGATAAAGAGCTTCCCAGACAAGAAAAAGCTAAAGGAGTTCATCACCACCTAACCAGTATTACAAGAAATATTAAGGGACAAGAAATATTAAGAGATTTCTTTCTAAAAAAAATCAAATATGAATAATAATATGGCAATAACTACATGTCTGTCAACAAATTCTTTAAATATAAATGGATTAAATGCTCCAATCAAAAGATATGGTGGTTGAATGGATAAGAAAACAGGACCCTTACATATGCTGCCTACACGAGACTGACATCTGAAAGAAAGACACTCAGATGTTGAAAGTAAAGGCATGGGAAATGATATTTCATGAAAATGGAAACAAACAAACAAAATATTGGGGTAGCAATACTTATACCAGATGAAATAGACTTTAAAACAAAGGCTATGACAAGAGACAAAGAAGTACCTAGTAATCCCACTTCTGGGTATTTATCTGAAGAAACCTAAAACACTGCTTTGAGGGGACATATGTATCCATATGTACATTGCAGCATTATTTACAACGGCCAAGATATGGAGATAACCTGAGTGTCCATCAGTGGATGAATAAATAAAGAAGAAGCAGTACATATATACAATGGAACAATGGAACCAAAAAAAAAAAAAAGAAAACAATAAACTCTTATCATCTGCAATAACATGAACAGACCTAGAGGGTGATGTGCTAAGTGCAATAAGTCAGACAGAAAGACAAATGCCATTTGTTTTCACTCATATGTGGAATCTAAAGGACAAAATAAATGAACAAACAAAACAAAAATAAACTCATAGATACAGTGAACATTTTGATCGCTGCCAGGTGGGAGAGGGATTTGGAGGGCTGGGTGAAAAAGGTGAAAGTGTTATGAAGTACAAATTGGTAGTTACAAAATAGTCATGGGGATGAGGGATATAGCATAAGGAATATAGTTAATAATATTATAATAACTATGTATGGTGTCAGATGGGTACTAGATTTATTGGGGTGATCACTTCATAAGTTATATAAATGCTTAATCACTATGTTGTACACCTTAAACTAATATAATATTGTATGTCAAGTATAATTGAAAAATTAAAAAAAATATTTTTAAAATATTTTGTTTCTTTATCTTCAGTCTCCATGATATCTTCTGATTACAGGGCTTGATAGCATGATAAATAATGGACCACCTCCTCATTGTGCTTTCCTTCTCTCCCCATGTCCCAGTTGTGATTTAAGGTCAGTACTTCTCAATACATGCAAATGGATCGCATCATATCTAGCAGATGGGTTAGAAAGCTCATGAAAGACATGCATTCTTTTTTTTTTTTTTTGGTGGGGGTATGAGTGTATTCTGAAATATTCTGAAAAGAAGGAGTAAAAAACCCTTTTTTAGTAACTTGACTTAAAGACTGAGTAAAGAACTTCTATAACAGAGACTTTCAAAATGATTGATTTCTAGTCTTATGCAATTCTTCAATTCCTAGATGAGTTGTGTACCTTTGTAAATTATGGACATTAAAAGTGTTCCTCTCTTCCACCTCTTCTTCCTCCTTCTCCTCTACCTTCTCTTACTTTCTTCCTTCTTTTTGAAAGGAGATTGCTTCAAAAATAAGAAAAAAGAAGAGTGAAAATAGAAGTGTCTCTCTTCCTCTTTCTCTCTCTCTCTCTCTCTCTCTCTCTCTCTCTCTCTCTCTCTCTCTCTCTTTCTCCACCTCTCCCTCTTCTGGCTTTAAAAAAATAAATTTATTTCTAGATTATAAATGTCACTGCTCATTGTGAAGTTAATGAGGCAATAGAAGAGAGATTTTTAATTAGGTAGAGCCTAATTTGGCCTTTGAGAGTTTCTGCACTCTCATGAAACTCACATCAATGTTCCAATAAATCTATCCTCTGATAATGCATTTAGCATATAGATGGTATTGACAGTAAACTATTCCAATGTTACAATAAATTACTGATGTTAAAAGTTTGGTAGGTATTTATGTACCATAGTTACACTTGCTTTTGTGAAACACATAGTACTTTTACAATCTAACAGTGATTGTTCCAATCTTTGAATCACAAGAAATGGTTATCCAGCTACCCTTTCAATAAGAGAAATCAGACAGTGAAGCACTCTCACTTATAGATATACAACGATGCTTCATCTGACTGCTCAGATGCCCAAGTAGGTCAGTAACCAATTATCTAAGGTATATTTGGGAGGGTGACAGCAAACTCAAGCTGGAATTTGAGCAGCTCTTATGCAATCACTGTTGATTTACTATGTCAGTACCAAAAAAAAAAAAAGCATTCTGAGAAAAGTTTCATTTCAATTTTAATGTGCCTTGGGGACTAAGTCTACTGCTAGATTTGCAAAATCTTTGAAGTTTATAAACATAAGTACACAGGCTATATTTTAGAACATATAGATGGCATCTATTTTGAAGGACCCTAAAAGAATGTAACTCTAAATTTAAATTTTCCAGAGAGATACAAGTCTACACGCAAAATTAATTCATTTATGAGGGTATTGTTTTTAATCCCTAACCCCTTTTCCTAGGATTAAATAATAGTACTGTGTATTTCAAATTTGTTAGTGTCCTACAGAGGTTGTTAACAAGAGCCAAAAATAAGGTATGCAAAAAAGAGAAAGTGGAAGAAGAAAAACATTAGTGAATATTAACACAAATGCATCCAAACGAAGGTACTGAAATAATAAGGACACTGAACGCTAAGACAAATGAAGGAAATGAGTACAGTGAGGTGTCCAAAAGAGAAAGTATTCACACTGTTCTGATAAAGCAAATTATCTTATATATTTATAAATTTTATTAGTTTGCATTTTCCTCACACTACAGTTTAAGAAAAACAAATATCTTCATAAATTTTTTCATGACTTGTTATGGAAAAATCATGGACACGATTCTTGTGACTGGACCAGATAAATTTTGGCTATCCCTGTATTGCCTTGAGAAAATTATTTAGCTTCTCTCAGCTTCATTTTATTCATCAGCAAAATGAACTAGTGAAACTTAACATATGAGTCAGCTGAAAATTAAATAAGGTGGTATACATGAATTTTCTAACACAGTGTCCATCACATTGTAGATACTTGAAAAATATCAATAGTCTCTTATTTCCCTCCACTTCTGTTTACTTTAATTCTTCATTATTTACTAAAATTTCTAAGACTTTGTGGAAAGAAATTCTCTTTGTCTGCATTAGGCTATCAGCGTGGCAAAACTAAGGATTCCTCACTGTGTTATTGTCCATTTGCCCCAGGAGTCTCTGAGAATTTAGATACAGAAACTATTTATGTTTTGCATCAGTCAAGCTGCCCTTAGGGGAGGAACAATTCAGAAGAAAAAATTAACTATGAAAAGTCTCTTTTAGGGAGACACAAATTTACCTCCAGCCATTGCAATTGGTCATGTACAATGGCCAGAGCTGATCTTTCACCTAATTGATAGAGGTAATCAATCCAATACCTACTTGAAAATTTCCTATTCTAGAACGTCTTGCCCTCAGCAGCTACTATGTTTATGCTAAAACAAAATTTATGTAAATATTAATTCTTGCTCTCTGTTTCCCTTGTTGTTAGTCAAATAGTTCAAAAGGGAGAGACATGCGATTCAAATAGTTTCTATTTAAAACATAATATATATTTTTAAATCTATCAACAATCAAGTAGCTTAATTGACATCAGTCATTTGTTGACAATCCTCTTAATGTTGTTGGTGGTTGATTTGCAGTCCAATTATTTCACCACCAAATGGAGTTCTTTGTAGACCCACACATGTGGTCTACAGACACTTATCCAGAGTATGCAGCTTCCCAGAAATCACCCGTGAACTGAAGAAGGAAAATGTCGAAAGTTTAATATAACATAAAGTAACTCATCTCTCTAAGTAAGCCCAAAAGGATATGCCTCCTCTTAGATTTTTTGTTTTGCCAAACTTGAAATTATTCATTCATTAACATGCATGAGATGATGCAGGCTCAGCTTTTCCAAAGCCTAGGACAGAGACATTATAAATTTTACTATCTCTCCAATAGGCCTTTTCAGGAAATAGGTGACATGTCATTCTTTTTTTCCAGTAAAATTGAACTAAAAATCATTTTTGACCAATGCCCAAGTTTTTGAGGAGTATAATATAATTTCTGTAAGGACATTTAGTTTATTCATGACGAGCTTGATGTGACATGATCAATTGGTTCTCCTAGAACATATCCAAATGATTAAAATTTAGGCGGCTAACTTTCTATCAGGCTGCTGGGTTTTAGAGATTTAGCATTTATAATCCAATTTACTGACCACGAAAGCCAGAATAAGATTTTAATTGGAACTTCGATGCTACACCGACTATAATCAGAAATAATACTAACATATTTTATGTAAGATCTTTGGTTACAACTCAATGAGGCTTTGGACTTTAACAAATACAGTTCCTTGGTTATATTTAAAAAAAAAATCAGAGTCTGTGATTAGGTCTAATCCTATTAAAAGGTATTACATTTGCAAACTGCGGTATACTACTGAGAAAACTCTACAATTTACTGAAAAACAGATAGAGGTGCCAGGCTATTTCATTATTATCATCACATTTGGTTTTTCATAATATTTTGTGCAATCATTAAAAACAAGGTAACAGCAATATTTTAGCCATCTCAATACGTAGACTTTTATTACTTGGGCTAAGAACATTTTCCTTGGATGATTGGTTGAAAATATCCAAAGGATACTTTTAGGTCCTGAAGAATTAAACACAGGTCTATTTTTATGAGGTGGTGCAGATTGGAAACTGTTCTTTCTGTTTGTTCCAATGAAATTGGAAATGAAAAGAATGTGTGTCATATGAGGGACAAGTGTCATGAAACCCATCTGAATTATATTTCATGCCCCTCTTTATAGCCTAATGTTTAACTATATCCATTTTCCTGGCAGTATTGCACCCATCCAAAACAAGTTATTGACACTTATATTTCATATATAAATCACATCAGGCAGTCAAAGCGAAGACGGGGGTTTCAGTGTGATTGGATGATGGAGTCGAATAATGTATTTGTTTTTCACCTCTAGGATATCACTTTAATACTATCCTGCAACAATGACACAAAATCATTCCAATTAAATGATCTTAAAATAAGATATAAAACAAATTCAGGTGATCTCATTCTGTCTAGTGTGTCAAGAGTTGACAGAACAAAATTGAGCAGAAATAGCTTAAATTTAGCAGTCTTCACATGTGTACAAAGACTGAGAGCAGAAATTGGATTTGCATCAGTGGAGTCAATTAAGAAAGACTCAACAAGGAAGGGTTGAAGTGCATGACAGGGCGCTGGGAATTCTGTGCACACTGACTGCCACTGGCTTGAGCACAAATTAAGCAAGGCATTCTGGTTTCTGACATTAATTTCCTTGAAATGATAGATTGCACTGATGATTATATAATAATAATAATAATGATAATAATAATAATAATAATAATAATAATAATAAAAGACAAAAGTAATGAAGATACACATCCATCAATGATAAGCTACCAAAGGGCTATGTCACTTTCACTCTTATTTTTAAGGGCTCTGGTCATAGTTTACTTCACAAAATTCTTCTGCTGAGACTCCAGTCACCACACCTCATTCTATTTCATGCTGTTCTTCACATAATATTTCCCCTGCTCTAAAGAATTGAGAGGTAGCTGAGAATAAAGCAAAGTTTTTGTTTTCCTTTGTCATGTCTATGGCAAATTATTTAGCCTACTTTGGCTAACTCAGCATGCCATTCACATCCCTTCACTTGCCTATAAGCTCTGAGATTTCAAATGTTAGATGGTAGTCATTTATATCATTAGTAAATGTTTACCATGAAATGAAAAGCAATGAGAAGTTGTAATGGGGAGGACACCTCAATCAAAACAAATCAACACCTAAGTCTGCTGCTCGATGATTATTTCATTATAAGCTATTAGATTAAGAAAGATCTCCCCCCAAAAAAATGTAAAAAAAAAAAAATTTGCATTTTAAAGTATTAGGGGAATTTAGAATTTCTCCAAATTCTACAATCTTTGGAAGGAAGCTCCCTATTTTTCTTGCTTTCTCCCACCCCATAAAGAACACATTTACATGAACATATTGGTAGGAATATTGAAACACATTATTTCAGGAAACTATTAAATGTAAAAATATGAACAAGCTTTTCTTGTACTCGTAGTAATTGGTATCTCATCTCTGATTGCAAAATAAAATTTTTCAGATTTTTTTTTACACTATTGGAATCCATGCCATAACCTTACAAAAAGATGAATATTTTTACCATTCACTTAGCCAGAAAAAAATAGGAAGTACAGGTTGATGACAAATGAACAGGAAGGTACATAGCCTGAAAACTATCTGTATAAAATGCAACTGAGAATCTATTAAGTGTTAGACTTTGACGTATTGCTGTTAATATGCAATCTAGTAAATTTCCAGCACCCAGAAAAAAAACATCCTTATTTATCACGGAAGGAATATTTTGTTAATGTTGAAATTTTGTTAATGTGTAAACATTAAAATTTAAAGTTTATACAATTCAGAAAATGATTCTGCGTTCATGACTTGGTCCTAAATTTGCACTACCCAAACCCCACACTTTACTCCAGTAATTAGAAGCAAACTCTCCTCTAAACAATGCTGAGTCCCTTGTGGTTCGAAACCTTACATTTTCCATTGGATTACTCAAGGGTCTACTTTTGTATCTGGATGAAGTGGAACTGGGAATTACAGACAGCTTCCCCACACACAAAGAGGCTGCTGCTTTTTTTCTTGATCTCTGGGTGCTTTATGGCCTCTAGCCCATACTCCTCTCTGCAAATTTCAACTTTCCCTCATTCTGCTTCCTAGTATCAGAAAAGCACAATAACTGTTCTAGCTGTACAATTCAGATAGCTAATTCAAATGACAAAAGCAGAGGCGGCAATCTCAAATGACTACAGATATTAAGCAGGTGACAAAGTAGGTGGAGCAAAGGGAGAGAACATGGCTTCCAATCGGCCCCAGCTGCTTTTCACTCATGACGATGTGAGACTCTATTGCCAAACTTCTATGCTCAAGAGAAACAGAATTCTATTCTTTTTCTTTTTGTGCTAAATCATCACTCCATTTTAAAGTGTTGGCATTTTCCCCCCAATTTTATTGAGATATAATTGATATACATCATTGTATAAGTTTAAGGTGTGTATCATAACGTTTTTGACTTACATATATTATAAAAGGATTACTGTAATAAGTTTAGTTAGCACCCATCATCCTATACAGATACGAGAAACAGAAAAAGCAAAAAAAATAAATAAAACCCACAAACAAGCCAACCATTTTTTCCCTTCTGATCTTCTAATGAGAACTCAGGATTTACTCTTTTACTCTTTTAACTACTGTCATATATATCATATTGCAGTGTTCACTATAGTCATGTTATACATTATATCCCTAGTACTTATGCTTTATAACTGAAAGTTTGTATCTTCTGACCACCTTCACCTATTTTACCCATCCTTCCCCCTGCCTTTGCCTTTTGACCACCTTTCTCCAGTTCTACCTGCCACCACAAATCTGATCTTTTGTTCTGTGACATTGTTTTTTTCTTTAATTCTACATGGGAAATCATATAGAATTTGTCTTTCTCCATCTGACTTATTTCACTTAATATAATACCCTCAAGGTCCATCCATGTTGTCACAAATAGCAGAATTTCCTCATTTTTATGGCTGAATAATATTCCTTTGTGTGTGTGTGTGTATCTCACAATTTCTTTATTCATTCATCAATGGACACATAGGTTGTTTCCAGGTCTTAGGTATTATACATAACGCTGCTATGAACATGGGGGTGCAGATATCTTTTCAAGTTAGTGTTTTTGTTTACTTTGAATATATTCCCAGAAGTGGAATTGCTGGCATATGCTAGTTCTATTTTCAATGTATTAAGGGTCCTTCATACTGTTTTCCATAGTGGCTGTACCAACTTATAATTTCACCAACAGTGCACAAGTGTTCCCTTTTCTCCACATCCTCACCAGCATTTGTTATCACTTGTCTTTTTAATGATGACTATTCTAACAGGCATGAGGTGATGTTTCATTGCGGTTTTGATTTGCATTTCCCTAATACTTAGTGATATTGAGCATCTTTTCATGTACTTTTTGGCCATTCGTGTATCCTCTTTGGAAAAATATCTATTCAGGTCTTTTGTCCATTTTTAATTGGATTATATGTTGTTTGCTACTGAATTTTATGAGTTCTTTGTATTTTTCTTTTGGATATTAACCCTTTATCAGATATATGGTTTGCAAATATTTTCTCTGTTTTGTGGATTGTCTTTTTACTTTATTGATGGTTTCTTTTGCTGTATAGAAGATCTTTAGTTTGATGTAGCCCCACTTGTTTAATTTTTTTTTTAATTTTTATTAAATTTATTGGGGTGACATTGGTTAGTAAAATTACATAAGTTTTAAGTGTACAATTCTATAATACATCATCTGTATATTGCATTGTGTGCTCACAACCCAGTCAGTTCTTCCATCAGGATATATTTGACTCTTTTACCCCCTCCTATCACCCCTCTTCGCTTACCTGCTGGTAATAACTAAACTGTTGTCTGTGCCTTTGAGTTTTTGTCTATTTGTTTGTCTTATTTTTTGCTTTCAGCTTTGTATCCCACATATAAGTGAAATTATATAGTTCTTGACTTTTTCTGACTTACTTCACTTAACATGATAATCTCAAGATCCATTTATATTGTAGCAAATGGCAGTATTTCATCTTTTCTTATGGCCAAGCAATATTCCTTTGTATATATGTTCCACTTGTTTATTTTTTATTTTGTTGCTTGTGCTTTAGCTGTCACAATCGAAAAATCATTCCCAAAACCCTTGTCAAGGAACTTTTTTCCTGTTTTCTTCTAGGAGTTTCAAGGTTTCAGGACCTACATTTAAATCTTTAATTCATTTTGAGTTAATTTTCATGAATGGTATAAGATAGAAGTCTAGTTTCATTCTTTTACATGTGAATATCCAATTTTCCAAGCACAAAATAACACAGTTCAGACTAAACTACACAGGCCCATGAGCCAACAGACATCCACTGAAAATTGGAAATGTGGAGGAGAAAACTACCAGGCAAAAGCAATAGTCATGGAAGAATATAGCTATGCCCAGAGACAAAGCACCCACATAGGGATGAATGAAGAAGAAATGCCTGTTACTTCCTCTCCGTTATCATCTCATCTTTTGCTAGAAATGTTAATTGGCTAAATATAAGGAGACTATTCAGCAGGGGAAGTTAGGTAATAGGAACAGCATGTTTTGACCTCCTGTAGCACAAGCAGAGAAGGATAAACAATGGATCCAGAAGAGCAGAGAATAACTAGATTATATGCCATTATTTTCAGGGCAGGGCACCTTTTCATGGATGGATGGATGGATGGATGGATGGATGGATGGAATAACAGTGGTATATACTGATTAAGAATTTGGGCATTGCGTGAAGTCTTTCCAGGTTGATATTGTAGCTACTACTTAATTTTATAATGTGTCTTGGACTAGTTCCTCAATCTGTAAAAAGAATACAATGAGAGTATCTATATCATACAACTGTTCTAAAGATTAAATTATATAATGTGTGTAAAGTTCTTGGACCAATGCTTGACAGATTATAAGTATCCGTACATTGTTAATTATTATAATTACTTGCCCTGTTTCACTTTACCAAATGTTTCTGATGGGCTGGTCTATAGCCCAACACAGAATCAGATTTAAAACAGAATCATAGATACTGATCAGGTGAGCCTGCTGGGTGTGAGTCCCAAAAAGGTTAGACACAAAAGTACTTTTATTGAGTTACCCACCTTCACTGTTGCCAGCACAGTTGTTTCACATTGGGGAGGTAGTATATTTGGTCACCTCATAATTCAAGCTCTAAATTGTAAGATATTTAAGAATAACTAGGCAAACTGCTCTCTAGTATATTTAGTTAAATTGAAATATACTTGAAACAACTGAAAAAGTTTTCTACACATGAACAGCAGAAATGTGAATACCATAAGCTTTTGCATATTTCATTTTGGCCCCAACATTATAAAAGAAGACAGCATTTTAAAAATGAAATCTAAAAAAAGAAAGTTCTTGTTATTTCTCAAAGTGCATCTAACCATATAACAAGAAATTACTTCTTCTTCCTCGAGTTTATGTTCTCAAGATTAACATCCTCCTTATGTGAGCAGAGAATTATTAAAACTTGAGCTACGTCTAGACTAGTTACTGCAGGTATCACTTGACTCAAGAAGGCCAGTGGTACCAGGAACAAGATGTTGCCATAAGGTCAAGATTCTTGTGGCTACAATTGACTGAGATAAAATAAGGTATTGCAAGTCGTGAGATCTGTCTTTACAGATACTGAAGGCTAAAGAAGAAGTGCAGAAAATGGTGCCCTGGTTAGTATAGCATCTTGAACTGAACCCCCGCAGATTATCCTTGTGTAATTAGGACAGTATAGAAAAGAAGTAAGAGCTTCCCATCCCAAGACAAGAATGTGCAATATAACAGCACAAAAATAAACTAAAGACAGAAGAATAGCAGAACTAATAGAAGGCAGGGGTAAGAATCCAACAATTGTATTTCTACTGTTTAAAAAATTGAGTCACAATTTACTCCTAGTGTTGATTTTGGACCTCTCATTTCTGTTGTATGTGAAATCTCTCATTAAATAATTCTATTCAGGTGTGTTACAATATGAAAAGCAGGCACAGTGGACCCACTGATTTAGTTGGCTGGCAAGAATATTCTCTCCTAAGAACCTCAGACTTCCATTTACATAGATAGGAATCATATAACTTGAGTCTGAAGAAGATGTTTGCATAAATAGCTGTTGACAGGTAAAATCAGTGATATTTTATTTCTATCAGAGAATCTAATTTAGTGTTTTTCAGTGCTGATTGCACATTAGAATTGCCTCGGGAACTAAAAGAAAAACAAAGCAATGATGCTAGAATTTCACTCCAGAACAACTAAATTAAAATTTTTGGCAGTAGAATTCAGGAATCGGTATTTTTAAAAAGCATCCTTAGATTATTTTAATGTATAGCCCAGGTGAATACATTTCTAGACTTCTGAGTCACACACAATTCTTTGAGGTGTCAGGTTCTTGACCACAATATGTTTAAGACACAATATTAAAAAAATAAAATAAAAAACACCTTCAGTGTAGCTTTCCTTCTAGGTATATAATAGAAGGCAGATGGTTTTTACAGGGATTAATAGAGCAAATTCTAATGGAAGGTGAGTATTTTAGAAATAAGGAGAGCTCGGGTGGGTATGAATTGCTTATTTGAACCATAGAATTTAAGAGTTAGAAGAAATGAAAAAGAGTATCTAGTTACAAATAATAAAGCTATCTAGTATCTAGTTACAAATAATAATAATGTAAGCATCATGGATAGAAGCTATTTTAAAGTTCTTTGGTTCATTTCACCCCTACCTACCACCACCTATTATAAAAATGAGAAAAACTGAGGCTCAGTAAAGGAAAGTAAGGAGACAAAACTTACGAATTTAGTTTAAAAAGAGGAAAGATTATAGTCCAAGTCTCTTGACACTAAAGCCAGTATTCTTACTCCCACTTTACATTTAAATCACAAATTCCAAAATCAACATTATTGTTTCATATTTTGTTGGGAAGGTGGTAATACTGAGTTTTTCTATTGTCATTCTAATTACATTGGGAAATATGTTTCCCAGAATCTCTTTCTGTATGTGGGTCTAGATTAAAGTTGGCCAAAAGGGAAGTTGTGTGAAGCTAGGTAGACTGGATTGAAGCAGCTAATATTACTGGAGGATGTGGGGGTCAGATTCAGTGACAAACAGACACATAAATACTGTAATATTCCACCTTCTACTCTCTCTCCTATTTCATATCCAGCTTTATTCCTAACTTCTGGCCTGTTGATCAATGGCAACCGCAGTTCCATCACCAGACACTAGCTGTGAACTCACAGGACCACCAGCGTTCTATGAAATATCCCATGGGTTCCCCCTAGTGGCCTACTCTGGCTGCAAGCTGTGACTTCTCCATTCATACCAGTGCCCCAGGAGGGCTGATTAGAAACATTTTTTAAATCTTTTAACTTTTATTTGTGAAAACTTGCCTCTCTAATGCCTTCTGTAAAAGTGTAGCAGCCTATCATAAATCTCTTGTTCAATTATTCTCTTATTGGTTCTGCTTTTCATGAATGAATGCTGACTAATATGAGGGGAAACGTATAATAAAGTAGGACTTTTGACTTCTATGGTGCAGTTATAAACCCAAGGTGATGGGGATAACATTCATTCTCAAAATGCTCAAAATTTACAAAGTGACACTTTATAGTTTCTAACTAATTCCTGTTTTATAAGGAAAAAAGGCATGTTCAATTCAGAAATAAAGCAGTCAATTCAGAGAAATGTGACAACTCTACCAAGTCATTGCTGACTAAGTCTCCCACCCTGGGCTCCTCTGACTCCCCTACACACCGTCTTCAGATGAATAGTGACACTATTGTGAAATTCTGCTAATTGTACAAGACAGTTTTGAAATATTCATTTGGATTATTTTACAGAGATGGATATTAATGGCTTGTTAGCTTTGAAAAAAATATTTTCTTTGATCTTAGCGAGTAGGGTCCTACACTTTGGTAAAGAAAAGTGGACTAGAGAGAAAGAAGTCTAAGCATTTCCTATCCATCCAAGCAATTATGATAACGTGAGTTTCCTTTGATTTTGTTGGTTAGATTTAAAGATAGTGAGCCAGGAGTTAAGATCATCCTTTCAGGCGTCATTCTGAAACCACATTAAGCTACAAATGTCTAAATCTGATGAACACAATATGGTTCCATTCTCAAAGCTAGATTGAGAAATGCAGAAGCATTGTATCAAATAACATTTAAGTAGTCCTTAGGTACTATAATCGAAAGCATTGAGTAAAAACTGGAAGTATTGACATGTCAAAGGATCAGGGAAATTTAATAGTAACTTAGGAAAGAATGGAAGTCTCAGTTATTTAGAGCTTTAAAACACAAACAAGAGTCTTGTTCTCCAATTCCAAAATGCAAAGGTATCATCATCTTGGGAGGCCTGCTAATAGTGAAGTTTCCTGGGCTCTACTATCTGGATATTCTGATTCAGTAGATATATGATGGGACTTGTATTAGTTATCTATTGCCACATAACTAACTACCACCCAAACAGCAATATAAATCAAGAAACATTTATAATCTCACACAGTTTCTGAGGTCTGAAATCTACAAATGGCTTGGCAGGTTGGTTCTGGCTTAGAGTCTCTCATGAGATTCCAGTGAAGTTATCCACTGGAAGAACTGAGTGGAGTTGGAAGAGCTATTTCCAAAATATCATACATATATGGTTATTGGGAGGTCGCCTCAGCTCTCATTAATTTCCAGAAGGTCTCAGTCCTTGCCATATGGTCTTTTCCATAGGAGTCCCCTACATGGCAGCTGGCTTTGCCAAAAGTGAGTCATCTGAGAGAACCTAAGTCACCAAGATGAGGGGCACAGTATCTTTTACATCCTATTCTCAGAAGTGATCTATAGTCTTCTGCCATATTTTATTGGTCATAGAATCCAATTCTAGTAGAATGTGGAAGGGAACTCACAAGAGTGTAAATACCAGGAGGCAGGGATCATTGGGCCCAACTTTGAGGCTGCCTGACATAGGGCACTAGCGTACACTTTAGTATGTACTTATGAATATTGATTCACATGTGACCTATAGACCACAGTTTGAGATAAGAATAATCTATAGAGCAAGTTAGTTTCTAAAAATTACATATTTTATTAATCCATCCATTCATTCAAGCAATAGGTCACATAATTTTCTGAGATTAATCATAGGAAACGTTTATCACTGGAATAAAAGTCTTTGAAATTTAGCTGTATATGTCACTGATCATCAGAGAAATGCAAATTAAAATCACAAAAAGATACTACCTCACACCTGTCAGAATGGCTATTATCAATAAATCAACAAACAACCAGTGTTGGCGAGGATGTGGAGAAAAGGGAACTATTAGTGAGATTGCAAATTGGTGCAGCCACTATGGAAACATCATGGAGGTTCCTCAAAAAATAAAAAATAGAACTACCTATGACCCAGCAATTCCATTTCTGGGTATTTATCCAAAGAAATACAAAACACTAACTCAGAAAGATATATGCACCCATATGTTCATTGCAGGATTATTTACAATAGCCAAGATATGGGAGCAACCTATGTGCCCATCAACAGACAACTGGATAAAGAAGTGATATACAGAGGGTGCATATATACCGTATGCACATTTTAAGAAAGGAAAAAAATGTATTAAAATTGTAATAATATATACCAATAACAAAATATGAATACAAGTCATGTTTGACTTCTGCAACCATGTTTCCCCGAAAATAAGACCTAGCTGGACGATCAGCTCTAATGTGTCTCTTGAAGCAAAAATGAATATAAGACCGGGTCTTATGTTATATTATGTTAGATAAGACCCGATCTTATATTATAGCAAAATAAGACAGGGTTTTATATTAGTTTTTGCTCCAAAAGACGCATTAGTGCTGGTGGTGCAACTAGGTCTTATTTTCGGGGAAACACGGAATTAGAAGAGGTGCTTAAAGTGGTTACCATCAGTGTAATTTTAATACAGTTTTTTCCTTTCTTAAAATGTATAAACATTTTTTGACACCCTCTGTACACACACACACACACACACACACACACACACACACACACACTGGAATATTACTTGGCCATAAAAAAGAATGAAATCTTACCATTTGAAACAACACAGAAGGACCTAAAGGATATTATGCTAAGTGAAATATGTCAGGCAGAGAAAAACAAATAAATACCATATGATTTCACTTATATGTGGAATCTAAAGAACAGAATAAACAAACAGAAACAGACTCATAGACACAGAGAACAAACTGTTGCCAGATGGGAGGGGGTTTGGAGGGCTGGGTAGAAAAAGTGAAGGGATTAAAAAGTACAAATTGGTAGTTACAAAATATTCTCGGGGATGTAAAGTACAGTGTAGGGAATATAGTAAATAATATAGTAATAACTATGTATAGAGCCAAGTGGGTACTAGACTTGTTAGGGGAATCATTCATAAATTATATCAATGTCTAACCACCATGCTCCACACCCAAGACTAATATAAAACAATATTGAATGTCAACTGTAATTGAAAACTCAAAAATAATAATAATAAACTTTTTAAAAGATTTTGGTATTCCGCTTGGCTCTGATCTGTGTGTTCTCATTTGATGATCCTTCAAACCCTTCACATTAAACACTGATAATGGATTAGAAGCTCGAGTCTAACAAAAAGATGCAGGGAAGGAGTCTTTAGCTTTTGCCAAAGTTGTAAGCACAGAAGTTTACCACTTTTCAATGTAAATAGGCCAATCAGAGAGACATACCTGTAACATATATTTGAACTGACAAAAAGCCTGTCAACTACATGCTCATCAGCACCAAGTTAGCAGCAACAAGCAACCAATGGTTAATGATTGTATCATTTTTATGGTACTTTTCAGGCTTACCACATCCATGATAAACAAGAAATGAGGATGCTGATGATCCTATCCAATACCCATAAACCCAAGGCCTGAAAGAGGTCCTAACACAGAGCCTTAAAAATATAATAAAAACTTGTGACAGTCCCCAGAATACATTCACTGCAGCGGTTTTAGACAAATCTTCACATGACACCAGTGTTGACAACTTGGGCAAAGAACAATGGACAGACACTAAGGTTAATTGGCGAATAAAAAATCTTAACACATCTAGTCATAGGGGACCAAAGCCTCTTTCCCAGAAAGCCAATAATTAAATTTAAGATCAACCTAAACCCAGACTAGTTAACATGGTATCGAAAGGTCATGGAAAAAAACCTGTTTGCCTCATGAGTACCAAGATTCATTCTGAGAACCACAGCTGGTGTCAGGGTCCATTTAGGGAAGGAAAGAAGACAAGAAATTGTATGAATCTGGATTTCAGCAATGATAACAGAAAATGTAAGTTTCTTGGAAATATAAAACGAATGACTGAAAATAAGAGGCTAATGAATATTTCCCCAGGTCACGTACTACTCAAAGTACAAGGACACATTGGGCAAATTTAAAGTAATCCTCATAAAGAGTAACCAGGAAATGGTCAACAAACACGCATTGTTCTTCAGCGATCTGAATGTGTTTGTTGAAATGGCTCTAAATCATGGCCCACAATTTGTGTGGATAAAAAAGAGGTCTTTTATAATAGCATCCAGGGTCCTAACTGCTGCTGGCTGAATGAAGACATAGTTAGCACACCATGTGTAAAACTCTACTTGTGATAATGCTTCCCTTGCAGTTCCCTTCCCCACCAGCCTAGGAGATCTTCCATTTGGTATTCTAAGGTAGTTGCCTTCTGCTCACATTCTTAGCCCTTTGATTTCTCATGCTGATTTCTTAACATTTTTTAAATTATAGTAACAAATTAAGTTTGCGATCTTTCAAGGTTGCCCCATACCACTAAACTTCAGACAAATTCTTGTTTTCAATTTTCTCTGAAAATGGAAATTCAAAAATATCACAACTTAAAACTGAAAGAAAGTTTTGCATGTCATAAAGTACAACCATGCTTCTAATCCTCAAATCCCATTCTCATTTGGTCATTTATTTGCTGTCTGACCTCAGTCCTGTTTGGGGAGCCCAGTTTCCCAAAGATCATTTCATCTTTAGAAAGTTCTACTTCTGTGGCAATATTTGTTTTCCTGAAACTTTACAACACGGTTTTTTATCTTTGAAACCATTCATAAGATAAACTTTCACATATTTAATGTTAGCAGTCACATTTTCTTTGCATCTTCATTTATCCAATCTAGACATGTATATTCAAATAATATGTATTTTAAGTCTTGTCTGATTCTGGTCAATCTACTCCTCATGTGTTACATGTTTCCTTTTTATTCTTAATATTTAGCACCTAAAATTTATGGCAGGTTTTCCAAGTATGGACTGGCCACCATTATTAGAGAGAAATTCTTGCTTCCATAATTGGAAAAAAGAAATTGCCTCTCAGTTTAGCCTGAATTTGTAAGCCTTGCTGATATCTATCTATTGCATACACAAAGATAACTGCCTCACAAAACTCCAAGCCTGCCTTTAAAACGAGCTCTTCCTCACCTACTTAATGCTAACGTGTTTTATTTTTTAGATGCCTGTGTAGATGCATGTATTTCTAGGAAAATATCTATTGTTATATAGTCATTACGCAAACTTTCCAAAATATATTTTTTATACATAATCTGTCTTCCATTCTGTCAACTATTCTTCCCAGGTTTTTGTACTCATAAATGTGATAGATATCACTTTTTTATCTGGGCTTTACTGAAATGTTGACTAAGATTTCAAATGGCTTTCAGCATTCATCTTTTTTTTTTTTTTTTTTTTTTTATTAATTAATTTATTTATTAGTTTCAGGTGTACAAAACAAGGTAATACTTAGACGTTCATCATTTATATCCCTCATACTGTGAACCCCCCTCCCCCCATCCACTATCCCTCCGACCTCACACTGAACCATCACATTATATATATAAAATTATAGTTGGCATTCATTAATGTTTAGCTTCTGATGTACAATGCCATGATCAGGTATCCACAGTATCCCTGAGGTGGTCTCCCAAATAGGATGCATGTCCATCGGATACCCAACAAAATCTTTACAACATTATAGAATACCTTCCCCAAATTAATTTTCAAAAGAAAAACCCTGAGGCCATCTTGTGGTTACCAGCTGCTTCCAAATCCCTTCACCTTTCCCCTTATCCCCAACCCCCCACCCCGCCCATCTAACAACTCTCGGTTTTTTCTCTGCGTCCCCAAAACTGACTCTGATTAGTTCATTCACATAGTCTTTTCTTTAGATTCCATATATAAGTGAGATCATATGGTACTTGTCTTTCTCTTTCTGACTTATTTCACTTAACATAATGTTCTCTAGATCCATCCATGTTGCTGCAAATGATAAGATTTCTTTCTTCTTTATGGCTGCGTAATACTCCATTGTATAAATGTACCACAGCTTCTTAATCCAGTCATCTACCGATGGGCATTTTGGTTGTTTCCATATCTTGGCTATTGTGTAAAGTCAGCATTCATCTTTAATTATAATACATTTCTCTGATGATCCAGAGGTACTGATAGTTTGTTCATTTAATCCTCTCGATAACCTGTGAGACATACATTATTATTTCAATTTTATAGAAAAAAAGAAAAGAAAAAAAGAGAGAGCAGTGATATATCTATCCAAGGCAGCAATGTGATGAAGCCAGTTTCTACTGCATTATGAAAGTCAATTATCCACATTTCTTCTCAACTCTCCATTCAGTGACATCATAGTATTAGCTAGAAATTGGACATGGTAAGATTACATGCACCAAGGAAATCATACACGCCACTGGTCCAAGGACACACAGTTAGTAAGAAGCAGAACCATATCTTGAAGTAATATTTTACTTCATATCCCACTTTCCAGAGTATTTCTAATATACTGTATTTCTGAAATCAGATTTTAATAGTGAGTAAAAGACAGACACAATGGATGTCTGGGAAGCTGGATTTACTGAGGTACTACTAAAAGGAAAAACTTTGAAGGACAAAGATACTGAGAGTCACTGGATAAAACCTCACCTATTTCATATTTTTTTGCTCTTTTTTTTCTTTTAAAACAATATCATATCAGTGGTCCCTTTCCATTTATTAACTATTCATCTTGAACAAAGTTTCTATCTAAATTTTTCATTTTTTTTATTACATGAAACATATTACCAGGTACTTGTGCCCACCTGAATTTCAATTTATTTTGTAGAACCCATCCCAAGTCCTTATAGTTGTCTGTTACCATTCAGTTTTTTTCAGAATTAAATTACATTTGTCATACTCCAAAAAGTGGCAAAGATTTGCCCAGTGGAAAATAAACTAGAAAGTTCTTAGACTCAATTGGCATGGTATGAAAAGCATTGAGGCTGACTCTTATGGATAAGGAGTTCTCCACGGTACCTCGTACAGAATGAAAATGCGGTATGCGGCACTCACTACAAAGGAGTATTTTACGTACATGCTGGGTAGAAATTCTAACAAGTAAAACTTTCTAAAGGTCATCATAGCTCTAATTTTTCAACTTGACAACAGAGCAGCGACGTTTTGTAAACTCCGGGGAGAGAGAGACTACAAAATAAAATACTTCCTTCTTGTTGTCTTAAAACTATCTTCCAGGGGAAAAAGGTAGTTCTCACCTTTGAATGCCTGTTTTCTCCTCTTCCTCCCGTTCCTCTCTCCTGTGCCACAGAGCTGTTCTTCCTTTGACAGATACCAGCTATATGACGGTTCTGTTTTTCATAGCAATGTGCAATTTTTGTTTCCACTGGAGAAGCCCAGTAGGCACAATTTTGGACTTGTTATTAAAGGCAAACGATGTCCCCCAAAGATTTTTCAGAACTCTTCACACCAGAATACGGTATTTTAACGCATTACCATTTTCCATAATTGGATTCACAGGCCATAACAAGAAGAAGAACATTTCAACCAATACAAAAAATTAATAAGAATTAATATAATTTATTCTAGAATTCTCATAGGATATGTATGGATCTTATGCATAATTTTGTAAAAGATAAGGCCATGCAAACTGTTCAGAAGTCAGCTTAAAGACTACTGACCCAAGAAGGAGAGTAAAACAGGGAAGACATTTGAAAGGGAACAAAATATCCTATTAATATTCATCTTGTATTTAAATTGAGTTTCTTTTTCATCATTGGCAATATATGCCTTATTGTTATAGTTTCTTGGGATGCTTGATCATGTCATTAGTAAAACTCTGTCAGATTTCTGCATGAAATAGAAATAGCCCCCCTCTTCAAAATAAGTTATCAAATGCTGAACGCCATTGAAAATATTCTATCAATAGTGCATGAGGTCCTCAAGTGATTCTTATCATCTCATAAAAATATCAGAAGATGGGAACCCTATTATATTATCATGTTAATCATATAGTCACCCTCTCTAATCGTTGATGTTTGGATTTAACTTATCGCACAGCAACATTTTAAAGTTAGTTTTCCAAACTGAAAGGCAGTAAGCATCCAATCTTAATTTTACAATGCTATCCTAACATACAGATTCACCAGTTTAAAATAGGACTTATATTAAAGCAGCTTTAACATAAAAGCCTTTTTCTTCAACCCTGTAAATCAAAATTGCTGGTTTCTGCTCATGTGCTCTCAAATGTAGACATTAGTACTAATCTTTATAGAAGTTTTATGTTAATATGTTCGGACACCAGCCACATGCTACAAAACTAAAGAACATCATCATAGCAGCCTAAAGTTGACAAAAATTTGGATATGGTATTGTACCATTTTACAGCATTGTACCATTTTACAGTTACATTGTACATTTTACAGTTTTAAATTTTGGTATGGTATTCTACCATTTTACTGTTTCATATGCTTTTTATCTCATTTCATCTTTTCATGAACCTGCAACCTACTATAGTTATGAGAATTTTCTTTTGAGGCTAGGAAGGCTATGAGTCAGAATTTCTAACTTAGAACTCTGTTAAAAACAAATAATATAATCCGTATGTTTCTGGCAACGTAGAGATGAGTGGAGATGTAGATAGAAAGATTCTGTTGCTAACAATTCCCATTCTCAGGTGGAAATAATAATATCCACACCATACAATTATTCTGGTGATGAAATGAGGTAATGAATATAAATACTTAATGAGAGGGCCTGGCACATAGTAAGTCCTCAATTAGTGTGATAGCCGTGAAAATGTACCTCCCAGATATTCTCCTGCCCAGTGTGTAATTACCTGACAGCCCCAGCTGCTGCCTTCAGGACCCACTGAGTTTGCCCCAATGTCAGACTACCGGACAGCTGCTCCAATAACTGAACACGGCAATGATACTGACGAAGGCCATTCCCACGAAACATGGGCTCCTTTATTGGATGACTAAGGCTTGAATATTCTCCAAAACTCTAGCTGAAAATTTCCTGGAACTGTACTGCAGTGCAAGACTCTTCCTACCTAATCTTTCACGTAGCCCTATCTCCTTCACTGGTCAGCCCAGCATTGCGATCTAAAGTCCCTGTTTTTCTTCTCCACTCCCTCTTCTTTATCTCTCACGGGTATTTCTCCCAGTAAACACCTTGCACATTTCATCCTATCTCAACGGCTGTTTCTCCCAAAACGTAACCTAGCACAATTAGCTATTGTGTTACTATCCATTCTTTTAATCACATTTTGAATCTATGAGATTTCATTTTAGGAAAGGTGCCATATTCTCTAAACTGAACAGTTAAACTTCTTTCTGTCTTTTCCCCTACACAAAAGAACATCAGGAAATCTTGGTTCTACTGTCAGTTTTCCCATTAACTTGTTTTATCTTGAGAGAACCACTTATTGGCTATGGGCTTCAGTTTTCTTAACTACAAAAAAAAGGAAATCATATGATTTCTAAAGTCTTTGCAGTTCTGAAATTCCATTTTTCTATGATCCATTATGTACTAGTTGCTGAGACTATGTAAAGAAGAGTGAAGTGTTGCCCCTGGATCCTAGAAGCTCACCAACTACCAAGGAAGATATGTCATGTATACAAAAGGAAGTGATTGTTTTGTTTTGTTTTATCTTCAAATACAAATCACCCAGAGATGTGGCTGCCTCTATATTTATCTCTCTGTTTATTGTTTACCCTATTGAGAAGCACTGAGGTTTGTAAAAAGTGACAAATGTACTACTTTACTAAGAGACAAATATATAAACATTTGCTGTCACTATGGTTATTCATTGGTATTTGTTTGAAAAATGATGAGGAGAATTGTCTGGAGTGGATGAGAAATAAGAGACAAGTTCTGTAACATTTTAGAGAAAAGAACCCTGCAGTAACAGACTGATGATGGTACAGTCATTTTCCTAAGGGATATTCTCTGCAAGGTTAGTTAACGACTCTCAGCGCCTGCCTGCATGAACATAAGCATGACAGGAAAATTTGTGTCATGGGCAATACCATAAACCTTTCTTTCATTTGATTTAAAATTTTTCATTTTTCAAATCAGCTTCTTCTACTTTATGAAATAGTGTCATTATTATAAAAGTAAAATTGATTAAAAATACATTTGGAAAACAAACATATAAAGAGGATGTAGAGATCACCATATCTCATTATTTGGTAATTGCTCAGCAGTTTAGTGTATTTTGTCCCAATATTTTTATTCTATACATAATGTATTTTTCTGAAATTTGACAATACTCGGTATATATAGTTTTTGATAATTTTTCACTTTAAACTTTTGTCATACACATTTTTTTCTTAAATACAGTGTCATCAAAACATGTGTAAGTTGCCTAATATTATAATGTAAGTGTGTAGTATAATACATGCCGATTCCCCTATTTTTGTATAACTGGTTGTTTCCCATTTGGGCTTTTAAAAATGATACTGTGTTTTGGTTAGAGATATGTTTTCCTCCAAGTACCAGGCATACTCACAACCCCTTCTGTGGAAACCAAACCACGTGGCACTCTCTGGAAGTGACATCTGTTTGGAGCAGTACTACATTTATCTGATCTGACAAAAGAACCACAAACCTATGGACCAGACAATAGTCAATAAGGTTTCTGGCAGAAGCTCTTTTATTTTATTTATTTAATTAATTAATTAATTTATGTACTTATGTATTTATTTATTTGAGAAGGTGTAGAAAGTCATTCAAAGAAGTCAGTCTTTCTGTGAAGGCAGAAACCAAAATATAGAGAGAAAGCAATAAGCCGAATCTAGCAGCAACAGTCATGAGGTAGTGTGAAAATAAAGATTCAGGAAAGAGTCAGAAGCATCAATGAACAAAGACAGAACAACTTAACCAAAGCGGTAGCCTGTGAGAGGAAAGAGCAATGGGCACATGTTGCTAAGGATGGGGCAAGATGTCGCTCTTGGAGGAACGTCAACATATCCCGAATGACAACCCTCGATTCTAAATTGCATGCCACTCTCACTTAGGCCTGGCTGGGCAAGTCTTTCTGTTTTTCTTCTTTACCCTGGTAGCTTCACAACATACCCCTGACACATGACAGTAAACTTGCATCAGTTTCTTATAAAGTGAAAGAGCCTCAGTTATATATACCACCAAAATAAAAACAGAGTATATGCCCTAGCCACAGCTGTGAGTATATCCTTAGGATGATTCTGGAAATAGAATATATTGGTCAAAGTATAGGAATAGGCATAAGACTCTCGCATAATATCAAATAGCTCTCGAGAAATAATTTACTAATGTAAATTAGCAAATACACTGCCACCAACAGTGTATGAAGAGACGATTTCAGTTCCCCCATCATCATTGTATATCATAGTTTTAAAAATATTTGTCGATTTAAAAGTCTAAAATAGTGTCTCATAATATTACTATAAATTCCTTTGATCATCCGACAGGCTAAAACGTTTTCATGTTTATTGGCTATTTGCATTTCTTTTGCTGCGAAATATTATTTGCTACGGGTCAAGATTCAATTATTACTTATTCTTAACTAGTGATAAAATTCTTTCCCTGTGACAGAATCAACCTCATCATATTTGAAACTTAAAGTGTTTGTTCTTGAGGATTGTCATATATATGATAGATTTATTTTCCCCCTTTGCTTTTATCTGAATAGTTTTGGGGATAGAGAAAAGCATGAATAAATCTGTTATCATGGATTTGATCCCCAAGTGAACTAATTAGTGTCTTTATGTTCTATGGCCACTTAACGTACTTATTTTCAGGTCAGTTCATTATAAGGTACCAGGGGAGGGAGTGAGGATGGTTTAATGCAAATCCTCCTTCACAGATGAAAGAGAAGACGCAAAGCATTCCTAGTTGATATAAAGGTGAGAGTCCTATAGCTCTGCTTGGTCTCCGCTGCCCTTCCCTCCATATTTTCCTCTATGGTGCTTCTGCAAAATCCTAGGTTTTCATAGAGCCCCATCTGAAAACCAATATGGAGTTGCAATACTTATGAAGGATATAGTCATTTTATATATAGGGATATTTGAGGTCCAGAAATATAAATTAAGGTACCAATAATGGCTTAATTCCACTATGCTGTTGCCGCTTTGATCAGGTAGAATAATATATAAGAAAGATTTTTTGTAAACTAAAAGGGAGAACCACATAAACAAAGAATATTTAGATCAGAAAAAGTAAAAATAATATTCATAATAATCCCCTCATTCTGGTGCAGTCTGGGTAAGAAGAGAAAAGGCAAATAATCAACAACCATTATCTAAAAAGCCTAATATAAAATATGAAATACAAGTACTTTCAGATTTGAATATGTTCACTCATTCTGTGCTCTTTTACATCATAGGAAAGAAGATCAAGTATTTTCAAAAGAAACCAATTTTCTCTGACACTAAAATGTAACTCTATTGACTAACTAATTTAGGTAGACTGATAGAATAGCTATATCTACCTGTGCCCAATAAGGAAAATGACTAGATCATGGATTTGGAATAGGATGTGATAAACAACTCTTTCTTAGTTAATAGCCAGCCCTAGGCAAAGTGATAAAGTGTTGTCTATTCAACATAGCGGGGCTAAAGAAGCTCTAGCTCAACAGTTGCGTATACCATTTTGTTTCTATCTCTCCTGTGTTCAAGGCCCTCCCCATTTTCATTCTTCTTGAGTTTTTGAGCCCCTACTATGGTATACAGACGCTCATCTTCAAGGAGCAAGGCCTCAAAATACAGACTTTTTCTAACCTCCCCACCCATGCCTAAAATATATAAATATTTTTTTCTATGATTCCTTCTCTTGGGAATATAGAAAATAGTATATAGCTAACTGAACTCAAAAACTGAATCTATTTTCTAATAATGTCCTTCATAAAAATTATTGTCATCTCATCAAGGAATTATTCCTTTATTCATGCATTCAAAAACATCTACTGGTACCTTTCATGTTCTACATGTTATTAATGTGATGATTACCAAGACAACAGTCTCTGTCCTCCTGGAGCATACAGACAGGGTATGCATACAACAAGTGCTTTTAATATGGAGTGACAACTTTACTATTGGGAAAGTTTAGGTGTTTATGGAAATATATTTAAAAAACAGAATAACACAGAATTTAGAGATTAAAAAAATTATTCCAGAATAGCTGATATTTAAGAGAGAAGGTACAGAATGACGGTTTGGAGTTCAAAGGCAAGACTACCTGAGATCAAATCCAAGTCCGCAACCTGTTACTCTTGTGACCTCCAACAAGTGACTCTGTGTCTTTGAGCCTTATTACTTCTCTGTAAAATGAAGATAATAATGGCAGCTCTAAATTCATAGGATTGTTGTGAAGCTTAAATGAAACAATACACATAACTGCTTAGAAGAGTACCTGGCATATGGCTAGTGCTCAATAAATAAATGTTAGCTATTATTATTAAATTAAGACCATAAAAATGAGTAGGAGTTAGGTGAGCCAAGGAAGATGAGATGAGAGAGATGAACAAAGATGGCAATATGTCTCAACCTTAGAAACAGGAAGCAGGATTTGCTGACAAATTTAAGTAAGTCAAGGTGATGACTTCTGCTTCTGGCAATGATGGAGTAATGAAAACTTACCTTCCCACCTTAAACAATTAAATACTGAAAAAACATATGAAACAACATTTTTAATCATTAAACTGAAAACAGACAGCACTGGATAGCAACCCTAAGAGAAGGGAAACAAATGAGGTGAGGTCAGCCCTGCAAGTGACCCAAATCACTGCCTGGAGAGACTTTCCAGGTTATGGCATCTGATGGAGCAAGCCAAACTGATCAGAGCAGTCTCCATGGATTAGGGAGGCAAAATATGGGGTTCTGAGAGGCCAAGTTGGCTGGCATTTTCAGAGCAGAGTACTGTAGAGCAGGAAGCTGCACGAACAAACAGAACTCTGGAGCCTTTCATTGGGTCCCCTGAGTACTTAACTGCACGTATGAATAAGGACACTGCTGAGACTGGAAAAAGAATTACTAGGCAGAAGCAAGGTGAAACAGTCGTTGGAGTTCATACAGAGTTTGTGTATCTGTCAGCCAGAGTGGTGAGACCGCCTCACACACAGGGCATCGTGCACAGTCCTCAGAAAGGTATTTCCTCAGTAGCGGGGCTAAAGAAGCTCTAGACAGCAGGCTGTCTTGTCCTTCCTAGCTAGTCTTACAAATAAGCCTCAAAAGAATCAAACATAGCTACATCCCAAAACACAATCCTAAGTAGTAAAGAAATTAAAAGAAAAATCCAGCACCCAAAGGCATAAAATGTATAATGTTTGGAAACCAATCACAAATTAATAAGCATGTAACGAAGCAGAAAAATATAATGCACAAACAGGAGACAACCAGTTAATAGAAACATACAGGAAATGACACATTATAAAACTGACCAAAAACTTTAAAAGAGCTGTTATAAATGTATGCCATATGTTCTAGGAGGTAAAGGACAGTGTAAGTATAATAAGGTGAGAAAGTAAAGATATTTTAAAAAATGAACTCCTAGAGATTAAAAAAATATCATACTTAAGTAAAAACCACAATAGATGAGAATAAAAGCAGATTAGACACTACAGAAAAAAGAAAATAGCAAACTTGAAGGCCTAGCAATAGAAACAATCCAAAACAAAACACAGAGAGAAACAAAAGACAAAAGTAGTTCAGTGTGGCTAGCAGAAGAAGCACAGGAACGTAGCCACAGAGGAGAGCTGGAGACAGAGTAGAGGAAGTTCATGAAGAAATGAATAAGCCTCCTGAATGAGCTTACAGTTGACATGTTTAGCTTAAGGAACAATTTCAGTAAAGAATTGCCATCAGTATAGAGCGCTATGAAGAAAGATGCGTTTGGGCAGCAGGGTTGCCCCAAAAAGTTACCCTTTTGTTGCCCTTCAAAAGTTACCACTTCAAAATTCCTAAATACCCATCAAGATTTGCGAGAATAGGTCAATTATTTCGTATACTGGAATAAAGCACTAAAAATGAAAAACCTACAATTAAATGCAGTAAAATAGATGAACATAACAATCTCATGTTCAGCCAAAGAATCCAGGTACAAAAGAATATAAACTGTATAATTTCATATTGAATAAAATAGGCAAAATTAATTAATGGAGTTAAAATTGAGGATGGAGTACCCTTGGTAGTAGGAACATGAAGGAGCTCAAAGGAGACTTCTAGGATCCTGGTAATGTTGTGTTGCTTGATCTGAATTACAGTTACATGGAGAGAGTTCAGTTTATGAACATTCATTGACCTACATTTTTATAATATATGGCTCTTCTGTGTATTTATTACTTTGCAGTAACCTTGTTTTGAAGTTCATCACTAAGAAGATTGACTATGAGTTGGGCCAAATTGGGAGCAGCTAGGAACGAGAGAAGAACAAATGGATACTTCAAAGACCTGAAGGTGCTTAGATTAATATGGAAGTGTTGATAATGGTGGGAGTGGTGATTCATTTGGTTTGGTTTGTCTTTTCCCAAATAGAATCTGTAGATTCCAGAAAATGAGCTGTAGAATTTGCGCAAGGGTCACCTCAATCAATCCCTAATGCCACAGGTCAGGTGGTTCCCTGAGGCTCGTTCTCCAGGGCTCTGCTGGGCTCTGTTTTCACTCACTCTGTTGATAAAATTCTCGGAGCCCAAGACACAAAGAAGCTTCAAGTGAATGGTAAGTTCAGTAAATGCTTTATCTCTTATTCCTTTCTTTCCCCATTTTGCTTACAGTCAGGCATATCCTAAAGGTATGTGAACTTTCTTTTACAGAACATTTACTGTGTGTCATAGAGCACAGTCCCTTGATATGAGAAAAGAATAACTAACTTATTTATTAGCATTTGAAGGAAACTTTTGACAGTTACTTGAAACTTGATTGTAAATGCTATGGAATTATGACTATTTTTCCTTCTCTTTCTAGCACTAAGCTTCATCTTACTAATATATTTTTTTTTAGTTAAATGGTACCATGTAACAACTCAAATGTCTTTTCTAATAAAAAAGACACACTTTATTTTTCTTTACATTCTGTCTCCTCAGCATACTCTCCTTCTAGGATGCACTCATAATTTTTTTAAATCATCCAATACAAACAATAACTACATGCATAAACATATGCATAAATATTAGACATAGATAAAAAGATAACAGGGAGTTAGTACATGATATAGATAGGTACAGGATGATAGCAATAGATAGATGATTAGATAGATAGACAGACAGATAGACAGACAGACAGACAGACAGACAGATCGATAGATGATAGATAGACAATAGATATATAGATAAATAGATCGAAAGACAAGGTGAATGCTGCTGCTGAGTGCCATCCAAAGGAAAGTCAGGGATCTTCAATACAGGAAGCAGCACATTGAGCCTTAGTAACAGTGTGAGACAAGTTTCAACTTGTTCAGTACGGTCAATTGGGTGTGAGCTACAGTTGACAGAAGACGTGTTTTAAAGTGTGCCATAAATCATCCTCCATCATGATTACGTTCTGTGTCATACAGCACTTCTGGTACGGCAATTTCTGTCAAATAAAAATATTACAGTGTGTCCTCATCCACCTTATTTATGGGATCTGGCACCATGTGACTTCTGGCTCTTCCCCCAAATCAAAATGATTCAGGACATCAAGGCAGCCATGACAGAACAACTAAAGACACTCACAAAAAAGGACTTCCAGAACTGCTTCAGAAAGTGGCAAGAATGATGGGATAGGTGTTTTCAAAGAGTGGGGGAATATTTTGAGGGGGATTAATGGCAATTTCTTTTACTGCAGTTTTTTTTTTATGTAAACATTCACTGTATTGTTTAATCACACCTTGTAGATACCCTCTATTTTCCAAATAAATAGGTAGCAACTCTTTAGGTATGGCCCATTAAAGAATGAGGATTTAATACATAGTGACAGAAGGAGATTTGACTCTGGGTGGTGAACACACAGTGCAATATACAGATGATACATTATGGAATTGTACATTTGAAACTGATATAAATTTATTAACCAATGTCACCCCAGTAAATTGAATAGAAGTTTGTTTTAAAGAATGGTTAATTTGTTTTTCTTTAGAAAAAATATTCCCCAAGTGATTTTTTTTAATCATTATTTTAACCGAATGCTTGTTTTCTTTAAAATGTTTAGGCTTTATCCACACTTGCACCATACAAACATTTCCAAATGAAAGCTTGATTCTGCTCACATGTGCTGATGCCAAACTCCACAAGTGAACAGTTGTCAGAACTCCATCACTGATTATACCCTTATATAGTTTGGACATGAGAACATTCAAATAACTTGAAGGTGATATAGATAGATATAGATGATATAGATATAGATATAGATATAGATATAGATATAGATATAGATATAGATATAGATATAGATATAGATATAGATATACATATAGATATACATATAGATATACATATAGATATACATATAGATATACATATAGATATAGATATTGACCGTGTGTGTGTGTGTGTGTGTGTGTGTGTGTGTGTGTGTGTGTATTCAGGTTATGTGACTCATCAAAACTTTATTTAAAAGCTATACTCTGGTCTCCTTTAGGAGTCTCATTTCCTAGATTGTGTAAGGGAGGTATCTTCTAGACTTAGAGCCCCATTTGTCCTATTATATTTTACACCCATTAGTCAAGTCCCAGTTTCAGTTTCTCTTTTCCCCTTTCTCTAATAAGCATTCCTTACCGGACAGATTTAAGCTCACAAATATAGCTCACTCCTCTGAATTCATGGCTTCTGTATGTTTTAGGCCTAGGAGAACCCAAGATGATTGGAACCTAACAAAATGCCTGTTGTTGAGTAGGCATTCAATAAATAATTGTTAAACGACAATTAAAACATCTCATCCAATCTCCTCATATCACAATTGAGGACCAGGTATGTTAATTGACTTGCTGAGGCTCAGTTAGGTAAAGATGGATTTTGGAAATCAGATCTCCTAATTCTTAAACTGGGGTTGTTTCATACCATGAGTCATTTCTACCCTTCAATAGGTTTTGCCTTCCCCATTACTTTGGTCACTTATCATATGTCTTAAATGAAATTTGCCAAATTTTATAACCTCATTTACTACCCCTTATAGGCTGTAATCTTCTAAAGAGTGAAATTATATTTTTACATCTGTATTACAATTGGAATATTCATGGTTATAATTTGTGATGTGTGTGTGTGCGTGCACACATGTATAGTCACCATGAGCAAAATTGAATTTATAGTAGGGAACATTTGAACCTCTTTCTCAGACAGATAACTTTGTTTAGTGGGAGCCTAGAAAAATCTTCCTCAAAAGCGAGACAGTTAGTGATTTTTATCACTTTTCAAAAGGACTAGCAAGAGGCAGAAAATTACCAAAGCTGATATGCAATATAAAAATGGGAAACATGTATTTACAAAGTTTGCATGACCTGAAATTGCAAAGTTACCTCATGTGAACAAGGCTATGTGATTAGTAAGAAAAAAATGTAAGACGCTACATTTAACTTGGTCACAAAGGTATATAAAATTTTATAGTGTATTCATGCTATTTCAATATTAGGCTTGATAATACCTAATCAGACATCTGGGCCCATCCTCAATGTTGCCTATACTTTTATAATGCCCTCTTACAATAGCAAGGGTACTCTGATAAGCTTTTCTACCCAACAGCTAAATATTTTTTTTAACTGGCCCCAAAACTGTCCTGCAAAGAAAAATAGCCAGTAGCTCTAGAATCCTCAATTTTCTGAACTACCAGTATACTATTTGCATAAGAAAAGAGAATAACAAGAATTCCAGCAGGCCTAATTGACTCACTTGCCATTAAGACTTTCTAGACTTGGGTAACATGGGAGACAGTAAAACAATGTGCAATGAATCTCCAACTCACCTCTTCTTTCATTCCCAGAAATCAAAACAATAGCAAGTCAAGGTTATTTAAAAAAAACAAATTGTCTAAGAGAGTGTGAAGTTAAAAACAGCATGTTTTTCTTTGCCCCTGGGCAAGTGGAATGTGTTCCTGCTAGCACAGGACTACCTTCAAGACTTTCTACTGGGACTATTTGAAAATCTGAGCATAGAGGCCAAGAACCCATTCTTGTTCTCAGGAATTGGGGTGTTAAACTTCCAGCTGTATTTTTGGAATTGCATATATCTGGAGTGAAAAATTACAAAGCTCTTGACCATCAAGTTTATCTACTCAATAAGACATTTGCCAAAGTGTAAAGTTGTGCATGGTATGGTACAAAAAAAAAAAACTAAGATAAAAGTCTCTTAAGAGCAGGGGAAAATCCCCAGAGGAACTCTATTGAGAGCCCCTAACAACCACATCCTAGGAGCCTTAATGAACCAGTGGCTAAATCTTACCAACTTGGGACTCAACCCCCAACCCAGGCCAGTCTATAGTTAGATAAAGATGACCAGACTCCCATTCTAACTGCTTAGCAAAGAAAAGGAAAACTTCTCTCTGATGGAAGATACCATTATCTGGAACTTTTTAAACACAATGCCCAGGTTCAATAAAACCTCTAGGCATACAGGAAGACAGGGCTGTATGGCAGATAACCAAGATAATAATAGACAATAAAAATGGATCCACACATCGTAGTTATTGGAATTAGCAGAGAAGGAACTTTTTAAAAGATGATTAGTTTGTTTGTGAAAATAGAGAAAATTATGGGCAAAATAGACAAAAGTTATAACATTTCAATTAGAGTTGTAACATAAAAAGAGTAAAATGAGCCTGCTATTTGTCTAATTTTTATGCTGTTTTTTGAATGCTAGAATTTTAAAAAATGTATTGATCTGAAATGAACATGTGTAAATAACAGCAGACTGGACATCAAAGAACTAACAAAGTGAAAGATTTGCTCAATACAAAACATCTGTACTAAAACATAACAGAAAAAAACACAATCGACATGTAGGATACCTATAAACAGTATAATGTGTTTAATGAGTCTACAGGGAGAGAAGAGAGAAACACAATTTTAAATAAATAATGGCCAATTATTTTACAATACTGATTAAAAAAAAAAAACAATTTCCAGATTCAGGGATCTCCACAAACTACAAAAAGAATATATTCAAAGAAGAGAGTACATGACCTCATGGCATTAGGGGAAAGGAAGTGGTTACCTCATGTGCATAAGCTGGTGACCTTTGAGGGATAACTGGTCCCATTTCTGGGCATCTCCTAAATGTGAGCTTCCACTGTTTACAGTTAATAGCATTCGTAGTCTGTTCTCCCTCTGGGCTTTCCCATTTGCCAGTATTAAAGATTGCAACTTTCTATTCCATCTTGTCTTCTGTCCTAAAATAGCCTACCCCAGTCTCTGCTTTGGCATTATCTCACCCTCACCACAGCTTTCCCTATAGCAAGCACACTTGTTACCTGCACAAGAATTAGCAGAGACCTTGGAATATTAAACTTGAACTCTCTATTATTTGCAGTGCAATTCCATGCTTTTAACGAAGTTGGACTGTTCAATGCTGGTGCAGAAATAACTGCTCGGTTATCTTCTTCCTTCAGAGTCCAAAAGTAGGAGAAGGCTGGAGCCCTTCATGTCTGTATTTCATGATACACCTTCTCATTCCAGGTGGAATCAGTCACATGTTTGACCATCTAATGTCTGCTTCTGCCCCTGCTCTTTATCCTTCAATCCTATGTTGCAAGGGTTGAACTTTTTTCAATTACTTCTTGTTTGTCTTTTTTCTTAAATTCTGCCTCATATACCAAGAAAGAAAAGCTGTTGTATAGAATCCAAGCTGGCTCTTGATGTGTTAAAGGAGATTTTATACCAAATTCTATACTAAGTGTCAGAAAATGAAGACTAAATCTTTCTCTTTCCATTCCTGCTATAATATTCTGAATCTTATTCCTGTCTTGACCTGACCATAAACGTACTATATGAAAAAATACAAAAGAGAAAAACACATTTAATATTTTGGCCATATATTACACATACACCCCAACACTTGTTATCTCCTTTTTCTGATGACTAGATAGTATAATTAGAGGAAGTTCCTATTTGAATGGGAAAGCAAGAACCGTTTCTAATACCAGTTATCTTCCAAAAATAAACAGCATTTTTAACCTGTATAAATGTGACAATCATGTTATACTAACTAATCTTAAATCAGGTTCCTTCTTGTACATTATAAGTAGACTCTTAGAGGAATTGAAATACACCTAGATTAGGAATATTTTTTTTCCTCCTCTTATTCATTTATTGGTGTAAAACCCCCAGATGGACATTTCCTAAAGCTTCTCAACAAATCAAAGTTAAATAAGTTAAAAGAGAGAAAATACATTTTTCTATTATCTATTGTCTGGTCCTAGGGGGTAAGGATAAGAATTATGCTATTGGTTGATTAGTAAATAAATAATTAAGAAGCTTACTTGGCTCTTTGGTGAAAATATTGGTATAAATATATGTTTATAAGAAGAAAGGTTAGAGGAGCTGGTTTTCTTTTTGCAGTTTTACAGTCTGCACCTAAAAGGGCTTCTTTTCCCTTATTCTGCTTGGTTCTTCTAGTCTTTGTTCCCAACTAGGTATCTTTCACATTCTTTCTCCTGGGAGTTTTTCTCTTAGTTTTATAGAGACACAATAAACTTGTGAAAATAAGAGAAAACTGCAACAAGCTTTAGCAGTGCTAAAGGATTATACTGAGTAGTTCCAGCAAAGACCTCTAAAATTGCCTGATATGACACTATGTATAATGAAGTCCCAGAAGCAAATAGAATGGTTATATATAAACATAGCCATAACCTCTCTTTTTACATGTGAGTTACATCTGTGGGGTAAATGGAATGTGGAACACGTGGGGTTAGCCCTGAAGATATTAATGAATTCTCTGGTGGTACAGAACACCTTCAGCTTGTGTGCACTGAACTGCAGGGCAAAGATGATAGCATTTGTCCATCAACGGTTTTCTAAGGTGGCCCCTCAAAGTGCTACTGAGATATCCACTGCCCCTGAGCCTTCAAGGCAGACAACTGACAGTTTCGGGAAGTCCCAGTCCTAACAAGCTCTGGGAAGATACTTTAAACAAAATTCACACACAGAAAAGGCAGCCTTAGAAGTGATTTCCAAATGTTTTTTGGGAAAACACACAGGGTGTTAGTAGGGGAAGTGTGAGAGTTGAAATGTGATATTTCTATAAGACATAAGTCTGTACTGTAGTACTCTTCTATAGTTATATAGTACACAGTATATTCAATCAAAACCTGATATTGAATTGATACCAAGTATGTAAGTTCTGCCTCTTTCCCCTCAGTCATCTTATCCACATGTGTGTTTCAAAAACTATGTGTTAAAATTCACCCATGGTCTAACAAGGAAAGGATCAAAAAGCTAATCAGTTTAGCTATTCAAACATTCCCTCTTTCGTGGCCCCACTTTAGAGATATGCACCAGTAAACTGTGCTGAAGGAGACAGTAATAGATCAGATAGACCCTAGCATACAATTTACTTATCAATTTACTGGATGAAGACCTCCAGCATCAGCTTTCTCATCTTGAAAATGAGGAATATATTATCTGCTTTAAAACACCATTGTGAGTATGGAAGAAAATATATACATAGTGCCGAGCTCACCCTTTGCCATCAGTAAGAGAGATTTTTATCATTTTATTTCCTTTTATATGATTAAAAAACAAGCCACTAAATTTATTCTGCAGATGTAAAAATAATTAACACTATTTCACTCTTGATTTTGAGAGCATTCAACATAAAAACAAAAAAAAAATAAATTGTTCAAAATATATAAAATAAATTAACATAATATATTTGATCTTATTGCATATAAGACTGATTTGTGTTCCACAATTCAAGAGACCCCCCCTTAATTCAAATAAAAATTAGGTTCATATCTATTCAATGGATATTTAGACTACATGGTTTTGCAACCAAAGGGCTGTTGAAATGAATTCCCAGACATATTCTACACAGTTAATCCCAGTGGAAAACACAACTGCGAACTTCGCTCAGCTCAACTTAGAGTTAAAACGAGATCTGTGTGGGAGGCAGTGCAGCTTGGAACATTCATATACAATACAGAATGCATCTTTAATGCAAAGAAAGGGCTCATTGGGAGCATAAGGCATGAAAGCTTGAAATACCAGAACTGATGTTGGGAGCAAAGCTTCCCAGTGGAAGTAGAGCTGATTTACTTTTGCAGAAAGATACCAAGGGAAAAGTACATCCCAATTTGCCCTTGAATTGGAAAGCACACTGATTGCTTGTACATCACTGCTAGATCTTAAATTCATTAACAGTTATATTTTGGCTTACCTTAAGAAGAATCTCTGACAGATTGTTACAATTGGATCAATCACTGTTTCATTAAACCAATATTAATTAAATGTTTTTGCCTTTTTGTGGGACCAGTTAGATCCTGATTAGCCATGACAGATCATTATTTTCAGCAGAACATGGTCAAGATCCAGCAATGAGCACTGAGATGTAATCAGACACCAATGTATGCTGGAATTAATAATTATATTAAATTGGCTGTAATGAATAATTCATAGTGTAAATTCTTATGCAATTTGCTATGGTAACACACAAGAAGATATCTGCCGTATTTTAACAAAGCATAAGTTTCCAGTAGGAAAAGTGGATAAAATAACAGGAAAACCACTTCAGGAGGAAAAAGCCTAGCAATAGGTAAAGTACAATAAGGTAAAAACATAGCATGCTATTGTCATTGTCATAATTAATTAATATTCATTATTCAGCCACTGATTCAAAAGTCCTCAAATGAAGTACTTACAGGTTATAGAGAATGAATTCCTTGCCGTTCAGATGTTAATAGAGACAAAATAGGGAGACTACGGCTGCTCCTTATTTCAAAGTACTGTATAGTGTGTCTGCTTTGGTTTGTTGTCTGCTTTGTTTTCTGGACAAGTGAAAACACACTCAAACTTTTATTTGCTCTATTACATTTGAATAGAAAAGATAAATTGAAGAGGTGCTGTAAAGGAGTTTCAGGTCAAGATGGCTGAATAGGTAAAAGTTGTGCTTATCTCCTCTCACTACCACATGAAAATTACAACTAAACCACAAAAAATCCATCACTGAAAATCACCTGAAGACAAGCTGAAAAGAAGTCCTATAACTAAAGATGTACAGAAGCCACATCAAGATTGGCAGACAAAACAGAGACACGAAAAGGGATGGCCCCACATCCACACATGGTGGTTAAAATATAGGAGGGATGTCTCGGCTGCAGGAACGAGGGGTCCCAGCCTCACACTAAGTTCCCCAGCCCAAGGTTCCAGTGCTAGGAAGAGAAGTCCCCACAACTTCTAGCTCTGAAGAACAGCAGAGATTATGGCTCAGTCAGATGAAGGCAGGTTGGAGACCCTCTTAGACGGCCAGCACACAGCCTTACCTGCTGACAGACTCACTCATTCAGTAGGTGCCAGGGACCTACTGGGAGGAACTGAATTTTCTGGCTTCAGGAGAGGGCTAGAGGGCCAGCTTCCTCTCAGACAGAAGTTCTAGCAGAAGCCATTGAACCCTCCCCACAACCCAGCATGCAGACACAGGCATATCTGAATCTCCATCATCCTGGCTAACACCCTTTGATTCCCTGAGACCCTGCCCCACTCAATTTGTGGCCCACCCACGCTGCTTGCAGGTGCTTTTCCATACAAATGGCCTGCCTTGGCTCATGCTTGAGTCTTTTCTAAAATATGTCAAGGGTTTGCAGATGCCAAACAAGCAGCATCTGGCCTCAGTGAGCCCCAAACCTTTTTACTAAGCATTCCCAAGCCTGGCACTATTGGCAGTTTATCTCAGTTCATGGCTTAGCCTTGCCCAACCATCTCCAGACTGAGAATAAGTGGCAACCATCTGCAGATCACTTTCTAGATCATACCAAGTAGCCCCAGGCAGGGCACTGGCAGCCACTGACCTTGGTCAGCACCAGAGCCCTTCCCAAAAGGCCCCAAAACAAACATATTTGGGGCAAGCTTCACACCACACCAGTGCACCACCCAACCACCTAAATGACACACCCAAAGGGCAGGATGACACCAGAGCCCTACTAAAGTGTATCCTGCTTTGTAGGGTCAGCCCCTGCACAACAGTTCCACTGTAGTCACAGCCGGTCCTCACAACCATTCAGTCTGAGGGTCAATCCCTCCCACTGACATGAAAAGAGCAACCAAGATTCAACTACAACAGGAGGGCACACACAACACACACAAGGGACATACCTGGAGCACCATGCTTAGGTGATTAAAGAAGACTGAGCTACTGGGATCTACAGGACACCAACTACATAAGGCCACTTAGCTAAGACCAGGAGACATAGCAGCTCTACCCAATTAATAGAAATAAACACAGGGAAGCAGCCAAACTGGGGAGATAAAAATACCATGTCCCAAGTAAAAGATCAGAAGCTCCAGAAAAAGAGCTAAATAAAATAGAGAAAAGCAATCTACCAGATGCAGAGTTCCAAACACGGGTTCCAAGGATGCTCAACAATCTTTTTGTTGAGATAACTTCAACAAAGAGATAGAAGACTAAAATGGAGGTAGAAAACGTACAAAAAAAAGAACAGTCAGAAATGAAGCATACAATAACTGAAATGAAAAATATATTAGAGGGAATCAACAGTAGACTAGATAAAGCTGAGGCTGGAATCAGTGAGTTGGAACATAAGGTAACAGAAAACACCCAATCAAAACAGCAAAAAGAAAAAAAAATAATTCATGAACTATCAGAAAGAGAAATTAAAAAAACAATCCCATTATAATTGCATCAAAAAATTTTACTTAGGAATAAATTTAACCAAGGAAGTAAAAGACTTGTACTCAGAATATAAGACGTTGATGAGAGAAACTAAAGAACATATAAATAAATGGAAATATATAGCATGCTCATTGATAAGAAGAATTAATATAGTTGAAATATACATACTACCCAAAGCAATATATAGATTTAATGCAATTCCTATCAAAATATCAATGGCATTTTTCATAGAACTATAATAAATAATCCTAAAATTTGCACATAACCATAAAAACCCCCAAATAGCCATGGCAATCCTGAGAAAGCTGGAGTTATCACACTTCCTGACATCAAATTATACTACAAGGCCATAGTAATCCAAACCACATGGTATTGGTATTAAAACAGACACACAGATCGATGGAACACAATAGGGAACCCAGAAATAAATCCCTGCCTATATGTTCATTTAATCTATGACAAAGGAAACAAGACTTTACACTGGAATAAAAAATCTATTTAATAAATAGTTCTGGGAAAACTGGACAGATACATGCAAAAAAATGAAACTGGACCACCTTCTTATGCCACATACAAGAATAAACTTAAAATAGATTAAAGACTTAAAAGTAAAACACAAAATCATAAAACTCCTAGAAATAAATATAGGAAGTAAACTCCGGGACATTACCCTTAGTAATATTTTTACCGATATATCTCCTTGGGCAATGAAACAAAAGAAAAAATAATTAAATAGGACTACATCAAACAAAAATGGTTTTGCACAGTAAAGAAAACCAACAACAAAATGAAAAGACATCCTACTGAATGGGGGAAGATATTTGCTAATGATACATATAACAAGAGGTTAATATATAAAATTTATATTTAAAAAAACTCATAGAACTCAACACCAAAAAACCAAACAATCCAATTAAAAAATGGGCAGAGAACCTGAATAGACATTTCTCCAAAGAGGACATAGAGGTGACCAATAGACATGAAAATATGCTCAACATCACTAATTATCAGAGCCATGCAAATAAAAACCACAATGAGATCCCACCTCACACCTATAAATAGTATTTACTGGTCATTAATAAGTCAACAAACAAGTGTTGATCAATAAATCAACAAACAAGTGTTGGTGAGGATGTGGAGAAAAGGGAATCCTTGTGCACTGTTGGTGGGATTGCAAATTGGTGCAGCCACTATGGAAAACAGTATGGAAGTTTCTCAAAAATTTAAAAATAGAATTACCTTTTAACCCAGCAATTCCAATTCTGGGTATTCATCCAAATAAATCCAAAACACTAATTTAAAAAAAAATAAATTACCCCTATGTTTACTGCAGTGCTGTTAACAATAGCCACGATATGGAAACAACTGAAATGCCCATCAATTGAAAAAAAAAAAATTGTGGTATATTTATACAGTGAAGTATTGCTCTGCCATTAAAAAGAATGAAATCTTACCATCTGCAACAATACGGATAGACTTAAAGAATATTATGCTAAGTGAAATAAGTCACACCAAGAAAGACAAATACCATATGATGTCATGTATATGTGGAATTAAAGAACAGAATAAACAAACAAACAAAATAGAAACAGACTCATAGACACAGAAAACAAACTAATGATTGCTAGATTGGAGGAGGATTATGGGGATGAATGAGAAAGGTGAAGGGATTAGGAAGTACAAACTGGTAGTCACAAAATAGTCACAAGATGTGAAATATGGTATGCAGAATGTAGTCAATTATTTTGTGAAAACTATGTATGGTGTTGGACGGGTAAGAGACTTATGGGGGGATCACTTCATAAATTATATAAATGCCTAACCACTGCACTGTACACCTGCAACTAAAATCATATTAAATGTCAACTATAAATATATATACATATATTAATATATACATATATAAATATATATTTATATAGTCACAGAATGCAAAATATAACATATAGAATATAGTCAATGGTATTGTAATAGCTATGTACAATGTCAGATGGGTAATAGACTTGGTGGGTTTATGACTTTATGAGGTGTTTAAATACCTAATCATTACACTGTTTTGTACACCTGAAACTAATAATGAAAAATAATAATAGTAATTGTATTCCTCTTTTCAAACTAGAGTCAGAAGGCCCCACCTTAGCTTTGCTGATTTTCTTCGTACAAACCAAACCTAATGTCCTCAATTTAGACATGTATTTATCTGACCGACAGATTATACCTAATTAATAGCAATGTCCTCTGCGAACTGTTATCATTCACTTTTACCTTGGTGTGAATGCAGAGGGGAACACAACATTTTGTACAGTGAAGAAGTAGAGCACAAGAAAAAATATTTTTTTTTTTGAGGGGAGATACCGTGGAATAAAGGATATAATGTATGCCTCAAACAGGAGTAAAGATTCCTGCTTGCCTTTACACGTGCCCCAATCTGCATCTTGGGATCAATCTGGTTGACCTTTAGTGTGTAAACCTTAGGTACCCTTTGCCCCAATAGCTGCCTATTCGACACTTACCTTCCTCCTAACACACCAGTGCAATATCTGAGTTTCAATGCAATGGTCCACCAACGGATATGGCTGTCTAATCAATATCAAGCTCTCTTAGTTTTACTAATACTCTGTGGGAGGACAGAAAAAAAGGTAGAAAGAGGGTGGGAACTCTCTTCCAAGAACTTCCCTCTTTGAAGGGGAGATTCCAGTTATGCTTGCATTTCAGGGCTCTGTTGACAAACGTTCCTCTCTTTTTTTAAACGCTCTGCACAGCATGACTATTCTGTAAGCTTTATGAATGATGGTGAGGACAGCAGGAATGGTGATGGTGATGCAATCTCCTGAATACTGTTGTCCTAAGAAGATGAAAGTACCAGGGCAAATCTCATATGAATAATAGAATCATAAACATGCTGCTCCTTATTTCTTATTCAATTGCATAGGTATGTATCCTCTTTCAAAATAAAATGTTTTCTCAAGCAGTCATAGGAAATTCCGTGGAAACAAACAACAGTAAATGAAACTGCTTTTTCCCCTCTTCAAACATGTTAGATTTAGCAGCACTGGGACTTTCAAAGAAGATTAGTATTACCAATAAATCACTGTAGTCACAGATGCAGAGCAAGACAGAACACAGGGCTGCCGAGGCATATATTACGACAATAGATGCCTTAGCAACAGTTTTAACTGTTCTGCAACAGATTGTGCCCTAAAGCAGTAAATACCCTGCAACACAGGAGGTTATTTAGCATTTTTGCTTTTTCTAAGTAAATAAGTCCATAGACAGACAGACAGATAAACACAGAGCTTCATCGTCATCATTTTATATTGTTTTTAGGTTTGTGAAAAACAGAGTTTGAAAAGCTGAGATAACAGGAAGCTCTTAAGATTGATACAAATCCAAAAGCTGTCATGTTTCTTTGATCATTTAGAGAGAGCATACTGAACAAAAGGCATTCTCCCCAAAGTTCAAGGTGGGACCAGGAGCACCAGCATCAGCACTTGCTCAGTCTGCAGAGACCTGAGAACCTGGATGCGTTTTTTTTTCTTTCTTTCTTTCTCTTCTTAAATCTAATCTTCCATCTGTCTCATGTTCTGACATTAGACGAATTTCATCCACCAGACATGCGTCTAGCATTTCTACCCAGAAACTAAGAGACATGTAAGTGAATTGAAACACTACACAGCCCCAGGTAGAGCTATTTTACACTAAAATAAAAAGCCCAAGAAACCATCAAGTTGCATTAGTAAGTGGGGGGGAATCATTCATTTATAACATCCTAAGAATATGTTCTTTGCTATATGGTTTTTGCTACATCCCTGAATGCACAGGGTGAGAAGCACTCTGCCTCCTCCTTCCTAGTCCTCCAGGGCTGAGCTGTCAAGGCTAGGGAAGTCCTCCAGAAGCTTTTCCTTGACACCCTAAGAACATCCCTATACTTCTCACTGGTTACCCAAAGACAGCATGGATATTAAACATCCATCAAACTAGCTTGAGGCAAGCATGTGAGGTTCAGGAGTTTGACTTTGGTGGTGCCCCTGTCTCCTTAACTACTATCTGTATACTCCAATGTAAGAAAAATTAATCTCTCTTTCTTTCAATTTCAAAGAGGAAAACAAAGAGCTCTTATTCTCTCTCAGTATCTATTTCTTGAGAAAAGATAGAGTATTGTTATTTCTGAAATGCCAAGAAATCAATCCCAGTACAGGCAACAAGAGTCATGCTCCCTTCCATTGCTTTTCTTTCTCTTGCCTTTGTTTCTTCAATGAGCTAGCCCATAACAAACCATCACTGAGGTAATTTCTGAAATTTGAATGTGAGCTTAAGTGAAACAAGAAGAAGTCAGTCCTTATTTGCTGTATTCCAGACCTTAGGCCTATTTCTGACCCACGTACAGAGAATGTCCCACATGAACAAGCTGGCTCACCAGAGGACTACTTCAAGATCCCAGCCCTGGGATCTTGACAAACATTGGGTTTTCTAGCCTTTTATTCCTATAAAGTTCCCTTAGGAGCCTCAATAAGTGACATGTGGTTAGCCTGGGGAAAATCCCATGTTCAGTTGACCCTGCATCCTAGCCATTATCTAGGGGTCACTCTTTTCCATCCTTAATGCCTGCCATTATTTTGGCAGGCTAAAGGTGTATGCTGGGGGACTGGCTGTGGAGTAGGGCCATCGGGGATAAAGTTCCACATAAGAAATAAAGGCTTCAAGGTTGAGAGAGTTTGAGAAAGGGCCTCAGTTTTCAGAATTTAGACCCAGAATATAGAATTCATTGAGAAGGGCAGACAGGCTTGTGTGAGAGAGCAGGCTCTTAGAGACAATGTTAACCTGTGTTTGTGTCTTTCCTAAGAGGGTAAGTCTATGTCAGATAAATTAGTTGACAGACTGTGGTGTTATTAGAAACAAGAAGACAAGAATGTGAAAATAGGAACAACCAAGATGGCACAGTAGCTACATGCTGTGTTAATCTTCTCTCACAATCACATCAAAATTACAACTAATCAACAAAACAACCATTATTGAGAATCTCCCAAAATCAAGCTGAACTGAAGTCTTTCAACTAAGGACTTGCAGAAGAAGCCACCTCCAGACTGGTAGGATGGTCAGAGATGTGGCACAGGCTGGTTTCACACCCACATGTGACCATTTAAGATTGGGAGGAGTATTTCAGCTGTGCGGGTCCCCCATCACTTAAAGGAGTGAGAGATACCAGCCCCACCCCAGCCTAGGGTTCCAGTGCTGGGGAGAAAATTCCCCATAATTTCTGGTTGTGAAAACCAGCGGAGATTGTGACTGAGTGAGACTGAGTCCAGCTGCAGTCACAGGTGCTCCTTTTAAAGGGACTGCAGAGGGATTTACCGACCAGTGGAATCACTCACTCTGAGCTCCAGCACTGGGGCAGCAGCTGGAAAGGCGGCAGGGACAAATGGCGGGAAATTTAGTTATCTGGCTTGGGATGGGGGCTGTAGAGGCAACTTTCTCCTGGACGGTGGAGCTGGCAGATGCCATTGTTTCTTTGTTAAGTTCTCCCCCTACCTGGCATTTGAACACAGGCAGCCACCATTTCTGAGTCTCTGGCAGTTTGTTTGCCCCACCCTAGTGATTTGAGACTCTGCCCCACCCAACTTCCGGGTACACCCAGGCTGCTTCCAGGGTTTTTTCATGCATACCACCTGCCTTTCTCAAGCTGCAGACTTTCTTAGACTATCAAATGTCCATGGAATATAGACAATTGGCATTTGGCTTGAGAGTGTCCTGTGCCTCTGGCTGAGCAGCCCTAAGCTGGCACAAGTGGCAACTGACCTTGGTTCATGGCTTGGCCTCTCAAGGCACTTCCAAGCACAGCACAGGTGGCAGCCATATGTGGATTTCTTTCTGGCTTCCACTGGTGGCCCCAGGAGGGGCACACGCTGTGGTGGAAGCAGACCTACAGCAGATGCCCTCCAAGGTAGTCCTGGGGCTGGCACCCCCAGTGGCCAGTTTCAAAATGAGCTGGAACATCACCCAGCCATCTCGAAGTACAACATACCCAAGGGGCAGATTGGGCAGGCACCAGAGTCCTGCTGAGGCAGATCCTGCTCTGTAAAATCAGCCCCTGCACAACAACTCTCTCACTGTAGTCAAGGCCAGTCCTCACAACCAGTGAGCCCAAGGGTCAGTCCTCACATTGATGTGCAGTTATCAACCAAGGCTCAATTACAAGAAGAGGGCACACGCAACCCACACAAGGGGCACACCTGGATTGCATGGCTCAGGTGACCAGAAAGACTGTGCCACTGAACCCCACAGCACACCTAATATATAAGGCCACTCTACTAATCCTGGAAGTCATAGCAGCCCTACCTCATACATAGAAACAAACACAGGGAGGCAGCCACAATGAGGAGACAAAGAAACATGTCCCAAATGAAAGAACAGAACAAAGCTCCAGAAAAAGAACTAAGAGAAAGGGATATAAGCAAGCTATCAGACACAGGGTTCCAAACACTGGTTATAAGAATGCTCAATGATCTCTTAAAAATGGAGATGAAAACCATGAAAAAGAACTAGTCAGAAATAAAGGATACAATAACGGAACCAAAGAATATATTACAGGGAATCAACAGTAGATTACATGAAGCAGAGGATCCAATCAGTGATGTAGAAGATAAGATAGCAGAAAACACCCAACCAGAACAGCAAGAAGAAAAAAAGAATTCAAAAAATTGAGGCGGGTTTAAGCGGCCTCTGGGACAACATCAAGCATACCAACATTCACATTATAGGAGTACCAGAAAGAGAAGACAGAGAGCAAGGAATTGAAAACCTATTTGAAGAAATAATGACAGACAACATCCCTAATCTGGTGAAGGAAATGGACATACAAGCCCAGGAAACCCAAGGTCCCAAAGAGGCCCACACCAAGACACATCATAATTAAAATGTCAAAGGTTAAATACAAAGAGAGAATCTTAAAAGCAGCAAGAGAAAATAGTTAGTTACCTACAAGGGAGCCCCCATAAGACTTTCAGCTGATTTCTCAACAGAAACTTTGCAGGCAAGAAGGGAGTGGCAGGAAATGTTCCAAGTGATGAAAAGCAACAGCAAACAACCAAGATTGCTCTACCCAGCAAGGCTGTCATTTAGAATTGAAGGACAAAAAAGGGGCTTCCCAGACAAGAAAAAGCTGAAGGTGTTCATCACCACCAAACCAGAACCACAAGGACTCTTAAAGGGACTTCTTTAAGATGGTAGGGGGGTTCAGGATGGGTGGAAGGGGAAGGGATTAAGAAGAACAAATTGGGTCTTATACAGTAGCCATGGAAACGTAGGGTATAGCATTAAGGAATATAGTCAACAATACTGTAATAACTAGGTATGGTGCCAGATAGGTACTAAATCTATCAGGGTGATACATGGGAATGGGGTTGGGAGCAGGGTGAAAAAGGTGAAGTCATTAAGAAATATAAATTGACTGATTCTGGGTGGTGAACACACAATGTGAGATATAGATAATGTATTACAGAATTGTACACCTGAAATCTGTGTAACTTTACTAACAATTGTTGTCCCAATAAACTTTAATTTAAAGAAAAAATAGAAACATAAATTGATAGTTAATACAGTATGGATAATATAATCATCAGTGTTGTAAAGATCATGTAAGGTGCCAGATGGGCACTTGGGGAATCACATCATAGACTGTGAAGAAGCCTGACCAATGCACTATACACCTGAAGAACTGAAGTAAAATAATGTTGAATCTCAACTATAACTAAATATATAGGCAGATATAGTCACGAGATGTGGAGTACAACATAGGGAAAATAGTTGATGGTATTGTAACAGCTATATAGGATGTCAGAGGGGTAGTAGTTGGGGGGGGTGTTATCACTTTATGAGGGATTTAAATGTCCAACTATTACATTGCTTTGTACACCTGAAAGTAATTTTTAAAAAAGTGAAAATAAAAAAAGAAATGCAGTTGGGAGTAGATGAAGATGAGGCAAAATCTATGTCACAAATTAAGAAATTGCAGCAGGTTTCAGAAACAGGATCATCCACTCTAGGGTACTCAAAGTATGCTTAGGTATTTGGGACACCTTAGGAACAGATATCATTTTAGTACAACCTCCATTATGTTCAAGTGGTCCCAAGGGTACTTGGTCTTCTCTCAGAGGGCAGGAGACATAGACCATACTCCTTAAATCCCAGCTCTTGCTGCTTCTAACTAATTCTGACACACAAATGAGCATACACATATGTCAGCTTAGAAGTTATTGGCTATTAACATAGGGGATTCAAGACCTTTCGAGAATAAGAAAAGCTAAAATCTAACTCCAATTGCTGGATACTATCCCAAGTTTAGTTTATTGATACTGGAAAACCAGCATGATTGAAGAAAAACTTGCGAAGTGTTCACAGTAAAAATCATTGCCTTTTGTTGCAGTGAATTTTAATAATTGAGACTGACATTATGTTTGAACTATAAAAAGTAACCTTGATGGCTATTTGTTATGTATTCAGTTTTGTCTGCCTTAGCTTAAGCTGAAATATTAATAGAAAAAGGAAAGACTACAAAATCCCTCAAGCTGCTCTGTAGGAGTCCAACGCTTTTAGCTGGTGGCAATGAATATAATCATCATTTCTGTGCTAATTTTTAAAGACAGCAACAAACATTGAAGCAAATAATTTTTAAAATACTGGTTGAAATATTTGAAAATTTGCATATTCAAAATATGTAGTTTAGATTCTGGGAGTCTCCTTTCTAGGGTAAACATATTGAAGAACGGGGGAGATGATAATCTATAAAATATAGGGAAAGATTTCTTGGTTGTGTTGGAGGGAAAAAGTGTAGTATTAATGGTGACTGGCAAGAAAGTTGTTGAGAGCTGTCCTTATTCAGGTTACTCTAGGCTGGTTTGCCTTAGTGGAGGTATAACATAGTGGTGAAGAATACAGTCTTCATAGACAAATTTTCCAAGGTTAGTTCCACCAATTACTAATTGAGTGACTTTGAGCAAGTTCAAAATCAATGTGCCTTCACTATTCAATGGGAATGAACATGGTAGCTACATTTTAGGTTTGTTGTGAGAATTCAATGGTATAAAGCATGACAGAGTGCTTGCAACATGATAAATGTTCAATCTATCGTAGCTCCAATTATTTGATCATAACAGGGGTAGCTGAAGAGCATCCCATTAGACAGTCTTTGCTTCACAAATAAAGGTCTATACTTCCGGAAAAAAATAAGTTTAAAATAGAAAATCCTTTTAAAAAATTTAAAAGTCACCCCAAACACTTAACAGTCATTAAGCAACTAATCTGATATTATAAGAGAATCTGTGATATCGGTAATACCAAGAAGCTTCCAAAGCATTTGAAGATGTATAATTAATTCATCTAACATGTACTGAATGGCAAGCAGATACCAATTATTTTGTGGAAATTTTCCATTTAACATTTCTCTCTTCTTGACCCTACAAATAAAGTTCTTCAAGTAGGTCATAGCTTAATAAATGAGTAAGCTAACATATAATTGCAATATGATATGATTTATGCAATAACAGGGCTCTACAAAAAGCATAGTGATGATATGAAGTGAGATGTCAATTTATTTTATTTATGGAATCATGTAACACTTTAGCAGAAAAGTAGAATCCTTGAAAGCCCCAAGAAATTACCAGATTGATCAAGAACCAACATTTGCAAAGACCTAAGGTTAAAACATCATGGTGTGATGGTATGCTGGGACAATAGAATACACAGGACCAGTAGGGGGAGAGAAGACCCAAAAAGGAAGTTGGAGGATGTTTTAAAATCAATGTGACTACCGAGATTCTGTTCAGATTATTGAGCTGCAGATAATCCTCTCAGAATTGAATTTTTCAATTTCATTTTATATTTTGCCTACATAAGTGGAAGTTAATTATAAAAAATTATAATACACTGTTTATTGGCTGTTTAATATGGGCAACCACAAAACTAAGTCGTTTTATTCATATCTCATTTAACACCCATAAAAAAACCTCATGGTACCTTTATTATCTTAATTTTATATACGAAGCATATAAAGGGCTAAGTGATTTTTCCAAGCCATGTAGTTAATGAATAACATCATTTGGATGAGAACTCAAGTCTTTCTGATGTTATGGCACAACTTGTGAACTCCATGCTCTACACTCTCATTTAAAAATATGCTTAGTTCTGCTTCTGGATATTTAGCCAAAGAACACACAAACACTAATTTGAAAAGATATATGCACCCCTATGTTCATTGCAATAATCAAGATATGGAAGCAACCTAGGTGTCCATGTATATATACACACACACACATACACACACACACACACATATACCATAGAATATTATGTGACAATAAAAAAGAATGAAATCTTGCCATTTGCAGCAACATGGATGGATCTAGAGGTTATTATGCTAAGTGAAATAAGTCAGGCAGAGAAAGACAAATACCATATGGTTTCACTTGCATGTGGAATCTTAAAACAAAACAAAACAAAAACAGACTCATTGGAACAGATCAATAAAATGGTTGCCAGAAGGGATGGGGTGGAAGGAATGGTTGAAAAGGGGAACGGGAATATAGTCAATAATGTTGTGACAAGTTTACACAATGACAGATGATTACTCAAATTGGTGGGGTGATCACATTGTAAGGTATAAAAATGTCAAATTACTATATTGTACTTTTGAAACTAATATAACCATTATAAGATTGTAAACCAACTATACTCAGATATTTAATTTTAAAAATGCTCTTAGGTTAAGACTTCATTTTAGAAAACCCATTAGCCTCTGTTGAGAAAGAGTTCTATTGGTAGGTTAATGCCTCCCTAATCAAAGTGGATAAATGAAAAATATGAACGAACACAGGACAGACTTTACGAACAACCTCTCACTAGGTATACATGTGTCCCATAACCTCTAAGTTGTACCAACTGACCCATGATTCTTCAGGTCCAGAGATGCCTGAATAAGGACTGGGAATTGTAGAAAGAGAATATTTATGATGAAAAATTAAAGCCAATGGAAGAAATTATGGTGGCACCATGGTCTAAATATTTTGCAGGGTTGTTTGGTTTGATTTGTTTTTTTTTTCTTATGGTTAATACCTTTTTTAGCAAGCCAAATAAAGATTTAATCATCATTCTTTTATAATAAGTACAGTACTTCCAACACCTCAAAATAAGATCTTGCATGAATTTCATCAATTTCAGAATTATTAAAAAATTCATAATTTAAGAGAAAACAGATATTTCCCTAATTTTTCTCATATTTCTCCTGTTTTAACCTGTCTTGGGTTAAATTATTCAGATCTGAGAACCGAGTAAAATGTCAGCTAACCAAATACATTGTAGAGAAGCACTTTCGATTTTACCTCTAAAGGAAGAATTCCTCTTTCCTCCCTCCAGATATATTGAACATTTGACTTCTATTTTTTATCTACTACTGATAGTTATACAGCCAAAAAAATAGATAAATATTGAATTAACATATTTTGGCAAATGATGACTGAATTTGGGCATTCAGAACTAATTTTTCAAACTCTGATCTTATTCTATACAATAAATGACATGTAACACCTGCTGAATGTTCTATAAGAGTCTCATACTCACCATCATAGTCAAAACTGAAGTCATTAAATGACCCTTCACAAGTTATTTCTTCTCCTGACTTGGGACTTGGTTATACTTGTTAATGGTGGTACCATCCTTCTCCCAGTCACACAAGCTCATAAACTTTAGAATCTTTTGGGATATTTTTTTTTTTAATCCTCTGTTTGGCTGTCTCATTTCCTCTATAAACCTTGTTTATTAACCATTTCTACTTCAAACAAAAGACGTGGAACATCTATAAATCTATTTTGGAAGAAAGGAAGCTAGAAAGAATAAGAAAAACTGCGTAATACCAAGTTAACTGCCTGATACACGATAGCACTGAAAAATACTTTTTTAAAGAATAAAGGATTCATCAAAATCTTATTTACATTCATTTCATGTAAATATATTTTGTAAAGTAATATTTAAAGGAAAACACTTTTTCTTCCACCCAAGAGTTTCAACTGCCTTGTGGACAGTTTTATATTTGCTGGCAATATTCTGGAACCACCTGAAATACCTTACTAATCGAGACAAAAGCATGTTTGTCCTTAAAATATATAAACAATTGTCTCTTTTATCTCTCTTGATGTATGTAGTGTAAATTTGAACCCTAGACTCTTCCTCTAATGTCCATGTAGGATCAAATTATACATTTGATCAACACTCTCAACACCAAAATTTCTCTTATTAACTCTGGTTGTTCATATGCCCAGCTCTGTCTTTGTTCTTGCACTCATCTTCAAAAAGATTAGATCTAAAAACACATTGTTTAATTAATTTTTTACTTATAATCATCTTGTCACAGAAAGAATTTAGGGTGATGAAATCATTCATTGCAATTTTCAAATAATTTCACAATTATATTTGGGCAACCTACTTTGGGGGACTTTTTGCACAACGACCAAAAGAAATATAAAAATATCTAATTAGAAAAGTGATAATAGCAGATTGAAGTGTCAGTGGAGCTCTGTAAAGATGGGGGGGAAGAATCTTATCTCACAAGTAAAAAAGCTGATATTTCATGTAGAAAAAAAACGGAATTTGAGACTAATAGTACTTTACTATGACTGCCAAAAGCCTCAATTACCCCCAGAAACATCTCTGTCTTTCTGTAAAAGCTCGCATTTCAAGGGAATTTTTACCCAGGGCTTCACTACTGCTTCTCTGGGGGATCTTGTTTAAGTAACTCAATTTCTCAACATGTTAATTTTGTTATCCCAAAAGAAATGCTGATAATAACTCTTCCTTAGTCACCTCAGAGGATATGTTACAATCTGAATTACATGGTTTCTTTAAATAGTTCTTTGCTCCTCCAGAAAATCCCCACAAGGAAGAGGACTTGAAATGTTGAGTATAAATATCATGTACGTCTGTTGCAGCATTTGAAACCATGCTTTCAATAATAAAAAAAGCAATGCCATCTACACAATGGGTCAATAGTATTTGAGAAACAGACAAAAAAGAAGGGTGTGGGGAAGAGAGAATGCTTTTTAATTCAATTTCTTCCTATCTGTCACAGGACAAAAATGTGAAAGGCTGAGAATTACATGCAAAACTGAGAAGAATTGAATCTGAGATGTCTGATTTTGATTTGGCTAGCCCATGCTGCTGTACAAAAATAGCCCTGGGCATTAATCTGTCAGGTCCATTACTATGCCTATTTCTGAGATTTATACATTGGTTTATGGTAGCAATAGACATTTATTGAGTGCTGATCATCTGCCAAGCTCAGTGCTGTACACCTTAGTAGCGATAGTCCCAACCCAGTGGGTTTTCAATCTAATAAGACAGGCAAGGCAATTAAGACACAGACTCAGAGGAAGAAAATGACTAATGCATGCAGAGGAGATGGAACAGCTTTCCTTTCCTTTGCTACATCTTGTGTAGCCCACCGTGGTGTCTTTGTTCCAGGAAGCTAAAAAAGTATTTTATAGACCAAGAGGGTGTGAAGATGGATGTCAGCAGCGCACTCAGATCACCTGTTCACTTCAGAGTTTTTGACATTGATGCAAGCAGTAGATTTTCAGATGTTTTACTGGTCCAATTCAATTCCTCGTGTGAGTTATTTTCTTATCCTTTTTGTTTTCCTTATATACCGTTTTGTTCCCTTGCATATGTAGCATCATTACCATCTTTCTTCACCATAATCATTTAATGTCTCCCTTTGAAATGCCTTAATGGTGCCTTTCCCTCATTCTGGGTGATGTAGGATCTTCTTGTTCATCAAAAGCATTTATTAGGACTCTCCATGTGCTTGATAATGAACTTAGTGAATTACACAGGTATATGCCTGGCCCAATCTCACATAGAATTTAGGACAAAAAAGTACTGAACCATTCATAGAATGTTTATATAGCCTTGCTTATCATTGAACAAATGTGTTCATGAATTATTATATGCTAATAATGGCTTAAGTGCATTCAATGGAGCTGTGAGTGAAAATAGGTATGGAAATTACATAGTTTTATAGTCTGGAAGTAAAGGTCATTAGGTTCTATTCCCCTTAATTATTAGGACACACCATATTATTCTGCTTTATCGGTACTTGAGCATATAAATGCAGGTTGCTTTGTATTAAGAGTATAAATTTCAATGTAAAAACTTTCTTCACTAGCTGAAGACTATAACTAATATTTTCAAGCCAGGTTGACATCTCTCTCAGTTCAATAACAAAAATAATCTTATATAATAAATGCCTTTCAGTAGTTTTACTTTTAAAGAGATTATAACCACTTGCCTATAAAAAGAGGACACTGATATCTTAAGACATTTCAGTCAGCAGGCAGTATAGGAAAACATAGACTCTGGGGAAAGCAATTGCACGACCCATAAAGTTAGAGACTAATGAAGGAGTTTCTAGAGAATACAGGACACTCACATTCTCTGCAATATCCCAAATATAAGGCACTGCATTGGGCATCACTATAGAACTCTAAAGAAAAAGTTTCTGCCCTCAAGGGATTTATAGTCACATTGAGGGGGGAAAAACCAAAAAGAACCTAAACACATGAAAAACAAAACAAAACAAACAAACCCTGAAATTTAAATAAATGATAAATCAATGAGACCAATGTGTAAGTACAATAACAGTGTATGGGAGGTTATGGCTTTCAAAAAAACCCAAACTTTGATTGGTCTTTTCTGTTTTAGATTTAATTTAATTTTTGATCTTAGGTACGGAGACTAGGATTGGTCTTGAAATACACTTATCTTCGATCCATGTACAATCTGCCTCTCTTCAATGGATTAAGAAATTAATACTTGATGGAAAAAAAAAATCAAAGGTCTTTTGCAAGCCAATCAAAGAGGAATTTAGGGGCAAGAGTGATTCAGGTCCTATTAAAACATACTTCGTGGCATCTCTGCTTGCACTGTGTCCCCGTTGGTTACTATTAGACTACATTACTCCCAAATACCCATGGCAAGTTTCCACAGAGACCCAACATGAAAAATTAGATGAGAATTCTGTGTTATCAGGTATAGCTAATTATAGCCCTCTATTTATATATGATGCTAGATCTCTCTTTTGGTGCCTTTGTTCCTGTATAACCCAAAGCTCTAGTTTTATTCTTCCTTAGCTAGAAGTTGTCCTTCTTCAACTTACCACTCAGACAGAAAGAGATGTTGTTTTTTTTGTTTTGCTATTTTTTGTTTGTTTGTTTTAATTTGTAAGCATTCACTTAAGAAGAAAGCATTCTATTGTGAGAGGTAAGCAACTCAGGGGCTAATATGAGATGCACATTTTGCTGATATTAGTTCAAGGCTGTCCTGGCCTCCAGAGGCCTAACCCACATGGTGATAATTCACTTTTAATGTAAGCCTGGAGGGCAAAACACTTAAGAGTTATCCAGTTTTCTCCAACAGAATGAACAGGTAAATGCTAACATATGTTTATCAATAGCTGATGTACTTAGCTATCATTATAAGAAGAAAAGCCTTGCTTTTCCATCATGTTTGTTCCCATATTTCTCTCAATTTAGTGTTACAGAGAATTGGGTAGCTAATCATAGAAATGCATTGTGCAGTCAAAGAATCTTAGAGATTAGATGGATAAAAGCAAATAATAGTCATGCCTGCTGCCATTCTCATTTCTATGTTCATTTGTGGCTGGCATTGCTAACTCATCACAATTTTTTTTTCCTGACTCTGGACTGTATTTTAGAAGCCTTCTTAATACAGCATTTGGAGTAGAAACTTGTGCTCGATGCAGCATATTTGATATGCCAGTATTAGACCATAAATTCCCTGAGTACAGTATCCATGGCTTCCTTGCCTCATTTATTGCTTTATCTACAATCCACTCTCATCTCATTTAAGATATTCAGTAATACTTGTTGAGCAAATAAGCTACAAGACATCTAAAGAAGCATTTTGCCTAAACGTGATAGATGATATAGATGTTGATATAAGTATAGAAAGATATATAGATAGATATCGATATAGATAATAAAGATAGAGATAGAGAGATAGAGATAGAGGTAGACATAGAGGGAGAGGTAGAGAGAGAGAGAGAGAGAGAGAGAGAGAGAGAGAGAGAGAGAGAGAGAGAGAGAGAATGCAGATTACAATTCAGGAAACCTTCATATATTAAATAGTTTTCCCAACAAGTTAGAGATAATTTAGGAATTCAATCTCTTACTCAATTAGCAACATTCTTTATAGGACACTTCTTATCTCAAAGTAAATGTAAGTGTAAATTTTGTAAAATTAAATGAAAAGAACATTTCTACTTCATTTACAGGTGCAACTCAGAACTATTTGAAAATTGACTATTGTCCATATTTTCATTTTCTACATTATATGCCATTAATGATTTAATTGTATTTAATTTTGTATACTTGCATGGGGATAAATATACATTACATAGTGACTAAAGTCCTTGAACTTTTCAATATTCATGACCAAACAACCTGTTAGCAAACTTAACATATGGCCCACCTGATATATTTGGCTAAATTGTGAGTATGCATGAAGCAACCAATTAAAATGGAACCTGCTGTTAGATAATTTACACAGGATAGACCTAGAGGACAAAAAAGCAAAATGAGTGGTTAAACTTCATGTCCAATTTAACTTTCAAAATGTACCAAGCCAGTGCCACATGAATGGAAAGTCGAGAAATACAAATGATATGCAAGGATACTTTTGCTCTCCTAGGACATTTCAGAGCAGCCAACTGTAATAGCATTTGTCACACTCAATACCATTTATCACAAATTCCTGAAGGGTCTATGTTTACTCCATAAGAGATATAAATCTTTACTCTTTGGCAAAATTTTAATGTCTGCTTCCTTTTGTTGAAAGGGCACAGATATGACATCACTCCTCTGACCTTGGGAGAGAAGAAAGCCTAAAGAATAATCAAATGTTAAAAAAAAAATCTGTACAGGGAAAAATTATTATACATGAGTTCATGCATAATAATTTGACAGATGATTTCCAAAAAATACTGATTGTTTTCAATATTGTTATACCAATAGATACTAGCCAAGTAGTAACTGATACAAAATTTACAACTATCTGTATCAATGCCAAATGTTGATGTTTTTATTGAGAGACTTAAAGTCCAGTAGATATGTTAGGGAGAAAAATGATTGGTTAGAAGTAAAACTGGCGATAAAATATAATAGTGTAAAATATATTTCAAATTTTACTTTATAAATAAGTCGACCTAAAAATCATAGGAAAAATAGATTTGTATCAAAAATAAAAATAAAAAGATGCTGAAAAAAAAACGATCAGTTGAAATCCCACTGATGTCTATAAGATAGAATGAAAAGTAAATCAGGTTCATATGATAATTGTGATCTCAGAAGCTTTGCATACCCAAAACTACGATAATGTCATCATCAAGAAAGCATTATTAGGTACTCAACAAGATAGTCAGATACCAAACCATTCTCTGTATTACCTTGACTGTGGCAGTGAAAGGTGAAAGACATACTGGCTGGAATTTGACATGGAATAACCTCTACTGTAGACTGCTTGGCAGGAGAGGAAACAAAACAAGAGGACATTTGGGTTTTGTGTAACTAAATTTATGCACATTTTCCAGGAATTTCTGTGCAATCAGATCTGCTTAGCTCAGGGAGCTTCCCTTCTATTAATTAGTTAACACTTCTGCCTGAGGAAACACTGCACGGGGATGGCAGAGGCCCACTCTCCTGTTTGTCTATGTGAGTTTCTTTGGATTGGTGACATCTGGGAATTCTTTCTCTTAGATTGTTGTCTTAATCATTAAGAATGCCCAAGAGACTAGGACTCACCCAGAGGAGGAGCAGAACAGGAAGGTGTTTTTTAATGTAACACGAATTTCCTCAGTTTAGATATTCATACCCCAAATCATAATTGCTCTTAAAACAAAATATCAAGATATATAAACAGGTATCTTTCTGATACTATCGCTAATCATTTAATTATTCATTCTTAAATCCATTCTTACGTGAATGTTTTCAGCATGTACCATATAGTAGGCACCTCCCTTGGATGAGGGGAGCGGGTGAGGTAATTTACAATTATTGCTGTGATGCAGCAAAATACTAATCATAGCTCTGACTTGCTAAGTACTTACCAAATCAGGCACAAGGCTAAGTGGTTGTAAGAATTATACAGGCCAGATGATTTATTTGCAGGAACACTTTAGAGGAAGACATTACCATCCCAATTTGACAAATAAAGACACTGAGACATGAGGAAATTAACTACTTTGCACAGTATTACATGACTATTAAATAACAGACCCACAATTTCATCACTGGCTGTTTTCATGTCCACACATTAAATTGCTAATGTTGCTGCTTTGCCTAAGACCTGAGCTCTGTAAGGCAACTATCACAGAAGATTCTTTTAAATTATAGTGCTCATCGTCATTGTTCAAGAGGCCTGATGTTCAGCAGGAGATGTAAGATATGAACCAGTAATAACATACGATAAGAATTTTAAGTACTACAAAGTATAATGAGAAATGAGAGGATGGGTCCAAACGATTAAATTTATTGATTTTCTACCGGGTCTATTATATGCCAGATGCACATGTTTAATACCTTTTCTGCAATTTGGAAATCCAGAAAGCTCTGAGAAGCATACTTTTTATATAATGAATTTAGCAATGAAATCTGACCTGAAATTATGTAAGACCATTTACAGTGTTTGTTTATCCCACTTACATTCCACTGCAGAAATATGACTCTGAATTTGAGGTGCTATCCTGGATCCCACTGTAGAGCTAGTAAATATTACACAGTTTAAGCACCATTCTGTCTTCCTAAAAGGCAAACTCATCTGAATTCCAAAACACATCTGATTCCAAGTTTTTCAGATAATGACCTTTGGACCCGTAGTATTTCTGAAGGAGAAAATCCCACCTATCAATCACGGTTCAGAAGGGAAGCTGAATCACTGTGAATACAAAGGAAGAAGGGAATGATTAAAATCATTAGACCTTATACAATTGTGTGTATTGCTGGGAAAGCAAAGGTCGGCAAGGTGAAGTTAGAGCTTCAGAAAGACAGGAACTAACCTGCTCTTCTAAAGCTCTGCTTACTCTGAGAAAGGGGAGCTTACTGAGAGGTCTTCAGGAAGTGGTTGCCTCTGGGTAGCTCTGCCTCTGTGGGTCTGAGGGTGAGTGTCTGGTGTGGAACCTGAGGCTGCAGATAGAAATAAGAGCAACTTGCGGAGTGTAGAAGAGAGACAAGCTGTAAGCCATTCTATGCCTCTTTATCCATCTGAGAGCAAAGACCTTCTGGAAATAATGACCCACGCTTCACTTTTGCCTGCCAAATCTTGAGCAAATCCTTCGTTGGCCAACTCTAAACTGAAATCCTGCAGGGAAGCAGATTGAATTAACATAATTCCCAGCTTAACCAAGTTGGCAATAGAACAACCCAGCACAACTTGGCAGGAACCAACAGAATTGGAGTTAGGGTGCTACAAGTGAGATGAGTTACACAAGTACAGATTCAGAGAATGTCTTTATTTAAAGTTTTGCTATTTTTCATTGTGGATTTTTTGCATTAATTTTCATTGTTTAAAATATTGGATTAAAACATCATTTACCTGAATTCCTAAATTTTTTGGTATGGCCTTAAATTTTATACCTGAGTTAAGTGGCTCACTTATTTAACCCTGGTTCTGACCGTGGTTTTATGTGACCGTGTCACATTTTGCAGTGTGACAACCCAGTTCACACCCAGAGTCTGGACATTTAGATAAGGACCCAAGTTTAGGATTCCCACCCATGTTACTGCTTTGCTTTCCCCGGAGCACCTGTCCCCCACCCCCCCATATTTTAAAAAATATTTTTATTTCAATGAGAATTATACACACTCTTTGTTTAGATATGTGTTCATAATTTGTTTTAAATTTTCTTAGAATATCTTTTATATGTTTCAATATCACCATACAAGGACATGATTCTCATTCATTTTAATACCAATATTACAATTGTAGCAATTACAATTCTTTAAAGCAGACTATGACTACAAAACTTTAGGTTTATTCCAGGATTTTGCGATTAATAATGTTGAAATCACAAACATTGGACATATTTTTACATGTTTCAATCATGTTTATAAATGTATTTGCAGGATACATAAATGAAATAACTAGATTAAAATATATGAATTTAAAATAATTTGATATTGCCAAATTTAATTGGAAATTATTGTTTCCTTCTTTTGCTTTCTTTTCCCCCCAACAGAATATCTACAGTGAAATATAAACTTTTAGATCTATGTCAATATAAACAAAAACCTATGACTCAAATTTTTATTCTGCATTCTTTGATTTAGGATTTGAATCTTCTAAAGTACCTGTTTATATGTTGTATATTATTTTCTCTGTAAATTGCACATTATTACATTTTTCCATTTTTTTATTGTTTTGTGGTTTTTCTATTATTAATATGAAAGAATCCATTGTATGTCAATGAAATAAACCTTCACCACATATCTAAACAGTGCTTTTTTGCATGTTTTGTTTTTGTGTTTTGATATTATGCTTGTTCTATTCTGCTTTAAAGACAATTTCTTATTAAATTCATTGGGGTGACATTGGTTAATAAAATTGTATAGGTTTCAAGAATACCGTTCTATAATACATCATCTACATTGCATTGTGTGTGTTCAACACCCAGAGTTAGTTCTCCTTCCATCACCATATATTTGACACCTTTTACCCTATTCTACTATCCCCCCTCCCGGCATATCCTCTGGTAACCACTAAACTGTTGTCTGTGTCTATGAGTTTTTGGTTTTTTGTTTGTTTGTCTTATTCGTTTGTTGCTTTCAGTTTTCTATCCCATATATGAGTGAAATAATATGATTCTTGACTTTTTCTGTCTGATTTACTTTGCTTAGCTTGATAATCTCAAGATCCATCTATGTTGCCACAAATGGCACTATTTCATCTTTTCTTATGGCAGAATAGCAGTCCATTGTGTATATATACCACATGTTTGTTATCTAATCACCTATCGAAGGACACTTTGGTTTTTTCCATGTGTTGGCCACCATGAATAATGCTGCAATGAACATAGGGATACATACAGAGAGTGCCAACAAATGCATACACATCTTAAGAAAGGAAAAAACTGTATTAAAATTGTAATACTCAACATATACTGATAACAAAAGATGAATACAAGTCATGTGCATACATTTTTTTTTGCACCCCTGGCATATCTTTATGGATAAACGTTTTCAGGGTTTTTAGGTAGATATCCAGAAGAGGGATTGCGGGGCACCTTTTAGAATAATCACTTAGTGTTATGCCTGTGAAAGGTTAGTGACTTCTGCCCCAATCACCTTACAAGTACTAGGTGCTTGCTACCTGCTGTCTATTTCCTGCTCTCTTGTGACTGGCGATGGAGAATTGACCTTCTGCTAGTTCATTGTGCCCTCCACTACGTTTCTGAGATTTGTAAGTAATAAATCTTGTGACTTTATTTCCTTTGTGTGAGTATGTTGAAATGGTGCCTTCAATCAGAACAACAATAGGGTTTTTACTCCAAAGTAGGAGTTTGGAAGCTGAGGGAGTTATCCGCCAACGCTGTGTGGGCACCTTGTGCCTCCCTAGTCAACAGGTCATAATCTGCATATTCTTAATTTAACATACCAGCTACAGGCCCCCCCAAAGCACTGCGTCAGTTGGTCATTGTTCTTTGACAGGTGACCCCAACCTTCATTTCTTTGCCATTAACACTCCAGCCTGTATTGTGTTATTATGTTTATACATCAACTTTTATCACAGAACACAGGAGGATTAAGTAGTATCTTAGGGGAACAATAGCATCTAGACACACTCTTATCTGCCCTCATGTGTATTTGTGTATTAGCCACCTGATTTCCCCAGAGTAGGTCAACCAATCATCCCATTCTGTAAGGTAAACCCCTTCTTTGAATATTGGTTCACTACCATGAGGTCAGGCATTAGTTTTAGCTTCCAATTTAATGGAACCATTGCTATGTTCTCTCTTGGAATTTAAGATTACTAAATAAGAAGAGCCCGAAGTTATAAGGACAGGAAGTAAAATTTTTACTAGTGGATTTTGAAACCTAATAGTAAGACGGCCATTCTCATTTCCGCCCCTATATCTTGGAACCATGATTCCTAGCTATGAAAGAAACAGTACCATATATTGATTGCTGATTCAGAGTACATACTATATTTTGAAGGACATTTCCCCAGTCCTACAAGATGTTGCCATAACCAAGACTTAATAAAAACTATATCACTATTTTATAAAGCCAGATGCTTCAAGGTATTGGGGAACATGTTACCACGGTCAATGAATTCCATGAGTATGAGCCCATCACTGAATTTAATTCATTGTAAAATCAGTTCTTGATCAGAAGGAATGTTGTATGGAATTATACGATAATAAGTTATTCTGTTTGTCATGGATGCTGTTTTTGGCAGAATCCTTGCGGTCAAGGATGGCAAACCAAAATCCATTGTAAGGTCTGTTCAAGTAAGATCAAAGCACTGTCACTTTCTGATGGACATAGTCCAAAGTAACTAATGTGTTATCAAGTCAGCTATCCGTTCCCCCTAGGCAATTCAGCACCTGTCAATTATTTTTTCTGACTGCAAAGACCTTCAAAGAGTGAGGGCTGCTGCTTCCCTTCACCTCTCAAAACTCACTAAGTCCTTTGGCCAGCTCTAACCTGGAGCTGGAAAGGGATTTCTGGGAAACACAGAGCCATTTGACCAACTCAACAACAAAATCATCTAGCACATTAGGAAAGGTTCTTTGGATAATGTTAATTTAGAATGACAATGGGTATTTAGCAAACGAGGATGAAAAGACATCGTTTCACGGAAGAGTCCTCATATTATCAAGATACAGAAATTGAAAAACGTATTGTGTGGGAAATGGCACATATTGAAGTTCAGTTAAAACTTAAGCTATTTGGGGGTGGTAGTGATATGGGAAAGCCCCCCCCACACACACACACACACTATAGGATTTATAAGTGTCCTGTTCCTTAGTTTCTTAAGCTCCCTAGTTCCTGATCTTAATCAGCTTTTTAATCTTGATCAAAAGATTGTTTCTAGCCTGAATCATAGGAAGTCCCCTACTCCCTGCTCCAGGTCCAGCTCCTGGGTGAACAAAGCCACCTGAATGACTGGATTAATCAGAGAAAAAGGCCACAGGCTCCATGAAACTAAAACAAACTTTCCATCACACAGCCACCTTGTGTCAATGGCTTTGGGTCCTGCTACTTTGGCCAACACTTTTAACTCTGTTTAACCAATATCTATGTCTCCTCATCTAGGGGCTGATGGGATACAAGTGATACCCCAGCAAGACTTCTAGTACATCTCATCCAAAGAGATCAATACGGATTTCTTTTCCCTCATCTAAGATCAAATAGGGTAAGAGTTCCGTGAATCCCCGTTAGATAGCGACAACAGCCACATTCAGCAGGAAGAAGACACAGAAGAAGAGACCTCCTGCCCCTCAACTTCCCATAGAGATTTATGGGGATCATGCCTCTCCGGGGAAAATGAGGCAGGCAGTTAAAGATAGGAATGTGGTCTCCAAACATTCCTGCATTTTCGACACAACCTATGGAAAGCGACCACCCAGAGACCTCCCTTCCACACCCAAATCTTTCCGTTATACACTATAGCCATCAGCAACTATGAGGAAGCAAAAGGATACTAAATACCTAACTAGATTAGACTGGTCACTCACACCTGCGCAGTAAAGGCTACAACGACCTTCACCTCACCTTAGCCTCATTATACCATCATTATAACATCATACATATTCCCAGAAGTTCATTAATATAATTATAACAGACTGAATTCTGGGAAGTAACATGCACAGTCTAAAAAGACGAGGAAATAGACTCTTGTCAAACACAGGTGTCAATCAAGTGGCCCTACAGCTAGGGAGAAGTAGCTCATTCTAGAAAGAAAGGAAATAAAAACTCCAAGTCAGCACCTTTTGAGCCACGTTTTTGCTCCTATCCCTTTGGAGTGTACGTTCTCTTTTAATAAAGACACCTTTGTGAGCCACTCTGTTGCTTGGACCTGATCCCATCTCTTTGGAGTGTAATTTCATTTCTAATAATCTGCTCTCTCATCACTGTATTTCTGTAGTTCACTCAATCCTTTGCTCGAGATGTCAAGAACCTGGACACCGTGCAGGGAAGAGTCTGCTCTCTGGTAACAGTAGGAGAAATAGCTAAAACAGTAAATATTTGGCCATAATCATAGAGAATTCCAAACTTCAAACTAAGGCAATTGGATTTTATTTAGCAGCTAAATTTATGACTGATAAATTTTTGAGCAGAATAATAAAACAATGAAAGTAGTGTTTTAAGAAGAATCCCAATGTGATATTTTTGGATGTAGAGTGTGAATAGAAAAAACATTAAGTCTGTCGGGGAAGGCATATTAGGAAAAGTATTGCAATTGTTTAGGTTTAAACATTATGTGTCTAAAATAGAGGGTATCTGTCTATTTTCTCCTCCTCCATTCATGGGCAAAATTATAAAACTGAAGTTTCAATCTTTTTCCTTGTTAATACTTTTTTTCTTTGTCGTTTTCTTCATTAAGTAGAAAACGTTTTGATCAAAACTTATTGTTAAGAAATTATCTTAAAGTATTTTCTATTAACGTATAGATGGATAATATCTTAATGCCTTAAGTAAAAGCAGAGCCTCTGTTTCTTAAAAGTTTTTGAACAATGGACGCCTTTGGGAATTTAATGAAAGATAAGGGTTTACTCATTGTAGAAATAAATTTTAACATTTAAATATTTCAAAAAAAATTACTGAATTCACACATATACTGAATCCAATATACATGAATCCCTAGAAATACCATGATCTTGAGGTCAAGTATCTTTATCCAAAAAAAGAAAGTCATTCCTTTGTCATTTAAACATCCCTGTGCAAATAGGATGTTTTTTCAAGAGAAGAGCTTTCAAATGCCCCTGAAATCATACTCCTTAGACAACAACATCCATTATGCCTATGAGAAATTTCAAAGAGCATCGAGGTTGCTGGGCATAAAGAAAATAAGAGCTTCCTGCTTCTACCCTTCTTTATCTGCAAATTGAAAACACACTGGCAATTTTTAAAAGAAATCTGTTGTAGTTACCATTTAAAAACTGTAGGAAAAAAACATAGGAATAAAAATAAATTTAGTCTTTATTTCCATTCAAAACTCAATTCCAGCCATGCCACATGGCAGGAGGTGGGAGGGAGGCCTGAGGAAGAGCAGGGAAATGCTTCTTCTTTGGAAGGGGCCCATTAAGACCCCCTGTTGTGCTTTCTCACATATGGTCATAATGCCAGGGACCCAACCCTAGCAAAGAGCACAGTATGAGCTGTTTTCAGGGGTTTAAGTGAGCAGTGATGATTCACCAGCCCCCCTTTTTTTTTTTACCTCAAGCACACATTTGAGGGTTTGAGTACTGAGGGCTACACAGGGTTTGAGTACACTGTTACTTTGAAGCAGAAAGCTTAATCTATATCTATATCTAATCTATATCATCTATATCTATATCTATATTTATCTATATCAGTGTATCTGTATCTATATCTGTATTAAAGAGGCCAACTTGGCTTTACAAGCACAGAACATTAACTGGATGTAGGAATTTAGGCCATAGCAATACACACTTCTCTTGGTTTAGGCTAATGGACCACTTGTACACATTGAATTGAAATGCAAAAGAGCCACTTATAAGATAAGGGCTTAGAAAGAAGAGTTTATGGACTGAATATTTGTTCTCCCTCCTTCCTCCCCTGCAGATTCTTATGCTGAAATCTAATCCCCAAAATGATGGTATTTGGAGGTGAGGCTACTGGAAGGGAATTAGGTCATGAGGGTGGAACCCTCATGTATGGGATTAATGCCCGGATAAGAAAAGGCCAAAAAAGCTAGCTCTCACTTTACTTCCATCATGTGAGGATTCAATGAAAAGTCAGCAGTCTGCAACCAAGAGGATCCTTACCAGAGCACAACCTTGCTGGATACTTGATCTGAACTTCTAGCCTCCACAACTGTGAGAAATAGACTACTATTGTTTATAAGCCACTTTCTCTATGGTACTTTACTTATAGCAGCCTGAACTAAGACAGAGAGAAAAGAAAAGTTGAATAATCTTTATTAAATACCAACTGCATTATTTGGGGTCATGGTACTCAAAGTGTAGTCCGTGGGCCAGCAACATCAGTTTCACTTACAGAGTTATTAGAAATGCATAATCTTGGGCCCCACTCCAGACACACAAAACTGAATCCTACTGGTACATGTTAACAAGATTCCCAGATGATGCCAAATTACGGCACAGCCTAAATTGTTGCAACAAGATTAAAAACACAGTGGCTTAAACAACACAGGAATGCATGCTTGTCTCACTGAACTGTCCAATAAAAGGAACAGTCTAGAGCAGATGAGGAGGTTCTACAACACATAAAACCTAGCTTCCATCTCTGAGTCTAACATATCTGCAGCTGTTTTTGTAAACTTTTAGCCAGAGGAAGGAGAAAGGACAAGAAAAATGTAGAGGCATTTCTTTTCTTTAGTGGTATGAGCAGAAGTGGCACAATTTTATGTCCAGAACTCACTGACATAGTTACATCTAGTACAAGAAAGACCACACAATGTAATCCTAAGTGATGACCCTACACCCCTCTAACCTCAGGAGTCCATTATTTAAAAAATGAAGGGACAAGTAATACCAGTAGATAGTTAATAGTGTCTGACAAACTTTTATAAGCCAGGCCATTTGCTATTTGGCCTTTGCAACCCTATGAAGAAGATGGCATTGGCCTTACTTTTCAAATATATTAAGTGCTACCAGAACCAAGACAAATCTTGTAATCATCCTGGATTTGCCTGGCTTTGTCCTCAAGTGATATAAGAGGAAATCAAGACTAGTCTGGTTTGTATCTGAAGAGATTTTATTGATATTATGATACCTCTTTTCTCCGAGTTCTACGTTGAGAATATCTAAATGTAACTGTGGCGACAGAGCCCCAGAGAACTGTTTCCAGGCTCTCGACCTCATGTGGAAAGGTGCTGGCTCGGGTAGTAGATGGCCCTCAGCTGTGGATAGTTGGCCATCAGCTGTAGCGATTAGCCAATTGGCCACTGATACAATTGCCGTGGCTGTGCTAGGGACGGGAGTCGGTTGGTTGGCAGGCAAAAAAGTGGACAGCAGGTCACATGTCCTGTGAATCCAGACTCCAGTGAAACTATAGTGGTGTGACTCTCCTACCTATTGCTCCGTGGGGTTCCTTTTTGGCCTAGCCACATCCTGCATTCTTATGTGGGGAGCGGGAGCTGAGACCCTGCAGGACAATATCCTTAGCGTAAAAGTGTTCTTTTTTAAACATGGCATATGAATGAGAAAGGCTTCGCTCTCCTCTCATCCTAATAGACACAAGAGTTGCCAGAGTTGCCAGGAAGTTGTATGATGCCCAGTTGAGAACTCTGCCCTTAACATTTATCGAGGACTATTCCTTGATGTCTCTTCATGAACAAATGTTTTTCAAAACATTCAGTTTAAAGTCATACCAAGTCTCATGCTTGAATCTTCCCTTATCTCTAGCAGCAATCAATTGATCAGATGAACACCAAAATCACTCTGCCTAAACTACTATATGCTTGGTATCTAATAGGTGCCTTAAATACTTAATGAATAAAGGATGGGAATCTCAGTTGTTCTATATCAGTGGTTCTCAGTCATTAGCTTGCATCAGAATCACTTGGAGTTATATTAAATTATAGTTTCTGATTCAGTAGGTGCAGGGTAGCGCTTGAAATTTTTCATTTCTAACAAGTTTCTAATTGATGTTGTTGCTGCTCTTCCAGGGACCACTCTTTGAGACCCATTATTGCAGAATTAAATGGAATCCATCTTATTGTCAAATGGGTCTTTTAGTTGATGAAACAGAGATTAATCTGGGATGGTAACACTGCCTTATCTTACAAGTCAAAGTCTACACTCTGACATAGGAAAGCCATGTTCATATATCATCTGAATATTTTTTCATATGCCTTGGGTTGCTCATCATTAAAATGGGATATCTCCTTCTTAAGCTTGCTCTGAGGATCAAATATTTGTAAGTAAGGTGCCTGGTTTCCAGGCACACAGAGTTCTCACTATGATGAGGTGGGAAGAATGATTAGTAATTTAGCTGTTTCTAAATTATAGCTACTATTATTATCATAACTGTTTGTACAAAACAATTAGCAGTACAGATCATGTGAATTGTAGAGGGTCAGCAGAAAACCTTATTTCAAGGTATAATTTACTTATTACCCACTCACACTAAAAATGTAATTAAGCAAATGTATTTTCTTCCAGAATTATGTTCTATAGTCATGATAATTTGTTTTACCCTGCTATGCAAATTGAGTCACTATGAAGTATAGCTCTATTATTTTATTTTAAATGTTATAAAATATCTGATCCTATAGGCTATATAAAATCTTTATTACTGAATTTAGAGCCACCAACCCAGATAATTGAAAAGGTAAAAATGTAGGTCTAAAAATCAGCCCATAGCCCCTCTTAATTGCAATAAGCAATTTTTAAGCTTTTTGAATTTAAACTTTAGAATTTAAAGATTTCTACCTATTGAACATTTAAGTGAAATTCATGCACTATGCTAGAAGGGTTTTATGTACAATACCACTTGCAAGGTGCCTCATAATCACTTTTTATCAATATCTCCTAATAAAAGTTCTTTAAAATAGGTCAGTAATACATTCATAATTTTGCAAATGTAGATGATAAGGGACCTGCCTGAGGTTATACTGCACACTGTTAGCAGCTTATAGATCTGAGTTTTCAGACCCTGACATTCTGTTCTCCCACACCAGCCCACACCGCCTCACTACATTGTAAATTATTGATTTGAAACCACGCTGTTACCTTAATGAGCGAGGAGGGTGTTATAAAACTTTATGGATTTACTGATTCTGACCTAGTTTATATTAATAATGCCTTACATTTTTATGTCACTTTATTGTTGTCAAAGCCATTTTATATAATTTGCTTATTTGAGCCTAACACCCACACAGGGAGGAGCCAGATTCCCTAAAAAGAGCCTCTGCCCAAGTTAACCAGTTGCAGAGATAAGAGTTCAGTTCTCACGAATCATTCTTCCCACCTCATCATTGCTGCTTCTTGTTTATTCCAAAAACACTATGTGTTGAGTTACCCATAGAAGAATAATCCAGTGTCAGCCAAAGGGAAATAATGCTAATATTTCAAGTGTGTTTCATCACTTACCAATTGGGTGAGTTCCTTAAACTCTCTGAGCCTTAGTTTGCTCGTTGCTAAAATTAATATTTTAATAATACCGATCTCATAAGGTCATTGGGAGTACCAGCAAGGTGACATATGAATGGCTTAGAATAGTGCTCAATACATAGTAAATTCTCCGTAAATTAAAGCAATTATCAGAAAACATGAGGAGGTTGGCCTCATTAAGGAAGAAGTATCACATTATACTACGTTTAGAAAAGCTCTATAACATGGTGCATTCATAGTTGAGTTTGATTCCCAATTCTGACTCTACTATCCTATAACTTTCACAAAATTATTGAAAGCATCTACATTGGTTATTAAATGGAAAAAGTAATACGGAGTCTTAACTGTGCTTTGTTATCTAACTAAGTTTCCCATATAATATTAGTCCTCTCTTTCATTCAGATAGGCACTGCAATCTTTGCCATCTTATGACTACTAGCTTTTAAGAACATATTATATCTAATGTCTATGGATTCATATAAAGCTGTGTTTGCTGACATAATTTCTCTGACATTGAGATACTATGGCTAACATCTCAAACACGTTATTTCCCCCCGACCCTCAACCCCGGTGTTCCAGATAACTAAGTTTCTAAAAGTATAGCTAATAAGAAACATTATTGGAAAGATTCTATCAGAATTCAGGTGTTTTAAAAACATCATTTCCACTTTGAATTCTCATTATTAGCTGGCTTTCTGTGAAGTTGGTTCAGTTTGAATTTAGGGTGTTTTAAGGTCACTAACAGCATTGAGCCAAAATATCATTTTTTCCCCCTATCTTTCCTTGGACTCTTTGAATTTTCTCTATGTGCTCTCTGCTGGTGTTCTCATCACTCCTGTGGCTCCAGGGTTGAAATATCAGTTATCCTTGATTGATTCCTCTTTTAAGCCTCCATACCATCAGTTGACAAGTCTCTTTGAGTCTACCTCCCCAACATCTGTCATAGGTAATTCTTCATTATCTTCTCTCAAACCTGTTATTAATATGTTATTAATATGAATTGTCTCCTGCTTTTGGTCTCCATCACCATCTTACAGAATATTGCCAGAATACTCTTCCTAAATTCTTCCTGAAGGGACAGTTGGGTTACGATATTCCCTGCACTCCCTTACTCCCTGCCCTAAAACCTATGGAAATGGGGGTGAGGGGGGAGAGGAGAAGGGAAAAGGAGAAGGAGAAGGGAGAGGGAAAAAGAGAGGGAGAGACAAAGAAGGGAAAAGGAGGGGAAGGGAGGAAGAAGGAAGGTATAAAGTCCAATATTCAAGCTTATCTTCTGTTCCAAAATAGCCTTTTCTCTATCAATACTCCAACATGTACGAAATAATCTATTCCACTTGCATGTCTCTGCACTGTCCTCTCCATCTAAAACACTTGCTCCTTACGTCTTACCTAATGAGATTTATCATTCACGAACGCTCTCAAATTGGTGGAGCTCTTCCTCATCCTATAAACGAAATTATTTCTCTCTCTGAACCTCCATAACACTGGTATCATTTTGCATACCACAATTAAATAATGATGTTAGTACACATTTTAGTTCTTTCTTGGCGCTCCCTCCTCTCCTTTCCCCCTCGTTTAGATTCAAGGTACAGTTCCTCAGCTGCCATCTTGCACGTCCTCACTTCCTTTCTCTCACTCTTATTAAATCCCCTCACTTTTCCAGTTTCTGAAAATAGAAGACTTGGAACAAGAAGCTGCTTCAGTGTCCTGCCACGAAGACAAGAAACTTACCCATCTCTGCTTCTATCCTTTCCTCCTGACATCACAGTGGAAGTCGTAACAGCGCCTCCCCATGGAGGCCAACCTCTCCCCGTGCTCGGCTCCCACCCACTTCTCAGGTGATGGCTGTCTTCACCACCACAGGCCCCGTCTCCTTGGCATTCCTCGCCCACCCACGTTTAAACATGCTGGAGTATATCTTATCTATAGAACATCCCACCCGATGCCCGGATGTCCCTAAACCTGAGGATTCCTACTTCGCTGTCATAAGCACAATTCTTGCAAAGCTTATCTCCTCTTATTGACCCCATATTCTCATCTTCCCTTCTCCCCTCAACCCAGTGTGGTCCTCTCCATCCTCACCACTCCACAGAATCAGCCCTATCGGGGTGTCTGGACACCCTGGGCTGCTGCTGTTCATGCACACCCCTCATTCCTAGACTTGTGTATTACACCAAAGTGTCACCTGTGCTCAGGGAAGAGCATCATTCATACTCTTTAGTGACTTGCTGCCATAGTTAGCAGTTCATATTTCATAGTTCTGCTCATTTTGCGTGCCCCTATACGTCTCCTATTTCCTGTCTGCCTGCTCTGTCCAACATCTTCTGAAGCCAAGCAAGCAGTTAAACAGAAGGGCACAGCTGGGCAGGCCCCAATCTGCTGGTCCTGCACACTTCCAGGAACCACAAATGATTCCATTTCATAAAATATTGAAGTAATTTGGGATAACTATCATGTATTTCATTATGTCCAAGTGCCTGTTTGTAAAGGGGGCGTTCTTGGGAGATGTTCATCTTGATGATTTCATTTTGCCATTGTTCTTTACTTTTTCAGTTACACTCCTTCTGTAAACAACCCAGCCTTCACACCCTGGCAGAAAACATTGATGAATTGTCCCTGAATTCCTGTGTTTACTTGCTTAACTCTCTCAATGAGGCCAAAATCCATTAACATTTCAAAAAATCATGTAAATAATGCTGCTGTCCCATGCTGACACTTCTCCGACTATTATGAAAATCGTTAACTCATTTATGAGTAATGGGAAACAATGTCACAATTTACTACTGTGTAGACCATTATCAGAGCAATTCCAGGGACATGTGCTATGATTCTCATTGAACACGTTAGAGTATTTTCATCTACACCTTGGAATCCTTAAGTGCACCAAGTACAATGCAAATAGCCTGACATGTGAGTCTTCTAGAATTTATTTTCTTTTAAAAATTAGCATTTAGAAATGTACTGCAAAGGTGAACAATCTGTATTTCACGGTAGAAACACAAATATATTGCATGTAAACTTTTCAGTTAAAAAATACAAAACGTTTCAAAGAAAAAGTTAACAAGTATTCACACACTCAGTACCTGAAATGAACACAGGTTAACATTTTGTCATATTTACTTCAGATTTTTTGAAAAAGAAATCAACTATGGGAGAGTTAAGATGGGGAGCTTTCCAACGGGGGGGTTCATCTGGTACAGAATGTCTATATCGTAGTGATAGAAACTGCTTGGGTGTAAAAACTGAAGGGGCAAGAAGAAGTGGCAGAGCAAGAAAAAGAATCCAAGTCAGGAACAAGCAATGACAATAGCATAATGATTGATTCCCTGGGGAGGGGTCAGAAAATGTGAACCCAGCTTGAGGCTGTGGCGAGATGGAGACCTCTTTTATTTTATTCTTAGATATATAGAAACCCTGAAAGAAGACTCCTAGACCTTCATGGATTGAACAAAAATTCTACTCATATACATCAGCCTTTAATCACCGTCCATGAGACACCTACACTATTAAATTGAAGACACTATTGAAGAAACACTATTAACTTGCCTCTTTCCCTCAACTTCTGTCTTCACACGCCCATTCTTAAGGGTCTCTGGGCACTACTTAAGCATTAACTTTGCCTTTGTGGCTCTATTTTTATTGCTGTCCAGTACATTCTGATTTAACTACTACAATGTGACTTGGAATTCATTTTACAAACTAAGAGAATCCCTTTTCCTCTAAATAGAACCATTGCTTTAGATCTTGACGTGATTGCAGAATCTTTTCCAAAAATAGTTTTCTCTCCACATCCGGATTCTGGGAAAGAGTTTTGGGAAGGGGATTTTTCCAGACAGATGCTGTAGCTTTCAGTTAGGTTCAACCCCAGCAGGGCTTCTGGCATGTGTCCATGAGAGTGGGTTTCTCTCAATGCCTACTTGTAGATTGCTTTTCTCTACTCTGTTAGCAACCCCATTCTGACATATGGGGAAAGCAATTCTAATCTGAGAAAATAATGATGAATTATAAATGAGCTGCAGTTTTGATTTTTCCTAAAAATCTCTATGAAAGAGTATACCAACAAAACACATCTTCATTATCAGGGCTCTACTTGGCTTAGGTCGATTTAAGGTTATAACTTCTTGCTCCATAGTTCAGATAGAATGGTGTGTGTGTGTATGTGTGTGTGTGTGTGTGTGTGTGTGTGTTTATAAAAAGCTAAAAAAAAGTCACTTGTCTAGGATTGCAGAAGAGTTGTTCATTCAAACTTAGAAACACCAATTTGTTTAAATATTGTGCAATAGTTTATGAAAGAGAGGGTTTTTAATTATACTTTCCTGATATACTTGGAGTTTGGCACCAAAATAGGAAAAGACCATAATACATCCAAATGTGTTTGGAGGAGAAACTCAACTGTAGTGATAAAAATGTTGTACCTCATTATAGGAATTTTTGAAATCAAATGCAATTTAGAGTGCCAGAAAGTAAAACAAACAGCAATCCAATCACCATGCAATTCAAATTAGTATTTTCCACACATTTTTTATATGTCAGATTCCATATAAGGGTGATACAACAAAGAATAAGAGATGGTTCTTGCTATCTACTGACTCTCCTATTCATTTATTAATTCATTCAATCAAAATTGATTCAGCACTTGATGCCAATCACTCTGCTAGAGGAAGTAAGAGGAATAACTTCAATTCATGACTGATTATAATGCCTTTTAAAACACACATGGGTAAAGAAAATAAGAAGACCTATAATATCAAATCTGTGATGCAAACAGAAATGGGAACTTACTGCCCAGAGGTGAACTAGAATTGAAGTCACTCAAATGCAGCACAGAGGGTTTTTATCTATTTCTCAAACCTTTTTACTTCCTAGGTCAGGTTTAGGTATAAGAGCCAGCCTCAGTCATTTAAATATAATGACAATTGCATTGAGATGATCCCCCAGTGTTGTGGGCTGGTGTACTCTGGATAGTTTGGCATTTTATTATCAGGACTTTATGGTTCCAGGGAGACCTCCTCTTCTTCCTGATACAATACACATTGTGCTCTCTGATGACTCCTATTATGCTTTTCCACATACTCATGTACTCAAATCCACGTTTTGTGCTTCCCATGCCTTTCATGTTACCTCTATTTCTGATACAGCCTTCCTTATTTTCACTAGTTCAGCATCCTTAATAAAATAGTGTCACCACCAGAAGGAAGTGAGAGCTTCACACCAAAGTCTCAGTGAGTCCATTTGTGATCTGCCCACTTCCTTATCTTCTAGGTCCCATTCTCTTGTTCAGATAGCCCTTGTTTTGCAGCTCTCTTCCATCATTTTGCCTGTTGAATTGGTACCTCATGGGGACTGTGGTTGGATGTGATATGGCTTTTCTCCAAGGCTCTTTATTTTGCATGGTGCTTGGCTTCAGCCCAATTGCGGTCCTGACTCTCTCTGTCCCCATATTGAGTACTTGTAGCTTCTCCCACATCCCCCCATTTTAGTTCTGCTGAATTTGTAGCTCTTTGAAGGTGAAGACAAATATTTATTCATATCATGATGCTTAACCAAGCATATTTAACCTTAATATGTATATAAATGTGAATTTATTCAAGGTAATCTCAGATAATGAAGATGATAATTACACTACCACTGAGAACTTATAAATGTGACTTATAACTTTAACCTCTTTACAGTAGCCAGGTTGGAAGGTTCTACGTTTAATATAGCAATGTTATCACTATTCTAATATTTATGAGTAATCTGAAGTCAAAATGTTTTTTTTAATTTCAGTGGATACCTATGATAGACAATGCAGTGCCTTGCATACAGTAAGTAGGTCTATAAATAACTGTTAGCAATCAAGTTGATTAAAGCAATTTTTGACCACAATAATGAGAAATTATAGACTGCAAAAATTGATTTTATGTCAATTCCATTTTTTTAGCTAGCATGCCTTAATACAGTATTTCTTTAGTCATAACATATTAATTCTATTACAAATATGTTTAAAAATAGTCTGTCTCCGTTGTTGCCTATTTTGTGTTTTACTGATTTGTTATTTCAACATTGCATAAAGACTTACTACTTTGTCTACCCTTTCAGTATTATTGGTCAACATCTGAAATAAATTAAGTAATAAGCTATATGTATTTAAATCAGAGTACATATGAAGTCAGGATTAGACACCATGGTTAATTAGGCTCTGTGAATACATGGGATCTGCAAGTGAGAACTGCGTCTATATGATTCCACTGAAACTGAGATAAACACTTTTCTGCATATGGCTGTGTGTACAATTAGGTAAAACATGACAAACTACAGCATTCACATGGTTCACAATGGTCAATCTGAACAAGTGTCTTTCTTCCTTGCTCTTTGCCAAACAAAATATAGGGCAAATTATTAAAGATCTACCTGGAGAGAAGTTGAATTCTAGATTTTGTAGGGGAAAGAGCAAGTCCGTGAGTTTTAGAAGCAGCAGATATTGAGGATGGTTTATAGAGATAGATATAAGATTTTTTTTCTTTTCACTTTGTATGATTTTGACATTCTAAAATTATAACAAGGAGTAGAAAAATGGGGGCATAATCTGGAGGATATTTGTTTTACCCCCAAAGTACTCAATGTTTCATAATATCATATCACATATCATCAGCTCTACATGGCAGAATATATGCTATGTTATTTTCTTTGAATCTATGCCAGTGTAGTTGGTATCTAATTAATATTTGCTGAAATGAACATATTAACTTTAAAATATTGGAGTCAGAGGTATATATTTTAATTTGGAAGCACTAAAATAACAGACGATAGAATTTCGAGGCTGCTTCTTCTCATAGTTCAGCATTCCTAAGAGTGATCCACAGAAAACTTTGTACCCATTCCTCTAAAAAAGCTCTGCATTCAATAAACTATGAAATATATGTACCTCTCCTAGCTAGTTACAGTATTTCCCCAAAAATATCACTAAAATGAAGAGTCCCAAAATGAAGAAATCATTTTAAGCCTTTTGAAAAAATTATTTTGATCGTACAACACTTCTGCAAGGAATTTTTATTAGCATTGCACATATATTTTGTAGCACCAAGTATGAAAAAGGCTATCACCACCATCCATTTCTGAAATACATGGCTAGGCTATTTAATCTAGCTTTATGCAGTTTAGAAGAACCTAGAGGGATATGAAAATTTTCTGGCTCATGATTTGCAAAGCATAAGTTTGTGTTGTCAAAGCATTCTCCTTTAAAGACTCCAAACGATTAAATATTTCTGGCTAGGCTGCTCGATGGTGGAAATTACGCCACAGATTGCTGTGCTGCAAAAAGGCAATTCTGTCTCTCTTCTCCTACTACAGTTAGGAAGACTTGTTGACTTTTTTCCACATTCTGCTCCCATTCACAGATGAGCATTAGAGAGAATTTGGAAATGTAAGGCCTTTGTCTCTGCCGTGAACAGGGTCAATTTAGTGTGGCAGCTGTGAGCTGGTGACATAGACTTATATTGACACAACCCACTTTTTTGCTGCAGAATCACAAAGTGAAAGCACCCGGGGCTTTTCTGCCGTTTTCAATAAGATACGAATTTTTCCCTTCCTTGTATTAAGCAGAGATCTGTCATCTTGACTTGTACACTAAATGGTCCATTCTGACTGCCTTGTTTGTGTCCAATCCCAGCCAGAATCCAGAAACATGTGTTAACATTCGGCATGTTTGGGGGCTAGTTGGAAGGGCCTGAGGCAAGACTCCCTGATGCCTGCTGGAGGCTAGTCAATAATCATTAGCCCTTCAAGTGGTAGATGCCCAACATAAACTGTATTTATTTATTTTTTTAAAAAATCTTTACCTTAAGCCACAGGGAAAGGCATTTTAGAGAACGCAGTTTCCCAGCAGTTAACTACATTGTAATAAAGATAGTTATGAGGGAGTGGGAAGCTGACAGAGGGGGCGCTGTTCTCAACGGAAAGAAAGGGAAGTAATCAAAGTAAATTAATTAGACTGTGTGCAGCAATACCACTAAGAATCTTGGCAGTTATTTTTTATAGCCAACTTTCCAAAGTTCATCACTCAGACAAAAAAAAAATCTCTTTGCAAAAGGGAATCACCAGTATGCACAATAATACATCAAGCACAATACAATGCACAAAGCACTGAATGGGTAAATCAGCAAATTAAATGGAATCACTGACTTCTTAATGCACTCTAAAAACAGAAGACACTGCAAATAACATAAGAATATATATTAATAGAAACACAGATAACATTTTAATTCTTGGCTATATCTAAGTTAAATAAGGTATATTTCATATAGCACAACTTTTTCTTTATTTCAGAAGTGAAAAGGGAAGAATGCCTATTCCATATAGAGCTTATTAGATAAGAAATAATGCATTTATTTGTGCCTTTTATTCCTTTTAAAATTAATATCACTCTCCAAATTCTAATGCCACGATCTGCACTGATTATAGGTATACTGATTATAGATACTGAATTATAGATACCAGCTATATTTCAGGGAAGCCCATCAAACAAGTTATAGAGCACGTATTCATTCATCCTTTAGTTAAACAAAAACTTTGTGATTTTCTACCTTGAACCCAGCTTTGTGCCCGGCACATATCTCCTAATACAAAGATCATCACTTCCAGCCAGGAAAGACAATTAGCAATAAGCTATTGAAATAATTTTCCCAAAGAATAAATAAATATTAGCAATCTCAAATCTAAACCCATTAATTTGTTGACTTTTATTTATATAATTTATGCATAATATTGGCATCAATTTTAAACCCAAGAATGAAAATTATCCTGCATTTCTTCCATTGTCTTTTAGGTCCTTACTCAGATGACATTTCCACTTGAAGCTATGCCCAGAAAGCATTCCCTGTAGAATTCAGTTTTTCCTTGGACCTAGATTGAGAAGAAGACAACTAGAGAGAAATAAGGTAAAGAAAAAGAAATACAAAGATTAGGCGGGGAGTGTGGGGGAAACTACAAGTACTCAATATGGGGACAGAGAGAGTCAGGACCGCAATTGGGCTGAAGCCAAGCACCATGCAAAATAAAGAGCCTTGGAGAAAAGCCATATCACATCCAACCACAGTCCACATGAGGTACCAATTCAACAGGCAAAATGATGGAAGAGAGCTGCAAAACAAGGGCTATCTGAACAAGAGAATGGGACCTAGAAGATAAGGAAGTGGGCAGATCACAAATGGACTCACTGAGACTTTGGTGTGAAGCTCTCACTTCCTTCTGGTGGTGACACTATTTTATTAAGGATGCTGAACTAGTGAAAATAAGGAAGGCTGTATCAGAAATAGAGGTAACATGAAAGGCATGGGAAGCACAAAACGTGGATTTGAGTACATGAGTATGTGGAAAAGCATAATAGGAGTCATCAGAGAGCACAATGTGTATTGTATCAGGAAGAAGAGGAGGTCTCCCTGGAACCATAAAGTCCTGATAATAAAATGCCAAACTATCCAGAGTACACCAGCCCACAACACTGGGGGATCATCTCAATGCAATTGTCATTATATTTAAATGACTGAGGCTGGCTCTTATACCTAAACCTGACCTAGGAAGTAAAAAGGTTTGAGAAATAGATAAAAACCCTCTGTGCTGCATTTGAGTGACTTCAATTCTAGTTCACCTCTGGGCAGTAAGTTCCCATTTCTGTTTGCATCACAGATTTGATATTATAGGTCTTCTTATTTTCTTTACCCATGTGTGTTTTAAAAGGCATTATAATCAGTCATGAATTGAAGTTATTCCTCTTACTTCCTCTAGCAGAGTGATTGGCATCAAGTGCTGAATCAATTTTGATTGAATGAATTAATAAATGAATAGGAGAGTCAGTAGATAGCAAGAACCATCTCTTATTCTTTGTTGTATCACCCCTTATATGGAAACTGACACATAAAAAATGTGTGGAAAATACTAATTTGAATTGCATGGTGATTGGATTGCTGCTTGTTTTACTTTCTGGCACTCTAAATTGCATTTGATTTCAAAAATTCCTATAATGAGGTACAACATTTTCACTACTACATTTGAGTTTCTCCTCCAAACACATTTGGATGTATTATGGTCTTTTCCTATTTTGGTGCCAAACTCCAAGTATATCAGGAAAGTATAATTAAAAACCCTCTCTTTCATAAACTATTGCACAATATTTAAACAAATTGGTGTTTCTAAGTTTGAATGAACAACTCTTCTGCAATCCTAGACAAGTGACTTTTTTTTTAGCTTTTTATAAACACACAAACACACAAACACACACACACACACACAGACACACCATTCTATCTGAACTACACACCATTCTATCTGAACTATGGAGCAAGAAGTTATAACCTTAAATCGACCTAAGCCAAGTAGAGCCCTGATAATGTAGATGTGTTTTGTTGGTACACTCTTTCATAGAGATTTTTAGGAAAAATCAAAACTGCAGCTCATTTATAATTCATCATTATTTTCTCAGATTAGAATTGCTTTTCCCAAATGTCAGAATGGGGTTGCTAACAGAGTAGAGAAAAGCAATCTACAAGTAGGCATTGAGAGAAACCCACTCTCATGGACACATGCCAGAAGCCCTGCTGGGGTTGAACCTAACTGAAAGCTACAGCATCTGCCTGGAAAAATCCCCTTCCCAAAACTCTTTCCCAGAATCCGGATGTGGAGAGAAAACTATTTTTGGAAAAGATTCTGCAGTCACGTCAAGATCTAAAGCAATGGTTCTATTTAGAGGAAAAGGGATTCTCTTAGTTTGTAAAATGAATTCCAAGTCACATTGTAGTAATTAAATCAGAATGTACTGGACAGCAATTAAAAATAAGTCACAAAGGCAAAGTTAATGCTTAAGTAGTGCCCAGAGACCCTTAAGAATGGGTGTGTGAAGACAGAAGTTGTGGGAAAGAGGCAATAAATGTCTTCAAGTAAATAGTGTAGGTGTCTCATGGACAGTGATTAAAGACTGATGTGTATGAGTAGAATTTTTCTTCCATGAAGTTCTAGGACGCTTCTTTCAGGGTTTCTATATATCTAAGAATAAAATAAAAGAGGTCTCCATCTCGCCACAGCCTCAAGCTGGGTTCACATTTTCTGACCTCTCCCCAGAGAATGGATCATTATTCTACTGTCATTGCTTGTTCCTGACTTGGATTCTTTTTCTTGCTCTGCCACTTCTTCTTGCCCCTTCAGTTTTTACACCCAAGCAGTTTCTATCACTACGATATAGACATTCTGTACCAGATGAACCCCCCGTTGGAAAGCTCCCCATCTTAACTCTACTCCTCTATGTTCTATGAAGTAATTCATTGTTGGGTAATAGAGCCCAAAAGAACTGCTTCTTGGAATGTTCACATGCAGATGCTAAGACCCAATCTTCACTTTTTAGTTTTCGCATCTTAGAGTCATGTGTGGAAACCCTCTTTGTATAGATAGTTTTCTAGCTTCCTTTGATGTGGGTCAGAACCTCAAATTAAACAGCCAAATAGTCCAAATACCCCCTCTTCTAACCATATCTACAGAAGCCATATTAGGTAATTGTACAAATTACAATGAGCAAAGGTAAAGATGGTAATAACTTTATTCTTTTTTATTATTCGTTAACAATGCCTTAATTTTTGTCTGAAGTTATCCAATCAATAATACATAATCATTTATGTTACCTTGGTTGTGTTGTCTTGGTTGCTTCATAGCATCGTGAAAGAATTTTTCTTCCTGACCCTCAGCAGGAAACCAGAATATCAATATTGCAACTCACATTTGTAAACAACCTTAGTCTTTCCAAGAAGCTTAAGATAAACTATTATCTCATTACAGATACGAATTCAGTGGGTTACAGGGAAAATCTGGTCCAACCTGTCCTTCAGGTCATTTTTCTCTGTATTCTTCTATAACACAGAGGTTGGCAAATATTTTCTGTAAAGGGCCAAACAAATACCGTATTTTGCCATGTATAACGCATTCCCATGTGTAATGCACACCCACTTTTTTGGCCCAAACTTTCAGGGAAATGGAATTAGTAGTATTCATGTAAAATACCCATCTTCATTTTTCCCTCTTAAATTTAGGCCAAAAGCTGCACATTATACATAGCAAAATACCATAGTTTAGGCTTTGTGTGCCAGGCAGTCTTTGTGTAGGGTAAAAATAACCATCGCCAATGCATGAACAAATGTACATTACATGTTAGAACAAAGATTTGCAAAAACAGGTGGTGAGCTGGATTTTGTTTATGGTCTTGAATTGCATGGTGATTGGATTGCTGCTTGTTTTACTTTCTGGCACTCTAAATTGTATTTGATTTCAAAAATTCCTATAATGAGGTTCAACATTTTCAAACCCATGATATGAAAGGTTTATTTACTAATCTCTCAACACATCTTGTGCTTTCTCATCACTTTGTATTTGCAAGTCGCTGTTGATCAAACTGTTTGTCCCTTTGTATAAAACTAGAAAAAGGAAAAATGTGCCTCTTCTAAGACAACAATTTAGAGGAAGACCAGCCTTTCAGGAGGATGAATTAGAAAAAGATTTTAAGTTTCTTCAGGGTCAGAGCCATATGTATGTACTACTACTATGAGGCCCATGATAGACAGTTCATATTTCTGATTTTGATAAAGATGAAACAGTATTGCTTCAGAAATACCTCATGTCTTTTGAACTTAGAACCTAGAACATTAGATCCTTATATATCTGAATTATCTTCCAGCTTGATGTTTATAATGGAATAAAAAGGGAATTGTAGCAATTCAAGCTCCTAAATGTAATGTATGAGGGACCAAAATAGTAATTTACTTTATTTTATATGTTCTTAATTTGCAGCATCTAAATCCTTTCATCTATTTGGAGATTTTTCCGCCAGATGGATCCCAGGGAGAGCCCAAGCTCATCTCCACTGTAATAGGCCAACAAACCATAACTAACTTTTCAGGCCTTCCCGAAAACTACCTTGGAGATACATGACTAGACTTAATCAGTCAGATGTACCCATCTTGGACTTTGAATCTGGAGCCTGGTGACACAGAAGGGAGAATTACACTTGAGGCCACAGCAACTATACCAAGAGTGCAAGGATGATTGCTGAGCCAGTGGGGTGGGTAGTAGCTTCACCAGACAGGCTTTCTCCTGTGATTTTATCTGTGATTGGGTCTGCTACTTAGTTCTCTTGTTTTTGCCCATTACCGAGCTTGGTTTTTCAGTCTTCTTCGCTATTTTAGAAGCTACATAATAATCTTCCAATAAATTTCTTTTTCTGTTTAAATCATCCAGAACAAGTCTTTAGTCCTTAAGGATGTTGATTGATACAGTCTTTTTCTGTACTTTGTAATCAATAGATGTGATAGCTCTTAAAATTTTATCAATGTGGTAAACAAAAAAATATATCTTGTTACTGAAGTAATTTTTAGTTACCAGACTCTTAGAGTAATTGAATGTTTTTCTTTTTAAATTATTAGCCATTAAATTTCTTAGAATTGTACTTATCATCTTCACCCAATAAACTTTACCATACTTTTCACTTTCAGATTTTTTTTTCTTACCTACAAATATTTCAGGATATTTTTATAATGTGGATAGTATTACATGTAATGCTTTAATTCTGAAATTTATTTTTGATGCACTGTATGAAAGAATACTCCAAGTTGGTTTTGTCAGTATGAAACAGTTAACTAATTATGTCAACATTTTTTTTTCTTTTCTCTACTTCTTTGTAAGGCTGGGCTAGTTTGTTTGTTTGTTTGTTTGTTTTAAACAATTTGAGGCCTCAAAATGTTTACCTACCAGAATACTTATTTATCATACAATTCTAAAATTCTATAATTATGATATGTATCTATTTGGTGCAATCATTATACACAAAGCATAGCGGGTAGGAAAATAAGAATGAATGAGAGACTTGTTTTATAGTAGTAAGAGTCTTCATTTTGGAATAGACAACATCTTATTATTTCAGCAGATAAAGCACAAAGTCTTGATAACAAAAAGTTGATTATGGTAGAACTTGGCTCATGAAATAATCTGGAAATATAGGAAAACAATGAGAGCCTGAAATGTACGCTAAATATATAAAGGCAGAAAGTTTTCCAGACACTAAGTTTCTTGTCCTGAAACTGAAGAGAGAGACATCCAAAGTTTCTGATATAAAATAGACATCCAAAGTTTCTGATATGAAATAAGTAGGAAAAATTCATTCCATGAGTAGGTGAAGTTTTAAGTATTACCAAATAATAACTATAAAATTATCAAAGATTAAGAAAAAAATGAAATCCAAAATTAATATACCCAAGTTAGTGGTTAAGAGATTATGGGGACCAATATGAATAACATAAAACAATGTTGGTTCAGTTAAAATTCTGGAAACATTCAACTTACTGATGAATGAACCATTCATCCCCATTCACCCTCATCTACCACCCCTCTCTTAACTGGACTGATCCTCAGAGTAAGGGCAGACATAAGGTGATAGTTATTGACAGTAGACTACAACAGACATTGCCAGGAAGTTAGAAGTAGCTCAGGTAACTTCTCACAATTTTCACACTGTTAATAAATTTTATCTTATGAGTCACTATGACTTCATCATATTGGGCGATAACTTCAGAATCCTCTGTTCTCAAAAGTGTCGTATGTGAAGAAGCAACTCAGTAAACTTCCACCCAACTACCCATGAGCAATCATGATTACTAGGTTGAAACTGTAATCTTGAAGGTCAATGACTTATTTTCCTACCTCTTAAGATGTTAAACAAAAGACACCAAAAAATATGAACTCAAACCAACATAAATAATAACTCTAACCAACATGGAAATTTTTCTTTTTATATATTGTGCTATTTAATATGGGAGCATAGCTTTGAGATGTATTTCTGAGTTTAAGACCATGTTACAGGGGAAAATATTGCCTCTCTAGTTTTATTTCGTAATGGGTTAGAATAGGAGTTGAAGAGATAGACTGAGTGTGATTTAGTATCGCCAGATTTTGTTTTTAACCTAAGATAACTCCAGTGGTGATCACAGTGATCTGAGCAGAAGGAAACCATAATTTATTACACAGAAGGAAACAGGGATATTAACAGAAGAATACACTAAAGGCAAGAATAACCCCCAAAATTCTGTGAAGATCAACAGGTGTGTTCTTTTTTTTAATATGGTGGGGAAATATAAAAATATATATGGAATTATAATTGTAAATTGTTGGTGGAAAAGTGGTATTTTCTGTAATATTCCAATACTAAGAAATAAGCTTACTACAAGATAGTGAACATCTCAAGAAACAAATAGTGCTTCCAAAGGCAATTCAAGAACCTGCCTAAATAAAATTAAAAACACATTCAAGAGAAAAATAATAAATGTAAAAAAACAAAACAAAAACCTTTTCACAGCTTTTAATTAGAGCAGAATGAAATTTGGCCGCTTCATCAGAAGAGAAGGTCAAGGCCCTGGGATGAACCCAGTCCCCGATTGAAAGGTCAGAGAGTTTTTAATTAAGTTTTCACTTAATTGAACCCATGGAGGAAAGTTGTTTTGGGGTTATGTGAAGGATATTGAGAAGAGAATAGAAAAAGTATAAAAATACCTTTCCTCAATGTGCTTGCATGAAAGATTGCTTTAGATTCATTGCATTCAAGACATCTCCATTTCCACACCCATAGGCACGTACTCCTTACTGGGGGCCAGACATGGAGAGAATCTGGCAAAAGGCACTGCTTAAGTCCATTTCTGTTACCTTGATAATTTGCTTTTATTGCAATCTCACAAAGCATGTTTTAGCTTTGAAAGCACACAGCCCACCCACTGAGGCAATGGGTTCTTTTTCTTTTTTGAACACATTTTTAAATTTTTTATTAAATTTATTGGGGTGACATGGGTTAGTAAGATTATATAGGTTTCAAGTATACAATTTTATAATACATCATCTATATATTGCATTGTGTGTTCATCACCCAGAGTCAGATCTCCTTGCATCATCATGTGTTTGACCCTGTTCACCCTCATCTACCACCCCTCTCTCCCTTGACCCTCTGGTAACCACTAAACTGTTGTCTGTGTCTATCAGTGTTTACTTGTTTGTTCGTCTTGTTCATTTGTTCCTTTCAGTTTTATATCCCACATATGAGTGAATATCCCACATATGAAGTCTGTCTGACTTATTTCACTTAGCATGATAATCTCAAGGTCCATCTATGTTGTCACCAATGGCAGTATTTCTTCTTTTCTTATGGCTGAGTAATTTTCCATTGTGTATATATACCACATCTTCTTTATCCAATCATCTATCAAAGGACACTTGTTGTTTCTAAGTCTTGGCTACAATGAACAATGCTGCAGCGAACATTGTGTTACATCTGTCTATATAGATAAATGCTTTCAGGTTTTTTGGGGTAGATCCCCAGCAGAGGGATTGCTGGGTCATATGGAAATTCTATTCTTAATTTTTTGAAAAACCTCCATACTGTTTTCCATAGTGGCTGAACCACTTTACATTCCCACCAGCAGTGTATGAGAGTTCCTTTTTGTCCACAACTTCTCCAACACTTGTTAACACTTACCTTATTGGTAATAGCCATTCTAACAGCCGTGAAGTGGCATCTCATTGTGGGTTTGATTTGCATTTCCCTAATAGCTAGTGAAGTTGAGCATTTTTTCATATATCTGTTGGCCGTTTGTATGTCTTCTTGGGAGAAGTGTCTGTTGAGGTGTTTTATTGTTTTTCTTCACTGAGCATATGCCTGATTCTTGGAGAGAATGTGAGAAGGGCTTTAAAAGGCTTCACAGTTGTAAACAAAGAATTCTTTAATATTGAATGACAAAATTTATCCTTTTCAATACTAAAAGTTAAAACCTATCTCTACATGACACCCAAAGATGGATGCTACATGGCTATTTCACTTTTCTATTGATTCCATCCACTCATTCATTTATACATGCATGCAATTAATGTTACTGTCCACCTATTGAACTCTAGGCATGCATTGATCTTTGGTTATTAAGTGGCGAAGAGAGACAAAGTTCTTGTTTTCATGGATCTCCTATTTATGGATGACCTACCACTAAAAAATCATGTTCTAATGTAAGTTTTAGGTTAGAATATCTTAGGTCCTATGAATAGACATTCAGTCTTTGAAACCCAGTCATTTGTGTCCATCTGATGTGAGAATTTGGGTATAAATTTTAGATTAAGTTGTTTATAATTAGGCCACCTGGGCTATTAGAGGATAAAGTCTAGAATGAGAAGACTCAGTCCTCTGCTGACTTGATGAAACTGGCTGTAGGAGGGATAAAATAGGCATTGGGTAGCCATGCCTCCTTTACCATCTAATTAATCTTTTGCCCTATATTGTTAAATTGAATCCATTACCCATGATTACTAAACATAAATGACTGTTACAACTATCCTTCCAAACTTCACATTCCTGCAGCTCTTGGATGCTGATTTTTTAATCTAGAAGATGTACAGAAAACAAACACACAAATAAGATGGGAATATAATCAGTGATCCTTAAGAGTTAAAAGAGGAACACAAATAGGTTAATAGGGAGAGCAAAGATAGGGAATTCATTAAGGTAGAGTAAGCAGAATGTTCTCTCAGAAAAGATGACACTTAAACTACCAAGGATGATAATAAACCTGACATGAGAAAAGCTAATGAGAAGATTATTCCATTTAGAGGAAATAGCTAGTGAAAAGTACCTAAAACAGTGAAGAGCTAATTGGTCCTAGGAATAGAAAGTAGGCTAGTGTAGCAAGGAGTAGGGAGCCAAAAAAGATAGTCTAAGAAGATGCTGAAACATTAGGCAGGCACCAAATCATGCGAAGCTTTGTAGGCTGTGATAACATAAATCACATGATGCTTTGAGTTTATCTGTCAGGTTCTTATGTACCGCTACTCAGATGGAGAAAAATAGCTGAAGTTCTAAAGGATAAAATGAATAAAGCCAAACAATGTGAATTCAGATGTATACTAAATATTTAAATGGCAGCCAGACCACTGTAATTACTGTCCTGAGAACTGCCCTCATTATGACACAGTTGTGAGAAGGGTTAGTGAATCCTATGAAGGTTTTTATTAAGGAAAAAAAAAAAAAACATAGGTATATGTCAAGGACTTAACAATTATAAATGAATTTAATTAAAGAATATTGGTTTTCAATCAAGTTTATTAATGTTTTTCTGGAATATGAGAGAACCTTAGATAAAATTAAAGTAACTGTGTTTCTAACATTAATAGTAGTACAAAATAATATACTATATTTGGCTCCTGGACATTTTTTATTCTTTATGGAATTATCTTTAAAATGGAGTCCATTGGTGGAAGTTGGCGTTCCCTCTGAAAACCAGCTATCAAACTGAACTTTTATTCTGTTAGACTATTTAAAAAAAAAGAGAGGGAGAACACTGTAGTGCAATCCAGGAGTCAGCATTTGTTGGAACATAAACAATTAAAATATGCCTATTAGCTAAATGCTGTCACAGAAAGTTTGAGACAATTGGGAAATGGTTTAACACCAAAAGTGTTGTGCCTGAATTGGGGCCTGAATTAAGGCAAAGAAGATTCTCAACTAATAAAAATGAGGATGTGATTCAGTTTGGGTTCTTCATGGGAAAATAGGCAGATAAACATACACTGAATTATATTTTTGAACCCTTGTTATTACTTGGGGAGAAGAATCTTAGTTTTATAAGATCTCAGATAGCACTACATGGAACCCAAGTTATTAGATTCATGCTTATGGATTAACCACCTTTCAGATTATCTGTAACCTACCGTTTAGCAGCTACATGCTCTTGCAGCTCACTCTCCTTCCAGTTAGCTGATGGTTAGGAAATGACGATTAACTTTAATATGTGCCTGAGGCAGACAATTCAGAAGGCATAGCTCCTGTTAACATACTAAGTATCCTTAAACCAATTGTGAAATATAAATGACTTCTGGATTATCTCAAACCAAAAACTTCTTATAGATCTTGACTTACTCCAGGATCTTCTCACCTATAAATAACTTCTCAAAAGGAATTTTTAAAATATTTTTTTCATTTTATTGGACCACTATATCTCTGAGATGCAATTGAAGTATTTATAATTAGAGCATGCATAGTTTTATCTGAGTCCACACGTCGGTACTCAATAAGTATATTCTTACTGATTTTTTCTAATTCTATTTAAGTTCCATGTTTGTTTGTTTGCTTTCCCGGCATATGTAAACTAAGACAGAATAGACTGACTGAAGATTTGTTAAATACTATTGCCTATAGACTGCAATGTCAAAGAACTTAGAAGTTGTTGGAAACAGAAAAAAAAAAATCCCATTGGTTTATTTACACAAAGAGATTATATCAAAGGCAAAAATCAAAAGATAAAGGTCTCTCAAAACTCCAAAGAAAACATACTTCCCAAACTGAAAGTCTATTAGATCCAGCTCGATTTATTAACTTAAAGTTATCTTTCAGCCATGTAGGAACTATCTAATATTATATTTCCTGTTACAATCCCAAAATGAGATTTTACTCTTCCAAGTCACTGTACTGTGAAAAAAAGTCTTCAAACAGTTTCAGTATAAAAATTTGAAGCAAATGCCTGTTAATGATGCTTTATTGAGTTATTTAGCATTTTAAAAAGAAATAACCTAGTCGTCTTTCTACCACTTTAAATACTGTTTTGTTTAAATTTTAGATTCATATTAACATTTATTGAAGGCAGTGTAATTGTCCTAAGAAAACAAAACGTTTAGGACTATTTAATTGCTCAATTTACCAGATTACTATGTAGTTTTACTATATAGAAGAAATTACTATATAGAAGAAATGGCTTGTTTTTAGGGAGGCTGTTAGCAAAGGATCAGCTTTACTAAAGCTGTATGAACCTTCCATTGGATGTGGAGAATGTTCACAGACACATTTTCTTTTTTTAAAAATGAATGAATATTCCTCAAGATGTGAACAGAAAGAGACTTGTACAGCGAATAAAAGCCTCAAATGTAGAACCCTGAGGTTTCTTCTTTAATGAAGAATGCAATATTATGTAATATAAGAAAGGGAAAATGGGGGGACAAAGGAATCTTATAAAGGCTAAGATCTTAAGACATCTTAAGATGCCATAATACTGCCCCATTGTTTGTAAATGGACTTGAGAATAGATCAGGATGAGAGGGGTGACATACATAGCAGAAAATAGTTATCTAGCCTGCTAACACTGGCTAAGGCTGGGCACATAGTTTCAGACACGGGCGGAGAATCATAGCTTTCTATTTTCTTCCTTTGTTAGACTGAATAAAGCATTTCAACCTGAAATTACACAGTGAAATGCCCTGCTATATATTACAGAAGATATCAATGCAAGAAAAGAATTTCAAGTGCAAAAAACTGATGTTTCTATTTTAATAAATACAACGCATTACAAAGCAGTGTGAACTTATCTCTAATATTTATTGGATGTCCACCAGAATTCCTTTCTTGAAGGTAGTTTCTCCAGATATCTTGTCCAAGGTAAGACACATGACCTTGGTAATGTACCCCACTTATAGTAAGTGCTCAACAAATGGTCATCTAGTAAAACAAAGAAATGAGCCAACAAGCAAACCATGTCTATCCCATGTTTTCTTGGTCATTTGTGTGAGTCTGCAGTTTTCACATCCAAAGAGAGCTTTGTTTTTTTTAAGTCTTAAATAACACATAAGAGGAGGAGGGGATCCAAGATGGCAAATTAGGTCAACACTATGCCTGCTGCTTGCCAGAATCACATCAAAATTACATCTATATTGTGGAACACTCAATGTCAAAAATCATCTAAAGACTAGCTAAACAGAACCCTTATAAATAGGGTTATAAAGAAGAGACCACATCGAGACTGGGAGAAGGGACAGAGACATGAAACAGGCTGACCCCAAACTCACAGATAGTGGTTGAACACCAGGAGGGACACCTTGGTAGTAGAGGTCCCCACTAAAGAGGGAGGGGTCCCAGCCCCACACTGGGCTTCTCAACCTAAGGGTCCTATGCCAGAAAGAGGAGTCCCCACAAAATCTGGCAGTGAAAAGTAGTGAGGACTCTGTCCATCTGTCTCTGTGACATGGAAGGCAGCTGGAAATCCAGACATCCTCTTACAGGGCCCACGCATAGACTCACTCAGTTGCAAACACTCACTTGGGCTCTGGTGGAGAGGCACAACTCCAGAAGTACCATAGACATATGGGGAAAGACTTGTGTGGATTTGGTGCAAGGACTGGAGGGACAGTACCAATGTGCCTGTGTGGAGTCTGTCTCAGGTGTAGCCCCCAGGAGGGCACCATCTTTTCTATGTTGAACCTCCCTCCAGGGCCAAATCCAAGACCTCATTAGTCTGGAAAAATCCACATGTGCACACCACCTTGGTGATTCCCTGGAACCCCACCCTACCCAGTTAGCACTGCATCACCCCAGGGACTCTCAGCACCTGGGCAGCTGGCCCTACCCCACAAGCTGCTGAAGACTTTTACAGCAACGGATGGCCTGCGTTGGGCTGGGGAACTTTCGATGGTGGGCAGTTCGCCAAAACTTAAGCTCCAGTTTCCCTTGAGTAGCTCTTAGGGAGCTACAGGCCTGAGGCAAGCAGTGGCTGCCGAAGATGTTCTCAGGGTATTTTGCAAGGTGGTCATAAACCTAGCAAAGGTGCAAGAACCAAATTTGCATTAACTTGTAAAAAAGTTACAGCATGCACCCATGACTCCCTGGAACCCGACTGTACCCAGTTAGTGCTGCATCACTGGAGATACACTCAACACTGAATTAACTAGCCTGGCCCACAAACCTAAGGAGGCTCTTTCAGTGGCTGAGCCTTAAGGGAAGACAGCAGGTGGCAACAAGCCTAGGGGGGACTTGGGCCTTTTGCTAAGCTGCCCCAGGCCCAATACTAGTGGCAGCAAAGCTTGGTTCACAGTGAGGTCACCACCGTATGCCTCCAGGTCTTGTACTGGCAGCAACCAACCACATGTACCTTTGTGGTTCCTACCAGACAGCCCCACGCTGGTCAGAGACAAGGCTGAAATTGGCCTGCACAGAAGTCACTCCCAAGAGACACCAGAAACAACGTACCCAGAGGCCAGCTTCACACAGTACCAGAGGACTACCCAGTTAGCCCCACAAGTGGCAAATCCAAACAGTGGTCTCAACAGGCACAGCAGCCCACTAGGGTAAATCCTCTTCAGAGAGGTCAGTCCCCAGTAGTTCATACGCTGTGAGAGTAGTCAATCCATAAAGTCAATCAGCCTGGGAGTCAAACCCCTCCCCCCACTGACATGCCAAAAGCAATCAAGGCTCAACTACAACAGGAGAATACACACAAGGGACAATCCCAGAACACATGCACAGGTGATCCTGGACCACAGAGGACACAGGCTACATAAGGTCACCCAGCAAAGACTGAGAGACATAGAAGATCTACCTAATACATAGAAGCAAACACAGAGAGGCAGCCAGAATGAAGAAACATGTCCCAAATAAAAGAACAGTAGAAAACTCCAGAAAAAGAACTAAATGAAATAGAGGCAACCAATCTACAGAGACACAGTTTAAAACACTGGCTATAAGAAAGCTTAAGAAACTTAGTAAGAATTTCAACAAAGAGATGGTAAGCATAAAGAACCTAAAATCATAAAAAAGAACCAGTCATAAAAAAGACTACAATAACTGAAATGAAGAATACACTAGAAGAATTCAACAGTAAATTAGATGAAGCAGAAGATTGAATCAGTGATTTGGCAGACAAGGTAACAGAAAACACCCCATCAGAACAAGAAAATGAAAAAAGAATTTAAAATAAAATAGTTTAAGGGACCTCTGGGACAACATCAAACATAACAATATTTGCATCACAGGAGTACCAAAAGAAAAGAGAAAGAGCAAAGGATCAAGAACCTATTTGAAGAAATGATGACTGGATACATCCCTAACCTTGTGAAGGAAATAGACATACAAGCCCGGAAAACACAGAGTCCCAAACAAGATGAACCCAATGGGCCCACACCAAGCCACATTATAGTTAAAATGGGAAAGATTAAAGACAAAGAGAAAATCCTAAAAGCAGCAAGAGAAAGACAACTACAAGGGAGCTACCATGAGATAGTCAGCTGATTTCTCAACAGAAACTTTGCAGGCCAAAAAGCAGTGGCAGGAAATATTCCAACCAAGACTACCCTAACCAGCAAGGATATCATCAAAAATTGAAAGAGAAATAAGAGCTTCCCAGACAAGAATTCATTTCCACCAAGCCATTATTACAAGATATGCTAAAGGGATTTCTTTAAGCAGAAGAAAAGAGAAAAACAACAAATGAAGATCAAAAATATGAATAATAAAATGGCAGTAACTCTGTATCTATCAATAATCACTTTAAATGTAAATGGATTAAATGCTCCAATCAAAAGACAGGGTAGCTGAATGGATAAGAAAACAAGACCCATGCATACGCTGTCTACAAGAGACTCACCTCAGAGCCAAAGACACACATAGACTGAAAGTAAAAAGATGGAAAAAGATACGAACAAGCAAAACAGAAATAGATTCACGGATACAGAGAACAAACTGATGGTTGCTAGAATGGAGCAGTGTTTGGGGAATGGGTGAGAAAGGTGAAAGAATTAGGAAGTACAAATTGGTAGTTACAAAATATTCATGGGGATGTGAAATACATTATGGGAAATATCATCAATAATATTGTGAAAACTATGTGTAGTGTCAGATGGGTACTAGACTTACCAGGGGGATCACTTCATAAATTATATAAATGCCTAACCACTATGCCGTACACTTGAAACTAATATAAAATAATATTGAATGTCAAATATATATATATATACATATATATATATATATATATATATATAGGCACAGAATGTAAATTACAGTATAGGAAATATAGTCAATGGTATTGTAATAGCTGTGTATAGTGTCAGATGGGTAGTAGACTTATTGGGGTCATCTGTTTGTGAGGTATGTAAATGTCTAATCAGTATGTTGTTTTGTACACCTGAATCTTATAATTAAAATAAAATAAAAATAGGAGATATTAAAAAATAATATTAACATATAAACAAATTTATTTCCATACACATGTGGCAATTCACAAATGGTACACAATCAACATATAATGATAGTTGGATATCTTCTACAAAACCAAGTGCTATAGTTATTAATGTTTAAGTAAAATAATCAATATTACAAATAATTAAGATATAAAGTTAATCCATTTGACTACTCCACACTAGCTTATGATGTGGTACACTGGCCTAACACAACACAAGACCTTCAAAATTGTTTTATTAGACCTTTGAGATTTTTCTTTATTCTGCCGTAAGTTAGTGTAAATTATTCAACTCTCATTATGTGATGCCTGCACCAAATGATACTAAGTGGCTTCCAACAACAAATATTTCTTTTCATGTTATGTCAGTAGATGTGGAACCACAGCTATGGTTCTGCTCCAAGATAACAATTGAGTTCAGAACTGTACCAGATTCTTCTTTATTCTGGGCTTCTAAGCTAAAGCAGCAACATTATGTGATATGTCCATTCTTGTGTCAGAGGGAAAGGGCCAAAAGAGTTGGGAGAAAACTGCAGATGGCTCTTAAATCTTCTTCTTAAACATGGCCACTGAGTGAAACATATACCTGTACATTATGTGACCAAGCACAAAGTCAGTGAGGCCAGGACATATATTTTTCCCACACAAATTACATGATAATGTGCAGGGATCTATAATCACTTTTTATCAGAGGAGAGAGTGATAGAACCATGCTAAATATGCTTCATGCAAATCAAGATTCAAACAAAGTTTCACTACTTATAGACATAAGGTGAATGAAATATAAATCAAGTATATATATTTCCTCAAGAAAGCAGGGAAAACATTTGAAAACACTTTTTGAATGAAGGTAAGTAGTTAGAACTTAATATTTCTGTCCATGTCACTTGAAAGTGTGTTTGATAGAAAAATAAATAAGCAAATCTCTATGATTTCTTAATGGGATAGATGAAGAAAGCATTAAGCACAGAAGAGGATGAAGCTACATGGCATTACCAATTCATTTGGTCTTTCTAAGAATTTTCTTTATAAATAAAGGAAAATGATTTTAGAAAAGAACATAAAAACCAACCAAACATAAAGCTATATTCAAACCCAATCAAAGAAGCTAATATCTCAAGAAGGACAGTGTAGATTGATACACTGAGAAGATGAATCAAACAACATCCAAAGCTGAGAACCAACCCTGAGCTTGACAATCAATGAATCACTGGATACCTAATCAGCCTGTCTCCTTAGAACATGCTGATCTAAAGGCAAATCGATAATAGTCGCTCCTGTTATGATCTTGCTAAAATGGTGAATAATGAGTGAAGATAAGCCAGTTGAAAACTTTCTGCAATATTGCTTTGGGCAGTAAAATGTAGGGAGTCCAAGGGAGACAATTATGAGGTTGAAAATGCAGGACATATGGCCAGTCTCTGACAGTTAACACGTCTAATATAGAAGGGATTTCTGACCTGAAGGACTATGTTATAAACTATAAGCCACTTTGGTGACTGGAAGACATGCCAGAGATACCTCCAAAGGAGAAAATTCCACAGCTTCTCAAATGGGAGAAATTGTTGTAATCTTTCTTTGGAAAGTCTCAACAGCCTAACAACAAGAAAGTTCCAGAGCTGAGTGCATGAAGGCCCCAATTTTCAGCAACTAATGATCTGAAAGAAAGTAGTCATCATTGCACTTCATGACTGGTAAGGAGAAACAGGGCAACATGGAAGCTTCTTTACTAGGCAGCATTTTTCATTTTTTAAGTTAGGTGGTTAGGTAGGTGTATAGATATATATTAATAGATTATTAGATAGATGATAGATATAGATAGATAGATGATAGATAGATAGATAGATAGATAGATAGATAGATAGATAGATAGATAGATAGATAGATAGATAGACAGGTAAAGCTCTGCACACCACCCTTCATTCCAACTCAGTAATTCTTTTTTTCTTCTTTATCAGTTAAGATTAGGTTTATTTGCAAAGTAGAAACACTCCCACACACATTCCGCCTCCCTCGATTTAGTCTTTTTTTTTACATTAAATTTTTTTTTAATTTATTGGGGTGACAATTGTTAGTGAAATTACATAGATTTCAGGGGTACAATTCTGTATTACATCATCTATAAATCCCATTGTGTGTTCACCACCCAGAGTCAGTTCTCCTTCCATCACCGTATATTTGATCCCTCTTACCCTCATCTCCTTCCCCCCACCCCCTTACCAGGCAATTTTGTCTTGCAGGGAACGTCTGGCAATGACTGAGACATGTTTGATTCTCATAGTTGCAGAGATGGCACTAGCTTTTGGTGGGTAGAGTCCAAGGATGCAGCTAAACATATTACAATGAATGGAACCGTCCCCCACACAAACAATTATTTGGCTTAAAATGTAAATTAGGGCTAAGACTGAGAAACTCTGCTCTATTTGAAACTTAAACCCCTCTGAGGAACACTATTTTCCTTATAAAAGTTCAGGTTCTGTCTGAAGGCTTTTCCATCTGCTGTTCCCTCTGCATAAGAAGGTTCTCCCTTTTTTCCTATGACCTGTTTCTTCACATCCATCATATTGGGCTCAAACATCCCATTCTCAGGGAACCCTTCTCTCACCCCATCTGCCCCTCCATACCTGCTTTGTTCATCAACATTCGCCATACTATTTTATTCATTCATTCACTTATTTTGTTTCTTGTGTGTCCTGCCACTGTTAGAATTTTAGATCTGTGTTAGTATGAACTGTGTCTTTCTTTTTGTCCCACTGATATATGAACGGCATTTAAAATAATGCCAGACACATATGTGCTCCAGTCAATAGTTCTTGAATAAATTCCTGGATGTTTATCGGTCTGTCATGTGTGGATATCTTTACCAGTCTGGTCTGTGAAGATCTTAGGTGAGTACCCTGAACTCTAATAGAAGTATCTAAAAATAAAGAACTAGAATGTAATAGTAAAGTTACAAGCCTAAATTGAATCAACTGCTTGTAATTGTCTTATCACTAGCATGAAACATAAAAGAACACATCCAAAGGAGAGAAAAAAAATGTGACCATGTGACCATAGTAATTCAACATTGAAAGAGAGAGAGAGAGAGAGAGAGAGAGAGAGAGAGAGAGAGAGAGAGAGAGAGGAATGCTGTGTACAGCTGCCATAAATACAATCATTTATTTGAAAGATATGTATATTCTGCTGTGGGTTTTAAATGATTCATCAGAACTCATCACAGTGGGGTGGTGAGCTCATGGGTTTTCACCTTCTATTGCTCTGATTCTATTCTTGCTAGAGAAATAATTTTCTGTTGTTAACTCAGTTTCTAGCTACCCCAGTATTAGAAAAGGATGGCTTTAAAAGCAGGCAAAAATGGTTTGACCCCCAAAAAAGTGACCCACGCTGTTGGAAAGACTTGAGAAAATTCCTTAGTCTAACTAAGCCACAGTTTCCACGCCTCTAAATATTAGCATCTACTGTATGAAGAGGTATGAGATTTAAACAGCAAGTGTCTAAAACACAGTAGTGTTTTTTGTTTTTGTTTTGCTAATATGTAATAAAGATAATTTATACTTCAGTCACTTTTTTTCAACTTTTAGACATGCTTTATTAGAAAAACTTGGTTTGTGTATTTCCATCTTACTTTTTTTAATTTTCAATTTTTTTTACATTCAATATCATTTTATTTTAGTTCAGGTGTACAGCATAGTGGTTAGACATTTACATAGTTTACAAAGTGATCTCCCCAATAGTACCCACCTGGAACAATACATAATTATTACAATATTATTGACTATATTCCCTGTGCTGTACTTTATATCCCCGTGTAGGAAGTACAATTGGTAGTTATTTCCGTCTATTTTAACCTTGGTCAATTTGGGTCAATTTCTCTAAATCTGACCAGGCATAGGAAACCTGATAAAAGTCATATCCTACAGTTTCGAGGATGATGAGGATGTCGCTAAAGTAGCTTTGTCCTTTGAAGCTCCACCAAAGGTTGCCAGCTACTTAGTCTGTTTTGTATAGAAGACATTCCCAGTGTTAACCAATATCTGGATTCCCTCTCCTGGTCACACAGATCACACTTTCTAGCTCTCTTGCAGTTGGTTGGGGTCAAGTGACTAGTTTTGGCCAATAGCGGTGAGTGGAACTTCTAATATGTGTCATCTAGAAGCTGAAGCAGAGTAGTGAAATGAAACCTCCATGCACTCACACTCTTCCCCCTCCATGGTGATTGCTGAACTCATGCAACTATCATCAGTGTGTCTCCTAAATACATAAATGGCAAAGAGTCCCCCAGTGACATATAATAAGCATGAGTACAAAAAAATTAATTTCTGTTGGTTAAGCCATTGAGATTTGAGGATTGCTTGTTTTTACAATATAGACATACGCTGCCTGTAAAACTTTCCGTGCCAAATTACAGTAAGATAAACAAAAACACTTAAAACCAGTGCATAGTGAAGGCTGCAGAAATTGTGACTCTTCCATAATGAGAAGAGGAGAGTGGAGGAACGTCTGTGGGAGGAGGGGCACACGCACATGCACATGCATGTTTGCAACATGATCAGATAGATTGCACATGAATGGCTAACAGCAGATTTAAAGTGTGGCAGGGCAGGACATGCTCTACATGTGTGTGTGCATGCACACACCAGAAATAGAAACCCTGAATTAAATGCATCCAGCTTTTCTAGTGCTTCAATCATTTTTTCTTTCTGTAGAGTGTTATATCCTTTGAATTATGAACTTTCAGGGGGTTTAAGGCAGCAGGCTCCTCAAGGAGTATATTTTTGACTTGACATAGTAGAGGTGACCCATGCTTCCAAATCTCTAGAAATTCAGAGATGGGAAGCAACGAGACAATGATCAAAAATGCAACATATCTTATGCATTTTGCTGACCCAGAATAAAGCACATAGGTATTCCTTGGGACTGGACACTTGCTAAGAGGCATTATCTTAATCATTCATATGGCTGAAGATTGCAGCACACATCAATCTCCAAAATAGAGCAGATGAGGAAGAAAGCAGAGATAAATAGTATTGTGACAGCTCCTTCAGAATAAAAATGTTTATTTATATTCTCTCTCTCTCTCTCTCTCTCTCTCTCTCTCTCTCTCTCTCTCTCTTTTCAGTCACCTCCCCGCCCAATCTAGTCCAATATTAAAAAGTAGGAACATAAAAACATAGTATTCCCTCTATATAGCATATACCTTTACAATGAACTTTGGCCAATGAATTAAATAGTCTAAGTAGGGGTTAGTAATTTATATTTATATTTCCTGATACTGAACTGTGTCATTCAGGGAACAAAACTTCATTCAGATTCCACAAAATAGAGAAAATTTTGTTTAATAGCAATATTATATGCTAATACTTGTTTCTGTAACTCCTAGTGTGTATGAAATTTATCAAATAGAAATAAAGAAGGTCAATAATATTTGCTAAAAAATTCAGAAGCAAAGATAATTTATTTCAAGTCTACATAGTCATTTAAATAATGAAGTTCTGTTAAATAGCTTACTCTTAAAAGTCACAAGGTAATTGACTGTCAATTATCTATGAATTAATATTGTCCATTTTTTCTGCCTTTCCTTCAATAATTTTACTTAATCTCCTGACCCTAGCCCCAACATAATCTAATCCTATCTAAACTTTAATCATGTTCAGCTCTAATTACAGAATATCAAAAACATCTAATAAAAGGGTTAAGAGGTGTTGTGCATTATTTCCCCATGTGATAGAAACACAGATATTCATAAGTTTCAAATTCAAGAAATTATTCAAATCCAAACTAGATGTTTGCCACAATATATATAATAATCTTTACCATTACTTAATTACTCATTTACTTCATGCAAGGCCTTTTATTAACTCTAATCATTACAAAAACCCCACAAGGTAGCTGCTGTGACTCCTATTTTATAAATTAGGAAAATGAGGCTAATTTGTTTGCCCATAGAAAAACATTTATTAGCCTTTAAATCATTCAATTTCTCACATGTAATTCAAAATTACATTTAAAATTTTTCAACTTTCATTTGCCTATTTGCTATGCCTTTAGATCCAAGATTTCTGGTCCACAGAAGAGATCATATTTTTACAAAGAGTTGTGTTTTGATATATTTTTTTAAAAGATGACTACAGGAAAAAGTGAAACAGTTGGCTAAATGAATTATCATTGAAATCCACTTACAAATCTGTATTTTATCTTTTGCTTTCTTTCCTTTCCCTGCTTCCATCCCACATTCCTAGATAGTATAGGACTGCTAGGGATAAACGTGTGTGTGTTAATAGGTCCCCTTCCTTTGGCTGTTTCTAGTCTTCCCTACAAACCTACTCCATTGACCTTTGAGCTCTTTTAAGAAAGAAACTATATCTAATTCTTGTTTGTTTTCTCAACACCTAACAATATGGCTAGCACTTATTAGATGATCCCTAACGGTTTCTTTCCCTAATTAAGATAATTTATCATTTCAATCCTTCTCTGGGTTGGAGGTAGCTTCTCTGAGGGGGTTTCAACAGCTAAGTCCCCTCTTTCCTATCTAAGGTCTGAACAATATGAAAGATAATGACACAATTATTATAGAAAAAAGACAGGGTTGGAGGATGAACTTTAATGTGAGAGTACAGTGGGCTTCATAACTGAATCCCAGAATTGAGCAGAATTATTAACCCCAAGGCAAGATTGGGCCCAAGCTGATCTCACATGATTTGATTTGTCCTCTGGGGATAGAGATACTAGAGGAACAATAGACAACAGAGAAAAGTGAAGCTCAGCCTCACATGCCCAGTTATTACTCCTAATATTACTAGTCAACTAATTCTCTTCATCTCCCAAGGATGAAATAAATAGAGATGGAGAGAGACTTGGAGATACACTGTTACAGCTTCCTTCGCAGAAGAAAAAAATAAAAAATAAAACAAAATAAACACATCAGGAATAGAGACGTATTCCCAAATAATATTATATGGCTTTCATTAATACATCAAAATTGAGTGTTAGCTTATAAATTAAATGATGAATTTCAGGATTTACTTTGTTTACTAATGTTGATAGACAGTTCCCCAGAAGAGAAAGTTGAGCACAGCTAAGTAGCAGCACTTAATAGAAAGATCAATGAGAAAGAGCAAGAAGGCCATTTCCCAGTTTGCATTTCAGGACACACACACACACACACACACACACACACATGCATGCACACACGCACACACAACCTGGAACCAAAGTTGTTTGTGTGTGGAAGGTGGAGAGAAATCAAAATGATGAAGTCCTTCTTGCCACCTCCCTTGGGGTGAGTGTAGGAGTTCCCTGGAGAAATTTCCAAAGCAATTGAGTACATCTCAGCCGGCTTACGTCAAAAGTAGTTTGGTAGAATTTTGAGAACTGATCTAGGAGCTTTCTAGTGAGGTCTAAAATCAGGACACCACATTCTGTGTAAACAGAAAAATTTGGGAGCTGACATTACCTTTACACAGATATTTGGAGTGCATCATTAGGGAAAAGCATATTTTAAAGATAACATAGTTATTCTTGGATTTTAAATGAGCACTTCAGTACCATACTTTCAAATTTATGTAGGTTATTTATTTCAGTAGCTGCTTCATAGCTATAAGGATTAATAAATAATCCATGAGAACCTTCTCTATAATAACAATTAGTATTTGTTTATTATAACTATTAACCCAATGCTGAAACTTTAAGGTAATTTTCCAAGGATCTGAATGAACTTAAAACACAAAAACACAGAGGTAGCATGTTATAAAAAGAAAAGGGAAAGGAAAGGGAAGAGAAGGGAAGGGAAGGGAAGGGAAGGGAAGGGAAGGGAAGGGAAGGGAAGGGAAGGGAAGGGAAGGGAAGGAAAGGAAAGGAAAGGAAAGGAAAGGAAAGGAAAGGAAAGGAAAGGAAAGGAAAGGAAAGGAAAGGAAAGATGTCGGAAAGTGAGTCAGAGATCCTAATAGTGGTTATCTTATCAACTATCCGTGTAACCCTGTAGATTTCCATTTATTTAGATACCATTGTAAGGAATTAAAGTAGAAAGGACTCTTAAAGAGATAAATTATTCACATACTTTAATCTTACAGATGTCCCTAAGACTTAAGGGGAAAGTGTTTTTTTGAAGACACACAGTGAGTCAATGGCAGAGCTAGGATTAGATTCCAGATCATCTCACTCCTAGTCTGATTTTTTTTACTCTAAATAACCTCTGTGGTTCCTTACAGCTCTAAAATTCTGAGATTATAATGACTTCCTTTGTGGCGCTTTTCAACCCTAAAATGTAGTTAGAACAGGATATTCTTACTTCTCCCCAACACTCCACTTTACAAATGTGGATGCAGGAATCATTTGCCACATATGAGATGTACAGTTGGTTATTCTGAGAACACAGATATCCAGTTCCTAACCCTCTGCATACGCCTCCCAAGAGAGCTTAGAATAATTTACAGAGAGAGCTAACCTTGAACTGAAGTCTGCATTCATGTACCTACCCTACTATCTGTATGTTTCTTGTCAACATAGACTAAAAAGAGGATCAGGTGACCTTCTCTGAGAGGTATCTGCATGGTTCTCTTTTAAAGAGAAAAGGAAAGACTCCAAGAGAGAAGGTTTTGTAGATGTTTGGATTCCCAAAGTCTAACCTAGTGCCTGAAAAATAAATATTAATGAATGGATAGAATATCCTTCAGCATCTCTACAAAGTACCTTGAATTCATTATCTGTATTTTATAATTCCTTTGGAAAGACTGGAGAATTCTAATGCAGGTCTATCCATATTATAAAGAACTGTCACATTGTACTACTGCTTTCGTGTTTAGGAATTGGACATTAAGCCCCACCCCTCCACCTCCAGGACTGTTTATGACAACTGGCCATCCTCTCTCTTTCCTGGAGGGGAGCAGAGTTATCCCTAAGCCTTACATCCCCCAATTAGTTGATGAGTTCCAGTGAACCTATGGCAGTGCGTCGGAGTGTCCTTCTCGGTAACAATGGCTAAGTACTAGGAAGATAATTTTATCCTGACTCTTGAGAGTACCGCCTGAGTTATGGGGTAGGAAGTTCCTGGGCATGAACATGTGCTATTTCACAATTCCGTTATCCATTTTTGTTTTTCCTGATGCACAGTAAGAAGCAGCAGATGTTAGAAATGACCCCTCCATTCCTCACCTGTGTAAGATTGTCCTGCCTCTTCTAAGCTTAGACACAGGCTCCGAAGTTATCACCTGGCATATAGCTTCTTACAACAGGAGGCTGAATTATCCAGAGTGCTTTTCTGCATCCCCTGTGGGGTCAGGGTTCCCCTTTCCCCTTTCAGTTCAGCTCTCCTTGTTATCTTTGTAACACTTAGCAAAAGATAACAGATGAAGCCAAGTGCAGAGATAATGAAATATAAATTAGTAGGTTTTCTAGCCTTTATCCACAGCTCTGTCAGAGTGTATTATCTGATAGATTGAGTTCAGAGCAAGTCAGTTAAATTTTCTCTTATCAGAAACTAAGTATGAAGTGTGGTAATGTTGCTAAGTGCAGAACAAAAATCTCTCTTTTTTGCAGCCCATGACTGCTCCAGGCAACATTCTTGGAAACCTCTGACTAGGAAGGAAGAGAAGACCCTGAGATATATACAGTGTGACAAGCCAGGAGGCTATGCTTCTCCAGTAACCATCCTACGAACGGCAGTCGCCTGTGGCTGTGACATTACCACACTTTGCTCAGCTTCAGAAAGGGAAATTTAACTGACGACTGCTATGAACTGAAGCCACAGCCTAAACCAGATAATACACCCTGACAATACTGTCAGGCAAAAAAGGCTGTGTTCCCATTGATTTCATCGCATTAGAGACATGTTACCCTGAGCAGTGTGTGTTCCAGGGTATATTGTGCATGCTGTGGGAATATCAAAGGGAATGCACACTGATTTAGGCAGAAGCAGGCCTCCAGGAGAAGAATCTTCGAGTGGTCTGCCGGAAACATGCAGTGCTTCGCAAAGTAGAGAAGGCAATGCTGTTGATGGTAATTATAACCTGATTCTCCGATTGTATCAAGTTTTACCGGGTGGGTTTATTTAAGGGAGGAAACCAGCTCAAATATACTAAGAATAACACTGAACTAGAAATACACTAAGACTAACACTGTCCCCCCCTTTTTTATATATAGAAAAGTAGCAGATTTACTATAAAACAGGCAGGGAACAAGGAGTGTGAAAACTAAATATTTAAATCATCCCAACGGTAACTAAGTTCAGTACTTCGTTCAATTTGCCAATATAGAGCTCTCCAGAAGTTTCTTATTGTTTTAACTCTCATGTATCAGTACCTTTTACAGAACAATGTTGGTACATGTCCATTCAAATAAATTAGCCTTCCTATTTCAGCTAATTTGGCAAAATCTAAAAATTTCATACAGTAATGCAAAGACAAAAGGAATTGGAAAGAAGCATTTCATAATTGGTATTTTCAAAAGTTATAGAAATATCTCATAATTTTTTAAAAAGTGAAGTGTTTAATACTGTTTATGTGTGTTTGTATGGATCAGAAGGGCAAAGGAAGAGATGCATCAGAAATCAATATATATTTATTTATCATAAACTCAAAAACTAAATTCGAAAATTATCTTGGAACTCAGGCTCAAAAAATTATTTTAGTAACAATTGAATTAAGAAAGTATTAAATAATCTCCAAGTCAGGCTTCCTAACCATTTTTTTCTTATGTCTTTTAACTTTAAATTCTTCTAAAATACTGCTCTCAGGATCATGCGTCTCTCTCCTCATCTGATCATAATTCTTTCCACTTCTGAAATTTCTCATTTATTTATACAGTCAAAGATTTGGACAGCTGTGGCTCACTTTTTTTTTTTTTAACTATAGCCTACTGACTATGGTGGTAATCGACATCTAAATCATGGTCATCATCTTCATTTGGGTTTAGTTCTGTATGACTATGGGCCCTGTCAAATTAAACAATCAGTATGGTAAGGTAATGATTTACTGTTATTATTATAAGTAAATATCCAGAGGGGAAAAAAAAAACACACCATAAAAGCTGCCCAGGCCTTTCTAAGGAAAGGGCTAAATCATAATCAGGGAGGGTAATTTGGTTTTGGTTTTCGAAAGCATATCTTGATGGCATCAATAATTTTTTGATTAGAATAATAGGCTAGTCGTGGGGGAAAGGAGAACAAGCAGTGAAGAGATTCAAGTGTACTGGAGTCAATTCCTAACTTGTTTCCTCATCATTAAAGAATGATATTGATACTGGAAAAAATGTGACCACCCTCTCCTGTAGCCCATTGAATAGGGAGGAAGATAATCTGGAAGATTTGGACTCAGGTCGCCCCTCTTGCCCTGAAGCCCCACTCTGGGGTCCTCTGGCCACATGTCTGCCATCCATGCACACTTTCACCAAGCTCTTTACTTTTTATATAAAATATTATAAATAAGCAAATAAAGCATACTGAAATTATTTATATAGAGATTATACTATTACTGTAAAGATATTAAGTGATTAATATAAAGGTTATGTTAATATATTCAATCATTAATATAAAGAATCAAGATTTGCATCATGGTGAATTATATCATTTATGACATACCCTTCACCTTATAAGATTTCAGGGGTGTTTTTTTATATTAGTTTCTATGTTCAATATTAAAGGTGTTACATGTGCTTTCTTTTCTTAACATTGCCTGATACATTCCCTTATGCACCTCTATGTCTAAAGTTTATTTTCAGGTTGGTGTGTCTCTTGTTAACATTGTACAGCTGGATCTTGAGCACATTCTTTACCTTCTCTTTTTAAATATTTTAATTACCACTATACTTGAATTTATCCTGCCACCTTTTATACTAGACTTTCTTATTGTTCCTTCCCTCTACCAACCTTCCTCTTCCCTCATCCCCAAGTATGCTGATAGCTGCACATGTCTGTCTCAAGCATGTGCAGCTTGAGACCTTCCAGATCTTAGATTTTTTTGCTAGATATTGGATTTTATTTTCCCATTTTACTTTTGATTTTTGGATGAATGTGTTAGCCTAGGGGAAAGCATAGTGCATGTGTGTATGTGTGTGTGTGCGCATGTGTGTACAGTTACTTTAATAAGTATATCCTTCAGTAGTCTTTGTTGGAAAAGTGATAAGCTTTCTGAACTCATCAATATCAAAAATAAGTCTTTTTTACTCTCAAATCTGAATGTAATTTTGGCTAGGTATAGGATTCTAGGTTTAAAATACCTTTTCTGCAAAACTTTCAAAATATTGTTTGTTTATTTCTAGTATCTTGAGTGTCCATTAATAAATCTACTGTTAACTTCACCTTTGTTTCTTGTTCCTTTGTGGATGATTCCTTTCATCTCTAAGAGAGAGTACCTTTGTGATTTTCCTTCCAAATTTTTAGAATTGAATGAAAGTTTGTTGTTACAAATTCTTCTTAGAGCATTGGGTCAAATGTTGAAAACTGGGTCAACTAGGAAAATTGCAAGTTTGTATATAACTACATTTTTTATAAGTGCTAGAAAGAAAAGCACAATTGCTTTTGAGTATAAAATGGTGTGAGCAAGACAGGATGGGAATCAGGGGACAAGTCAGAGAAAGCTTCCCCGAAGAAATAATATGCAATGCTGCACTTGAAACATGAGAAGTTAGGCAGATAGTCAGGTAAGAGGAGGAGAAAGTGAAAAGACCTATACCATTTAACCTTTTCCCATAGTAGTGAATGACATAATTAAGTGAGAAATTGGACAAAATTATGATCCTTAAGTAAAAATAAAAAAAACTATTTATTTAAGCTATCATTTATAATATCCTTTATATGTGAAAATTTCACAAATGATATTATACTAGGGTGTTTTCCTAGAGAATGACATCAACAAGGTTGGAAAATGGATGATCTGGCGTTTTAAACCAAGATAACTGCTAAATATAACATAGCACAGTGGACTCAGTGGTCCGTGCTATGTAAAATAATTTCTCAAACCTCAAAGGACCTGTCACTAACTAATTGCCTTATATTAAGAGTCAGGGACACATAATGCTTCTAGTGTTCACTCCCCACTTATAAGACTGGCAAATGAAGGCTCTGACTCATTTCTCAATAGAAAAACACTTCTAAAAAAGGACTAATGAAGAAAGAGTCCAAGCAAAAATCTTACTCTCTAGCCTAAAGGTGGGGGTCTAGACTACATAACTTTGCTAGAAATTTTTTGACTCCACAAGTCAAACACATAGGGCTGGGGGGTTAGAATCCATTCTGAAATTAAGTTCACATGTGTTCTTTCTTTCCTGTACTGTGAAGGAATGTTTCCTCGAGATGTAATTGTACAGTATTGGAACCAAGACAATGGGGAATATATATTGAAGTGACTCTTTGGGAATGCAATTCCAGAATTTCCCAGGCATATCTCTATTCAAATCAAATTTCACAATTTAAAAATAACGCAGTAGCAACATAGTAGACAGAATGGGCTCAGAGAGTCAATTATTTTCTTTACACCATCCCCCTGTCTTTCCTCTGTGGTGAATTTGGTTTTCTGCTCTCGCTGGACATAATCACAGCCTTCACAAGGCAAAATCAATGGCAAAGTGGTGACAAAAATCCTGTAATTGTGACATAATCTATTGGTTGTTATTCAGTGTATATCAGCAATGCTTAGTTTTAGAATGTAACATAATTTTCAAATATTAAATAATCATAATGTATGCCCCATTGAAAAACGATTTTCTCTTCGTTTGACTAAGGAGAAAAGTAGTAGGAGCAAACCCCTCAATTTGTTCCATCTGTTATATTCATGTGACTGTGCTTCTTTTTTTTTTCTTTTTTCCCCCACAGATCAACAAGATGAATCTAACTGCCTAGCTGCAAAAAAGGATGAAAGAAACTCCACTGTGAACTGAAGTTTCAGTTGAGATGCCTTATACTGGCTGATATTCTGAAATTAGCAAGAAACAGCACCAGAGGAAACAGAGGGATTCTTCAGTGTTGTACAAAGGACCCTGTGAACTTTCCAAATGCCTGAGATCTCATTACTGACAACATTTTTTGCCCTCCAAGTTTTCACGTGGTGACCTTATGGCTTCCATTGGAGCGTAGATGCAGATTTCCTCTCCAGTGAAATGGCATGAACGGAGTGAAAAATACAGTCCTTAAGATGGCAAGCTGTGCACCACCAATGTAATTAGGAAAGCTGCTTGGGAGGAGAGCAGCGGACATCTAATGAGCTAGCAAGGATAAGGTGCAAAATGAGAGCATGGTTCTGCAGTGGAAGCACTGTTTTGAGTTTTCCTTTAGATAGGCTGAAAAACAAAATACTAAGCCTGCCAAAGCCGTTCCAGAGTTTGGGGATTAAAAGCTCTAAGGAAGCTTATGGCACTATAGAAAGGAAAGAGAGAGAAGAGAATATTCCGCCTTCTGTGGCTGTTTCTGATTACTACTCTTCTGACCCAAATATACTTTGAAAGGCTGTATCAATGACACCAGTAAAGAGTCACAAAAAAATGTGTCTAATGATTTCAATATAGAACAGAATTTTAGGTAGGCCATGTGACATATTTTGACAAAATTTCAGGAAAGAGTTTAAAAAGAAGTATCTGTTTCTAAGACTAACCATTAAAAGATCAAGAACTCTAAAGCCATAGTAGTTTAGCTCCCCTAAAAAAATTCATATATACACATGAATTTTATATATGAATTCATGTATATATGAATATATATACATATATAGTCAAAAAATGTATACACATTTTAAGAAAGGAAAAAACTGTATTAAAATTATCCTGATGGCAACCATCTTGACACATCTTATACTTGCAGAAGTCGAACGTGACTTGTATTCATCTTTTGTTATCAGTATATACTGAGTACTACAATTGATAGTTTTTTCTTTCTTAAAATGTATATACATTTTTTGGAGGATATATATATGTGTGTGTGTGTATAAATATATATATATATACATATATATATATATATATATATATATATATATATATATATATATATCTCCTGTAATAGCTGTGTGAGTTTAGACAAGTTGTAAAACTTCTCTGGCCCTCCAATTTCTCATCTATATAAAGACAAAAATAACCTACTATCGCAAAGAAATTTTCTGTGAGAAATTAACTAATATAATGCATGGAAAACACTTCAAAGAGCACTGTTCCATAACATTGAATCGTAACTATTTTCATTGTTGTTATCAGAGATGATGGAGACCCAAAGTAGAACAGTGGTAGTAGCAAAGGAGGGAATTATAATGATGTTTGAGAAATACTTAGGTAGTAAAATTAGGAAAATGTGGAGATTCATTGGGTATGTGCGCAACAAATGAAGAGAAATCAAGGATAATTCCCAGAATTTAACATGGACAGCTGAATGGATAAAAGGCCATTAATTGAAATAGAGAGTACCAAAGATGAACATTGAATAGGGAAAATGATGAAGACACCTAGTTGGGAAATCCTTTGTCAATAGTCCCCATTGATTATTCCAGGGAGGTCAAAAATGTTATTGGTCTTAGCAGATAAAAAGTTCTTGAAGAAAACAAAAATGAATTTTTACCAGAAGCATAGGGAAAATCTAGTGAATTTAGTGAACTGGAAACAAAATATTACAGGAGGACAAAGAGAGAATGATTAATGGTGTCAAATATAGCAAAAAGAAGGAGTAAAATTATCAAGAGTGAGGGAACAACATGCATAGAAGTCTGGAAGACAAATAGGGATTTGGTGGCTAAAACCAGGGCAAGATAGAGGAAGCAATATAAAATGGGGCTAAAGATAAAAGTAAAAAGCACATAATGAAGAGTCTGTAATTTTTTTTTTTTACCTTGTTCAAGGGCAATAGGGGCTATTGAATAACCTGAGGCAGGGGTGTGGGCTAATCAAACTTGGTCATTAGGAAGACAATTAAAAATAGAAAAAAATTGGATAATAGATTAGTGTGGAACAAGCCTGGAGTCAGAATGACTGTTGGGAGGCAATTACAGGAATCAAAAGGGGGAAATGATATTAGCCAGGACAATGCTATAGCATTGGGGTAGATAAAGAAGTTGTGGTATATATACACAATGGAATACTATTCGGCAGTAAGAAAAGACGATATAGGAACATTTGTGACAACATGGATGGATCTTGAGAGTATAATTCTAAGCAAAATAAGTCAGACAGAAAAAGCAGAGAACCCTATGATTTCACTGATATGTGGTATATAAACCAAAAACAACAAAAGAACAAGACAAACAAATGAGAAACAAAAACTCATAGACACAGACAATAGTTTAGTGGGTACCAGAGGGTAAGGGGAATGGGGGGAGGGAGATGAGGGTGAGGGGGATTGGGTATGTGGTGATGGAGGGAGGGCTGACTCTGGGTGGTGAACGCGCAGTGGGATTTATGGATGATGTGATGAGGAATTGTGCACCTGAAATCTATGTAATTTCACTGACAATTGTCACCCCAATAAATTTTTTTTAAAAGTATAAAAAAAAGACATTTATTAGGTTAGGGTTACAGAGGAGGTAACAATGAAAACCCGATTAGGGATCGGGCATCTGGGGAAATGCCAATGGACATAGGAGGAGAGAGAGGATTGTTGGAAAGGTAAATAGTTCCATTTTCGGTATGTTGAAAATGTTAATTCCCTTTAGACATCTGACTAGTGATGTTGGCAAATGTGCGTGCAGATTTTTGTCTCAGGAGAAGAATTGGAAATACAGATCTGGAAGCCATTAGTCCACGTAATATGTCTGGGGTCCCAGGAGAAGATGAGGAACTATGTAGAGTGGGAGGGGGGGAGAAGTGGCCCAGAAAAAAGTGGAAAGAATTTGAAGATCACTAACATCAAGAGCCGAAGAGGGGGAGCCTGAAAAGTAGATTGTGAAGAAATGACCACTAATAGAGGAGGAAAGCCTCCATATGTTATATCACCACAACACTGAGAAAGGACCATTTCTAGATGAAAATTGACAGGATAGTCAGCAGAATAAAATAATTCAAAAAATTCAAACAAGTTGGATACTTAGGAATATCGATTGGACCTAAAAACAAAGTCATCTGGGCCCTTGGGAAGACAGAACTAATGAAGTAGTAGAAAGATTCTAAGTTGTCTTGTGTTGACTTACAACTTTAATTCAAAATTTGGGTAACCAGGTTGGCAACAAGTTTAGATGGTTACCTCTCTTACATAAGACATCCATCCCTATGAAGAGGTAAAATGTAGGTTGGGTCTTAAAAGACCAGGAAGGAAGTAATCTAAAGGGGAGTATAAAGTGAAAAGATATCAAAGAAAGGGAACAGTGAGAGAAAGCCTACTAAGTCAACTTACAATGTTCTGGAAGGTGATTTTTTATGTTTTTATATTGTAATCTCTGTGGATGCTTGTCCTTTTGACATTAGTGCTCCTTTCCTCACACTTCAGCCACCTGGATGTTTCTACTTGGAATGGTCTTCCCACTTCTCTTAGTTTATGTATTAGTCTTACTCAAGTTGAAACAGAGTTCCTACCAAATTTCTTCAATAATAATAGCTAACACTTATATTTGCTTATTATATGTCAGAAAGGCTCTATGTTCTTTACATGCATTAACATTCATTAATTCTTTAAAAACTATATATGATAGATGGTGTTACTAGAATGAATGGGAAAACTGTGGTATAGAGAATTTAAGAAGTTAAGTGTGTCGAATGGTAGCTCTGGAATCAAACTCAGGGTCTCTGCTCTCAGATTGTGTTCTTCACCACTGTAGATACTGCCTCTCTATAAAAATCATCATTAAAACAAATTACTTATCAGTTATCAATTCTACTTGAGAATTTTAAATTTGCTATGTACATATGTATATGTATTTTATCTCTTCAACTAAATTATGGGTTCCATAAAGGAAGAAAATATCATGGTCATTTGCTGGGTTTTGATTACCCAGCCTCAATCATTTTTCTTCTGGGACAAGTACCCAGATTTTCCTTTAGGGAAACACCATATCCCATTTTCTTTTCATACATTTCCACCTCTGATCTAGATGACCCAGTTCATATCATATCACACCAAATCTCTTGGAAACACTGATTGATTTAGGAGTAGACACCAATGAACTCCTACCAGAGTACATCCTTAAACTTGTGGAAGGGACCTCTACAGAGATACACTCTTATCTACTGGACTTAAACCTTGAAGAATATGAACTTGAAGCTCTCAAAGGAGCTACATAGAGCTTAAGAATAAGCTCTATGGACAGAGTAGGCTAATCTGAGAGTAACAAGAAATAATAAGGATAAAGAACGGGGGAAAGGTAGGGAAAAGAGAAGAGGGTGGGAAAAGATAAAAAAGAGAAAAGTAAAAAGGGAAAAGAAAATAGGAATTGAAAAAGGAAACAAAATTATTTTGAATATCTACAAAATTTCCTTTCACTGAATTAGTAACTTTTGTATAGGTTATCCCATTTAATATTTACAAAAATTTTGTGAAGCAGAAAACACATGATATTACTAAGTCTCAATTTCAGATCTAAATCCAAATTTTTGCTTTATTCACAACTTTATGCAGTGTCTTATAAGGTATGAAAACTAGTATAATGTCTTTAGCATTTTTTATATCCAGTATACAAGATAAATTGATTGATATTGATGACAATGATAATGCACTGATAAGATATATTTGTTGTAAATACAGTGTTGTTGTGAAACTTTATTCTGAAAATAAAATGTCCAGTTTATGTATTGGAAATACAATAATTAAAGTTTAGAGCTCTAAGAAAAAAACTAATTTTTTATAGTAGCATCTTTAATGATTGTCATCATATTTCATTGTCATTTTAATTATCCCTCAAATCCTCGGGAATAGATTTTTACATACCAGACATAGAGTAATAAATACTGATTACATTTATTTCTCCAGTTGTTTAGCTCCAGGAAGTTACCATAGAGAGACTATGAATAAAGTAGTATAGGATAAAGGGATCAACAGAAAACAGATCATTTTTAAATTACTAACATAATTGTAAGTTGATATTATAAAAGTTATTTTATGAAGCATACACCCAATAAATTCATGGACTTATTTAGTATCATATTTATATGAAAGCTTCTAATCACTGTTAAAAAAGTCTTTAAAATTAAAAAAATAAGCACAATGTCCTATCATGTAGTTGGCACTGAATAAATAGAAATGACCATTATTTTACTTATAACTTATGCACTTACTGTTGTATAGAGTAATGATCAAGATCAAATAATTTTAGTCTGACAAAGGATATTCAAATATTCTGTCTACCACTTAATAGTGCTATAATTTTGTTGAAGTTAGTCATACAGGTAATGAACACTGAGTGTCTTTATTTATAAAGAAAGAGCTTTGTTTTGTCAAGTAGTGTAATAGCAATTGAATTAAATCATTGACAAGAATTCAATAAACATTAATTCTTGAGTCATAATTATTAGAGTCAAAAGAGTTATAGAACAATCCCAAAGTGATACTAATATGTACGAAAAATGTTATTCAAGGGCTTTCTTTTATTATCTGCATTAGTAGAATCTATTTTGGGCAAGCATAGTCAGTGCTAATGCTTAGGAAGCTTGTAAAAAAGAACTAACAAGCAAAAACAGAAGTTTCACAGAAGGGGACCAAAATAATTAATGGAATGGAATATAGAATCTGGAATAAAGATTAAACGATAATGGCTTTTGAATTACTAGAAAATGAAGGTTTGTGTGTAACTTTATCAGTGACTTCAAATAAATGAAGTTTTCGTGGATTTTTGTTTGCTTGTTTGTTTTTAGTGTGGGATGAACTATTTTATGTTTTTAGAGTTCCAAAGGAGTAGTCATTCACATTAAAGAAAAATGGCTTGAGGTTGCCTTAAATATATTCCTTGACAATAATTGCTATAATACAGTAATGGATTACTAAAGGAAATTAAAGAAGCTCATCTCAAGCTATCTTCAAAAAGAATCATGTTGAATTTTGCTATTGGCTGGCTTTATTTTGAGGGAGATGGAGCTAAAAGTGAACTAGGTTTTGTTTCATATAGGATTGGCTCCATTAAAAAAAAAAAAAAAAGATGCTTTCTGGAAAGCCCAGCTCTAGCACTTACTAGCTGTATAACTAACTATATGCAAGTTACTTAATTCCTTTATGTGCAGTTCCTTTAAATGCAAAATGAGAGTAATAATACCTTTCTTAGGACATTGTTAGACACATTGATGATAAAAACATATACACAACATACACACATACATTGTATAGTACCTAGCTCATAGTAGGCATTCACAAAATAATACCAGAAGGAGAAGAGCGAGAGCAAGGAACTGAAAACCTATCTGAAAAAATAATGACAGAAAACTTTCCTAGCCTGGTGAAGGAAATAGACATACAAGTCCAGGATGCACAGAGTCCCAAACAAGATGAACCCAAAGAGGCCAAAATCAAGATACATCATAATTAAAATGCCAGAGGTTAAAGACAAAGAAAAGAATCTTAAAAGCAGCAAGACAAAAGAAGTTAGTCCCATAAGACTATCAGCTGATTTCTCAACAGAAAATTTGCAGGCCAGAAGAAATTGGCAGGAATATTCAAAGTGATGAAAAGTAGAGACCTACAACCAAGATTACCCAGCACAGCTATCATTTAGAATTGAAGGACAGATAAAGAGCTTCCCAGATAAGAAAAAGCTGAAGGAGTTCATCACCACCAAACCAGTATTACAAGGACTCTTAGAGGGATTTAAGATTTAAAAAATAATAAAAAAATATGAACAATAAAATAGCAATAACTATATACCTATCAATAATTACTTTCAATGTAAATGGATTAAATGTTCCTATCAAAAGATAGGGGAGCTGAATGGACAAGAAAACAAGATCCTTACATACGTTGCCTACAAAAGACTCACTTCAGATTGAAAGACATGCACAGACTGAAAGTAAAGGGATGGAAAAAGATATCTCATGAAAATGGAAACAAACACACATGAAAAGTTGGGGAAACCATAGTTATACCAAACAAAACAGACTTTAAAACAAAGACTGGAACAAGAGACAAAGAAGGACCTAGTAATCCCAGTTCTGGGTATTTATCCAAAGAAATCCAAAATGCTACTTTGAGAGGACATGCTCGTCCATTTGTTCATTGCAGCATTATTTACATAAGCCAAGATACAAAAGCAACCTGGGTGTCTCTGAACAGATACATGGATAAACACGAGGGGGCACACATATACAATGGAATATTATTTGGCCATAAAAAGAAGGAAATCTTGCCATCAGTGACAACTTGGATGCACCTAGAGGGTATTGTGCTGAGTGTAGTAAGCCAGACAGTGAAAGACAGATGTCATATGATTCCTCTTATAAGTGGAATCTAAAAACCAAACAAAACAGAAACAACTCATAGATACAGAGAACATTTGGATGGTTGCCAGATGGGAGGGACGTTGGGAGTGAGTGAAAAGGGGGAAGGGATTAAGAAGTACAAATTTGTTGTTACACAGTAGTCATGGGGATGTAGGATACAGCATAAGGAATATAGTCAATAATATTGTAATAACTATGTAGGGTATCAGTTGGGTACTAGATTTGTCAGGATGATAGATGGGACGGGTGTTGGTGCAGAGTGGAAAAGGTGAAGGTATTAAGAAATACAAATTGGCAGTTACAAAAGAGTCACAGGGATGTAATGCAAAGCATAGGGAACATAATCAATAATATTGAATAAATATGCATAGGGCCAGGTGTGTATAGGTAGTCAGGGGGATCACTTCTTAAATTATATAAATGTCTAACCATTATGCTGTACACCTAAAATTAATATAAAATAATAGCAAATATCAACTAAAATTGAAAATTTTTAAAAGGGGGGAAAAGATAAAGGAAAATAAGAGGTTCAAAGTTCCATGTATAAAACAAATAAGTCTTGAGGATGTAATATACAGCATAGGAAATTTAGTCAATAATATTGTGATAGCGTGGTATGGTGTCAGATAATTGCTGAACTTATCATGGTGATCACTTCTTTAGTGTAGGGAATATAATCAATAATATGGTAATAACTATGTATAGTGCCAGGTGGGTACTGTTGAATAACTATGATGTATACCTGAAACTAATATAATATGGTATGTTAGCTATATTTTAATAAAAGTTTTCTTAAAAATTCCCAATAGTTGAATAGAGGTTTCAGAGAAAGTGTCCAAAGAAGCTTTTTATGTGTATCTCCATGCACCCTAAAATACGCACTATACGTTTACTCCTAGCATCGCATATGGGAAATGCAAAACATAGCTGGAGTTGAAGCTTAATGAGAAGGTCCATATAATGATATTTTTGCTTTCCTTTTCTTTTATCTCTTGCTCTCTTTAACTTATGTGAGTGCAGTCTAAATCTCCATTAGACTCTCCATTAGACCTCTCCATTACATTACTTTTATACCATTTTCATAGTTTTTAGTGAACCAGTTTGTTTCCTTCCATCTTTCCTCAAAAGCAAATGAAGTGTGAAGATCAAATCAGAATTAATAACGATTAGGAGATGTCAATGTTATCATATACAGAAGGGAAGAGAGGGAACATAGATGAAATTTGACAATAATTATAAATAGGAAGGAGTGAGAAAACAGCAGAGAAATGAGAAAGACAGATTAATTATGTCTGTCTCATCACATCCATTCCTCGTCCATATGCTATATATCACCTCTAGCAATTACCATACTCCAGCACCAAGAGAGTGGGAAGCAAAGGATTTCCTTAGAGACTGTGGCTCTGCACTGGCTCTGCACTGGTTCTCACCATTCGTTTGCAGTCCCACATTTAGAAAAACAAAAACACTCAACAGCAACCAAAAGTTCACATTGGACTGCTTGTTCCTCCCCCAGGCCTTATTGCGAGGCAGGTTTTTTTCTAGCCTATGGAAATGTTTTAGCATTAATTTGATCATGGTTTCTATCACACTCCTTTACTAAGGATACTAACAAAGGGAATTCACAGAAATTCACAGAGTGAAAATGTCATCAGTGACATTTTCACAAGTGTTAAAGAAATGAATATGATAATGGATTACAGACTAAATTCTTCAACAGATTTAGTTCACTGGGTGTTAACAGAGGATTAGTCATAGTCCAAGTGTGTATGTCAAATTTTAAAAATTCAAATTCTTAACATGTAGGTCCCAAACTCAAACCATTATACTGACCCTGTATCCATGAAAACCTCCCTATTTTTTTTATGTGCAACTCTATCTTCAACTCTTCGCCCCTAGTCCCTGCTTGATTGTGGCTCATTAAGATGTGTATGTGTTCCATTTCATGGCTCAGAACACAATTTTTGCTAACTGTACATAGCATACATGTGTTTACGAGGACATATTAGACCTGCACATTGAGATCAAGTTACTTTGTCTGACTTGAACCCCTCTAAAATTTATGTTCTCCTCTCTGGAGAGTAAATCTGAGGATAGGTTTGCCATATAATTAGCAACCTCTTGTGGTATTCTGAGGGCCTTAATCTCACAAGGACCTCATGAGCCAAGAACAACTAAGAGTATATTAAAAATAAAATAAACTGATTGAATGTAATCAGAGGCTTTCAAAAAAATGTAAAAGATGAAGGAATTCTATTCATACAGGATAAGTGTATTAATCATCTCAGGGTGTCATGAAAAACAAAGTACCACAGATTGGATGACATAAACAACAGTAATTTATTTTCTCACAGTTCTGGAGGCTGGGAGTCCAACATCAGGGTGGCAGCATGATCTGGTGCTTGTAGGAACTCTTCCAGGCTTGCAGATGATACCTTCTATACCTTCTATTCCTTCTATTCACAGTTCATGGAAAAAGACAGAAAGCGAGCTCTCAGGTGTCTCTTTTTCTAAGGGCACTAGTCCTATCAGAGCTCCACCTTCATGAACTGATCTAAACCTAATTTCCCAAAGGCCCAATCTCTAAATAACATCTCACTGGGGTTCAACAGGTAAATTTTGAGTTGTGGAAGGCACAATTAATTTCATAGCAGTAAGCTAGAATTAACTGTGTTTCAGCAGCCACATTATATTGTTGACTCACCTTGAACTCAATGGAACCTGGAAGCCCATGTCTTTTCTCGATTTGCTGCTGCTAAGCCCCTTACTCTCATCCTTTATCTGACCGTTGGCCTAGACTTAATAGTGTAGACCGCCATACTAATCGATATTCAACTTTATATTTTTGTCATACCTTTGGGGTAGGAGGATCCTCCCAGCTTTTTATTATCTTCACATTTAATATGTCCATCTGAGTCAATAACTAAAATGGTAGTAAGGTAATAAATATTAAGGGAAGAAGGAAGAATTCTAGGGCTTACCCATGAATCTTCCCTTATATGTTATATAAAAACTCATCATCAATACCTTTTGGGTTCTGTCCTTTAACAAGTCCACCAAGCTGTAATCACATATATTTTACATTTTATCTCACCCATAATAAAATTGTCACATATTTTGTAAAATGCCTTCAAAATTCCAAGTAGACTATATCTACATTTTTTGGACTTTTCATTCAAGTAACCCTGTCAAAAACTTGAAATGAGATAGACTAACATATTTTGCTCTTGGTAAATTAATGCTGGCTCCTTTTGTTAAATACTGTTCTAACTCTATGAATCTATCCTAATGTAGTTTATGGCATTTAGTTTACCTTGAATATCTACAACATTTTGCTTCGGGGAAGGGTTCTATGATGGAAATATTGCTCATATTTTCTTTTGGTATATCTCAATTTAATTTATTTAGTTTATTTCCCTAACATGATTTTCTAAATACCTTTTGCATTTCATGAAACTGAACTCAACAGTTAAGAAGCTCTTCAAAAGTGGTAATTAAAGAATGAGTGAATAGCATTCCCTTATGGAGCAGCTGTGCGAGGTTATTTTTCAGTTATGAGAAAAAAAAACTTGTGAAGGTATCGAATAAGAGCTGTAGGAGGCAGAGCAGAGTGAGAAAGGGCAACATAGCCTAGACAAATTGACGAACATTAGGGAAAAACAAGGGGATGATTCAGAAGAGAATCAGGGAAGATGGACAATGTTCATTCAGTTACAACTTGAGAATCATTAAAGGATGGGTAGAAAGCAATAAAGACCAAGGGAACAAATTGTATTGGGTAAAGTCTGTTAAGAGAAAGACAAACAAGTGGTGAAATAACTTTTAAATACCCCAGATGACAAATACACAATAGATATAAAATTGTGGTTAATGCTTAACTGTGTCTCATAGGTTATTATTCTGAGTAAATTTAAAACTATCAGATGGTAAGGTGGACTTGCAGCAAATCAGGACACACCTGATATTATTAGTTATTATTTCCTGTCAGCCTTCAGAATTGTGTTGATGAAATTTCACTTGTAGCTTGACTATCCACCTTTTACTTCAACTATCGTATTTCTATTATCTTATTTTTTAGCTTATTTTTCCCCAATTAAGATTTTGTAAGGAAAACTAATTGTGCAATTGATATGTGTGTAAATCATTGATTCTCTCCTCCAGTAGACACTTTCAAACTCACTACTCCAGTTAATTCCCTGTGCAGTGTAGTTTAGCTCTCCAACTCTTATCCCAAATAATGTTTAGGTTAATGTGTGCATACTCAGAAATTCATGAAGATGGTTTGCTAAACAAAGGACCATCTACTTTAAATTTCCAACATTTAACAGCAAAGCACCTGAGTGCTCTTTAAAATTGGTTTTCAGATTTTTAGAAAGTTTCTCTCCATAAGTGGGGAGGGAGATGGTATATGAGGGTAAAGGGGACCAAATATATGGTGATGGAAGGAGAACTGACTCTGGGTGATAACACACAATGTGATTTATAGATGATGTAATACAGAATTGTACACCTGAAATCTATGTAATTTTACTAACTATTGTCACCCCCAATAAACATTAATTAAAACAAAAGATTCCACATTTTAAGATTCCATGTGTGAATAAAAAAAAAAAACAGAAAGAAAGAAAAAAGAAAGGAAAGAAGGAAGGAAGGAAGGAAGGAAGGAAGGAAGGAAGGAAGGAAGGAAGGAAGGAAGGAAAGAAGGAAGGAAAGAAGGAAGTTTCCCTCCAGTTCTCTACAGCAAAACCCTATATAACCTGAGTTTTATTTTATCTTTCCAAAACATCAATTTACAGCAACTGCAGACATAGGTTAAAAAGCAAAAACAAAAATATGATATCATAGAGTTGTTCCCCAATCATCAAAAACTAATTTTATTGACAAACTCTATTGATTGCTCAGCCCTATTATTAATCTGATGAGAGTACATAGAGCACAGATTTAAAATGCAACTCTTCTATCACCTTATATTAATCACTTGTGCTCACCTTCGAAGGTAGGGGCTTGTAGAACCAAGAGTTAGAAAAGAAGCAGAAGGAAAGTAAGAATCTTTTCTCCCTTTAGGGGGAAAAATCCACTAGTTTATTCTCTAGTCACCAAAGGAACATGATTCTCTCCTCTCTCTGTGGACCGATATTTCCACTTAGATTTATGGTGATAATATTTCCTGGGTCTCTAGATTTATGCCTGAGACTGAAGTTGCACAGAGGGCCATTTACATTTCTTCTGAAGACCTTTTAACTCTGTAGCTCTAACAACTGCTTTTGAGCAAAGGCAAATTAGGTAACTTTGAAGATCAAAGTCTTGCATTTTGTGTTTCTTCCTTTCCATTGCTATACTATGTGTAGTTGACACAGCCTGAAGATACAGCATGACATACCATATGTGTTCAAGGGTGGGAAACAAAATCCACCTGAAGGAACTGACAGTCACCTTCAATATACCAATTTGTGTACAACTGTTGGCTTTCTCCTTTTCTTCCAGAGCCATAAAGTGGTATCTGACTACCTATTTTAATATTTGAGTTTATTTCATTAAAACATATTATGCTTAGATTGAGGATTTAAAGTTATTTTTATTGTTAAATGTAAGGTTAACTACAGCAAATTAACTCTCTAGAGAATAAAGAATGATCCAAAGTAAGAAATATGAAAAGCAATTAAGCCATCCACCTTCACATTCACAGGGTAGATGAGAAATGTCTCTAAATGATTATGATGTAAATATTTTTATAAAGACTAACAGTGACTTGAATTGTTTAAGTAATAGTAAAACCATTAAAATGGGAAATATGGAAAAATATATTAGCTTTCATATTACTATGATTTGAACTTAAATTTCAGAGATCTAATTGGATCTTAGATCTGGAATTGGGGAGAAATGCAAGGAAATGGCCCTTCAACTTAGAAGGGACATTATCCTTTCATCTTAGAAAACCTACAATTTTGTTCATTGTGACTTTTTGATCACAATATTAGTAACATTGAGGAAGAACAAATAGGAAAACTGATTAAATGTTTTAAAGATGTTCCTCTTTTTACAATTTCATCGCACTTCTAAATATTTATTTATTCATTGAAAAAGACTTATGGCTATTCTGTTGATAAGCTTGTTGCTATTCTGTACAAGCTCTCTTAGCATGTTGGATATAAAGAACAAGCCATGGTCCTTGTCCTCAAGTTACCCATAGCATAGCCTAGAAGGCTGTCACAAATCAATAATCAAAATGCAATACACTGAGGGCAATGACAGACGAATGCAAAACTATGACAAAAGCTCAGAGCAAGTCCTCTTCTGAGGAATGCAATGATAGTAAGTAGGGGAGTCAGGGAAGGCTTCCTAAGAAGCACAACCTGAACTGAATCTCAAAACATTAGCAGAAATCCTGCAAAGGCAGGTCTGTTGAGAAGGTAGAAATGACATTCTAGATAAGGAACAGCAGGAGATGTGTTGGGGGTTGAAGCTAGCCAAGTGCCAATTTTGGAGTCCTTTTTTGCTATGTGTTGATACTTACCCTGTAATAGTTAGAATCCTTTAAAGAGTTATACACCAATAGGTGACATCAAATTTGAGTTTGAAAAAGACCCCTGGCAGAATGTAGAATTAATCACAGCAGGATAAGACTAGAAGCAGACGAGTTAGGAATCTACTGCATGAAATGATGGGAGTTAAACCAAAGCAGTGTTATAAGGACAAAGAGAAGAGAAGCTATCCCAGAGCAATGTAAGTGGAAAACATGGCAAGATTTCTTAATATAAATAGTACAGTATGCAGGAAAGGTGGGGTCTGTAGTGACCCTCTGATTTCTTGTATAGCTGCTGGATAGAAAGCAATACCATCCAATAAGATAAAGAATATAGGAGGAAGAAAAAGTTGTAAGAGGAAACAAATGTGCTCACGTTTAGAAATGTTGAGATTGAAGTGCCTGTGAGGCATCCAGGGAGAGATATCTAGTTGGCAGATGAATAGGAGAGTAAACTGTAGAGGTCCAGAATAGAGACATTGATTTGGAAGTCTTTAGTAAAGATTGGAGATGACATGAGAATGGCCAAATTCTTTCAGAGTATGGCCAGGAAATTTAGGGGGCTGAAGAAAAATCCCTGGTGAATTCAAACCTGCAAGAGGTAGGCAGAAAAAGTTTCCAGGACAGAAACTGAGACGTTAATCTCAGTTTTTCAAAATTACCCAATAGATTTAAAAAGTGTTTACTGACAATCCTAAGAGCCTTCATTTCCTTTTTAAAAATGTCAATGAGGATTGCAGATATTTAAATGCTTAGGGTGTAAGCCCCACAAATTGGAACTTTTAGTTATCAATGAGTGTTTTTCTGCCTGAATTTTTATTTTGAATCATAAATTCTAATGAAGACATTAATATTCTTCTTACAAGTAAAAGTTTCCTTTGCAAACACTTATACATTTTTTTTGTTTGTTTGTTTATTTGAAACACTAAAAGAATTTTTTTAAAGAGTGGCAGTGAAGAACTGGAAGGAGAAGAACTTTGAGAGTTTGGCTGAAATGTAACAAAATTCAACGACAGGTTTATTACCAGATGAAGAAAAATAATAAATAAATTGCTCCCTGCTTTAGGAGTCAGGGGTTAGTTGTATTTAAAAGACCATATTGCAACATTTTATGCATGAAGACAAGTTGAACAGTTTTCCTTTGGAAAATCAGTTATATGTTTCTAGTATTTATTTTTCCACAATTAAATCTCTTCCTGTTCTTGTCATTTCACATCTGGTATTCCAAAACCCATTCCTCACCACCTGTCTTAGCCTTCTCTTCAATCTGTCCAAAACCTTATAGCTAAAATCACCATTAAAATCTCTTTTTTAACTATAGTACTTTCTTCCTTAAGATTATTTGTCAATGTAATTGTTAGGCCTTAAGTCAACGTTGTCTGTGAACCCTCAGGGACATTCTTGTAACATTTTCTTAGCTTCAAATGAGCTAATAAGACCTAATAAATATATATTTTAATTGTAACAAGTGATCATGTATTGTGATATGCACTGTTGAAACAGAAACAAAAATAGTAACACATTCTATGTGTATAGTTATTGAAATCTTTCAAAGGTCTTTCACCTTATTCATTTGATTGCCTTCTATCCTGTGATAGACATATCTTCATTTTAAGATGGAAGAAACTGAGACCCAGAGAGTTTAAGGGCCTTATACAAACGTATTCAAGTCAAAATGAATACCAGCACACCGTTTTGTCAATTATCTACCCAGTGCTTTCGCTATTAAAGTAAAATGGTAGTCTTAACAGTAATGCCAGTAAGAAAGGGGGCCATCAGTACCCTGTGTCTATAGTACATCTGTCAATGAGCTAAATAAATTAAAAAATAATTTCCCGTAATATTCTCAAGAACCCATCATTTCTTTTCCATAACTGAGAACTAGGACACAGAGAGTATACACTCCAGTAATGTTACTACTCATTATATAAGTAATAAAGAAAGCAGTATAATTCACTTCATATGTAATAGAGGAATAATTTGAAACTGTTTCTTAATCCAGAGTCTGAGCTCTTTCCACCTAGGTGCACTATCTCACACAATAAAATGCCAAAGTCCATCTTTATCTATTATGTTTACATAATAGACGTTTATTGAGTGGCTATTATGTTGCATATATTTCAGACAGGGTGATAGTGTTACAGAAAGAAAAATGCCATCAGCCCTGACCTTGAGAAGCTCACAGTCTGGGAGGAAACAGGGACAAGTAAACATAGCAGAAGATACAAACTTTTCTTTTGGTAATGAAGTGGGGGTGGGGGTGGGAATGAAAGTTTTGTTAAAAAGAATATAAGAAAAAACAAAAATGTAAAAGTTGGTGATTGCTCAGTAACAAAACTTTGAAGCCAGTGATTCCCAATCTTTTGCTTTACCTTAGGACATTTTATTATAACCAAGGGTAACCTACATATCTCAAAGAAACTAAGGACAAATTTTAATCCACATAACAAACCATTGGTAGAAGCGGGAGACTAATCATAAAATCATAAATAATAATATATCACTTTTATCCCAGTAAGGAAGAATTGTCCTTCGTGGGATGCAATGCAGTGTGTTTGGTGTAAACACCTGATAAGGTAATTTATAAATATGCCTGTATAATAAATGCTCATTTATTGTGGCAGTGACAAGGAGGTATTATGAACTTGAAAATGAATACTGAAATCTTAAATAAACTGAAAACACAAAGCAAAATTGTGCTTTGTTTAAAAAACATCTACTAACCATCATTTAATCAGTGTAATAAAATTATACAGCTCAAATATCATTTTCTATTGCTGTTGACCCTTCCGCTACTAAATTATTTCCATCTTTCTAAAGTATGGGAATTTTACAGTAACAGAATCCCATAAAAGTCATCCTATTACTCTTACAGATTTCAAGTATCAATAAATGTTTTAAGGGCCTACTATGAGCCAGACTTAATGGAAGTTTCCTTAACAAACAGACAAAATTTTGGAAAGATTGACTTCACTGTATACAGAAACTATGTCCTATTAATTCTGTGTTACTTTAATACACATTAAATAAAGTCACATTTGTAACGGGTTTAGATGGATATTTATTAAGTGTGCATGTAAGGAGTCTTACTCCTGACAAATTCAAGATGCATTTGAAACCTATGGGTTCATTATTTCAATCCAAATTCATCTTTTTCAAGTTTAAATGAATTGATTTTGAAACATGAATTTAGAAAAGCAAAAAGACTAATCAAAGAGGCTCCTAAGTCTTCTCGCCCCTGGAGAAACATATGGATGTTATTTAAAATCGATGCAGAAAAAAAGACAGGTTGAAATTTCTTATTTAAATCAAAGCTTGTCTTTGCAGTGTGACATATTGCATGATTATTAGAAGATGTGCATCAGATGGAGTTCACTTTAGCAATTGACACAAACTGACTCTGGCTGATGTAAGCAAATAAAAGGAGTTTTAGAAGAGGCTGGGGGAGCCCCCAGAGTTCAATTACTAGGAAGACAGGAGAGGAGAAAGGATCAAGTAGCAACACCAGGCCAGAACTACAGCCAAAATCCAACCATTGAACTTCTGCAAAGAGAAACCCTGTTGCTGTCACCACTAATCTCAATCCCACATCTCACCTTCCTCCATAATTGGCACTGGACACTGGGGACACCACTTTCCTCTTGCACAACCAAAGAGTTTCTACTGTGCTCCATACTTGATATCACTTGCTTTTGATTTAAGGTCCAGGGTGAGTGGTCAGATTGGCAGAGCCTAGATCACAATATAGTGCGCTCACAAAATTGAAGGGGACTCAGACGCTGTATAGAACATTTTAAAGATACATATTAAAAACAAGATATTAATGTTTGACACTGTGATAAAATTGCCGTACATGCTTTCCCTTTTAGTCTGTGATTTTACCCAATTCTTCCCTTTCTATGTTATTTCATAAGTCTATACGGTGCATCCTCTTACAGAATGTAAAGTCGCATCTCTATCCCTTAGAACTTGAATATATCTATATTAGATCATATTATGTCCCTCTGTATTGAACAGAATGCCTCCAAACCAGCACTGGTTTAAACAAGAAGTTTTCCTCTCCCTCATAAAGGATTTTGGAAATCAGTTGCACAGAACTGGTATGTTGACTCCATAATTATAATAATATCAAGACCTTTTTCTTTCATTATACCGTCACAGTCACCCTATGGTCGAAAATGGCTGCCAGAACTCCAGCCGTCACATCTGTGTTGCAGGCCAGCAGGTGAAAAAGTGGAAGGGCCAAAATGATGTTTGCCTCATCCCTTGTAAGAAACTCTGTTGGAAGTCACACACAAAACTTCTGCTTACGTCTCACTGGCCATAACTTAGTCATCTGTTTTATCTAGCTGCCAGAGTTAGGAAATAGATCATTAACTTGGGCAGCGATGTGCCCCGGCTAAAATCTGGGATTCTGATACTATTGAAGGGGAGGGGGGAAGCAGTGAATGACTTATGGGGAAAGAAGGGGTGTAAATAGCACTGTCTCAAACAATTCCTTTTTACCATTCTCTCAGTATTCCACATGTGGCATTTTTGTCTGGCAAATAGAATTGGCTGAAGTAAATAAGTATCATTTTCTGGAATGCACACACTTTTTAAAAAGTAGGCCGCTCTACTACATATTCATTATTTGTCTCCCCAGGTACTATTTCCTGCTCTCCAAAAACAACACTGGGATTGTTTTAGGGAATTTTTCTTTCTTCAGTCTGAGCCTTATGGTTTCCGATGCTCTGCCCTTAATTCCAGGGCTCAGTATTGTCCATCATTCTCGTTCCAATATTTGAGTCAGTAACTGGTATCTTATTGAGACAAATTTCATTCAATAAATCAGAAAATTTGCAGGTAGAGGTTTCTGGGGGGAAAACAATCATCCAGGTAACAAATAATTTTTGTATCTGTATAATATACCAGCTATTGTTCTAGACACTGAGAATACACCAGGGCCTGGATTCAGGTGCAGAAAACAGAAACTATTCTAAATGGTATAAATAGAAAGGCATTTAATACAGGATGCTTACAAAATCATTGTGAGAGCTAAAGGAACCAGACCAAGCTTCTGCCTTAGAAATGATTCCCAGAGCACCATACAACAACTGACCTAATAATGCAGCTGCTTATTAGGTCCTAGGAGCAATAATAATACCAGAAAGCTGGGTAATCAGGAAGCTGCAGGTCCAGCTGCTGGCTCCTGTATCACACTGTTTCCTTTAAATTCTAGCCATCAGGAAGCCAGCTGTTGGCCCCAAAATCACATCACCTCAGCTACAATTCAAGCCTCATGTCTTGCCACTTGACACTCATGAGACAAAGACTGGGCACTGAGAACTCGAATAACATTGATGCAGAAAAAGTAAATGAGTAAACAGACAGAATCTCCACAAATGTGCTTACCTGCAGAGCTAGCTGAAGCAACAAAGTGGAGACTGGCTTCTTTCCACTTTGTCAATCTTATATTGGTGCTTTTGTGGCAGAAATCCATCATCAGAAAGGAAGTCTAGAAATTGTCTTAAACTTCCCAATATTGAGAACCAAGTAAAGTATGTTACAGAGGAAAGGAAATTAAGCTTTTGCATCCAGTCTGCAATGTCTGTCACAAGCAGTCAACAAGATAGATGGAATCTTTGTCTTCAGTGATATTTAATTAAGCAAAGAGCTTACGTCCTCATAAGAAGCTTTCTCTCTTCCCTGGGAGTGTTTAACTACAGTTCATGCTCTGCATAAAAATGTTTTGATCAATGATGGACTGCATATATGACAGCGGTCTCATAAGATTATAATGGAGCTATTAATTTTCCTTTCCTCTGACCATTCTGTTTTAATAATTTTGTACCCAATTGAACCAAACTGAAAGGAACGTATATGTTATCTCTAAATAGAAATCTTAAATGTTTTACTTTTTTATTGCTGATGAGCAGAGTACAGAGTACTTAAAATTGTACACCTGAAACTAATAAAAAAAAAAACACACGCCACTGCTGCCAAACTTGTTTGTTTCTTGATAACCATTTCCTATCACCTAGTGACATCATAGCTGTGACAATGTTGTCACAGCTGTCATAAAGGTCATAGCTGCCATACAAGCATAGTGCAATGCATTACTCACATGTTTGTGGTAATTCTGGTGTAAATAAACCTACTGTACTGTAGTTGTATAAAAGCATAGCACATACAGTTTTATACAGTACATAGTACTTGATAATAATACACAACTATGTTACTTGTTTATATGTTCACTATACTATACGTTTTATTGTAGTTTTAGAGTATACTCTGTTTAATCATATAAAAAAAGGTTTGCTGTAATACAGTATGCCATATACACTGGAAGCAGCCTCATACATCTCATGTTTACCACGTGTCTTGGTTGTGTCATTCTATTTTCTCTTGTGCTTGATTTAATCTTGTGTTGTTTTGTACAGAAGCATGTTGTGCAGACTTATAGCCTAGGAGCAACAGGCTGTACCACACAGCCTAGGAGTGTAGTAGGCTATACCATCTAGGTTTGTGTGAGTGCACTCCATGATGTTCACATAAGAACGAAATCTTCTAATGGCACATTTCTCAGAACACAGCCCCATCATTAAGCAGTGCATGATTAATTAAACAAAGAGGCCATTAGACACAACAATGCTCTGGGGGCCTTTGTAAATAAGCAAACCAAAATATAAACCTGTAAATGCCTCAGGATTACTTAATCCAAACTCTAAGGACAACCAATCACAAACAGCCAACTGACCTTTAAGCTATAGCCAATCAATAATTTCTTTATTTTGCTTCCACCTTTTCTTTATAAAAGTCTCTCCCTGATCTCCTGTCAGGGTAGCGCTCCTAACCACATCTGGTTTGGCACTGCCCAGTGCAAATTGATTTGTGCTCAAATAAACTCTGAATATTTGTAATATGCCTCTGTTTATCTTTTTAACAGGAGCAGCCAGCATGGGTATACATTCTGGGTGGTGTGGTGAGTATAAGTGAGGCTCTAACCTCTCTCAGCCATTTAATTATCTGGAAGGAAGACTGCCTAAAGATGACACTGACCAATGGAGAAGAGTAGAGGGAAGGAATTCATAGAGAAATATAGAGCTACGTAGAGCTCTGATGATTTCATGAACCTCAAGTGATGACTGAATCTCATATGCCTTGAACTTCTATGTTAGTTCAACCAAAATATCTTCCTTTGGGTAAGCCATTTTTATTTGGATTTTCCATCTTTGCAACTAAAGGATTCTTATTTATATAGAGTTTAGAACTAGAAATGGAGTATTGAAAGAAATTTAAGTTATCATACAGAATTGACTAAATTGTAGTAGGGAGAAAGGTAATGAGTACTCTTATCTGAAGTGGAGAAACTAGCAACCTTTGTTATATGGTATGAAAATTCGTTAAAATGGTAATAGTTTTAGCTTTAGACTCAGACTTTGTATCTATTGAAGCTGAAGTGTTAAAAGATTTGGTAGGAAATTTTCAAGATGTTAACCTTTTTTACCAATATACATCAACTATTTTCATACACCAGGCATTATTCTAGCAGTTTACTTGTATTAGCTTACTTAACACTCAAACTAACTGATGACACAGGTACACTTATCTCCATTTTACTGATGAGGAAACCGAAACCCTCTTCCATAAGGACCTATGGAAAAGACAATAATCTGGACCAAAAAAGGAAGAATATTCACTTTTCTCAGAGTGATCCTTTTGGTGTGTTCCAAGCAATCAAATGTGACTAGAAGTTGACTTTGTACAGGTGGAAAAAAAACTGAACTACCCCATGATAAACAGGTTGCAAGAAAAATCGTTGATAAGAAATATTGTCCTCCTGTGGTACCCGAGGATGACCCACAGATACCAAAATCAGTGGATGCTCAAGCCCCATATATAAAATGACAGAAAATGCATACAGTCAGCCTTCCACATCCAAGGAGGTTGGCTGAGTCCATTTGCAAACCCCATGGATATGGAAAGCAGAGTATATTAGCAAGTGATAAAATTGGGGCCTGAAAAAGTCTAATTACCTAGGCACCTCCCAAGCAAAGTCTTGTGCATTCATTTACTACACACACAAAAACTAGACCATCCCCTTTCATTGCAGAGATGTAGATGAGTGAATCCCCCACCCCAACCCCAACCCCATCACACTATTGCCCTGAATTGCTCCCAAGAAGAGAACCAGGCAGAGGTCATTAAACCAACACCTATTTCTGTGAAACAAATTTCTCTAGCTGAGTTATTAACTCAAAGACCATGATCTAATAACAATCCTGGTTTTGTTTACTATCACTTAAAGTTTAATAAAATGAGTATAAGCTCTGCTTAAAATTCAATTAAAGTATTAAGGAAATAGTTTGAGGGCAAAGACCTTCAAATAATTAGTGAGAAATTAAGAATGCTCATGGCTCTATCCCTAAGGCATTTCTCAGACCCCACGCCAGAAGGAAGAGTATTGTGTGAAGCACAAACATAAATTCCATCCAAATTCCTATCCAAGATGTGATCATAGTGACAATGGATAATGGAGTTACCTCCCAGATGTGTGAAGAAGAACCAGAATAGCTGATTAAAAATTTACTCCCAACACAGTGGTTAGGCCTGAATAATATTGTATGTCAACTATAATTATTTATATATAAATATATAGTCATGGGATATGGAGTAGAGCATAGGGAATAGAGTCAATGGAATTGCAATAGGTATACATGATGTCAGAGGGGTAATAGATTGTGAGAGAAGGGTTATCTCTTCGTGAAGGGTGAAATGTCTATTACATTGTTTTGTAGACCTAAAACTAATAAAAAATAAAAATTACTCCCACATCAAGAAGCCTGTGTTATTCTGGTCTAGCAGGAAACATATGCGTTACAGGCCATTGATTAACACAGGAGTCCCCCTTTATCCACAGGGGCTATGTTCAAAGACCCCCAAGTAGACGCCTGAAACTATGGATAGTACAGAACTCCAAAATACTTTTTTCTATACATACATACATACATACATACATACATACATACCTATGATAAAGTTTAATTTATAAATTAGGCACATTAATAAATTAACAATAGCTAACAATAAAATAGAATAATTATAACAATATACTGTAATAAAAGTTATTAGTTTCTCTCAAAATATCTATGGTACTATACTCATCCTTCTTGTGCTAATGTGAGATGGTAAAATGTCTCATTAACCTTTTCACTTAAAGGAAGCACTTTACAGCTTCTCTTGGCATATCCAAATTGCCAGCATAGCTATTGTGCATTGGGGTCATTATTAAGTAAAGTAAGAGTTACTTGAACACAAGCACTGTGATACCTCCACAGTTGATCTGATAACCAAGATGGCTAAGTAACTAATGGGCAGGGTAATGTTACACTAGACAAAGGGATGATACATGTCCTGGCCAGGACTCATAAAGGTCACGAGATTTAAAACTTATAAATTATTTATGAAACTTTTCATATTATATTTTTGGACTGCAGTTGACCATGAGTAACTGAAACTTCAGAAAGTGAAATTGCAGATAAGGGAGGACTATTGTACATATTTTTATTTGTTATCCTCCATTGCATATTGATTGTGTGGGAAAAAAATAAACTTCTAAGTTATATTTGGTCATATCATCACACAACAGGAAGTTAGATCCAGACAAAGCCAAAAATATGGCTCACTACCTAGAGCAATATTCTCACTACCTAGAGAATAAAACAACATTGTGTGGACCAAATCTTCCCCCAACTCCCCCACCTTCATTTCTAAATAAAACTGTATTGAAACACAGCCATACACATTTGTTTATGCATTGTCTTTGGGCTACTTTCACACTGCACTACAACAGCTAGCAGAGTTAAGTAACTGCCACAGAAACAGTGTGACTCACAAAGCATAAAGTATTTAAGATTTAAGATCTGGCACTTAAAATATATATATATATATATATATATATATATATATATATATATATATATATATATATATATATATATAATATCATATATATATCATATATATGTTTGATAGAGATCCAAGATGGTAGACTAAACACTGCCTGCTTCCTTCTATGAACACATTAAAATTACAACTAAATTATAGAACAGTAAACCTGGAGAAACATCTGAATACTGGCTAAACAGTAGTTTTATAACTAAGGATATAAAGTAGAAGCCATGTCAGGACTGGTAGAAGGGGTGGAGATGTAAAACGGACTGGCCCCAAACCTCTGTGTAATGGTTGAGAACTGGGAGCGATAGCTCAGCCATGGAACTTCCCCCTGGGAAGCGAGAGACCCCCAGCCCCACACTGACATCCCCAGATCAGTGTACTGGTGCCGGGAGAGGAGAAACAACAATATCTGGCTGTGAAAAACAATGGGAATTCTGACCATCCAGGTGGGGTGGAAGGCTGCAGGAAACCCAGCTGTCCTCTTAAATGGCCCACGCACAGACTCACTCACTCACAGGCACTCACCTTGGCATCAGTGGAGAGAAGGTGACTCGGAGTGCATTGGAGGCATGTGGGGAGCAGAATGAGGTGTGTGGCTTTAAGGCAAGGGCTGGACGACAGTCGACATTTCCCCTGTGTTTGGTCCTGTCCTTCTGCAGCCGGCAGGCAGGCGCCATCTTCCCTGTATTGAGCCCGCCCCCACAGGCCAAAGGTGGATCTGATTGGCCTGGTGAGCTCTCTGTTCTGCTGACTCACTGGGATCCTGCCCCCACCAAATGCCCCCAACACTGAAGGCATTTTCTCAGTGAGCACCCAGCTCTGCCTACATTGCACTTTTTCTTGGAAAACTATTGGAGTCTAAAGGCCACAGGTAGGCAGCAACTGTGCTCTGAGATTTTTGCTGAGTAGCTCCAGGGCACCAACCACACGGGCACCTCCAGCACGGGCACCAACCACAATTTACATTAACCTGCTGACCGCAACTCTTCTCACTCTAGTGACTCCCTGGGACTCTGCCTCATACAACTTGCATACTGCACGAGGCTTTAACAGGAGCTGAACCTTAAGGGAGCTAGCAGGTGGCAATAGGACTCTGGGTATCCCGGCTCTTTGCGGAGCTACCTCAGGCCAGTACTGGTGGCAGCCGTCCTTAGTTCACACCTTGGCCTTTCCCATGCACCTCCAGAGTTAGCACAAGCAGTAAACAACCACATATTGCTTAGTAGCTCCTAGGAAGCAGTCCCCAGCCAGCCACAGGCAGTGGCTGACCTGGGTTGGCACTGGAGCTCCTCCCAAGAGGCTCCAGAACCAACATACTTGAAGGTTGGCTTCAGATAACAGCAGAGCACTACCCAGTTAGCCCCCCAAGTGGTTGGTCTCAACAGGTACCAGAGCCCTCTGGGGTGAATCCAACTCAGTGGGGTAAGCCCCCAGCACAGCAGTCTGTAAGCTGTGGACACGGCAAAGCCCACAGCCAATCAGTCTGAGGAGCTCTCCCATCCACAGATGTACCAGCAGCAATCAAGACTCAACTACAGAAGGATGGCCACACAACCCATACAAGACACACTCCTGGAGTATCCAGAGCATGTGACCAGAGAGACTGTGCCAGGGCACCTACTACATAAAGCCAAAGACTGGGAGACATAGCAGATCTACGCAACATACAGAAACAAACACATGGAGGCAGCAAAATCAGAAAACAAAGAAATACTTCCCAAATGAAAGAACAAGGAGAAAACTCCTGAAAAAGAACTAATAAAAATGGAGGCAAACAACCTACCAGAGACAGAGTTCAAAACAATGGTTATAAGGATGCTCAAGGAACTCAATGAGAACTTCAACAGAGAGTTAGCAAACATAAAAAAAGACATAGAAACCATAAAAAGAACCAGTCAGAAGTGCAGAATACAAAACTGAAATGAAGAATGCACTAGAAGGAATCCCAGCAGCCTAGATGAAGCAGAGGATTCAATCAGTAATTTTGAAGACAAGATAGCGTAAAACACACAATCAGAACAGCAAAAAGAAAAATAAATAAATAAAAAATTAAAAATAAAAATAAAACGAGGATCATTTAAGAGACCTCTGGGACAATATCAAGCATAACAACATTCAAATCATAGGGGTACAAGAAGGAGAAGAGAGAAAGCAAGTGATTAAGAACCTATTTGAAAAAATAATGACTGAAAACTTCCCTAACCTGGGGAAGGAAATAGACATACAAGTCCAGGAAGTGCAGCGAGTCCTAAACAGGTTGAACCCAAACAGGCCCGCACCTAGACAAATTATTATTAGAATGGCAAAGTTTAAAGACAAAGAGAGAATCCTAACAGCAGCAAGAGAAAGCAAATAGTAACTTATAAGGGAGCCCCATAAGATTGTCAGATGATTTCTCACCAGAAAATTTTGCAGGCCAGACGGATTGGCACAAAATATTCAAAGTGATGAAAAGCAAGTACCTACAACCAAGATTACTCTACCTAGCTGAGCTATCATTTAAAATAGGACAGATAAAGTGTTTCCCAGACAAGAAAAAAGCTAAATGAGTTCATCACTACCCAACCAGTATTACGAGGAATATTAGGACTTCTTTAAGATGAAAAATAATCAAAATTATGAATAATAAAATGGCAATAGCTACATGCCTATAAACAATTTCTTTCAATGTTAATGGATAAAATGCTCCATTCTAAAGACATAGGAGGGCAAAATGGATATGTAAACAAAACCGTTACATATTCTGCCTACAAGAGACTCAGTTCAGATCAAAAGACATACACAGGTGCAAAATATAGGGATGGAAAAATATATTTCATGAAAATGGAAACAAAAAAAGAAAAAAATCTGGAGTAGCAAAACTTATACAAGGCAAAATAGACTTTAAAACAAAGGCTATAACAAGAGACAAAGAAGGACCCAGTAATCCCATTTCTGGGTAAATTATCTGAAGAAACCTAAATGCTACTTTGAGGGAACCTGTGCATCCACATGTTCACTGCAGCGTTCTTTACAAGGGCCAAGATGTGGAGGCGGCCTGGGTGTCTGTCAATGGATGAATGGATACAGAGGAAGTGGTACATATATAACATTGCTGGCCCAGGGAAGGGAATGGGTTTTTGCCATCTGCAGTGGCATAGATAGACCTGGAAGGTACTGTGCTGAGTGGAATATATCAGACAGAGAAGGGCAGATGCAATGTGATTTCACTTACATGTGGAAACTAAAGAACAAAATAAACAAACAAAACAGAAGCAAACTCATAGATACAGAGAACATACTGATGTTTGCCAGATGAGAGGGGTTTGGGGTGAGTGAAAAAGGGGAAAGGGTTAAGAAATACAAGCTACTTGTTACAAAGTAGTTATGGGGATGTAGGGTATAGCATAAGGAATATAGTCAATAATATAGTAATAACTATATATGGTATCAGAGAGATACTAGATTTGTTGGGGTGATAGATGGGAGGAGTTGGGTGCCAAGATGAGGGTATTGACAAGTACAAAATGGTAGTTACAAAATAGTCATGGGGGTGTAAAGTAAAACACAGGGATTGTAGTCAATAATATGGTAATAACTACGCATAGTGCCAGGTGGGAACCAGATTAATCAGGAGGATCATTTCTTAAATTATATAAATGTCTAACCACTATGTTGCACACCTGAAATTAATTAAAATAATATTGAATATCAACTCTAAGTGTACAATTTAAAAAGGGGGGAAAGGTGAAGGAGAATAAGAGATCAAAATTTCCAGGTGTGACACAACTCATGGGGATGTAATATACAGCATAGGGAATATAGTCAATAATATTGTGATAGCATAATTTGTTGTCAGATTGTTGCTGGATTTATCCTGGTAATCACCTCTTTAGGTATATAAATGTTGAATAACTATGGGGTACCCCTGAAACTAATATATGAGGTGTGATCAAAACATACGGTGAATGCAGCTGCTGAGTATCATCCAACAGAAAGGTGATGTTAATTGTGTTTTTTGACCATGATTGAATTACGTGAGATGAGTTTGCACCCAGGAACACTATGGTGAACTTTTAATATTGTTAGGGCTCGTTAGAGCATTTAAGAAACAATGTGAGTAGAAAACACTCTGAGAAATGGGCAAACGGTTTCGTCCTCCATCATGACAACGCTTGTGTCACACATCGTTTCTGGTATGGCAATTTCTGAGATAAAAACATCATAGTGTGTCCTCATCCACCTTATTTACCAGACCTGGCACTGTGCAACTTCCAGCTCTTCCCCAAAGTCAAAATGACCATGAAAGATAAAAGTTTTGAATTGATTCAGGACATCAAGGCAGCCACAACAGCTCAAGGAAATCACAAAAAAGGACTTCCAGAACTGCTTCAGAAAGTGGCAAGAATGATGGGATAAGTGTGTTCGAAGCGAGGGGGCATATTTTGAGAGGGATTCATGGCAATGTGTCTTTTGCTGTAATAAATTTTTTAATTTAAACATTCACCGTAGTCTTTGATCACACCTCATAATATTATTCTATGTTAGCTATATTTTAATAAAACGTTTAAAATAAATGATAAAAAATAGAAAGAAAGAAACTATTTGCCTCTACCTGAACCAGAAAATCTTACTTTTGGATCTGGATGCGACAGAGTGATTGTTTCAGGTGTAGCACACCACACACACTTTTTGACGAACCCCTAGAAGGACTCACAAGACCCAAAAACAGTTATATTCAGTCGAACGTTTATCACAGAAAAAAAGGTTACACAGCAGATCAGCAAGGGGGAAAAAATGCATCAAGTGGAGGTCGTTAGGAACGAGGCACAGGTTTCCAAAGCCCTCCTTCATGGAAGTCTCACAGAATGTAGTATTCTCCAGCAGTGAAGTGTCGCACATGCAAAGTGTTCCTGCCTATGGAAGCCCAGCTGACCTCAGAGCGCGGGCCTTGTACTGGAGGCTGATTATGTAGGCACATTCACCTGCGTGGCCAACCAGGATTTCTACAACTCCAGACCCCCAGAAGGAACCCATTGTCCATCAGAAATCACCTGTCTGCATCAGCTATCTTGACAGGTTGATAGAGCATGGTCGGTCCCCTACGTGTACAAAACTACCTTATTAATTAGTAACAGAGGGAACATCCCAAGGGACACGTTCCCAGGAGGTGGCCAAGGGTCAGTCACATAGCCCTCTTGAAGATATGCTACGGTGGAACATCAAGGCCTGATGGGTTAACTCTTTCCCAGTCAGCGAGGCAGGTCTGGATGGTCTCCTTGGAAGGGAGACAGGATAAGTATGTTTGAAATAGGCCTCAGCATACCTCTATGGGAAGAAGACTGCATATAGATGTGGTGCAGTCAAGTGTCCTCGTAAACAAACCCAGATTTCTTTTAGAGAACCACCCCTCAGCCAGAAATTATTTGCAGGATGTATTGACCCTCTGTTTCTGGGTTGGACCCTAACAGTTTTTCCCACTCACCTGGCCACAGTGATCATTTCAGAGACTATCATATGATCAAATTTATGGCAAGAAGAGCCTTTCATAGGAGACTTCTAGGTAAGAAAGTTTTCTATTCCTCTGTGGGAACTATTTTTTAAATTATGCTTTTCTCTCTCTCTCTCTCTCTCTCTCTCTCTCTCTCTCTCTCTCTCTCTCTCTCTCTCTCTCTCTCTCTCTCTCCAGATCATTTTGTGTGCAATTGTGTGGCCTGGATACTTGCCCGTCACTTTTGCTACCATTGATATAACTTGTATGATGTCCAAGCTCAAAAGTAGCTAACAGCAAACTGTGAGAAATGAAGAGAAATATAGCTGGAACCGGGAAGACATGCATCTGAATCAAACAGCTCACCTGACGCTGATATGCCTCTGGGTTTTTTATTGGGTGGCAGGGGGGTGGGGTGGGGTGGGGGAATCTACTTCTGGGTAAGCCAATCTGAGCTGGGATCTCTGTAACTGACAATATACATTCCTGACTGACAGAATATCATTTTTTTCCTTCAAGTGAGAAAACCAATACATTTAAAAATATAAATAATTTGCCTACAGTCATAACTAGAATGAATGGCAGAGCCAGGATTCAAGAGCCGTTTTCTTTGTGTCCCAAACTGACATATTTTTCTCCTAATCCATGCAGCTACTACATTAGCAGTTTCTTGTTGAACTCATCCTGCATCCCCCATCAGAATCAGCTGTGTATTTCAGACCTTCCATACATTCAGATAGTACATGGGAATTTGTTGTAGCATCATTAGTTTTGCAGCTGTTTGAACCCTACAAAGTGGGAACACAGGAGCCTTCATGTGAAAACAGAGTGGAGAACAAACTTACTAGCTCTTTGGTTTTGTGTTGTCCTCCTCTTTAACAACTTCATACGTTATATTTCATTATTCTTAAAGCATATATGGAGTGAAACAGGTGTCTTTATGATTCAGGGATTCGTGAAGAACTCCAGATTTTAGTTTCTAAAGTTAGATCCAGTAAAAATAGTTAGTTACATTTAACTTCTAGTAGCAACCATCCCAAATGATTTTACTAGGCTAGTCTATAATTGTGTTTCTCAAATATTCATGCTTATGTATAATCTCAATTATATTCATTTAGGAAAAAAAATTACTACGTATGTCCCCAGAAAGAAAAAGGTGAAGTATAACTGGGGGAAAAAATCTTTTCAAATATTCTCATACTGTGCGCCTATTATAAGTGCAAAAACATTAAAGGTGTAGTATAAAGGTGTATATTTAAATAACTACAAATAACTGTTTAACTGGAGCTGCCTAGGGTACATCAGTAGCCCCTAAATGATCAAAGGCGATCGCTGCAGGCAGGCCCAAAACCACCTGCTTGCATAAAGAACTTTAGATGACAGGACTGATATTATGCATGTATATTGATACTTCTTGAAAAAAACGATTAAAAAATGAAAAAGTATCTATCCAAAACTGACAGAAGGCAAACAGATTGAGAGTTGAGTTTGTAATTCTGCTACCTACTCGTCCTTTGCTGTGTGTAGAAACATGATAATTTCTTAGGCTGTTTCACAAATTTTCTGCCCTGTTATTGTTATCTACAGGAGAAAAGAAAAGTCATGCTGTATTGGAACTTAAATGGGTACCCTTTACTCACTCCATACAACCTCTAGCAAAATTGTGAACTAGGATAGGTTTATTTTATTTCCTAAGTCCACCTTAAGTCCTACATTTATATAAAAGGTGTAGTAAACTAGTAACACTATTATTTTACAGGTTTTTTGTGCAACTGGTAGAAGACGTAGATATTACAGCAGACTTAATACTTCATATATATGTATAGATAGGTAGACACCATAACTCTACTTTCAATTATATACCTTAGTATAAGTTTATATATATTATTATGTAATTGTGTATTGCATCTGTAATATAATGTGTTATATATTTAATATATATATTTGAAACAAAAGTTATACAAAACACTTCTCATCTGTACTTTATATGATGCACTGACATTTTTTATTCTATTCTGTCCTTTTTCACCTTTGTTAAATGCCAGTCACAACTTGACTTATTTAATTGATTTCAAAACCTGCTAATGGGTTATGACTCAAATTGAAAAGCAATAATTTACAGTAAGGAATAAATATCCATCAACGTCCCAAATTTCTACTTCTGCAATTTATATGGCAACAAGGATAAAAGCCAACTGAAAGAGGCTTAGTAGTAGAATATCAGACATCAGTGAGGATACAGGAACACTTGAAAGTTTTTCATGCATTTGGGAGTAATGTACATAATGTGTGTGTATATATATATATATACACACACGTATATATAGTTTTTTTGTTTGTTTGTTTTTTGCTTAGTTTTCCTCCTTCCTGCCTTAGGTTAATCAAATTTTCTTTATTCCCTTCTATTGATTTGGAAAATATATTTAATAGTTCTATTCTTAAGTAACGGTGCTGAAAATTTAACAGGCATAACTGACTTGAACTCAACTAGCATCACTACCAAAGCCCTGTCTCCTCTATTTGTTTTCCTTCTTATAGGAGTACATTTTTTTAGTACTTATCTCACTGAAAATCAACATACAGTGAATTCTCCTACTTTTTGTTTGGTATATCTTTATTCACTTCTTTCTTACATGACAGCTTTGCAGGATAAAAATTTTCATACTAACAGTTATTTTCTCTCTGTACTTTAAATACACTATTCCTTTGTGTTCTCATGGTAATTTGTATTCTCACAGTCATTTCTCATAGAAATTTGCATTTAGTCTAAGATTTTTTTTGTTTTTTGTAGGTAAGTCATCTTTTCTTTTTATTGGCCCTTACAATTTTCCATGCCTTTGGTGTTTTTCAAATTTCCAGTGATACATGTAGTAGTTTTTAAATACATTGCTTTATATTTGATGTACTTTTTTATCCTGGGACTCTTGATTTTCAATAATTCATGGAAACTTTCAGATACTATCTCTGAGTATTTGCTCTCCCCATTTTCTATGCTCATCATCTGGAAAACGTGTTAAGCATATGTTGAAATTTATTATTCTACCAACTGTTGCTTAATCCCTTTCTCAGATTCTCCATCCTTTAATCACTCTTTTGCTATGATCCAAAGGATTTACTTAATCTGTCTTTCAGCTAATAGACTCTTCAGAGTAATCCAGTAATTTATTTAAACTGCATATTGCCTTTCTAGATTTTTTTTTCAATTCTACTAGTTCCTTGTTTATAGTGTTCTATTATTTCATTATGTTTTATGTGCGCGGGTTATATGTTTTTACATGTTTTATCATTTTAAGCACAGAATTTATTATTTATCTTTTATATTTTTCTAGTGTTTCAAGTTCTTCGTCTTCAGAAAAAATTAACTCTTGTCTAGCATGTCTGTTTACTCTTTCTCCTGTACAATATTTCCTAATGTACCTGAAAAATTGTGTGTGTGTGTGTGTGTGTGTGTGTGTGTGTGTGTGTTTTCATCTGCAAGGTTTTTTGTTTCCTTTCATTTTTGCTGTTGTTTTGTGGAATCTGGGAAGTACTGTTTGCTCTGATTTGGGAAAAGATCCCCTGTGGAGATATTCTGCATTTACTTTCACAAATAAAGAGCTAGTTAATGTCTCAGCTTATATTTCAATATACCTTTACATTGTTCAAGCTTTAGATTCTTTCACTTTTTTTTTTCCTTTGTGGGATATTTTTTCCAGTCAGACTCCCAAACAGGAACAAGCTTCAGAGAAGTAGAATTTTCTAGTCCCTGTTTCACAGAGCATTTTCAAATTTGTTCATAGTTTGGTTTCATCTCATAACTTTGCATGGTTCCTGGGCCATTATCACCTACTCCTTCAAGGCCTTCAATGGCCCAGGCTTTAGCTGTTAAAGCAAATCTATATGTCCACGACATAATCATCCGTAACCTCTTGCTCAGCTGTTACAGCATCCATTTACATTCTTATTGCTCTGGCTTTGCGGTTTTCGGTTCTTATCGTTTCCCCTTGGTAGATAGGCATTTCTCTTCTGTTCTGTTCAATTTGCAGGGAAATTAATGTTTGTGCTATATTTCATACAGCATTGCTATTTGTAGTTAAAAGTGGTCCTATATGAATTTAGGCTACCATGATGCTTTAAAAAAAAGTGTATTGTCTTGTTTTTCCAATTAGTGAAGTATCATAAAATGTTTTGGCTAATAAATGTTTCTGGTCAGGTGAACTACACAAAATTTGGAATTTTATTCTGATAAATAAGTAGAGGTAGAAACAGATCTAGTAAATTGAAATATTAAATTCTATGGGTTAACTAATCATAGAAGAAAAAAATTGATAAATTGGACTTAAAATTTTAAACTTGTGTTCATCCAAAGACACAATAAGAAAATTAAAAACAAACCTTCAGCTGGGAGAAAATATATTCAATGCACATATCTGACAAAGAACTTGTATTCAGAGTATATGAAAACCTCTTACAAAATACTGACTTTTAAAAATTACAATAAAAACAGGCAAAAGGCAAGAATAGACACTTCACAAAAGAAGATAGATGAATGGTTATTAAGCACATAAAGAGGACTCAACATCCTTATTCCTCAGCGAAATAAAAATTAAAGTCACAACTGTATACCACTTCATACCTACTGGATAGTGAAAATCCAAAAAGCAGACATCACCACCAAATGCTGGTGAGCATGTAGAACAATGGAAACTCTCCAGAACTCCAGGCAGGAGTGTGACTGTAACAACCACTTTGGAAATGGTTTGGTAGCTTCTAATAAATTATTTGCATATCTACTTCATGTCTTACTAATTTTCCTCTTAAACATTTACCCAAGATAAATGAAAACATATCCACCAAAAGAGTGGTACAAGAATGTTACAGCTTTATTTCTATCAGTAAAATATATAAACAACCCAAACATTCACCAACAGGAGAATGGGTAAACAAACTGAGTTTTACCAGGGAAGCCAAAAATCAGGTACACATTTTAAGAGATGTTTTCTATGTATTACTTTTCGAAGTTGAATTGAATTACGTAGCAATGTGTAGTACGATGTTCGCGCCAAAGATGGAGTTAATCAAATTAATGCTAGCGTTATTCATTGTATTACAATTTTAATACAGTTTTTTTCCTGTCTTAAAATGTAAATGTATATACATTTTCTTGGCACCCTCTGTATTTATACAGTGTAGTACTACTCAGCTACTAAGAATGAGAAAATGAGTGACACAATAACATAAATAACTCAAAAATACTAGGTTTAATGAAGGAAAATAAACACAAAATAGTATATAGGAATCATATGAAGTTCAAAAACAGGCAAAACTTCATTTTACTTATTGAAAACAGCAGTAGTTGCCTCTGTATGCGGAGATGGTCTAGAGACAGCAAGAGAGTATAAGGGAACTTACTGGAGTGATGGAAATGTTCTATGCTTTGGCTGGAAAGTCGGGGTTACGTCGGTATAAATAGAGGGTGCCAAATAACGTATGCACATTTTAAGAAAGGAAAAAAACTGTATTAAATTTGTAATACTCAATATATACTGATAACAAAAGATGAATACAAGTCATATACATATACATTTTTTGGCACTCATTTGACAAAATAAATTGGTCACTTAAAATACAGTTTATAAATTTTACCTAGGTGAAAAAATAATTTAACCTGAGGGTAATAAAAATTGATGACAGATAGTTGACTTCAAGTCAGTTAAGCCTGTTAAATTTTCAGTGCCACCACTTCAGAATAGACAAACTAAATATATTTTCCAAATCAGTAGATGGGAATAAAGAAAATTTGATTAATCTAAAGCAGGAAGGAAGAAAAGTAACAAAGAAAAATCATAGAAAATATATATATATATATATATATATATATATATATATATATATATATATATATGTATGTATATATATATATATACACACACACACACACACACATATATATGTATATGTATGTATGTGTATCGGGGTATCAAAATGTATACAAGTGTACACTTTGGTCAATGTTGCTGAAGCAGTAGTTTGTCGTAATCAGAAGTGTCTGGATGCTGATGGTAACCACTTTGAGCACCTCTTGTAATTGCAGAAGTCAAACGTGACTTGTATTCATCTTTTGTTATCGGTATACGAGTATATTGAGTATTACAATTTTAGTAGGTTTTTTTTCCTTTCTTAAAATGTGTATACATTGTTTTTGGCACTCTCTGATATATATCAGAGTACATATATTTTCAAATGCATCAGAAATCATAAGAAGTCTGCTAGAGGGCTCCTGGGAAATGTTGTCCTCCCTGAACTGAACAAAGAAGATAAGGAAGAAGAAGAGGAGGAAGAGAGTGGAAAGGGGAGAGAGGAAGGGGAGGAGGGACAAGAAGTGAGTGCTTGCTATTTCTTGCTGCTGATATAACTTGTGTACGTATGTTATACATGAAGATGTTGCAGCCATCATGCAACCATAGGGTAAGGTGGAAGGAAATGCAGGAATATGTTCTCAGTGTTCTGACACTGACTTGCTGGGGGAAATCTTGCATGACTGTGACTCCTGTCTATCTCTCCACCATGTTGAATTGACTCCAGGATCATGAAGCATCTTTTATTTCCATGAAAATGTGAGCTTCTTTCCCATCTCAGAGCTTTAGTCAGGCTGAAATATAAAATGGGATAAGGTATACATTGAAATTATAAGGGGCTTAACTCACATTTGTGTGTTTTTTCATTATTTGTATATTTATTGTAGTAATTGTCTGGCAATGTCTTGAGAAAGGGGCATCATTTTCTACATCATACAAAGAACTATTTGGACCACAGCTGCCTTTGCACTTACTGTTCCTTCTGATGGAAACACTTCCCCTGACATATATTTGACTTTTTTTTTCTTATCCTTCAACTTTCAATAGATATGTCATTTCTTCAGAGAGGTTGTCCATGGGAACCCTATGTAAAATTATACTCCATTGTCTTCTCACACAGCTTAATGATAAGTTTCCTCATAACCCTTACCAATATTTGAAATTATTTTATTTATTTATTTATTAGCTCTCTTTCTACTCTCTGTAAGAGCTTTAAGAAAAGGACTGTCTATGTTTTTCACTCTTAAATCACCAGCACCTCGCCCAATGTCTGGCAGATAGAGGACACTCAATATTTCTTGAATGAATAGATGTAGTTCAGAAGGAAATCAGCAAGGCAAGAGAGAGGAAAATAGGAGGAGAAGGAAGGAAGAAGGAAAGAAGTATTTTCTTAAACTGAGGCACACCAGTATTTTGTAATAACCAAATCTGGATTAAAATCATGAGAGAATGAGAAGCTCTGGTGGTTATGATTAATATCAACTATTTTGTATATATATATTTATAAATAACACTTTTTTTTTTACTTTGAGTATAGATAACAATAAGACTGCACCTTGCTAAATATGTCATGGAGAGACACATGAATAGAAAGTCTGATTATCCAGGACAAAGGACTCATTCAGCTCTAACTTGAAAAACGCCCTCTCCCAGTGTTTCATTGGGAAGGGCTCAGAGTACTGAGTTAGTACTACCAAGAGTAAGTCAGAGAAACTTATATGTTGTTAAATTTAGCAAAAAATAAAAGGAGGAAAGACAGGTGGGGGCAAATTAGCTGGGTAGCAAATTCTTAGAATTATCATCACAGTTAACAATCTGGACACAGTTGGTAAATTCCTGCATCGAGAATTTATTGTGGAAGGGCCGTAACAGGCATGCCTATCTTTCTAACCCAACCTTATTCCAGTCTATGAACCTAAATATTTGCTTCCTATAATTTTGACCTCCAGGACTTTTGATCTTCATTTAACAATACTGCAGTCCTCTTGGCTTTGACATCTGACAAGTTTTGTCACTGTCATTTATTTTGTGCATTGATGATGATGGAAACAGATTTGATGGAGTCTGGATCCCTGAGTTCTAGAACCAATGAACTGTGCATGTGTGATTGGTCGCAGTCTTGTTTTTCCTTATTTGTAAAAGAGATGCATGAAAATATTCTCTCTACATTCCATTTCTAATTTCTCCAAAGCTAAGAATGTCATATTTGCTAGGTGACTCCAAAAATCAAAAGGTTATTTCCCCTAAAGATATTTGTGCACCACCAGTGGTGAATTGGTGAATGGTAAAGCCGGACTTTTGTATGTATCTTTGGAATGACGAGGAATATGCTTTTAAAATCCTTCTTTTATTTACCCAAATATGGACATTAAATATCTTTATCCGAGTTTATTTTGGTGATTGATTGAACCTAAAAATTCTGTTTGTTCAGAGAATCCAAAAGATTCAGTATGCTTGTCTACTTTTCTAAATTAAATTTGCTCCATAGGGGGGAAAAAGTCTTTTTTTCTCACCTCCACATCTACTTCAAAAGTCTTTTCTTCTCACCTCCATATCTACAAAATATATAATGAGTCCATCATCACAGCTGCCACCCTCCTGTTCCAGGCCATCAGCTCTCAGCAGGTTTTCTGAGAGCCACCAATTCTGAAGTGATGTCCCTGCTCCTGTTCTTGGCTGCATTCTGCATACAACAGCAAAAGTGAACTTGAAAATAAGTCATCCTGCTGCTTAAAATATTTTTCAACTTCCCACTATCCTTAGAAAAGAAATGGAATGTCTGCATGAACTGGTCTCAAGCCATTTCTCCAGCCTCCTCATCACTTCATTTCCTGATCCTTTTTTCAGTTCCAAGGAGGAAACACCCACAACTATGACCCTTTGGGAGGGGTAGGACACACAGCTCTATTCAAGAAAGTCATCTTCAAAAATCTTCTCCTCCTGGCTGCAGTGACTCAGTCCTTTTCATACCCTCCATGTTTATAAGAGATTTAAGATTCGTGAAGGATTTGGGATTATTGGCATGTAGGATGTCTCAAAACTCCCTTTGACATATGACTTTAGTGTCTAAACTGAAGCCTAGACTTTAGCATCTTATCTCATTACTAAATCCCTATATACATTAACGTTTTCATCTGTCAAACAGGAATCATAGTGTATGCCCTTTAGTATTATCACAGGGTCTAAATGTGCTTGTGTGTGTATGTGTGTGTGTGCATCAAACATAGTTCAAAGCACAAGTTATGCACTCACTGATTGTATATGTGGTCCTGGGAACACAGTGATTTATCTCCTTGCCCTTTTTACAGTTTCTAAATTATATTCATTGGAATGACATTGGTTAGTAAAATTACATAAGTTTTAAGTGTACAATTCTGTAATACATCATCTGTATACTGCATTGTATGTTCACCACCCAGAGTCAGTTCTCCTTCCATTATATATTTGACCCTCTTTGCCCTCTTCTACCACCTCCACTCCCCCTTACCCTCTGGTAACCACTAAACTATTGTCTGCGTCTATGGGTTTTTGTTTCCTCATTTGTTTGTCTTGTTCTTTTGTTGTCTTCAGTTTTATATTCCACGTATCAGTGAAATCACATGGTTCTCGACTTTTTCTGTCTGACTTATTTCACTCAGCATAATAATCTCAAGATCTATCCATGTTGTTGAAAATGGTACTATTTCATCTTTTCTTATGGCTGAGTAATATTCCATTTTTAAATTATTGTCTGAGTTACTTTTAGCCCTTTCTTCCTCAGACATATCTGAGTGAAGTCAATCATTCAGTGTATCCAAAGGAAAGGAAATAGGCTAAGGAAGAGATAATGAACAAAGAAATTTTCAAAGCAGATGTTAAGATGACTTTATCTTTCTTTTTAATTTTTTTTTCTATGTTTTTGAAAAATAGGTTTCAAAAAATAGTCTTAATATTGGTGCATGCTTTATCTCCTTTCCCTGGTCTGCTAATCAGCTTCAGGTTGTTGTTTTTATTTTGTTTTTGTTTTTTCCTTTCAACAGAGTATTGAAAAAAACCTGAAACCTGGTTGTCATTTCAGAAAACTTAGGTCTATTTAACCTGTACATTGCCCAATTCTCAAAGCAATTATGAATTAACTTAAATTTATCCCATGATCATTCCTAGTAAAGCATTGGAAATGTATTCAGTGCTAAATTAATTCCTTCATATAATATTTATTGTTTATTTATCAGTAGACTTTTTGGTCTTCAAGGGAACTTAAAAAAAGTTCCCACCTTTTTTTTCTCAGCCATGTAACTGTTCCTGATATCACAAAGCACAAAATAAAGGTCAGCTGAATGAATCCTCAATATAGTGTTGATTTCAAATTACAAATAGAGATAAAAAAATAAATACAATAAAATCTGTCTCTTTTTTTCCACTTGTTTTTGGACTATTTCATGACCGAATACTTTGAATTTTATAGAATATTATAATGTTTTTTAATTCATATGTATCAAGAAATTAAATTTACTCTTAAACATTGATATACTTTGTATTTTAAGTGTCTAAAATCATTTTTTAAGTGAGGCAGAAGCAAAAAGAATAAATACAATCTTGTGAGAGTATGGATGACTCCTATTCTCAGAACTTTCTTGTATAAAAAATAGATGCTAGTATTCACATCATAATTAATTATCAAAGTGTCTACCATTCCATTTCCCTTTTGTATTTAATTTCATTTCTTATATTTAACTACACATTATGTAATTATTTCATCACTTCTCTAGATAAAAAAGACAGTAAAATATTTCAGGCTGATATTATCATCAGTAAAACACTGTTCATCTTACAGATGAATCTGAGTTAATAAAGGGAAATTTTTCCAGGTATTAATTTTCCAAAAATTAGTAAAATAAATGTATTTTCTAGTTTGCTAAATGTCTGGGCCTAACTCACAGGTATTCCCATCTTAACAGAGGGTTCATTTTTCATAGTTCCAAAAAATAATGTTTTGTTAGCTATCCGCATCCTGACAATTCTTTGACCCTATAACCAGATGTCAGTTAAGAAATCCTAGAATATTTTGTACCTCCACTCTGTTGCTTAATTTCCTTAAATTATAAGTATGGAATTACCTTGCTTTCCTCTTTCCCACATCCACCCCTATTATAAATCACTGAAAGGGCAGATTCTTTTCATATTACCCTTCAGAGGTCTTAAATTATGCCCTTAAATTAGTAGATTCTCAGTAACTTTTACTGACTTGAAACTTCAATTTAAGTTATTCATTTTTCTACTGAGTTGCAAAGCCACATGTTTTAATAAAGTTAGTCATGAAAATAATCTTGTGCTCAAATAAAGGGAATTTTTTTATTAAACCTAGTGTCCATTTGATAAATTTGGAAATAATAGGTAATACTGGCTACCATTCACAAATTTTCATCCGTCATTCGTGTCCCATTTCTTTCAAGAGGCATCTGTACCTACTACCTACCTTTGAGATGGGATTATGTGAGACAAAAGCAAATACCTAATGTCAATACCTCAAACTCCAAACACCACCTATGGTGTTTGACTGACATGACATATACCTTTAACAAGAGCTGTCTTACAGAGACTACAGAAAGAGACAGGCAGACAGACTTCAGATAGTGACTTAAAGTAACTGGCATTCTTCTTTTGACAGTTCCATTTGACTCTAGATCAGGTGAACTTATTTTCCTACTCCACATAGATTTCTAATTTACAAGTGACTAGCATCTTAGGAAAAGAGGGGAAAGAAAAGGAAACATTACCAGGGCTTAGAAAAGCAGAGCAGTGGAGTTTAAGTGCTTCAGTTTTCTCTGGAAACAATACTTAATACTCTCATTTTTACTCTGGATTCATATAAGAAAAGTGGAGTGTTTTTGATGCCCATGTGAGATTGACTTCTGTTATTTTGGCCAAAGATTCGTTTTCCACTTTCTTTTGAGCACCTTTGTTTTCCTTTGGGTAAACAACCCTCCCTCATCCTCAATCCATGACTGTTCAAACAATACACATCCTCTATCTGGGAGTGAGTTCATAATTCCCACCTCTACAGTTTATTTTATTCTCCATCAGTAAGGATGCATTCATCTACAAGTTGGAGATAACCAACTAATGGTGGCAAATCATAATTAATCAATTCCAAGTTATTTCAGCATCTTTATAATTTCAAGCTGCATGATAGATAGCCATAAGTTTCTCTTAGCTTTTCCATTATAATTACATGATTGCATGTACAAGCAAGAAGTGGGGAAAGGGTGCATGAGAAAGACATTATTCTCATACTCATCTAACCTTTTATCAAGAAGAGAAACTGGTCCCAGAAATCCCCCAGAAGACTTCCATTTATATCTCAGTAGTTCCATTTGGATCACGTGGCTATCCTTAGTTACAATAAGGAATAAAAAAATCAAGTATCTGGCTTATTGTGCTTCTAGAGTAGGATGAAGGTGAAAAAGTCAAAGGAATAGAAATTGCTGAAAATCACTGATGGGGAACCATCTAATGTTATCTTCCAATACATTCCTTTGGCAACAGTGATTATGTGAAGGTTACGCATGTAAGCCAAACCATGCTTGGAGCTATATATGAGTTCTCTTAATTAATTTGTATTTAACCAGTTTTCTGCTTTAACGAGGATACGCATGTCTTCAGCAAAACATAGTAACTGGTAACTATGCACACTAAATGTGGTCTATCTAGTTTAATAACTTTATTATCTGTCAGAGGGGTAGTAGATTCGGGGAGGGGATTATCACTTTGCGAAGGGTGTATATATCTAATGATTACATTGTTTTGTACACCTGAAACTAATAAAAACAATTTTATTATCAAGAGTCATCAATATTTCTTCTCAAATTTATTGTAATTATAAAATGCTATTAAAATATTGAATATGCTAATGAAATGAGTAAAAATCTAGGAAGGAGTTATTTTCACAAAAAAGATGAATGTTTTCAAAGGACTAGACAAAAAAAATCTCATAGAATTAAATATGGGTGAGACACCACTAACAAATGAGGGAAAAAATTATAAAAATCCATAAAGCTTCTGTGGTCCAGCTGCATCATGAGTTGCTTCATTTTAAATATACCTAAATTGAAGTCATAGATGTTTCATTTTAAGATGTATGCAAGAATGAAAACTTGGAGCTCTATTCATGAGCTAAAAAAAAAATTTAAAAAAAAATAAAAAATAAAAAATCCTGGATTCAAGTCCCACCTGAACCAGATATAAGCAAATAAATACCTTATATTAGTTTCCTGTGGTTTCTATAAGTAATTGTCACAACTTACTGGCTTAAAGCAACACAAATTTATTCTCTCAGTTCTGGAGGTCAGAAGTCTAAAATCAAGGTGTGTTCCTCAATTGCCAGGATTATATTTCTTTTAGAGCCTTCAGGCGAGAATATTTTCTTGCCTTTTTCAGTTTCCAGAGATCATCTACAGTCCCTGGCTTGTGACTTCTTCTTTACATCATTCAAATCCTTATTTCCATCATCACATTTCCTATTTCTGATTCTGATGTTTTTTCTTATAAGGACCGTTGTGATTACATTGGGCCCACTGTAATAATCTCCCCATCTCAAGATCCTTAACTTCATCATATTTGCAAAATCCCTTTTACCACACAAAGTAATATATTCACAGGTTCTAGGGATTAAGATATGGAAATCTCCAGGGAACATTATTCAGTCTATTGCACTCTCTTCTCCATTTAGGCCAATTTATATTAATTTTCCACATATTTCAAACAAAATATTCCTGAATAACAGAACACATAGATTTAAATGGATGAGTCAAGAGGTGTCAAGGATAAGGATTGATGAAAATACAGTAAGGACAAGGGTGAAAAAAAAACAAAAGAACCCACACAAAATTAATAACAAAGTAAAATCCATTTAAAAATTATATGCACACATATAAAATAAAATATAGAAGGACAAATGTCTGTCAATAAGATAAAACCCCATCAGGAGTTGGAAACAATGGGTAAAAGGAAGAGACAAAAGGGCAGAGAAGAATTCCAGCATATCATGAAGAAAAAGTCACAATCAAGTACAATATTAGTAAAAATGAACCATATCTAACTGCTCTTTCCATACCTGACACCTTTCTCTTTTTTTTTTTCTGCAAGGAGAAAAATGGATAAGTCAAACAAGTTCCAGAATTACGGAGGGTTCCTTAGTTGGCAAAAAAGATCCTCATCAAATAATTGAAAACTACACAGGAGGTAAGTTCCAATGCAATTGATAGATGTAAATTTTATATAACAGTCAATCAGTAACTACTTAGTTTCTACAATATGAAGACCACTGGAAGGGAAAGTTCCTTCTACCTTTTTGCCAGGAGTTAGAGACAATATGAAAGAAAAAAGAGTATAAATAGAGTTTCACTCCCCTGCCCAGAGTGTGTAATGAATAAACATATCCTAGTCAAATGCAAAGGCATAAAAGTTCTTCTATACCTCCCATTTTTATTGTATTAAGTGTCCAGAGATTCTTTTCAGACAAAAGATGGTGAGAGGAGGGATCACCTCAATAAAAGGAAATACTTTCATATCCCAAGACTTGAGATACACATAGGGCACTAATCTCACTCACATGTTGACTTATTGCTTTTTTTAATACAATGAGGATTTCTCTCTTGGTCATGTCACAGGGGACACAAAACTCTGATCCATGCAAGCATCCATCTATGCCTCTACCATCTTATGGAATCCTAGCTTCATCTCTGGATCCTCTGCATACAGCCAGCAGCCAAGAAAGAAAGAGCATGAAGGATGATGCCAGAAGTTTTAGGGGTTTGGACTGGCCTGGCAGTGGCATACATCCATTCTTCCCACATTCCAATCACCAGAACTCAATCACATAGCCTCACCTAGAAGCCAAGGGGAATTAGGCCAGCAGTTTGCTAAGAAACAGGAGCCTGCCTCTGCCATAGTTTCCATTCCCTTAACTTTCCAAAACAATCGTTTAACTTAGAAAGAAAAATCAACCCCAGCAATTATGTTGCCCTGATGAATCAACCCATGGCCAACTAGGCCTCACAGCAAAATGGAAAATAGCCATCTCCTTTCACAGTCCTTTCCTGGTCTGGAGAGACTCCAGCTGAGTCTAGACTAACACCACAAAGAAGCAACGCATTTTCTTCTAAGTCAATCCCATCTATGTAATTGCTTGTAGGGCATAAATCCTTCACAAAGCGAGAAGAGTCTTCATACAGTCAGTCTCTATCCAGCCTGAAACAGACCGATATGTTTAATATCCTCCTCCTGACCCATATACCACTCACCAATCCACAAATAAAAAAATATAAAAGCCTATCTGAGGTGAGAGGGAAAATTACCTTTAAACGGTTTTCTGGCTTAGATTGCTCCACTTAAAAATCAATAACAACAAGACACAGGTTAATTGCTATACTAACTTATGAATAAATTCTACTCTTGTGCATTCATTCAATCACACCATGTCTCAAGCATCATTCTAGGCACTAGAATACAATGGTGAACTAGACTATTGGAGACTGCTTAAGACTGTTGGAGACAGAGCTTAAGATCTAGTGTGAAAGACAGACAGTAAATGCAAAACATAATTAATAAATAAATAAATATAAATATAAATATAAATAAGTAACAGTTGTGACAAGTTTGACAATTTCATATGCTTGTTCCCTGACCTTGGTCATCTCATCTACTCATCTACTCATAACTTCTAATTAGCATGAACAGTCAAGTTCATATCTATTTTTACCATGTGTTTCTTTCCTGAACACGACATTGTTGATCTCAGCTAATTACTGAACGACTACATAGGTATGTGTATATTTTGTTGATATCACAGCTATCCAAAACTGAGCCAATCATTTCCCCAGACAAAGTGAGTTTTCTCATGCCATTTCTCTCATCCCAGTTAATCATATTAACTCCCTTTCAGGTCTTATATGTGTAAGTTTATGACAATTGACTCTAAGATGGGCCATAATCTAAGACTACACTGAGCAGTCATTTCTCAGATGTGTGCTACACCCCACGAAGACTAAACAAACTAAACTCAGAAAGTTAATCCCAAATCCACTCCCCATACTTTGAAAATATTTTTCTTGCTAATCATATGATTTGTAGTATCATCTTTCCACATGGTAGATGGCAAATTAATATTAGCTTCTATATGTCTTCCATGTTGGGACTATCCACACTACTCTGTCCTTTCCCAGAGATTGTTTAATACACACACACACACACACACATATGCTCACCCCACAGTATCTATTATCATTTTCTATTCAGGAATCATATCTGAGAAGTCAGACCTTAGGTTTTAATGTTGAAGAACTGAAAAGTAAGAATAAATGAAAGTCATATCAAGTGGTTGGTTAGTATGGATTTTTTTAATCCATTTTACTATTGCTTTCTTAAAGCTGTCAATGTACAGTCTTGAACTTAGCAGGCATTGTAGTTCTCAGGCAAAGGAGTTGGCATATCTTCCCTTCTTGCTCAGATGCTAGTTTGCAATAATTTTCTGAAATCCACAGGGGATGTTTTGGAGAGAAGCTATGAGACAGCTAATCAGAAAAAGATATTCTAATGTTTAGTTATATTACAGTGTAGCAGAGGCTCCTGGGGGATATGGCAGAAGCCCCATTGGTTGATTCATTTTAACAGGGTTGGATAAAGCAGAGAAAACAACTATCAGAGGAAACTTCACACTAGTGATTGTTGAGATGAGCTCAAACATGTGTTTTCTAATTTCTGTGATGCTCTTATTTCTTTTTACATATTCATTTTTATTTTACTTTCCCTTCCTTTTATCCTCTTTATTTTTATATTCCATATCTATCAGCTTCTAAGCTCTATTTAATGTTTACAATGGGTGCTGAACTATTGACAAAGGGAACACAAAAGTTTAAGAAAAAAAACAATTCAAGTTAAATTCCTTAATTATCCCTATTTGCTTTCTAGGTGCAAATGGATGACATGTATATATATATGGCACTGTTTTGGAATATTACAAACCAGAATGTTGCCATAGCAACCTCAGCCACAGATAACCTCCATGAGAAATGAATTCCCAATGGGTATGAAGTACTTGGCAATTTACACAGCCCTTTCAAGCCATAAAGGATTCATTATTTATTACAATCATGCAATTAAGTAGGGCTATTAAATCATCCTTATTTTCAAATGACAAACTTCAACTTAAAGAGGTTAAAAGACTTGTTCAGGGTCATGTTAACAAGTAAGTGGCAGTCTCAAAATTCAGTCATGTCTTCTGTTCCTAAGGAATCATACATTTTCCAGTCATTGAAAATAAGAATATATATAGTATATATATACAATATGTATATATATGTATATATATATATATATAGTCAATGTTCACCATATATATTTAGACTAAATATTTTTAAAATATGGGACTTATAAAATGATCTGGCTAAACATTCTCTTGTTGTTTTTAAGGTAAATTTAAGGTCTACAGTCTGTAGACCTTAAGGAAGGGGTTCAAGTCCTTCCTTGATAACTCTGATGTGAGTAATTGGCCATGGTGACCACATTAACGAAAAATCCTTTCAGAGTCAGTGATCTAAGCCAGTCACATCTTATTAGTTACTCTATTCCAAAATCTGAATTGGGGCTTTCTCTGAGAAAATAAAAATATAAATAACATCTCTTTCAAGATGGAGGCATGTAAAAAGGAACTTACAAGGAAGTTCCTTACAAGGAACTTACAAGGAAGTTCCTTACAAGGAACTTACAAGGAAGGATGAACATGTAAGAGAAGATAAATATATATGAATTAAGAATTCATGGTACATGGCATCAATCAATCAAGCAATATCTAAAAATTAGTGGTTCTCAAGTAGAGGTCCGTTTTGTCACCCAGGAGACATATGGCAATATCTGGAAATATTGTTGGCTATCACAACTGGGGGATGTTAGTTGCATCAGATGGGCAGAGGCCAGAGATGCTATTAAATATCTCACAATATACAGGACAGCCTCTACAACAAAGAATTATTTGGCTGAAAATGTCTATAGGCAATCTGTTGAGGAATCCTGCTATAAATAATGCAAATAATTTATTTTTTGTGCATTTAGTTATCTTATAAAAGTGATTCTTGCTAATGGTTTATTGAAAATTTATGATTAAAAACATTTTTCTTTTTTTAAGAAATTACTAAATATTTCATGGCCATCATAGAAAAATTAGAATATAGAATGAAGCATAAAGGAAAATAAATCAAGTCATCTTAAGTCTTACAATCTAGTGATAAGTACTATTAACTTTCTAAGGTCTTTTCTTATAGATTCTCTCTTATACAAACAGTCGTATATATACTGATATTCTGGAGACAAAAATACAATTATACTTTCCAGTAATTTACCAATATATTGTGAATAATCCACTATATCAGTAAGTCAGGATTTACCTGAATGTTCTTAATGACTGAATAGTGTTCAATTTATAGATGCAACAAAGCACATTAACCAATCTCTTTTATCAGACATTTAGATTAACTTCATTTTTGCTTGCTATTATAAACAACATTGTCATGAATATTCTTATACATAAATTTTGGTATAAATGTCTGATTATTTTTAGCATATCCTAAAAACAATGTTTTCTGGTCAAGAAATATACGCAATTTTCCTTGATACATTTTGCTAAATTTCACAATATAAAAAGTACACTAATTAACAAACATAATTAGTGTGTGTTGTAAACACATTTAATGGCATGTTGAAACTCATTCCTTCAACTTCTGTGCAAAAAAAGAAAGGATCTCAGAATGGCTATATGTATATATGGATGAATGCTCTGGGTCTATGATCTTCAGCAAGACCATAATCCTCAGTTTGTGGAGCTGAATAAGGTTGTTAAATAACTCTAATCCCCAATTTGTTTTTCTAGGTCAATAAAGTAAAATGTCTGTTTGGGTACTTTCATAAAAGGAGAGACAAGATTGAAATGAAGATTAAGTAGAATCAGAACTCATAGCGAAAATTGAATAGAAAGAATGTAATCCTCTCAACCCACCCCCCAAAAACAATAAATAAATAAATAAATAAATAAATAAATAAATAAATAAATAAATAAATAAAAACTGTGCTGATTTTCCTATTGTTTGTAGGATGGGATTATGAGAGTTTCTTTTTTTTTCTTTCTTTCTTTTTATTTTTTTTTAAATGAAAGGGAAGTTTTCTCTTGTTATGCTGGAAGATTTGGGAACACCCAGACCACTGGCATTTGGGTTACACATTAAAAAAAATTTTTTCAAAGAGAGAAAATAAATTCAAGAAAAATGTCAAGGTTTCTGCGTTACTTTTTGTTTGCCAAAGCCAGAGGGAAAATGCCACTGTGGCAGCAAGCAAAAATATTTTGCCGTTTTCTCCCCATTTGATGCCTGTTTGTTGAGTATTAGAAAGATATTTCTGAAATGCAATTTAATACATTTACTAAAAATTAACACAGAGGTGGATTTTTAGCTAATTAGCCTACTTTCAAAACAAGGCAGTAGGGAAATGCTTGTTAATCTTCAAGCCATAAGATACACAAAAATGCACGCAATATTTCACTGTGACACCCAGGAGACCCATGTGTGACACAACAGAGAATCTATGTGTATCTCACTCTCCACAGGAACTAATTTTGAAGCACAAGAATGCTGTGAATTGGCTGTAAAACAATGTTGAAGAAACTCAACATAGAACAGAAGGCGCACTTTCCTTAGGAAGAATGCTGATAAAATTTTAATGAACTAACATGTTGTCATGGGGATTTGTTGCTATTCATTAATTCATTGTGCTGTTCCTCTATAGTTTTGCTCAAGTTGAGTGACAAATTGTCAAGTAGCTGTTCTGGTGGTTTACATTACCTCATTGATACCCTAAATTTAGGGGGCAAATTCTTTTAGAGACTTACCCCATTGCATGTGGGGTAACATATTTTTCAGCACCATGTGGACTCAATTGTATTACAAATGAAATTCCATCTCTAGGGTAGGCCTTTGACTCTGCAAAACAGTAAAAATAATCACAAAATGATTGACAGCTCTGGTCACAGATGGGGACTATCACAGGAGCCAAGGCTAAGGAAGGCTTTGCCATACATAATAGTCAACTGGCCACCTATGAGTTAGGGTAAAATTCTCAGTACAAAAGAATAATTGAATCATAACATCATAGAATGCCAGAGCTTGGAGGGACCTCAAAATCAGTCTAACTTGTTCATTATGCAAATAAGAAAAGTGAGGAGGCCCAGAGAGATAAAACATTATAAAAGATGTAAGTGGCAGAGCAAGGATGAGAAAGTATTTCTAAGTATTTTGTAAAGTACTATAAGTATTTTGACTCACCTCGATTTTTTTTTATCATAGTGCCTTCCTGAGTTTCTTCTCTTGTTTTTTCACTTCCAATAGCTTTCATATTTCCCCGTTGAAATTACCCTGAATGGCAAAGCGATGTGAAACATTATCTCTGTGGTATAGGAACAGAGCCAGAGGTGGCCTAACACCAGCCCTCATACTGTTTTTCCAATACATTACAAATGTCATGTTACAAAGATCCGTGTTTATAATAACAGAATTTTCCAAGTCCTTGAGTAAAATAGATGCTCTACAAAGATTTGGAAAACTTGTCCAATACTTTATATTCCCGTTGGCTGCATACCCAGTGTATGATAATCAGGTGAGGATCACCAACAAAAAGCAGTCAGAGCACAGACTCTGATGAGGGATGGATCTTTACCATGGTCGTCATTAAACAATATTGATGGGACTTGCTTCCTGCGTCTGTGCCTTGGTGGAAGCCAGCTGAAAGGGGAAGCGCAGATCATTCTGTGGTTGGAGGCATCGAGAAACAGCCAGAAGTGAAAAAACCCACAACCTGGCTCCAAATATTCATGTCATGTTTGCAGACACCCAAAGATCAGGGATGGAGAGGTTTTTGTTGTAATTTTCATTTTTGTTTTTATCCTATTCTCCTCCCACCTGAGAATTGTTTAAGGATATTAGTTCTATATACATTTGTTAACTCCCCACTTCTGCAGAACACTGAGGAGACTCAAAGTCATAATATGTAAATATACTAAATACCCAAAGCAAGATGCTACAGGAGAAAACGTTTTTAATTTAAAAACTCACTATTAAACTCCAATAGCTTCATATTTTATTCTAAAATCCTTGCTACTCAATGTAGCCATAGAACCATGAGCATTACCTGGGATCTGCTAGAAATAGAGAATTTCGGGGCCCACCGCAGACTTACCAAATCAGAATTTGCCTTTTAATAAGATCCGCAGATGATTTGTATGCACATCAGAGTTTGAGAAGCTCTGGGCTACATCTCATAATACCAGCATAGCATCCTTACATGTGGAACTAATAACACACATAACACATAACCCAAATAGTGACATTTGCTAATATCTTAACGTCTCTGTTGTTCCCAACTGGCAAGAATAATTACTAGCTACTATATTACATTGTACTTTTTTTTTAAAGTTTCTATTGCTACATTGAAAAGCTTGTTGAACCAGGTGTTATATACATAATGAAAATATTTGCTATTCCTGAGTTCCTCACAAGAAATGCAATGCTTGTAAAATGCTAATACATTCTTATTTGCTAATGGCTATATTCAGTAATAGCAGCTAACATTCACTGAGAGTTTTGTGTGTGCCAGGCTCTGCACAATGTAGGTAATGTACATTACCCAATTTAATCTCCCCCACAACCCAAAGATGTGGGCAATAATATCATCTTTATTCTATAGAAGGAGAAAATAAAGCACAGAATGAAGTACCCTGAGAATACAGCTAGCATGAAGTAAAAGTGGGACCTACACCCACAAAAGTGGAATCTGCCATATACTAGTTTTTGATTAAGCCATTAGAACTGGAAAACAATGTCTAGATCAAAACATAAATATTTATTCACCCCATTAGTCTTCAGCCATGACATGTTTTTATTTTTTAGAAAACGTAATGATTAATAATTACATGTCTGCTACACCTGTAACAGCCTTTAAAAAAAAGAGCAATTAACAATACATTAAGGAATTAAGGAAATATCTAATGCTAATCATTAACTTAAATAAGATTTGAAGTCTTCCCAGATGATAAAAAGTGTCGATACCCTTTACTTAGTAATTTTACCTGAAACAAATCCATCCTAAAATAAAAATCAGAAATAAGTTATTCCTTGCAGTTATTTATATCTTTTCAAAGCCAACAAACATGAAATCCAACATTAGAGTATTACTTAAATGAATTATGCTATATCCACATATTAAAATATTATGATGTCATTAAAATTATTTGCAAAGAATTTGCTATGACACGGAAACATGTTCATCAAATAAAAAAAGTTGGGTACAAAATACTATACATCTCTATCTATAAAATTCGATGTAACTTTTTCTGATACATATATTCTAAAGGTAATTTTCTATGAATGTTTGTGTTATATTTATATTTTTCTTTCTTCTTTATATTTTTGAGGCATTTCCCAAACTAAATAGGCATTATTTTATAAGTAACTTCATAATTTTTCAAACCAGGAAAAGTATGTTCTCCATTCATTGAGTCCCAAGGGCCAGTTCGATTATTTATTGGAATTTCACAAAATGCATTTAAATTTCAAACTTCCGCACTTTACAAGGCAGGAACTTTGACTCATTCAACATTTTCCTGAGTAAATAAATGCAAGTAAAAAGCCTCATTTGGATATAGCACTAGCAAGAGCTTATCTGAAGATCCCAGGCTTGTGTATTTAATGATGGGCTGCCATTTAGTTTATGTATACAAGCAGGTATACACATACCTGCTTGGTACACACATAAAACACAGACTAAGCACTAGAGTAGAATCGAAGCCTAAGTAGATTTTAGCTGATGTCACTCAAGAGTTCCACTGGGTCCGATTCAAGAACAGTTAGAGATTTAAAGCCTCATTATCATTTTCTCATTTTCAGAGATACCATTGTCACTTAAAAGTCCCCTTTATTTCTTCCCTTAAACTATTAATGATCATCACTGGTTCGCAACAAATTTCCCTTTGAAATTCTTGGTTTTGAATACATTTTTTGTCATATACAAGGCACAATTTCATCCCCTCCGCATATTTATGTCTATTTCCCTATCAATGCGGCTCCTAGTAACTTTCAAAACTATTTTCATGAGCACACTCAGTCTCCAGGTGCATTATTCCCCCTAAATATTTACAGTAAACGTAGGCAGGTGAAAAAGTGCTACCAAATTAAATTCGGGTGATCTAACTATTTTCAGCATAGAATTATGTTCCAGAACCCTATGTTAGCAGGACTTACACAAGCAGTCAAATTCTTGCTGTTTAAATTCAGACACAAAAGAATGTCCACAGCAACGGATGACATGTCATCATGTGATTCCCAATAATTAATTTGTTACGAGCCCCACCCCACCCCCTAAAATAAAATAAATGCTGAATAATACACTGACTTCTGTTGTCAAAAGCATTCCCGCTCTCATTCCTGCCTCCCTGGCTCCTGACATTGTTTCTTGGTTATCGGTTGACAGTTCAGTGCCTTGAGTGCTGCTCTTGCTGTAGGGTTAGCAGGATAATTGACAAACCACAGGGATCAGATCCCTGGATTAGGATGACCGGACTGTCAAAACAACCATGACAAACTCTCACATCAGTTTCAACTGCAAGTCAAGGCTGTGAGGAAAACATTCACCTTGGCAGGGCCAGATGGGAAATATTTTGTTTAAAATATTTCCTGCTGTAAAGTATACTTCAGCAAGGAATAAGAACAATATAATACCATTTTCAAATATAATTCATGAAAAGAGCTAACTCATTGAAAAATATAAGTCATAGAAAAAAAATTTCAGTATGGTCATAATTAATTCAAGCATTTATTATAAATAAACATCCCAGAGTCTTATTTCATTTACCTAAAGTATCTTTTGAATTTCATGAAATGTCTTTAACTTTTATTAGAAGAATGACATATATTTGGGAGAACTCGATCTGTATTGATAGAATATGTTTACGAAATATTATGTCTGTATATATTATGTATGCACACAAAGAGGAGTGTGTTACCAACCCAGTTTTATGCTGCATGTATAATTTTGTTTAAAATCTGCTTTGTAAACTTTAAATCAAATTGATGCATGTATGCAATTCATATTAATAAGCAGCATGCCGCAAGTTATGATTATCAATTAGGGGGCTATATACATTTCCATCTAGAGGAAAACAGTTTTAAAATGTTTCAAAACCTCTACATTTGCCACTTTAAACATTGTCTCTAGACTTTCGGATTCCTATCATAGATCTTTGAAATGACAGCTCAAGTGACATCTATTTATAATGCAGGCGTATTCTCTGTATGAAAACATAGATTGCAAAACCGTTAAAGGGAAATTAAAATGCAAATACAAAAAGGGTTATTTACTTAGTTCTGTGCCAGCTAACACATGGGATATGGACACCTAGGATTAGAAAGATCCAATTATTTTTAAAATATAAAACTTAAAGAACGTATTCATGCACCACTTGGGTCTTGGAATATGATCAAAATAGTTTTGGAATTGTTAATCAGTATTTTTCCACCAGAGTCAAATTTTTCAAAACATTGAAAGGAAAGAGCAAGAAGCATGAGTGAATATTATTTACTGACAGACACTTCAATTTAACAAATACTGAAATGTTCAAAAACAGGACTGGAGTAAGATGGCTTTAAACTATGCAGTTTTATGTTAGAAAACTGACATCTTTTGGAAGTTTCATTAACATTTGTGAATGAAGAAAACAACACAAAAATTTATTAGTCACAGACAAATCAGTCTTATTTTCCTAGTACTAGGCATCAAAATATCTTTCTGGAATAAACTGTAAATATCCTCAAATTTTTAATGCATATTTACCTTATTTTTGAAAATGAGCTTGAGTCTAGAGTTGGAAGTCATAAGGCAAGCAGGGTGTTCTGAAAGACATAGTCACTTTTCAGAAATTTGTAATTGATAAATGCCAATCTTAAAAAGAGAAAAAAAAAGCACTACAAGCAATCAGAAGCATAGTTTCATATGGTAGCGTAACTAACCCATAGACTCAAGGTGATCATATCTAATGTTAGTTACAAGAAAAAATACTGAATGTAAATTGATTTAATCTTAGTCATGTCACCATGACTTAGGCAGGACAGGTATTAACACAGTTTCTTTGAAGCAAGGAAATTAAGAGGTTAAATGACATTTATATGTTGCAGAGGCAGGGCTTGAACCCAGTTTGAGTAACAAACTTAGCTCCTTTTCCTAGAATATAATTGAGGTGTGTTCCCCCACATATGAAAACAGAAGTACAGGTCTTTCATATTGCCACTTTTCTTTATGCAATCATAGCTTCTTTTCCATAGATGAACCAAATCAGGACATTTCCAGTAAATTATCACAGTCAATAAAAACAGACTCATAGAAAGAGACCAAAGGGATCGTTGCCAGAGTGGAGGGGTAGTGGGTGGGGTAGGAGAAAAAGTGAAGGGGAATATAGTCAATTATATTGTAATACGTTTGCACAGTGACATATGATTACTATAGTTAGTGAGGTGATCGCATTGAAAGGTATAAAAATGTCAAATCACTCACATATATTGTACACCCAAAACTAATATACTATATACCTACTATACTTAAATTTTAAGAATAAATAAATAAATAAAAAGAGAAGCATAAACCAGATTATTTGGTGGCAATAACAGTAAATTTAAGAAAATTCCAACAATTACATTTGGCCATGACCTTTATAATGTAGGTAAGAAAACAACTATTACATAACTTCACTGTATATACTAATGCCTCCCAATTTTATAGAAGAGCAAAAGGAGCTTCAAGTTTGTTCAAAATGATCCCAAGGTCACATAATTATAATGGAAGAAGCCAAGAGGTGTCTTTTTTCCATTAAATTAGCCGGCTTGACCATGAAATTCACATTATTACAATGCCCCACATTACCATGATCATATTATTGTCCATGATGGAGATCTAAGGTATTGGACAAATAGAAATCTTAAAACTTGGTTAAGAAACTCTTCTCCCTCCCAGGCTGGACTTATTTTAACTATTTAAGAACAAGTAAGCAGTTATTCAGTTTTCCACATTCTTCAGTACCAACCTATGCTTAGAATTCCCATTTGAGTTACTCCTAGCAAATGTCTGACACACAGTAGTTCAACAAGGTTACTTGCCAAGCACATAGCTGAGAAATTTCTTTTTTCAAGCACATAGCTGAGAAATTTTTTTATTACACTATGAAAATTTTCTTAATTAGTAGGATTTTCCAAATTAAAAATTTAGTAGCAACCAAAAATATATCACATTGAAATCAAGTTATAACAGGTATAAAATTCATGATCACGACTGTTTTATTTTTTTTTCTTTTGGTTGGAAAATAATTGATTCCATTGGAAATGGAGGTTTTGATATTTGCAAATATAGTTAATGAAATTATTGTCTACCTCAATTTAAATTGCCAATCCAATGAAGACAAGTAAAACTTAAATGTACAAAACTAATAATTTAAATTAACACATCATGAATACGGCACTAATAAATAAAACAAAGTAAGCACTCTGAAAAGCTTAGACAACAAAAAGGAAACTTTTTTCTTTTGTTACTGGAAAAAATCTTTTTCAGCTACTTATTTGTAGTCCTGATCTTTATCTTTAACACAATACTTACAGAGAGATAAAAGAATGGGGAAAGGAACAACCCTGATGAAGGAAATTATACAGCAGTTAAGGTACAAAGATGTATATTGTACACCTGAAACAAATATAAAATAATATTGAATGTCAACTGTAACTGAAAAAATAATGAAATAAAAAGAGAGAAAGTTAAAACTAAATTACAGATCGAAATCTAGAAAATGATCCTAAAGAGCAAAATCAATCCCTTAATTTAAAGAGATTGTTAAATCCTTTAAGTAAAAGTTCAAAGAGATAGAATGACTCTATACAATCAGAATTTGTAACAATTAATTTAGAGCTGGCAAGAACCAGGTGTCTGGATTTATTTTTGAGTGCCTCCCAGAGAAAGGTGCAAAAGAGCAGTGGAGAAATACAACTCCAACATGGTGGAAAACAGACCTTCAAGAACAGGTTGTGAGAATGGCCCAATCTCTCTGTTTCTTCATTCCTATTCCTGTTCCTTCTAGTTCTGTCAGTGAAGTGCTGCAGAAGGAGAAAAGGAATGAAAGGAAGGGAAGGAAAAAGGGGGGGATAGGGGAGAGGGATTTAAGGATGGAATTTGAACACCACAGGGACCCACTAGCTTCATGTAGCCCTTAGCCAAAATATGTACACTGTAAATTTATACACTGTATATACATACATATATATGTATATAAATATATATACATAAGCACGTAGGGTACCAAAAAAAGTATACACATTTTAAGAAAGGAAAAAACTGTATTAAAATTGTAATACTCGATATATACTGATAACAAAAGATGAATACAAGTCATGTGCATACATTTTTTGGCACACCCGGTATACATATATATGTACATACACATATATAGGAATATATGTGTATAAGTATGTATATATGCAGCTATACCATATCCCTTTTAGGGACACACACACACACACACACATGCACATATATGTATGTACACACACACATATCACTTTTAGTTAGAATAACTAATTACTCTAAGATTGCAATTATCATTTATGGGCATTACCCCTTGAGTGTGAACCAAATATTATGTTACCAAAGCAGGTATACATACCATTTAGAATTTCTCAAGTTGATTTTTTGTGTGTGTATTTTTAAAGGAGTCATAGGCAAAAAAAAAATCAAATAAGCTTTAACTTTTATAACCTGGGAACCATTATAGTCAGAAAGTTAGTTCTAAAATGCCTGAGGGGGGCAGACAGTTGTTTCATGAGGACAAATGAAATGAAATTAAAATGCAGCCTAATAAAATAACTTCTAAATATAATGTTAGCTCAGTCATGTGGCTCAAATAATATTTTTGCTCAAAGGTACATAAATGTAATCTGAAGCAAAATAAAAATATAAATGAAAGAGAACATGAAAAACAGTAGAAAATTCCCATCATATTATAGAAATAAAGAAGGGGTAGAAAAATATAAACAATATTATAATAAGATTTTTATCATGATATCTCTCCACACCTCCACCCAATAAAAGTTTCTCATGTAAAACATGATGCTTCAGATCTCAAAGAGATCTGGGTATGAGGCTCAGACAGAAAAAATTCAACTCTCAATTGTGAAGAGAAATTTACCACAGAACTTTTTAAAATGATTCATTAGCTTCAAGGCTGATTAGAATTCTATGGGCTGGGCCGGCCCGGTAGCTCAGGTGGTTGGAGCACCGTGCTCCTAACGTGGCGGTCGCAGGCCCGATTCCCAGCTAGAGAGACAACGGCTTGAACCAGAGGGTGGGGTGGGGAAGCAGAAGAAGGGGGGAAAAAAGAATTCTATGGGCCAAAGCCATACAATTATTGATTGATTTTAATTAGTTGAGATATATGCACAATGCTGGCCCCAGGAGTCTTTAAATGTCACTGAGTTTTACAGAAGGCAAGAAGTATCTCAGCATCTTACAATTCAATCCAAACTGTCCTCCAGGAAACCATGAAAAACCCAGAAAAATCAAAGAATTCAAGAGACCCAGGTCACTCACCTTAATCAGCACTTAGTCTGGTTAAGTGTATTTTTAATTCGTATTACCTAACCATTCTTAAGGAGATATATGCCAATAGTTTCCTAAAGATATGCTGACTGTTCTGCACACCCAGGCATAACGCAGTGGTGGTGCTACAATGGGCTTGTTTGAGGGTGCAGCCTTGGGAGACTGTCCAGGCCTCTTTCTTAGACCTTCTAAGTAAAGATTCTCATTTCTCAGCAATTCCTGCTCATCCTTAAGGAAAAACTCTCAATGTGTGTGACCTTTGAATTGACTCAGAAGTTACTCAACTGAAACTAAATATTTACCTGGAAGACAATGTTTTAAGTCAAAAAAAATCAAGTTATTTTGATGTGTAAAAATATCTTTTCCTCTTCCATAAGGTACATGGCGCTCCTCCAGAGCAAAATGACAAATCAAATTTTTAAAATGACATTTTTTTCCAAAACATTTTGTGAGGCTCTTTGCTGAGCCAGGAATCAGCTACAAATATGTGTGGTACATGGTTCTTTCCCTAAAGGAGCTGGTGATGTATTTCAAGTGACAACACCTGCATTTTATAAAGATTTGGGAGGAGAATCAAGAAAGCGAAAGCTTTGTATGCCCTCTAAAGATGGCAAGTACGAAGTGTCAGTGCTAAATGTTGGTGCCACACTACATATGAGAAGGAAAGTTTAAAATTCAATCTCTTCTTCACACTTGTCAGGATAAGCCACCTTGGATCTCTGAAAAATAAAGAGGAAAACAACCTAATAAACTAATCTCTACTACCACCTCTTTCATAGATAATCACTCTTGAAAGGAATCGCTTTCTGGTCCTTGGATTTCTAGGAGATTTCTCCATGGGTATGTTTATATTTTGGATATTCACGAAAGCCGCAAGGGGAACATAGGCAAACCAGCCAGAAAGATCCATCTTCCCTGACTCCGATATTCTTCTGGCTACACACCTCGGTTGTGCTCAGACAAATGACTTTTAACAGTGTTAATTATTGTAATCACTTTCCCCTTAAATAACACAGTGTAGCAGAGTCTATTTGACATGAACATTTTGATGCAGATATATAGATATATGGTATCTAAAAGATATAAATACAACGTTTTAAGCTGAAAATACTGTGTTGAGCAGACATTTCTGACCCATCCCTCACCTTACTTACCCCTTCATTCACCAATAGCTCCAAAATTCCTATGCACTTCTCAAAACTTCTTTCTGAGACTTATACAGATCTTCTTGTTTGTATTTCCACTCAGTTGTGTCTCAAGCATCTCAAATTTAATGTGTTCAGAATTGAATTCTTCGACCTTTCTCCCACAAAATGTCCTTCTCCACTGTTTTCTGTCTCTGACCATGAACCCCTAGGTGTTCACTTATCCCGGTAACTAAGGAATCATACCTGACACCTTCCTCTCCTTCAAACATACATACCCATTATCAAGTTACATCCATTTCATACTCAAACTAGATCTTAACTTTGCCCCATTTTCTCCACTTTCACTACCACCATCCTGGTCTAATTCACCATAAATCTGCACTCATTACAGGTCTCCCTAACACTGTTCTTGTCCACCTCCTATCAGTTCTCCATAACTACTAAAATCATCTTTTAAATACACTATCACCCTCCTACTCGAACTCCTAAATGAATTCTCACTGATCTCAGATGGGATTGAAATTCCTTGCCATCATCTTTGAGAACTTTTGTGATCAGGCCCTACCTACTTCTGTACCTTGCCTTGTTCCCGTCTCACCCACACCTTCTTAGCTAAGCCATGCTAGCCTTCTTTAGATCCTCCAGTGGTCCAAGACCTGTCTCCCTTAGAGCCTCTGTATAGGGCTGCTCTTCACCTGCCTAGTTCTTCATCCACCTCCATGTTGCAGTCTTAACTCCTCTTTATAAAGAGTATCTTCCCTGGCCCTCCATTCTAATTTAAGTTGCCCATTATACTCTCCCAACACTCTAATACTATATTTTCTCGTATAGCAAGCATTCCTCAATGTGTAATTATTTCTTTATTTGTATGCTTATTTATTTAAGTCTCTCCTACTATGTGTAAATTCTATAACAGAAGGGACACTATTTTATACGCTATTGCAATTCCAAAATCTGGCACAAAGAAGTTTCTCAATAAATGTTTAGTGAATAAATGGATTAATTAATTATGAATTAATGAATTGCTTGTCACCTGAGAGATGGATAGCAGCAGCATTAGTTTAAAAGAATATATTAAACACACAAACAGACAGTACAAGTTTCCTACCTTCTTAAGTAGGTCATCAGGAGGACGTGGCCAACAGTTGACCTGCAACCTAAACCTGGACAATCTGAAGCTCCCCATCCCCTTCACTGTCTTGGAATGTGAGTTCTGCTTGCCTTCACTGAGCTAGAAGCTATCCTAAAGAAATAGTCTTGAGATTGTAAAGTATTTCTGAGACCATCTGGAAGATACACCTAACTCTATCAACTTTTAAGATTCTGCTGAGAGGGTGTGGAGATTTACTTGTCTTGCAGCCACCGAAGGAAAGCCTCCTATGTAAGTTCTCTTACTTATGAAACCTGCCACCTATGGTTCTGGAGTGGTCTGCCCCTTTCTTGGGTCTCTCCTTGCCCTCTTATATACAGAGGCTGGTTTTTGAACCACTATCCTGAAATTAGGGACACAAACACACATATCAAGCTCCTCTAAAACATAAATGAAACCTGACCAGTCAGCATTTTATGAATAAATTATTAATGACACATTTACAAAATGTCAAAATATGTGCATATATCCATAGGCTGTAATTTCCACAATCAGCACAAAACTAGTTAACTTGGTAATGCATTAACATATTGGAAGTAAAATATGTCATATGACAAAGTTGAACATACTCGTATTATACATACTGCTTTTGTTAGTTTTAAGTATACGTAAAAAATAAATTTCAAATCAACCTTTTGTGGAGTCCTTTACAGGGGTCCCAAGAATGAAAGGTGACATCCATGCTCACATACCAAGATTTTCTCTAGAGGAAAAAAAAACCAAAAACAGTTGATAAGAACTTCCTCACATAAATGGCAAGCAGTACTCCATAGGAGAGAAGAGTTAAAACACTAGCGAGTATAACAAAATCTGAGTTCAGCATTTATATTTCACAGTTGTGGATACTGATATTAAAGCTGTTAAAGAGGATAAAATAACTTTTAAAACTGAACCAATCAGAGAGCAATGAATCATTTAATTAAAAGAGAAAACTAGGTTCTTATTCAGAGAATTATTTCCATTAGTAGAAAAAGAATCAACATTTTAGTGCACAAAATGATGATAATTTTGCCTTAATCCCACTATTTAGCCAATTTAAATCTCCTCTGATTAAAGATAATTCCGGCATTTTAAAGATCAAAGCTTCTCTGCTGGTTGATTAGTTTTAGGTTCTACTTTTACACTCTTGATCAAACCATAGTCTTTCGTTAAAAAAATCTAAATTTGAAAAAAATATAGGAATATTGCCTCTTCCAATGAAGAGAAAAATAACAATTGTCCCTACATAAGATCACTTTTCCAGTAAGTGATAAATGCTAGTCAAATTACACATTAATTATCCCACTTGGTACCCTACGGTTGGAATGCCCTGCTTTTCATAACTTGCCATGAACACTTACAGTGGACACTAAAGTGTAAATATGCCACTATTTCCATGAAAGCCTCTCCAAACCCCAGACTATGTCATAAATATCTTCCTCTATCAACCTACTATCTAAAATACATACAGGTGCTAAAAAAATGTATACAAGTGGACACTTTGGTCAATGTTGCTCAAGCAGTAGTTTGCTGTAATCAGAAGTGTTGGAACACTGATGGTAACCACTTTGAGAACCTCTTGTAATTGCAGAAGTCAAATGTGACTTTTATTCATCTTTTGTTGTCAATATATATTGAGTATTACAATTTTAAGTTTTTTTCCTTTTTTAAAATGTGTATACATTTTTTTGGCACCCTCTCTATAATCATAATTCAGGAGGGATTTCAAAATAGTCATTCAAAAACCTTAAATCACATAATTTTTTGTTGTTGTTTTTGTTTTTTTCTTATTTTTGACTAACAGACACAGAAACTGAGGCTCCAGGAGATAAGCAAATTTCACAGGACCACTCCAGTCAGGGTTGTATTTGGCTCTAAAGTGCATGTTTCATTTTACTCCATTACCAAATGCCTCCTAAAATGTTACTTTGCTCTTCTTTCCCCATGTCCAAGGACCCAGCCTCTTGCAATTTTGCATGTAGAACCCACATACCTTTTTTAATTGATTCAACTTCTTTGGTAGGCTCTCTCCAACTCTTTCATAGAGCTAGTAAAGTATGTAACTAACACTTAGCTACCCATGGTGTACTGAGATCAGTGTCATCTGCTCCCTTGGCAAAATCCATGTTACTAACCTTGCATGGCATTCAGGACAAAGAGGTTGGCTCTTATCAAACACTTTTGGATGTGACTGACCATTCTAAGACCTCCAAGAAGATTTAAGAAAGACAGCATTTGTTGCCTCCACAAATTCTGACATATGAAAGGGCTCACAGGCTCTTAACCAATTCTGAAACTCCATGATACCAATTCAATTTCTTACAGTGTGAATATTCTCGTTTCCTTCTTTTTTCTTTACAGTGAAAGTGTTAGGAAGTTTATATGAATTAATAAAAATCCTGGGCTCTGTGAAGCCAATCTAGCTTTGAACATGCTTGTATTGATCTTTCAGGTAAATCTACTGTGAGCGTTATGAGCCAAGCCCAGATCACCAACTTCAAACAGAATTGGAGGTACCTGTAGAGAGTTATGCTGGCAGACAGGCTTTTACTAAAGCCAGCAGGGCAGAGGTGAGGATTAATAAAAAAAAAAAAAAAAAAGTTGCTTAATTAACATTTTAGCTGTGTTGCAGGTTGAGTGATTTAAGGCAGCTTATTAAATTCTCCCTGTTGCTTCCTGGAGGGTATCATTTTTCTTTTTTTGCTATTTTACAGATGCAATCAATTTGTTTCTAATATCCAAACATATTAGCATAGGGAAGAGTTTTAATGTGCTGGGGTTCTTTTTATATTCATTCTTAGAAGTCAGCTACCTTGCTTGAAGACATCAAATAATTTTACAACAGCCAATGCAGTAGAAAAATATTTTCTTAGTTCTCACTTCTTAGAAACAGCATTTTTCAACCGTTAAAGGAAATATTTTTACTCCCCAGTTTGCATACAGATGAAGGGTACAATAACACGATTACTCATCCCTACCATCTCTAAAATTCACACTTTTATATCCACGTGGGAGAGCTGTGACCATTCCTACAGGTTTCCATGGACCAAAACAGGTTCACCACATACACAGTGGGAATCTAGAGACACGAGTCATTGGTGTTACTGTCACGTGGCCTTTTTTCTTGGCCTAGACCTAATTTTAAGTTTGTACCCATTAAATAAGCGATAAAGTTACTTGTAAATTCCATGTGAATAAAACTTTGCTTATCGTGCTAGGTCACAAAGCCCCAGTCAAAATCTCAGCCCAAGGATATGTCATCGTGGTGAAGCACAAGGCCTTGAATTAGAGTGCTGGGATATGGAACCTATCCTGACCTTAAACCATAGTGTATGACCTTGGGCAATTCACTTTATCTCCTCTGTCTGAGTTTTCTCACCTGTAAACTGCAGATAGTAATAATGACTACTTCTTCTTCTCTTTTTTTTTTTTTTTTCCCTGAAGAATTACTACAGCATGTCCTTGGGAGAAAAATTGCTTCTTGTTAATTTAGCCGCTAGCATTATTATCTGTGCCTTTTATCTCAGTCAAGTGAATGGCCAGGAAGATATTTACTTTCTCATTCCAAGCTAAATCTTAATGGCTCAATATAAAAATAGACAGAATATAAATAAAATTCATATTTTTAAAAAGAAAAGTTGCCCATCATCTAGATTCAATCATTATCAGTTCATTGTAAGTCTTGTTTCATCTACTTCTACTCCCTCTCCTTATTATTTTGGAGTCTGTTTCAGACATTGTTTCACTTCATCTGTAGTAATTTTAATATGTCTCTCTGCCAGACAAAAAATTTTGCTCAAAAATAAACACCACATAAACCACAAAAGCATTATAACACCTAAAAATAATAATAATGCCTTAATACTTTCAAACATCCAGTTAATGCTCAATGTCCCATCATGCTACATTTGTTTATTCAAATAAGGCCTACGTATACCAATTAAGGAATGTGTCTCTTAAATATTCTTTAATTTATAGCTTCCTTTCTCCACCTCACTTATATCTCATTTGATGACAAAATTAGGTACTTGTTCTAAAGATTTTCCAACAATCTGGATTTTTCTGATTGCATTCCATGAAGCTTTTATTTATTTATTTTTAAATGTGCTCTCCCGATTTCTACATTTCTTATGAAATTGTAGTTAGATGCACAGTTTTGATGAGATTTAAGAATAGTATCTTTGGCAAGGATGTATCCTAGTAGGTGATGGCTCCCTCCAATAGGGGGCTTGCATTATCCACCTGTCTCTCTTTTTGTGATATTAGCAACCACTCATACGCAATACCTAGATCTATTAATTCATTAGGGCTTACGACATGTTGATATTTTAATTTTATCACTTATTCTTCATTTATTAAAGAGAAATATCCCTTCATCTACTATTTACTTGCCCAGGAATTTGGTTACATAGACAATGCAAAACAAATGCTCAATTCCTTCCTTTGTTAATCGACTTTCAAAATACTCCATCCTCTAATAATGACCAACTTTTTGTTTAATGTATACTAAGAACTCATGGATTTAAACATATTTGATGTGTTTAAATCTATTGAAGTTATTATCCTTATCTACCCTCAAATTGTCCCATGTTTGGCCAGAGGAAGCCGTTCAAGTTGTCTCCTGAGTCTTTTTAGGCAAACCTAGTAAGTCTTTGATAGTTTCCTTCATATCTGCCCTCATAAAATATTGAGGATTATCTTGTATATTTCTGCCCCAGACCGAGAATCACCCATATCTTCAAGGAATTCTTATTCCTTGTAGTAGGAAACAATATAATTGATAGAATACTCTTCCATTTTTTCTCTCCCTTTCCCTATATGTAGCTATGCATATATATATATATATATATATATATATATATATATATATATATATATATACATATACACATATATATATACACACACACACACACACACACACACACACACACATACATATATATTTTTTTTCTACCATTTGAAAGTTGCAAAATCTTGGTACAAAAAACTTCTTACCTATTAAGCTAAAATTTTTCCTGGAGCAATACTGATTTTTTTCTTTGTAGAAAGTACATTTGAATTATAGGAATATTGTAGTTTACTGACAAGGTATTATTTGCTTTTTTTAAAATTAAGCATGGAGTATTCTAAAATCTATAATCCCTGATGCATAAATAATGACTTATCTTAAGGAATACCATGGAAAGAAGAATATTCTACTTGACTATTTAGACAAGACTTTAAACCTGTGAATGTTGACTTACAAAGTACCGTTTACCTGTCTATGATTGGTGCCAGAGTTCTTGGTAGATATTAAATAGGAGGTAAAGGAAAACTTACATGTCACAAACCAGGCTCCCCTCTGTTACCAAATTATCGCTAATCTTTTAATTACAAAATGATTATTTTAGCTAAATATTTCTTTCTTCCTTCCACAATCTCAGGAAGCTCGCCCTAATGGGTTTCCTGAGCTCCCTTTCTTTCTTATATTAAAAAAAGAGGAAGAAATGATTTTAGTTTAGCTTACTAAGCTGCATACTAAGGCCATATATTTGCATTTTTTTCAATATCTCTTGAAGCATTTTTCCCCTCAATCATTCCTGGTTAAGAATTACCCAAGAAACTTCTTAAACTTCCAGATTACTGGTATCTACCCCATGGGAGGGACCTGGGAAGGGCTATTTTGAATAAGTTCCCTAGGTGATGTCTATAGGGAAGTCCGAGAAATATTGCCGTAAGGACAGTGCAGCTCCAAATAATAATAATAATAATAATAATAATAATTATTATTATTATTATTATTATTATTATCTCTGGTATGATTCAGATTCCAATCCAGCATCCTGAAGTCACATTGCTTGGGTTTAGACTTGATCTATACTACCTACCAACAAAGATAATGCATGAGTTAGTCTCTGGGTCTCTGCTTCCTATTTTGCATAATGAAGAAAAGAATAGGAGCTACTGTGTTTCCCCGAAAATAAGACCTAGCCAAACCATCAGTTCTAATGTGTCTTTTGGAGCCAAAATTAATAAATGACACAGTATTATATTATATTGTATTATATTATATATTATATTATATAAGACCTGGTCTTATTTTAATTTTTTTCTCCAAAAGATGCATTAGAGCTGATGGTCCAGCTAAGTCTTATTTTCAGGGAAACACAGTACCTCACAGAGGAGAATCAAGTAGGATTGCCATATGAATGCTTTGCACAACCTCAAATGTTTGTTATTAATTATTACTCATAATATTGCATTATAGGTCTATGGGATCGTAAAGTTAAAAATCTTAATGAATGGACTTTTCATGTTTTAATATTATATGCCTAAAAAATGACTTGGATTTAAAGAAAACTTTTTCTCCTTTTTAAGATTTTAAAACATTTAGCTTCTCTTTTCTATCTTAAAACACTAGAAGGGTGGCTGTGAACTCAGTCACCAAGTTTCCTTCCTATGGGAAGACTCAACTATCTTTTTGTCTTGGTTTGGCATTTGTAACAGTAGTTATAATTTGCCTCAAGAGCTGCATCCCTTTCTAAAAGGCCACACTTTTTGCCCAGGTGACTAGTTGCATTTTACCCTTTAAAAACATATCTCCTATATTAGAGGTAATCATCTTTAAAGATATGAAGAATAAGACAAGAAGCCACCAAGCGAAAAAGGATTTGCTCCCATGGGCCATTCCTCTGGAGGGAGGGAAACTTCAAAGACAACACAAAAGTACATGGTAAATAGAATGTTATTAAATAGAATATGGCAATACCAAAAGGTGATTTTATTCTTGGAGTCAGAACCATGTTAGCGTTCATTCTCTCCAACTTAATTTGTGTATTTTAGATCAGGTAGAAACTGTATTATTATCTCTTGCCTTAATCATGACAAGATTGTTGGAGAGCCTGTTTTTACTTATAATTGGATGAATAGAACAAGAAATTTTATTTTTTTTATTTTTCCTGGTTCTCTTGGAAAGTAGGCTTCACAAGTGCATAGGAATTGCCAGGGGACCTTATCAATACGCAGATTTATATCCTGTTGGTCCAGTGTGCACACTCCTGTGCTGCTCCAGGATCAGCACTTTGAAAACCAAGACCTTAAACAACTAGTTTTCTTTCCATTATGGGCAGATTGTGGATGAACAACACTGAATTTGATCCTTGCCAATTGTTTTGTTTCTGCCATGAATATGGGCCCATTTGTGGGGACTCAGAATATAGCCTGTTTTGTTGGGCTGTCCTTTTTTTTAGAGGTAATTGCACGACAAGATCTGTGGGAAGCAAGAAGGGTGACGCAGGGTTAAGAAAGACAGTAGCCAAGAATAGAGTGCAAGCGGGGCCAAGGGAGTCAAGCCTCAAGGACTGAACCCATAATCGGCCAACTCATAGCTTTTATTGGTTAACAATTGAGGATGTTAATCTCAAGATCTGTGCATTAAGTGCCTACTGGTTGTCTTTCCAAGTCCCCATTGTGCTCCAGCGCTTACTGTGCCTTCACACACTCACATAACCTCAGGGGATGGAGTGACCATCCATTGAAGGGTAGGGACCGATATAACTCTATCAGGTCAGTTTGCTGAGACATCCCCTCAAGGAAGTGTTTCTGATATCTCTCCATCGGGCCTCAGTTTTCTGAAGCTCTCCCTTGTGATATCCTGGGAAGAACATGGGGAACACACAGTTTGGCAGCTGTAAGGCAACAGTAATCGTCTATTGAGAAAACACAATCTAAAAACATGCACCAGGAAATCTTCACTCCTTGACATAGAACTAGAGCATCTTACCACTTATCCCAAATCATGAGTAGAGACATGGGAGATGAGAATCCAGAGTTTGTCCACAAATGGACATGGGATCCAAATTTACCCTTCTCATAAAAATGTAGAACTTGAAACCCTGAGCCTAGATACAGACATAAAACCAATTCAGAATTGGATAATGCAACATGGCTTAGGCAGAGAAAAGATAATCCTGTATAACTAGAACAATCCAAAAGGAGCTTTAAAATAAGAGTCGTCAATCTGTTCAAAGAGTTAAAAAAAGGAATAACATCCAAAAAACAGGTGATTACGAAAAAAGACTAATATTTAAAAGGATCAAAAATTAAAAAAAATTAAAAAATAAAACAAAATAAAAGGATCAAATAAAATCTAAAGAGATTAAAAAAAATGCTGTAGAAATAAAAAATATAGTATTTTTGTTTTTATAAAATGGAAGTTACTAGAGTAGCTTTACAGGTTGATGGGAATGATCTAAGAGAGTAGAAGGTACTAATTATCCAGAAGAGAAGAAAATATGAGCATGCAGAATTCTTGAGAAGGTAAAAGCAGATGGGCTGCAGAATACAAAAGAGGCCTACCTTTGAAAGGAAGAGGAAAACGTTCTTAGTGTAACGGGAGAGAAGAATGAGGAAATGGGTGAGGTTCGTGGATTCCATGGTAGAAAATAAAGGGGCTCCCATCTAATGGCTTCTTTTTATTCCAGAAAGTATAGTACGTAGTCTCCAATAAGAAGAGCAGAAAGGACGTGTGTAAGGACCAAGGAGACTAGAGAAGGGATGAAACAATATCTTCAGCAAGTGATAAACACAGCTTTCTAGGTAAACAGCAGAATTATAGGAAATTGTTGAATGCTCATGTGAGGTTTTTTAAAATAAGTTGATTTTATAGATTGCATGCTATTTAATTACATGAAATAAATCATAATTTAAAAGGTTCTCCATGGTTAAACATTTAATATGTTTCTAAATTTTTGCTGTGACACCTAAAGCTGTTATAAATATCTTCATATGAAATAAATCTTCGTACTTATCTCAGGTCATTTCCTTGGGTATATTTATCTAAAAGTTGAATTATTGGGTCAAAAGTGTTGACATTTAAGGACTTTGATATTGCCAAGTAGTTTTTCAGTAAAGAGATTAGCATTTTCAACTTTACGAGAGATTGCAACAATGTGTGGCCAACTCCATGTCGCTTCACTGCCACCAACATCAAGCATTGTGATTTCAAGAAGAATTTTCAACTTGACATACAATAGATTGTATATGATTGTTTTTTTTGGTTATTGATTGAGCTTGCATGTTTTTACATATGTTGACTGATTGATTTATCTTTATCTGGGAGTTGTTACTTCATTCTTCACTTTTTCAATGAAGTTATATGTACTTCAAGTTCAATGACTTATAAGTACTCTTCACACATTTAAAAAATTTCCACTTATTGATATTTATAATAAGCTGTTTAATGAAATGTCATTTGCCTTTCACTTTTTTTATGGTGTCTTTAGACAAACAGAAGTTTTAAAAATTTGGGTAATTCCATCCATTGATCTTTTTCTTTGTGGTTTATTCCATTGCTTTTCTACCAGGTTGGTGCAAAAGTAATTATGGTTTTTGCAGTTATTTTTAACCTTTTAAACCGCAATTACTTTTGCTCCAACCTAATATTTCATGATTTTTATCCCTAGAATCAGGACTGCTGGACTGCACAGAATGTAAACATAGCATATGAAATAAGGCACCCTTGGTGTACCTGATACATTATTGATCTTGCTGGTAGAGGGATCCTTAAACTGTAATAGTGATCCTATTTCTACCTGACTGAAAGGTCTTGAATAGCTTCCCATTGCTGCAAATTTATGTTATAAAACTCTTTCCCTCATTCTCTACAGTCCCATCAAGAATAGATGTCAATTTCACCATGGATGCAAATGATTTTCTTGGAGTCTATTTAGTATCGCAATAACGGCAGGCAGAATGTCCATTCCAAAAATAGAGGAGGGGGTGAGGAGCCTCACATCGCTCTGGTCCAGCTCACAGGTCAACTGGGCTCACATCTTCTCAATAACCTCCTGCAACCGGATCCCATGGGCTTCTTGGATGCACACATGGGCTTCATCAACTTCGCTGAGCTAGAAGAGTCGCTTCCCCCTCTTTCTTTCCCTACTTTCTTCTCTGTTGTGTATTCCTCTTAGGAAGAAATGCCCAAAAAAGGTCCCGACCACCAAACACTGTTCTCTCACAAAAGTCCACTGTACTCACATTGGTGAACAGTATATAGTAAAAAGAAAGCAGAAGCTCTAAGGGTTGCCCTACTAGTCCACCTCCCAGCCTTTTGACATCTGATTAAGTATATGACTCCCCTTGGCCTTTGTGTTACAGAAAATTCTGAAGAGCAGTACTACTGATTGATGCAGAAAGAGAGACATTCTTTTGCATAGAAGACTCTGTAACACTTTTATGGACTTTTCTGAAATAGTTAGAAATGCTCATTTCTGGCCAACCCCAATTGGAATCATCTATAGTAAAGAATGAGGAGACAATGCCTCCTGAACCTCTCCTTGAATGGCTATGAGGGCATGTTTCATTAAATTCTGTAAGTAACACAGCTTCAAGTGAAAGTGAATCTCTCTTGTCATAACTTTGGATTTCATTTCATCAGCTACTTCTAATTATATACAGTTTGTTAAAATAAATTTGAGTTTAAATAATGCAGTAGTCTAAGTATTCTATAAGGCTATGATTTACCTACATGTGTTATATATATTTTAAAAAGATACTCAACCAGGAGACACGCTGGCAGAGTAGCCAACCTTTTCAAACATGTTGAATTTCTGAATAAATTAAACTAAATCCAATCTATTTGCAGAATTTCCTAAAATCACAGGACATTAAGGACTAATAGCAACTGTGCCAGAGATTTACAGTTATTAGCTAGAAAGTCCAATTCAAACAGCAAGTAACAGCGGACCTCTTCATACCTCAGGATTTAGAAGCATGCTTCTCCTGAGCTTAAGTGGAAGGGAAAGGTTTGTTGAATAATCCAAGTTACCATACCGAATGTACAGTGATTCCTTTTATGATGAGTGCTTCACTTCTCATGGGTCGTCCCAAAGAGGCTTTCTCATGTAGCTCAGCCATTCTTGTACTGTACAGTCAGGAAATTTCCAGAAAGTTTTAAGACTAAATTGCAAAAGATCTATGAGCAAATGGAACTGAATACATTTTTAAAGCCATAGTTTCATGTCTTAGTCAAAACAAGATTATTAAGTGGTTATTTTAAATTCAGTTTTATTTGCAACTTTAAGCATAACAACTTTAAAACTGAAATAAGCATTTATTTTCTATTAGTAAAAGTGAATTTTGAGAAAAGTAAAAGAAGTAAACATGCCACATATGAACTATATTTATCACTGGGTCATATCTTGGTTTTTCATCTTTATATCTTTTTGTATTCTCAAATTTTCTGTAATACACGTAAATTACCATAAAATCATTATAGAAAATACATTATTAAAAGAAAGAAAAGATGATTTTCATTGTGCCTCTCTTAAGACTTGTTTACTTCAGCCTTTAAGCTCACACGCAGGGATTAAATCTAACTCAGTGTTCTCTTCGGCACCTAGTATAGTACATGTTGGAATCTAATTAAAATTTACCTCATTTGAAAAACAAAACCAAAAACTTTGCTCTTTCATGACCTCTTTTCTTTGCTATGCATCAATGTCTTCCACGTCTACGTGTATACCTAAGATAGGTAAACACAGACAGATATCCCTTCACACGTTCTATGATATGAAATCATCACAGCAGAAATCTGAATTAATTATAAAGCCCACTATACCATACCAAAGATATAAAATGTGGCTCTTCCCTTTTTTCAATTGCTCAGTAAAATCCTGTCAAGCCTCTGATTTATTTTACTACATGATGTGTGTGTGTGTGTCTGTATTTGGATCACATATTTCATCCTCATAAATCCACCAGTAGTTTACAATTTTAAAAATCTTTTCAGTGAATAGAGGGCACAATGATTGTTTTATGGCATCGAGAAAAGTCCTTAGAAGACTATGTTCTTAAGAGAATACTTTTGGCAAAATATTAACACAGGACACTTCATTTTAAAGCAAGTTGTGTTGTAAATATCTTTTAGACAACTTTAAAAATAATATTTTAAATAAAACAAAGTTGTTTTTACCTTTAACAGATTATTTAATGCCTGTGCTTCGGTTTCTTCAGCAACAATGTGGGAATAACAAAAATGGATCTACCTATTATTCCAATATCTGTGAAGGTATTTTAGAACAATAAGATATAGATACAAAAACTCTTTGAAAAAATATCATTTATTATTATCATCATTTATAAAACTGGAAGGAAACGTAGAGATTTTTCCAGTCCCCAAATTTAGATGAGAAAACTGAAATATTAAAAGGTGAAATGACTTGGTTAATTTCAGATGACTCCCAGACAAATGTAAGCCAATTTATGAAAGAGCTAATGGAAATTGAGTCTTTTGTTTTTTTGTTTTTCATTTTTTTAAATAAAATCATTTGTGAAATGTACTAAGGGAACACACTGTATATCTTCAGCAAACCAAAATAGAAATTGGCCTCAGATTTGTTGATACCAAATTTAAAAATTGTGTGGTAATGCCTTCATAATCCTAAAAAAGTTATTTTTACTAGAATTCTATAGCAGTCAACTGATCAATCAAATGTGAGAAATAAATACAGATATTTTAGATATACAAGATCACAGAAAAATACTTTTCATTCAACATTTCTTAAGAAGGTATACTTCAGAGAAATGATATGATGTAATATAATGGTATTTTGAAATAAATTATTATACTTAAATATTTAAGTATAAAAATATAGTGAAAAAGTGGGCAGAGAGAAACTTTAAGGAAAAAGAGACTCAATGAAAAAGAAAACATTCATAGCACACTTTTCTTTTGTAGTGATCAAGAAGCAAATTGATGAGAATAAACTTTGTTAGGTTGTCAAATCAGACTCTCAAGGAACAGAAATCTTACCTAGTATCAAACTTTAGTATTAATTCAAAGAATGTCAATAACTGTGAGACACAGAAGTCTGGGACCATGAAGAAAGCTACCCAGTTTCTTCCCTACAACCTCAGGACATACCCTGACCCAGATTTAACACGAGATCTAAGGTAATGCATCACCTACTCAAAGGGCGCCCTTTCAGTCATGAAATGTTTCCTTTTTATACTCGTGTTCTGATCATGACATAGCTGATACTAACATTTTCCAACAGGTCATAAATCTATAAACTTCCAACATTTTCCAACAGGTCATAAATCTATAAACTTCAAGTTTTCCATGAAAATGGTTTCTTATTGTTTCCTCTCCTGCCTTTTCCTTCCCCACCGTAGTGTCCTTAGGGTAGAAAAGATGGCATACAAACAACTGCTAACCTATTTCTTCTGTAGTAGTCATAATAATGTAAGCAATATCTGTTGATCTTCCAACTTTTAGAAACAATCAAAAACAAATTGTAAGATATTTAATTGTGGTTAATGAATGCAATGTAATGTTATCAATCTTGACATATAAAAGAGGACAAATATTTGAATTAGAATGGAAGATGAAAGCTGAAAGAAGTGTTAGAAATGCTAATATCTTCACCTTAAAGGTATAGAATCAAGAAATATTGCCTATAATTGACCAAATAAGAAAGGAATATATAAGCATATTACTTAAAATTATAGAGACAATGAGTAGAGGAACTTAAGTTTTAATATAATTACATTGAATGAGAGGTATGCCATCACTGGTAAATAAGCTACAACTAAACAGATGATGTCTTAAATTAATAAACTAAAGCACATACATATAATAGTGTTTTGAGATATGGATGTAGATGTCAGAAGACATAGTTAAAGAAATGTAAAAGGTGTCCTCTTTTTCAAATGGCACTGAAGCTCAGAAGATATATGCTTTTCCTTATAATCCACCTGTACTTTATGATCTTTTTGAACCACGGGTAGGAACTGTTTTTGTACTACCTTGATACTTTTAATTACTAAAATAAAGACAAAAAGTGTTCCATTCTGATAATACTGGTGTTCACATTGGTGCCAGAGCATTAAAAAGAAAGCATAATTGACTAAGACCAGTTACAAAACTGTAGTTGTAATCAGGAAGATTTCCCCAAAAAGATGAACATCAGGGTTAAAAGCCAATGCTCTACAGATTCCCGGTATCCCTTCCAACACTGTGACTCCTGGATCAGAGATAGCTATTGTCCCCCAACATTCAGTGTTCATTCTTTTAAGAAGAGCACTATTGAGTTTTACAAAGGTACATGTCACTCAGCTACAGAGCACATTTCCCATAACCCCTTGCAACTAGGTATAGCTATGTGATTTAGTTCTGTTGGGGAAATAGGAACAGAATTGGTGTTTGTCACTTCCAGGCTGTGCCCTTAAAAGAAACAGTCTTTCTTTGTTCTTTCTATCTTCCCTCTGCAAGAATTGGATCCAGAGATGGAAGCCATTATTTTGATGACGACAAATACTCTACTAGGGCTTAGACAACCTAACTCTATTTTTATATGTGAGAGAGAAATACACTTTTAAATTGTTTAAGCCACTGTATATTTATACCTTTTTTATAGAAGCTTAGACTATGAGTATATTCTAACTAATGGCTCTTGCCTTCTCTGCCAGCTTTATCGCTCATTCAATTTGTTAGGTTTTTCTTTCCTGAATTAATTAATTACTCTGTCTAGTGTCAAGTTCTGCTCGCTATTGATAGAGCCACACATAATTCTCTCAGTATCCATGATTTACTTTTAGTTTCAAATACATGTATTGTTTTGTAGGTTTCCATTTAAATTTTGGTCAAACGTTTTGCCTGATTTCTTTACTCATGTTAAAAGGCATCATGCCTTTGACAAAACATATTTTTTAATTGGAAATTGAATGTACTTTAAACAGGATAAAGAAAAATCTTCACATTTTAAAACTTTTTAAAACCAAATTGTATTGCCCACCTATGTAACATATAAAGTGTTCCTTGTCTTTACCTGTTTATTCTTTTTCCATTCAAACACACTAGAAAAAAATTATTAGAGGCTGAATTAGTTTCCTAGGGTACATAGGCCTTGATTTAGATTTATTATTAAGGTTCTAACTTGCCACTTCCCCTTGATCGTTAATAATAAGAGATTCTGGCTTTTCTGACTATAAATATTTACACGAGTGGTAAACTACCACTGATGTGATATTTATTCTTATTTAAATTTGATTGATTTAGGTTTCTACCTTATTTTGTGGTTGTTGCCCTTGGTTACAGATTTGCCACCTATCAACTGAGTTTTTCTCCTTAGTTTAACTAGTTTTGTTACTAATAAATTAAATAAAATTAGAGGATTTCCAAATCTTGAGTCTTCTCTTAAATATACAGACCTAACCTCCTTTGTAAATCTTACGGCATTTGCCAAGATACCAGTTAATATACCTTTGATTGAAAGGCATAGAATGTCTACCTGAAAATGACTCAGGCATTATGTATTTATTACCACCTCACATAACAATGATACTGAGTTAGACAGTTCCAAGGTTGATTTTATGGATCTATTATATCTTCTAATACCCAGAAACTTCCTATCCTTCAGCTCTGCCATCATCAAGAACTTGTTGATATCTCCTCAGTGTTATAGATGAATGCAGCAGCTCCAAGTACTACATCTTCACAGAAAGCATTTGCACCATAAAGAAGGGAAAGCAGGAGCTTCCATTCATATGCCTTACCTTTCTCCTTTATCAAGGAGAAATATTTTTCCAGAAGTCCCCAGCCTAATTCCCTTCAATTGTCATTGGCCCATGCTAGTTCACATGGTCTCCTTAGTTGGAAGAAAAGTAGGAAAGTACATACCTGGCATTTTCAGCCTCTCTCCTAGTTGTTGTATTTGGCCAATAAGAGAAGACAGATGGCTTTGTGTATGTAACCATCAGTGTCAGCTATAATAAAGGAATAAATCTTGTAGAAAGGAGATTCAGGAGGGTGACAAAGAACAGGTGCTTTTTTACAAGCCTTTTTCCAACCTGTCTCAGGACCTAAGCTATATGAATTAAAGAAATGGACTTTTTCCCTCAGTTATAAAATGACAAAGCAGAGCATATCATTTCATTGTTCTATTTTATGTAACTAGTTAGAGAAAATTCCTAACACAACATGAATGCGTGGTTTCAATTTTTGATACTTTAACTTTCGTGTGGGTAAAGAAAATGATTGCAGATTTGGGGGATGTTAAAGATAGGACTATACTATTTTTCATTTTTTGCTATGTGCCATAGTTCTTCTGGTATTCGAAATTCTATTAAATTACAACTTGCTGTATGTAGTTTTAGAATCCATGAGACTTTTTAAAGAATTTAATCTATATATCACCAATTCTATTCAAATGCAAAGAGAATAAATCACAATGTTACATAAGCATAGCTTTTTTTTCTTCCCTCCTATCATGTTCTAAGTTGGAGCAAATAGTACACAGTTTTTTCAGCCACTCATATGCTGAATCCAAGAAGAAAACAACCAGCTAACTGAGGAAACATATTAGTTAATACATCTACAAATGCCGACCCAGATCAGTGTCTAATTACAAAATTTCTGTTACATTTACTTGGAATAGTGCTTACTTTGTAGTAGAAAAGGGTATAAGATAAAGGGGAAAGAGACACATTAAAAAAGAAGTACGAAAAGAAACTCTAGCTTATAAAGTGTTATATCCATCATCTGGAACTTAGTGTTTCTGCAGTAAAGCTGTTATTGGTGTTACGAGAATACAGGATGAGGGTAGAGTTTAAGTTTAGAGACTGAAGGGAACACAACCTTTTCCCTAAATGCAGCCACAGAAGCTGGAATGGCTGTTCTTGAGAAAAACATGTCCACGAGAAAACAGCCTTAGCAAACCTTCATCCCAACAGCAGCTGGTAGGGAGCAGGGCTTTATTCCTGGTAGACCACAAAAAGCTACTGATCCTTGTAGAAAACGCCGAGAAGCATTCTAATTCAACTCATCGAGCTTAAATTTTAAGCATTTTTTCCCCTCTCTGAGCAGCAGGAACAGATGAACTCTCAAGAAATAAAGATCTCATTTTCATGGAAATCATCTCCCAAGAACAAGAGAGAAAAAAAGTAAAGAAAATGTATGAGGTAGACTTGGGATTGCTGTAAAAGACAACAGGTTGTCAGAGTTTTCCATGAGGACTTAACTATTCCTCAAGGTATATTTTAATGACTTTCTAACAGTTAACACAGTTTATTTTCCCTATACAGTAAACGAGATTCTAGTAACCAAGTGCAATACAATCAACTCAGAAAAACAAAGTTTAGCTATAAAACTACCATAAACGCAAGACTGCTCCATATCTGTGGTGAACATGTTACAACACGCATGACACTGAGTAGGGACAAAGGCATGTAGTTCTCAGTAACTGGGCTGACTTTCTAAGTACCAATATGACAGACCCATTTTCTGATCAAATAATAAATGCTTAACAAAACGCCTGAGTCTCAATCTATGGCACATCAGAAGCACTATGGAGTTCTTTGAAATGTGCACACCAAGACCCCATACCCAAGACGATTGATTCACTAGGTCTGAATGCAGCCCCAGGCAACTGTGTATTGAAAATGCTGGAAGGGTGTCATGTGGGGTCTCAGCTCCCACTTCCCGCACAAGAATGCAGGATATGGTGAGGCCCAAAAGGAACAACAACGGAGCCATGGATAGGGGGATCATACCACTATATTCTCGATGGCGGCTGGTAGAGACACAAAAGCAAACATCTGTCAGTACCCCAGTGAGGGCTCTTCCTCCACCCCAGTATCACTGTTGGCTGAGTGAGACACAGGAAGTAGGATCAACATGATCTGCAATGTAATCTGCTTGCTAACCACATTTGCTAAGCTGAAATCTGCCATCTACTTCTCTGCCAACCCAGCAAGCAACCAATCCCTTGCTAACTGCAATCTGCCATCTGCTTCTTTGCCAACCAACCCAACAACCCCCCACTGTAGCCACGGCAGTTATATTAGTGGCTAATGGCTAACTGGTAACAGCTGATGGCCACCAAGCCACAGTGGATGGCCGTCTGATTACAACTGATGGCCATCTAAAAACCGAGCCAGCACCTCTCCACATGAGGCCGAGAGCCTGAAAACTGTAACTCTGGGACTCTGTCCCTACAAAGGTGATCTGGTGAGCACCAAAGTTTGCAAATCACTGAAATACCCACTAATTTAACACAGAGCTGTCAGAAGCAGTCTACACTACAATCTCAAATATGGAATTGACATGAAAATTTGATATAAAAGAGAAGACACCCATAAGCTCTTTGAACTTATCTACTTATTATATTTCCCTGTCTTTTCCAACCCCCTGTCTCATTAATCTACAGGTTCCACAAAGACAGAGATTGTGTTGTGTCCACCTTTCCGCTCCCAACAACAAACTCAGTTGCTGGAACATGCTAAGCATTTTGCCAATGATTGTCAAAAAACTAAAGAATGAATCCTGAATAGATTGAATGCCCATATATTCTTTTTAGTGTTTTCAAGGAAATGACTGAGATACAAATTTGATGTACCAAATATTCAATCCCTAACTTTTATTGACACAGTTGGAAAGGCAACAAAGATGGAAGCCTTAACACCAAAACAACAATATTTTAATTTTTTATGATCACAGATTTGGGGGCAGCTTTAATGAAAGGTTCCTAAAATGGATGTTTCCAGATCTGGAAGCCCTAAATGGAACTGTCCACAAGGGTTGTGTTAAATATATTCGAGCATACTCTGTTCGTGTGGAGCATTTGTAGCTTAGAAGGGTGAATGGATTCACCTGTGTCTTGTTACTGTAATGAGCATCATCTTTGCTTCATAGAACCCAGACATTATATAAGCATAGCTTTGGAGACTTCCTAAAGTCTTCTGGGCCTCTTTCTTCCCATACTCATGGTAACTATGCATCCTATGGAGAATTTTTAGACTCTTACAAAGAGTTTGCCAGAATATATAGTAACTGGAATAGGTGTGTGAAGGCCAACAAATTAGACCTTTATATATCTGTTACATTTGTTTCCTTGAGAATCTAGCAAATGTTATAGGATCTGTGATGGGGCAAAATGGACTTACAGGCAAAACCTATCATTCAATTCCAGAAGGTTCACAGACATCCTGAAGTCCATCCACAAATTTTCTAAGGATCCTGGAAACCTAGGTTGAAAAACAATGAAGATGAATGATTGAGCAAAACCTATGTAGCCTACCTATGCCAAAGTATACAGTAAATATAGACAGATATTTTAAATACATATACTCAGGTCACTGCCACCATTATTTCTAAGTCATCTCTCTTCTCTACTCACTCACCACAAAATGCGTGGTCAATTTCTATGGTTAAAACTTCAGGCTCCCTTTTCATGCATTCCTTCTAAGTTCCTTCCTTCCCACATGACCTAAAACAAGGAGAAGCTTGGCACCTCATTCACCACGTTTCCTATCCATATGCATTTAATCTAGTGTGTCCAACATGACTGTCAGAAGACTCAGTCACAGTGTTAATTAATCAGAGCAACCATTCTTAGAGCTGAATTACAGCCAGCAACATGAATATTTTCCCAGTATTTGTACACAGCTCTAGGTTACTCATTGCATAGGAAAAAAAAAAAAAAAAAGCTTCCAGAATTAAATTTTCTTCCATCTGTAATCCATTTTCAATATTTGTGTTTCCAAAATTGAAAATATTTTACCCTTTTAACATTGGTGGCCCAATCATGGAGGTATTCAGTGGTGCCTCAGTATCGTCTTCGCCTTCAGCCAGGAATGGCAGCAGCAGAGCAGTTAGTGGATTCAAGTGTTGTGGAGAGTCTCATGGGAGCTTCACCTCCAGTGTGACTGATATCAGGCACTGGAAAAGCAGATACCACCATTTAAACTCAGTGTGAGTCCATTAAACCCATCCACTTTATGAGGTTCATTCCTGCCGTGACTAAAAAATAAAACATTCATTTTTTAGGACAATGATAAACTTTTTTTAAGTTCCCAGGGCAATATTTATTGCACCAAAACAAGTCGTTTTACAATATAGCAATTTTAATTATCCCAAAGTTCCACATATGGGAAAAACTTTTACACATTTTCTCCTTTTGGTCTGACAATAAAACACCGCATCAGTGAAAACCTCTCCCTAAGTTCCAATCTCTGTAAATGTGACTAAAAGTTAAAGCTACATTACAAATGCTTTATGAGACAGTGAAGTGAAGTTTAATTAGCCATCACTTATTTCCCCATGATACATATTAACATCATACACACACACACACACACACACACACACTCACACAGAGTTGTCTTGTTACAGTAATTAGCACCTTTAGCATTTTGCTTCATATAACCCGGCAGTGATACAAGCATAGCTTTTGACTCTTCCTAAAGCCTTCTGGGTCTCTTTCTTCCCACATCCCTGGGAAGAGAGAGAGAGAGAGAGAGAGAGAGATCCTCAAATATTTCTGAATACTATATTGAAAAGTATATTTTTTAAATATGAAGAGCTAATAAAGAATAGGAACTAGTATTTTATTTTAAATGTTATTTATTTATTCATGTTATTCTAAAATAAACTAGTTCATTTTAGAACATATAGAAGAGCTTCATTTTTAATGGCTTCATAACATCCCATAATATGTGTGTACCATTATATATTTAACCAGTCTTCCCCAACTGATGGACCATTAGATTAGTTTCAGTATTTGGCTACTACTAATAACATTACATGAAATTTTCTTGATTATTCTTGAACATGTTTTATACACAGGTGTAGGCATCTACATTAGATAAATTCCTAGATATGGAATTGTTACATTAAAAGGAATGTAATTTTAATTTTTATTTTAACAGCTATTCCAAAATTGTCCTTAAGACAGAATACAGCAATTTATACTTCCAGAAATAATGCATGAGAGGGTTTATTTCTTTATTTCTTATGCTCAGGGTATTCTCAAACTTATTTTGGTGTTTGTCAGTATGTCAGGTGAAAAAATGACATTTTTAGAGACCTTTAATTAATATTCCTCTCCTTAAATATGAGCTAGAGCATTTTTAGCTTTATATACACATCTTTTTATTGATTTGAGGAGCTTTTACATATTATAAAAACTGGCCTTTAGCTTTTAAATGTGTTCCAATTTTTTCTCCTTCATAATTCGTGTTTTCATTTGGTTTATGTTGTTATTTTTCTTCTTTTTTTTTTTTTTAACCAGGAAGAGGTTATTGTTTCTGTATTTAAAATTAATTTATTTTCTTATATGGCCTCCAGATTTTTTGTCTTACCTAGAAGGCTATTTTCATTTAGATGTTAAAGCCAAAACCAAAAATGAAATTCCTTTTCTGTATGTTCTTCTGAAAGGTGAGGATGTCTTTTTATCTAGATAAATAGTGTTTTAATAGCAAAATGTTCAGTTTACTTTAATCATTAGTATTTAATGAGTTCCCTTCATAGAAGTGGTAGAGCTAGATAAAACCAAATTATAACTCTTTAATATAATTCTTCATGAGACTGAGCTCAAATTAAACTTTTACAAAGGAATAATAGATTGTCCCAGGCCACACTGACAAATATCATGTTCATTTCCCATTACTAATGGGAATTTTTTGGAGATATTTCAATAAAGCACCATAGGGAAGAGTTCAAGTTTTATATCTAAATCAACAAAAATGAATATTCTTTCTGGACTTTTCATAGTAAACTTTTCCTGTAATCACCAACTGAATGATAAAAATACATTCAAATATCTGAATTAACTCATTCAACAAAGTTTTACTGAGCAGCTATTATGTACCAGGCTTCTTTCTAGACATTTGGGATACAAAAATGAATAAAAAGATCAAGATTACTATCCTCGTGGAATCAGGAACAAAGGTACTAATAAAAATTTATGTTCATTAACCTAGGCTCCGAAGATCAATTCTATGAAGAGAAATAAAGATAAGACAATTGTATTTTCAAGCAATTAAGAAAGAATCTCCCTTCTCAAGTGAGACTCTTTCATATTCCTAAAATTCTAAGTTCCCCATAGATTTCCTTAGATGCCTATCTGTGATGAATCTTAGAGAGTGTTCGTAGATTTAAAGAACATAATAGATGTTGAGAAGGGTGAGTCTTTTTAGATCTTTCCTAATTTAAGATTTTGAGAACTGTTTATAGAACAATTGAAATTCAGTAAAAAGCATTTTACTCCTGTTTTGAAAATATGAAAGCCACTTGCATGTAAAATAGAAATAAGAAATAAATCTGTGTTACTGCCCTCGGCACAGTGCTAGACACACAGAGCTACTCCGCATGCAGAAATCACTCAGTTGAGCACAGGAAATAAAGCCGTATTTCCCATTCAAACTCAAGACAGACTTCTTTGATCAAGTGACCCACATCTCTAGAGAACAGCTTCTTACCGCCCTATTTAGGCCCCGGTGTGGATTTGCAAATTAACTGAAAAGACCATTAGAAAACATTTCTGTTTAAAGTGCTAAATGGGCTGCAACTTTCCAAACTAACTGGCCTGCCAAATTGTGATTTAAAGTGAAATTGGCATGAGCAGACATTTCCACATCAGCCTGTAGCACATCTGGTCCAGACCAAACAAACAGAAGATTTATTCTGTCAGGGAGATCATTTAGCATTCCTTTTCATGCTTCAGAAGGAGCCTGTACCTGTCACTCACCAAAGCACTCGGCTTTTGGTGGCTAGGCTCTGTTGCTCTCCCTGACTAGCCTTGATCTAATACTTCTAAGGAAGCTCATGTGCACCGCTCCACCTGGGAGCCCAGTACCCATGCCAAGTTCATTTCCATAGTCTTATAGCAACCTCCTGGAGGATTTCAAACATCTGCTCATAAGTAAAGAAACATTGTCTTGAGCTCTAACAATAATATAAAGGGTAACTGAACCTTCTTTGGCAAATAAAGCAGAGCTGATAAATGATCTTATTTCACAGGACTGGGGGCAAGTTTTCTGTGTCTTTCTGAATTCAAATCTTTAAAATGAATATCATCAATCATGGGAAAAATTGAATGTATCCAGAGTTTTACTATCAACTGGTATATAGTCAGGACTATAAAATAAGGTTAAGAAAACTATGTGATTTTGCTGAAATTAAATGAACATATTTACAAAACTGTGTCATTCTCTCTCTATCTCTCTCTCTTTCTCTGTGGCTGTAGCTTCACAGCCAAGTATAACATTGTTTATGCATGAGCCACATAGCCACTTGCTCTTCTAGAACATTAATTCGCTCTTGTTGGGTCAGCAACCCCAGGGGAATCACTCTGGCTTGTACCGTCAGAAATATTATACTATTCTTTCTTTCCCACCTCTGGAGTACTGTTCATACTCAGAAGGGAGAGATGTACCACCGCTGAGATTTCCCACATTTCCTTATGATGTTACTCTATGTGAATATGAAAGATTCAATTTAAAGAAAAACTGGAAAGGGAATAGATAGATATTTTTGTTTGTTAATATACATGTTCTAATTTCTAGCAAAAATTTACCTGTGCTTCTTCTTTTAAGAAATAAATGGATTCGGTAAACCGTCCCCCAATATCTTAGTTGTAACATAATTATTTATAAATTCCTTGTGGTTCTTCTGTCCTTGAGGAACTCGTTTAATTCATAAACATGATACTTTGCTTTTCTACTGACATGTGTGTCTAGGTCTAGGCAAACATAGGAAAAGTTTATCACATAAACATACAAAAGGTTTGCCTTACTTAAAATATAACAAAAACATATTGTTTTAAGCTGGAGGCTTCTGGGGCCATTTTAAAAGTACATGTCAGAGAAAGTACATCCTTTGTGCAAATATTTTCATCCGATTGGTTTGTTACTGTATCAAAACCATAGGAAGAGTGAGTCATATCCACACTGTTTCATATACACTGTCCCTCCTACTGAGTCATGAATAAACATGAGACCATGAGTAATGCATTGTTAATACTCAGCATGGTCTGTGGAACTCAGAAAATGGTCTCAAATTCACACTGAACCATCTTAAATAGGTTACATTCTAGATTCTGCATTTGCCAATAAAAAAATGTATATCTGTATCAAAATCCAGCTTCTTCTGAGGAAAACAACAAAATCAGTCTTCCATAACAACAGAACTAGTTTCAACCAATCTTGAAATCTTGATATGAAATCCTGGTAAATTCTTCGTATATCTGAACATTTTATCTTCTTGGAAAATTTCAAGTGGGCGGGGGATAGGTACATAATTAATACAATCATATTCAAATCTTAAATAATTCACTATGGTTAGATTCATTTGTATACTTATTCTTGTATTCTTATTTGAAAATATGAAATTAACATTAAAAATAGTATGTTTGTATATTTTCATTTCAAAAAGAGTAATATCATGTAGATAACAAAGGTTTCATACTATGTTTCGTACTGTGTTCCGTAGTGAATCTAGAGAACAAAATAAAGATAACACATTTGATTAAGAAGAGCTATTATCAGAAGTAATAAACATTCAAAGGGACCCTACTTATGAATAAAAGGAATTCAAAAGTTACTTTATTTTTCTAGTTTTTAGTCTTTTAAAGGCTTCATTTAAGGTCAGAGAAGGTGACTTTGTTTTAATAGAAAATTGCATTGGTTAATGATTTGAAGTGGAAAAGAAGTAAATCTACTTATAAAATATAGAAATTCAATTCGTGTAAAAATCATGTACAACTCATAAACTATGTGGCAATGAGATTATTCAATGTAATTTGAACATTGGGATTATCTAACCAGATATAACTAATTAATTACATCAATATCTAAGGAACAAAGAACCAAGGAAAAGTAACCAGTGTTGATAATAAAAATAATAGATGATGCATATAGAAGAAAAAAATATGAACAAAATGTGGTCAGAATATATGAGAAGAAACTATACTTGAATACAAATTCAATGTCATTGAACAGGAATTCTCATAATGGGGTACTCTGAAACTTTTAACAACATACTTGTAGGTTTATTGTGTTACTTTGGGTTTAGGTTTCCAGATATTTAGCATATTTTGTACGCATCCAGTTATCTATAAAGCTACTATTTTTCATCAAAGTAATTCACTCCATGGTAATGCAAATAATTTTATCATAATTTTTTTTAAATGTTCAGTGCACTGCAACTCAATCACTGATGTATGATATTCTCATTTTTCTAATAAAATCTGCTCCTACAAGTCAAAATCATAATCATTTTCAAAATGACTAGAAACTTGTTTAGGATAAGGTTTTAAAAAATGACAGGGAGTTTGACTGTTTAACTAGACCACACTACATTTTTTTCAATGTCTAGGAGATTCAGACTATAGAAAACTACTTTGGAGTGAGGAAGAAAATGTTCCATCAATGAGTCTACACACAGTTTTTTGTTTGTTTGTTTGTTTGATTGGGTTTTTTTGAGAATCTTCTTCTTATAGATTCACATACTAGATACTTTGGCACATCCAAAGGTCTGGAAAAAGCATAGATTAGTAACACAATTACAAGTGCCTGACCAAATGCTTTATACGCCACATAGTGATACTAAGAAACTAAAACAAATTAAAATTCAATAAAATATAATGTTATCACATTGTTCAATAAAACATAATAGTATTTGTTTATTAAAACCCAAATATATGAGAAAATGAATACTTGAAGATAAATTTCATTGAACATGAATTCTCAGAATAGAGTACTTTGAAACTTTTCAGTGCATCCTTATAGACTTATTGCATTATATTGGGTTTAGGTTTCTAAATTTTTAACACATTCCATTTACATCTAATCATCACACAGTCGATCCTCATTTTTTTGCAGATCGCATATTTATAAAATTGCCTACTTGCTAAAATTTATGGGTAAGCCCCAAATCAATCAATACTCGTGGCTGCTTTCATTGTCATTTGTGAATGAGTGCACAGTGACAAAAATTTTGAATGTTCCAACTCACTCATTCCCAGTCTACCTTCTTATATCAGCTCTCATACTGTAAATAAATGTCCTGTTCATAGTGTATTTACTGCCATGTTTTTTGCACTTTTGTGCTTTCTGTTAGGGATTTCATTGTTTAAAATGGCCCTCAACCCTAACACTGAATAGCTGTCTAGTGTTTCTAAGTACTAGAAGGCTGTGATGTAAGTGCCTTATGAAGAAAATAGTGCATTAGATTATCTTCATTCAGACATGAGTTATATATAGTGCCATTGGCCATATTCAATTTTAATTAATCAACAATATATATTAAATAAATGCATTTAAACAGTAACACACATAAAACACGATTACATATTGATAAGTTAACAAAAATGTGACCAGAGGCTCACAGGAACCTAAACCTATATTTCCCCTAGGAGCAATGGCTCATGCTAATTCAGTGTTTGTGGTGACTTCATAGAACATAACTACTACTGATAATGAGATTTTATTGTGTATTTATTTATACCGGGGTGCCAAAAAAATATACAAGTGGACACTTGGGTCAACACTGCTCAAGCAGTAGTTCGCCACAATCAAAAGTGTCTGGATGCTGATGGTCACCACTTTGAGCACCTCTTGTAATTGCAGAAGTCAAAAGTGACTTGTATTCATCTTTTGTTATCAGTATATATTGAGCATTACAATTTTAATACAGTTTTTTCCTTTCTTAAAATGTGTATACATTTTTGGAAACCTCTGTGTGTGTGTGTGTGTGTGTGTGTGTGTGTGTGTGTGTGTGCGTAATCATGCATGTGTGTTTGTATGTGTGTATGTTCTTTAAAATAAAACAAAATCCAGAAGTTATCAAAATCAAAAGCCTTTTAAAAGATCTACTCACAGAGAAAATATTGTAGGAAAAAAGCAAAAATAACATTGGGTTTTAATTGTGCATAATATTTTTAGCCATTGAAATTTCCATAAGGAGTTTTAGCACATGCAGTTAATTTGCATGAGAGGCAGCTGGAGCATATTGGCTTTTTCAAAGCCACTATGATTTATCAGCTCAATAATGCATGAGCTTAGACAAAGTTATACAACTGTCTATATTTTTAACAAAGTGATGGAGTAAGAAATTTGCTAAAGCGGCCATTCCAGACCCAAGTGACTAACAGGAGGTTAAATCATTTAAACAAACTGGAACACAATTCTACAGTCCTGTTTTATTTTTGGTGTCAGATGTCTTTTTTTCCTGAAAATAATATTTTGTTTGGATAAAGTACCAGTCTGACAAACACATAGTCTAAGACACTGAAGACATCTATTCTTATATGCTATCAGTACGATATGGAGTGAGTCAATTAAAACTCTCCACTACAGTGACCTCTCAAATTAGATTCATCTTGCATAGACAGTGTCTGAGGATGAATAAACTATTTCTGCTTCTTCAATAAAAGGTAATGACATTTATTTATTAAACCCTAAATTTCACTTGACAAAAAAAATGGCTTCCGGGAAATGTCTCTTTTTCAGAGTCAAGTTTATGTCTCTGACTGAGATTTGAGAAGAATGTAGCCAGACACAATTAACAAGTGATTCTTGTGGGTTACAGAAATCTCATGCATGGACTTTGAGGTGAAAGGCAGCGATATGGAGAATGTAGAGGAAACAAGGAATTCAAAACATTGTAAATGAAAAATTAATTGATAAGACAATATGCTATTACCATTGGGATAAAAAAGAGAGATGAGTTATTTGTAGATTCCAAGTTTTTTGTAGCTAGGTATCTAGAAAAATAACTGTATTTGTTTTAGAGCTGATGTAAAATTTTGAAGTTTACCGTTAGAATTCATTTTAGGCATTCACAGCTACAGACTATAAACTTGAATGTCTAACATGCTAACTCAATAAGATACCAAATGTCCATCTTGTTCTATACACTTCCATCCTCTTTTCTCTGATTAAAAAATAGGAAAAGGAAAAATAAGAGATGAATTTCATGTGAAACATTTGTACCTGCTCCTGCTATCTGCCAGAATATCTTGGATTGGCAGGTTGAAGCCAAGAATTGGCCCCATAGCCTCACACAATAGGTGTGCTGATGTGGGGCCAAGAACGATGGTAAGCCTCTCACTCTATAAGTCCACTGATGTGTATGAATAAATCAAGCATCAAGCTATAAAGTTACACTGTTTCATTTAGGTTAATATTACTTTGAATACCAAGTCAAATGACTGGCAGGTAAACCAGAAATTAATTACTACACAGCCGCCACAAGACTAACTGTATGAACCCTCCTCAACATTTGGTTTTGGGGAGGCAATCGTACTGTCAGAGTAGAGTTAGTAGGCTATGTTAACTATAACCTTGTACGAATCCCTCATTTTATAAATGGGAGAGCTGAGACTGTAAGTTGTACATTCGATTAGTGCAGGGTGAACCTAGGAACCACGTCCTCTAAGGCATACATTTTCAAAGTTAGATGACCTCTTTGAGAGATCAACCACGCTCTAGACCAGCAGCTCTCAAACTTTTTTGTGCCTCAGAATCATCAGGAGAACTGCTGGCTTTCTCATTCCATATATCATTCCATATATCTAGGATGGGCCCAGAGAGTTTGTCTTTGGACAAGTTCCCCGGTGATGCTCATGCTGCCGGTATGGAGAACACTCTCTGAGAACCACTGCTCTCGACCTTTTCATCTAATGTTCATCCCGCTCCAACAACTTTTCTCTCAGAGAAAAATGAACCTAGCCCTGAAATGCCCAACACAATGCTCCAGAAAAACACATGATCTAGGATATAGTGATAGTAAGAGCCTACAATCACATAGGCCGAGCAATTTTATCTACTCAGAAACCAAAGTGTACTTCACTAGGCATATATGATATGGTTGTTGTGAAATGATTGTTAAGAGTTATAGATCCTCTGCTTTCCATCCCAAAGTGAAAACTTCTTGGACTTGAAGTAAACTGTATTATTTAGATTTGTCTGGATGCAAATAAAGGTGACATTTGGCTGCCTTTGTCTCCAACGATTGAAATATTATTGGAACAATTATATAGTGGTAATATTGGTTATCCATGGTCAAGGTACGGAATTTGGTAAACAGAGATATATACACAGAAAATATCATCAAGAGGTAATAGAGATTAGAGAATAAATAGGGTTAACTGAGTTCCATGGAAATAGAAGATCTCAATACAAAAAGCAATTATTATATAACCACCATGTGCAAAACACTGCATGTGGTGCAGAGGGAGATGTTAAGAAAGACCTAGCCCTACCCTCAAGGAGTTTGTCGTGACCGACATCTTAAGGATATTAAATTAATGCTGAGTATCATGTTATGTATATTACATGTGTGTATATGTGTGTAGGGTGTATATGTATTAATATATGCATACACGTTACATTGGGAAAATTTTAACAAGTTTCTCAGAATGAATATTTAAAGGATGTTCAAAAGGTACATTATTCCTAGAAAGAAACAACAGGGTCAAATTGGGCATTCTGTAGAGTAATCATGAAGAATTTTAAATGAAGATGTCAAAGAGTACCAAATGGGGATTTGTATCTCTGAGTAAAAGACAACAAAAATAGATTACAAACTATTGCAGACTTTATATATTATTTCAAACATTTTACAAGTCTTTATATACATCATTATATACATCATTAGAAACTTGATACTTGGTCATTAATACTTTGAACTATACAATGGTCTGTTTATATATCCCAAATTTCACAGGTTCAAATCTAATCATCAGTCCTGATATTTTATTTTAAAATATATCTATGGAATTATATTAAAAGCATACAGAAATAATTTCAGTCAACTTTTTAACAATTGATTTGAAATACAATGATCCAATAGAGTAAAATGACATCAGAGAACATCACATCATATGTCCTTCATTTAATGGAAATGCACTATGAATGCAAAGGTGTTTCTTGACATACATACACGAATCTCTTGATAGTAATATAGAAACAGACATAATTTCTTCCTGAGGTTGGAATCTGCCAGGGTCTTCTCTGTCTGTCATGTAGAAGAACTGTGATGTTGAATATATTTGCAAGAGCAAGAAAGCAATTCAGCATGCACAGAAAAAAATTGCAAGCCAACTGTCAAAAGGAAAAATGTGCCTTACCACCAATCACAAAAGGACATATCAGTATAACAGAAGAGTATCATCTGTGAATGACAACAGTTTCAAACGTAAGATAAAATGGAACTTTGTATAAGTGTGCTGCAAGGGATTCTCTGAGCGCTAAAAGATTGGGGAATGGGGAACAAATTGCAAGGAAGGGATTATCTTGGGGATAGGTGTTTGTCCCAATAGAGATCTTGATGTAAATTTCAACATTCACTTTTCCAGAAATAAATTTCTAATCTCTACATCTATGCTGTCCTCTCTCAAGAGTTAGTCCTGAATCTTTAAATACCTTTCTGGATTTCCACTGGAATTTCTAGCCAGTCACAAACTCAAAAACAAAATTATGCACATCAGAATACATGTATCTTTATGGATAAATGTTTTCATATTTTTGGGGTGAATACCCAGGACAGGAATTGCTGGGTCATATGTTAATTCTAGTCTTACTTTTTGAGGAATCTCCATGCTATTTCCATAGCATCTGTACCAATTTATATTCCCACAAATAGTGCATGAGGGTTCCTTTTTCTCCACAACCTCTCCAACACTCACTATTATTTGCCTTGTTGATGATAGCCATTCTAACAGGTGTGAGGTGATATTTCATTGTAATATTTTAAAAATATATATGTTCCCCTTAGCCTAACTGCCCAGGACTTTGATTTTGTTACTGACGCCATAATTCTAGGTAAGTTTGAGTCACCTAGTTTGAAACACAGTGGCAGATATACGATACCTAACACCTCTTACCATGTATTATTCTCTTTTCAAATAGTGTCGGTGAGCCCTGATCATTGTGGAATAGTATCTGAATTCCTTAACATGGCATTCATGGGCTCTTCCAACAATCTAATGCAAACATTCTTTTCTTCCTCTCCCTATTATTCTACAGAAAGCTTGTGCCAAAAAATATTTCACTTTCTCCTTAAACTCCATGACACCTCCCTTTTATATGGCATAATTCCTTACTTAGAGTGTTTATCATCACTCTTCTCTGAGGCTTCCTTTGTTCAATAACATAAAATGCTGAAGATACAACAAATAAAGGAAAGATAAAAAATGCTTCATGGATTTAGTCATGAAAAGCTCATTGATGGCCTTCGCCAGACCCATTTCAGTGGTATTTCAGAGGGAAGAGCTAGATGGCAGGGTTAGGGAGTGAATGGAAGACTGGAGACCAAAGCTACTGGTACAGTTCAAGAACATTGTGACCAACAGAAGGGAGCAAAAGTGGGTGGAAGTTAGAGCAGAGAGTACGTTAAGGAAGGATTTTATTTTTAATTGAAGACAATTGAGCATATTTAAAAACTGATTCAGAAGAGCCAATGGGGAGAAATTAGAGGTACAGAAATGAGGTTATGAATGGGCCAAATGCATGATAAGGTGGGAACGGACTGGAGCTAGAAAACTGTCAGTCTCAGGACAACACACCTTTTTCTGTATTTCAGAAGATGAGGAAAAGATAGATGCTGACAAATATAAATTACCAGAGACGGGGGGAAGTGGGGGGGCAGGGCAGGGAGGATGAGAGACATGCTGTTTAAGGGTACATACTTAAATAAGTCCTGGAAACCTAACACACAGTACAGTGATTATAGACAACAAAACTATGTTATCAACATCAAACTTGCTAGGTGATTACATCTTACTTTCTCCCATCACTCGAAGAAATGATAATTATGTGATTTGATAGATATGTTAGCTAATGCTACAATGACAATTATATTACAGCATAAATGTATCAAGTCAATATGTTGCACACCTTAAAGTTACACAATGTCAACTCAATAAAAATAAATAAATAAAATACGGGAGGTAGAAGTTAAGTAACCCTCCCCCTGCCCCCGCCCCTGGTTGCTTCTGGGTTTCTTTGTTTGTTGTTTTCAATGGTGATGGTTTTGTTTGGTAATGTTGAGAGTGAGAAGAAGTCAGAAGGATAGGTACTCTTTGGAGAACAGGGAAGATTTCGAAATTTAGCTATGAGGAACTAGTGAGGCAGTGCTTACAAGAACCTATAGAAAAGTTCTCAGGTAGTATCAAGGTCTCAATTAGTGTTGGAGAGCAGTACTCAGAAAGATTAGCACTCCAGATGTAGAAGCTGAAGAGGCAGTCCGTAGGATTTATCTAGAACTGAATTTTTGGAATAATAAAAGAGAAAAGGGGTTGATAAATTTGGTGAGAGTGTTAGAAGCAATGGATCCTAGGGCAAATATAATAATAACAATCATAAATAAACAAATAAATGACTGCAGAGAGCTGATCAAACAAACAAAGAAGTTGAGATATCAACCATAAAAAATACCAGGTATGATGTGACTAAAGAATTAAGACAGCCAGAAATATTTGGCATGTACTCAGAGCATTGGAAATCTACACTACATTTTCAGAAATAAAAGGGTTCCAAGTCCTGAAAAGGTGCAATCACTGAGTTGTTATTCATGAGGACTCAGTAACTGATTGTTCTTCTCTCTCTGAAACCTTTCTTCTATACATGGATCCCTCATACAATAAGATAAATACTTATCACATTGGATCCATTCTTGGATCTTAACCAAAACCTGATTCCTCCTTGAAAATCTGAGGGGGGAACTCCATTCTCCCACAAAGCATGGACTAAAGTCAAGAGAAGAGATCGGTTATTGGTTTCTAGTCCCGCACCAAGACCATTATTTTCCCTCTAATGCCTCAAAATCTACACTTCTGAGGCTCCTGTTATTCCACTACAGTAAGTCCTCACTTAATGTCATTGATAAGTTCTTGGAAACTGCAACTTTAAGCAAAACAACATGTAACAAAACCAATTTTACCATGGAATAATTGATATAAACAAGAATTAGTTTCCTATGGCATATTTCTATCTCAAAAACATCACCACACTTCTAAATACAGACCCCAAAACACTTCTAATATTACACATTGAAATAAATGCGAGCTACACATACATTTAAGAAACATGAATAAAAACGAGTAAGATCATTCTTTTCCAACATGCTTATTCCAGTTCAGGAACGCTGGTGGCTGGAGCCTGCCCCAGATGCTCAGGGCATCAGACTGGACCCACCCTGGAGAGGTCACTTTTCCATCACTTTTCCATCACAGGGCCTCTTACGCACACCCACACTCACTCAGACTTGGACAATTTAGACACACAATTCATCTTAGGTACACATCTTTGGGACATGGGAGGAAACTGGAGTCCCCAGAGAAAATCCACACAGATACGGGGAGAACATGCAAGCTTCACACAGACTGTGGCCCCAGCTGGGAACTGATGTTTATTTCTCATCAAAATTATAACAAAATGATGTTGAATAAAATGACATTGTTCAAGGACACGCTGTGTAACATCTCCTTTGTCTCCTCACCCTAGTCATCCTACTCTACAATATCACTGACAATTCTGATGTTTGATTTCCTCTCCATTAAAATCTAAAATCTGGAAAACATCTTGAAAGTGTTCAGCCTCTGTGTCAATGCTTCTACCTACATACTAGACTCTCACTTACTTGAGCCTTCTAGTCACCCCCCTCAAAGACCACCAAATCTCGTGGGTCAAACAAAGCTGAATCGTATTAAATTTACTGTACCATGGGAAAACGCTAGCCTAGTCAAGTCCTAATAACATACCCAAAGAGGAAAGAAATTGAAGGGTTTTTGTAAGATTTGGGGGTTTGGGCTCAAGCGTTTGAAGTTGTATTTCAAGAGGCCACTAGTTAGGACTGGGCAAAGTTTGTGACATAGTAGATTTTTATCGGTGTGTTTCGAGGAGCTAAGTGATGCCTGCACACCAGGAGGCCCAGAGAAGGAGCCTGGACCTTTGGGTTCTTGGCAGCGTGCAGGAAAGAATTCAAGCACAAATCAAAATAAAAGTAAAGCAAGATCAGTTCATTCAAGCAAAGGAGAAGGAAGAAGAAGGCTAGTCCATAAGTAGAGCAGCAGCACTCCTGACGAGGCTTAAGCCTATAATGGGTATCCCTTTAATTAGGGGCTCTACTTTCAAATTTGTAGGAGGAATATTCAGGGATTTTCTGGGAAAGGGCCGAGATTTCTCAGAAGAGCTTTGTCAGCTATTTTGTGTCCTTTTATGTTTTTTCCAGTTTCTGACAATGGGTGTGTCCTTTAGCATGCTAATAAATTGCAATGAGCATTTAACGAATCATAGGGTCACTGCTAGGTGAAATCTGTTGCCATGTTGGTTTTAGCGGGTCGCAGCCAGTCTTAAGCTGGCTCCCAGGCCACCCACTGTCCATCCCACCTTGGGGTCTGGCCTTAGGGTCTGGTGAGCAATTTCAGAAGGGGGAAGATTTCTTGTCCTGTAGCCAGCCCTGCCTCCTCAGTCTGCCTTTCATCCACCTCAGTTGGACACAATAAATCAAGGGTCTTGAGGTAAGTCTTGATGAACTGATTTCTGTTCTGCTAAATATTCTCTTAGTCCAAGTAAGAAATTCATTGTCCTGTTTCAACAATAGCTGTTTTCTCAGGTAAGCACAATGTTTCCTTTGAGAAACTGGTATACCAGATTATCCTGAAACAAAGAGTGAAGTTAGGTATTGGTTTGCAGTCTGATCTTCCTGAATAGGAATTTTTAACAGCAAACACTTAAGGTATGTTTACACAGATGGCCTCAGTTTTCAGAGTTGAGCAAAAGGAGAAAAGATTCTGGTTGAATAATTTTCCCAGGACAAAAATCACTCCTTGTGAAAAATAAGAAATTGTATCGTCAAATCTAACCTATTATTTTGTTCTTGACCATAAGGCAAATGGTTTCCACTACTTTGTAATTTGATCTAACAACCAAAGTCAGTTCTCTAGAAGTAAAAGGAAAGCAGACTTGGTATAATTCTTCTCTATGACTTAAGACTCAGTTTTTAGTGATTTTGCAGACAAACCTCCCCCTATCGAAGAAAAGCATTTCCAAGGTGAGGTTCTCGTAAGAATTATTCCTGTCCATCACAACTCCCCTGCCTACTCGCACTCTACAACTTTAATACAAGCCCATGCCACAGCAAACCTGCCTTTCCTCCTTCTTTCTTTTGATTCAATTTCTTTGAAAGCTGGCATGAATCAATTCTCTAACCATCCACTTCCCTGGAGCCATTTCTCTTAGTCTTTCTCTCTTCCTTCCTCAATTGGTAAGAGATATATATATTTGCCCTCTCCCTTGCACTCAACAGCCACATTTCCAAAAGTATTTCATCCTTTTGGCTTTCATAATGGAAATGTTAAATTTCCCACAGAGGACATGCCCTGGAGGGGAGTTTTGCTCACACCCTAGAAAGGATGTCAGTTAATATTTAGACACAATTAATTAACGGTAAACCCTAAGGCAAACTTTGCTGTTAGGAAAATCAGACCATATCCCCGATTAAATGAAGGGCTGCTTCCCTGACCAAGTGAGCAGATGTTCTATCATCAGCAAAGACTGACATCACATGCTTGGTGGATGGGGACACAGATTAATTAAGAATATTTAAAATGTATGACCAAAACAGCATCAGACTTTCTGAAGTTGCCCAAGTTTCCCTAGCTCGTGAATTTCTCTTCATACTGTTTCTCCATTGTACCACAACCCAGATTTCAGTTCCTGATTTCTAAAAAGCTCTTTGAGTCACAGTGAGGTTTTCTCAAACCTTCCCTACATTATTTAGCCTACAGTGATTTGAGATTTTTATGGCGCTCTATTCATTGAGAATTTGTCAAAGAATAGTCACGTTCATGCGTTTACCTCAGAAGCAAAGGAGGCTGGATGTGATTGAAACTAAGGCTTGAAAGTTTTATCTTGACATTGTAAATATCATGAAAATATGCACAAGGTAAAACATACTTTTTACAAGGTAGTAACTGGAATTTACTCAGTCCAAGAATGTTTGTTTGTTTGTTTGTTTCTTCTTTGTTGAAGTTAATCCCTGAAATATGGTTATCTCCTAATAAATTTATTTAATAAACATTTAGTGAATGCCTATTGGATTCTAACTACTCTGCAGGGTTAAACAATAAATTCAAAAGGGACCCTCTGGTAGGGAAGTAAACAGAGTGTGTTGGGATGTGAACACTTTTTCCCCCTCCAGACGTGAAGGGAGCCCACATCTGGCCTCTCATTTTACTCATGTCCATCTTAAAAGGATAAACTGGGTATGCATAGCCACCCTTTGTTGGGACCTGATACACCTCTGTATCTTGAGACCCAGCTGCTCTCCCTTGTAAGTTTTAGGGCTTGCTGGATGGAAGTTCATCCTCACGCGTTCCACACCTAACAGAGTGCGCCCATGGTCCTGTTGCCTTTCCCAGAGTGCCTTTCAGTGCATAACTTACTATGTAAGAACTACAGAATGCTGGATTTCAGTTTTAGGAACCCCGGTTGGTCTACTGCCCATGTTGAGATTCATCAAAATAAATATGACCTTTCATATCCCATTCTCCTTATTGTTTTGGCAAAATTGGTTCATAACTAAGGTGAGAAGAAGGGTAGTAATTAATTTATCAACACTCAAACTTCAATAAAGTGGAGAAATAACTACGATAAAGGTTTAGGGTTCAAAGCACTTAAGTGACGTATAGAAAGGAAAGCAAGTATTTCTAAGTGGGTCACAAGCAGTTGCAGCAAGAGAAAAACAAGGAAGATTCCTTTAGATTGTGAACTCAAGTATGACAAGGATCTTGTCTGTTAGGGAGGGCTCATTTATTTTCCCAGCATATAGAGTAGGAGTAAATGGAAAGGTAGAGACTTCAATGAGCAGGATTCAGAATGTGGGATAGAGAGAAAGAGAGAGATGAGAATCTTTAAGCAGAGGAGGAATAACTGATAAATATACAGAGATGACAAATACATGTTTCTCCAAAGAACTGAATAGAGTAACAATGCGCACTTCATCAAAATTTGCTATTTCAAATGAAAGCATAAAATATATTGAAAGCAGAAAATGTAGTTACCTTGTTATATTATTTTTCTTCACAGGAACTTTGGACATGCCTATTGTTTACATATTTAAGTGAAGCGATTATGATCAAGAATAAGTCTGTATGCATGCGGTAGAATAAGAAGCAAGTAGAGGATTTATTTTTTCTGATATTTTATGATATATAAAATGTGGCAGAAATCCCCAAACAGCATTCTTGCACTCCACCCATTGTTTTAATGAACTATAAACTTCCAGTCTATAAAATGTATACTGACACATCCACTAAAAGATACCAGATTAAAAGCAGGTTTGATGCCAAGCTTGGTAGCTATGTTGATTAAAGAAGATATTGTGAAATATTAAATTGGCTTCCTTTACAGATGCATTTCCCCATCTGTCTTTATTTTAAAATAAGGTGGCCACCTCTCCGGCCCCAATTCCTCCTAATTTTACAGTCAGCAAATCACTCAGCCCAGTAACTTCTGCCCACTGAGAATCCTACCAAGTTAGGGGGCAGTGTGACAGTCCCTAAAATAACAACAGCCCCTTTTTTGTTCTGCAGAGGTGTAAAGCAGCAAAGTTTTGAAACTATGATCAACAAAACTTTGTTGCCCACTTAAAAAAAAAAAATTAAAAAACAAGATTTTTTCTTTTTTTGGAAAGAATCAGAAACGAACTGTCCAAAGAACAAAGGAATGAAAGGCTCTAGATATATTTTAAGCCTAAGGAAAGTTAGAAGCTAGAAGAAAATATGAATGGCAGGACACATACCGTCGACCTTTAAAGGTTTGATTTCTGTTTTAAGTTCTGCAAATGCTCCCGGCTTCCCCCCACATAAAATAAAAACACCTGACTTATGTTCAAATGTGGCCTTTGCCCTTCACCCTAACACCAAACACCATGAGGAAGAAAATTACTGGTGGGAAGGCAACATGTCTACAAAGATATGGATATCCATCCCACTGTACCAGCTGAATCAAAGACGAAGCTCTGAGATTTGAGCTGGGTGGAGAATCACGATGTAGTGGACTGATTCTTAAACATGGGGTTCAGACTCAGACAGCGCTTTTCCACAGAGCTGACGCAGAACTGCCATCCTACCTCCTCTTCATGCCATCCTTCAGGAAGTGCCCACCAAAACCTTCCATTTGACCCTGGATATGAGTCCCCATTTGCTCTGTAATACTTATTTCTTCTGTAGCTGGAGTCCTCAGATCTGTGATATTCTGGCTATGACTGTGCTAGTGTGACTAAGCAATGCATAATGGAAGATATTACTAGGCAAATTGAAAGGGGAAAAAAACAGTTCATGAGACAAATCTACTTTATGATAACATATTTAGGTAATGAAAAAAAATGACCTTATTAGTAGCTAAAAAGTATAGAAAATTGATTCAATGTTCTATTCTACTTTGAGATGGGCTAAGTTTTATGCTCTGCTCAGGTACACTTTAGCTCATCATCAATTTCTATCACAATCAATATTATAGTTTTGCTAGTGGTCCTTGCAGTGAGAACAATTTAAGAAAGCAACAATTAATGTGGACTCTCATTTGTCATTCAAGATCCTCTATATCAGGATTTTGAATTAACGGAAAGATAGACTTCAATGAGCAGGATTCAGAATGTGGGATAGAGAGGAAGAGAGAGGAGAATCTTTAAGCAGAGAAGGAATAACTGATAAATATGCAGAAATGCACATTTATAAAGCTCATACAGTCCCATGGGGTTGTATATTTAATAAATACAGTTATTTTCGAATCAGCGAGAAATAGACACTACTAATAGACCTATGGTAAAAATCAGAATATATAATGCACAAATCAAGTAATACAAAAGGCCAATAAACATGTTTAAACTCAGTAGTAATTTTTTAAATATCAAATTAAAATGAGAAACAGTAGCACATTTATCAAATTAGCAACTAAGAAAGATAAAGGACAAAGAAAGAAAAAGGATAATATCAAGGCTTCTTGGATTTCCACACACAGTCATTCAGAGTAAAAACACCTGCAACCTTTCTAGAAGGCAATTCAGCAAGCTCCAGCTGAGGTTCTTTATCCCTTCACACTCTTTGTCCTGCAATAGAACTTCCAAGGTTTATTCTAAATAGAATTCTAAGAATGGAGGCAAAAATTTAGCTTCAAAAATATTACCTCATTTCTTTGCATTATTGCAAAATTTGGAAACAAATGTTATATCCAAAAACAGGAAGTGGTTGAGTAACGTGTTAAACCCATGTAATAGAACACTATGCAATGATGAAAAATGATATATCCATATATTTTATGTAAAAATAAATGTGCTGATATAGAGAGAAGATATGTATCATGCAATACATTCGGGGCGAAACAGTCATTTTACAAAACAGTGTATAAAAATAATCTCTCCTGTTTTTTAACAGGGTGTATATGACCAAAACATTAATATGGATTACTCTGAGTTGAAGAATTTTACATATTTTTAGTTTTGGACAAGCAAAATATGTATGATATAATTTCTTTTTAACTTACATTGAATAGTTCAAAAAGAAGTGATGATTGCACATAAGCTAAAGTAAGGAGCAGAGAAATAAAATTGCAAGCCCCACATCACAAAGTACATCAAGATATTTGGTTAAAACTATATAAGCTAACCCAAATAACTTTACAAAAATACGAAAAGAAGGCATTCTCTGTTGGTTGAATATTTTGCTCTTTAATACACAATTTAGGAAATTTTACACTTTTTATTGGAATGCTTTAGTCAAAATATGACTGCTGTGGAGTTTTGACCAATCACCTAAAAAGAAGAGTTCAAGTCTATTCACATGTGTATTGGATTTTAATGCTAGCCTACATTGCACAATACTTTCAGTAATACTTTAAGCATTTAAGGGAATTCCATTTACTTTCCTAAGTAAAAGATGTCATATAAATTTATAAAGATGATAATGACATACTGTAATAAAAGAAAAACATATTGTTATTTATAATTCTCTTTCCCAATGGTATTTCTGTATGCTAAACTGAAGTAGAGGTTTTGCCTGAATTATCGGGATATTGCCACACTTTCGATCTTTGCTTTGCTTGGAAATATCTGACATATGGGGCTTGCCCAGGGTTGTTTAAAAATGAAGAAAATGCCATGAGGGTAATATAGACATTCTGACTAATTCAGATGTACCTCTCATTATTTATGCATTCATCCATCCATCCGTGTCAACCCAGTTGAGTTTTTAAGATTCATTTCTCCCCCGCCAGTATCCCTTCTTCTTCCTCTGTTAGCTGACTGCATTTTCCAGGCCTGCTTTGATATAACCACTTGTCTCCTGCTCTGTTTCTACCTCAGTTGACATGTCTTTAATTTCATAATGTCTTTAGTCTTGTAATAAATGGATTTTAAATAACATACTAAATCCATATAGTTAGCCGTGTCCCCATGAAATGATTTATTAGGGATTCTAAGGAGAAAAAAAAAAGGATTCAGACTCTGTATTCCAATTCATTTGAAAAAACTTCCATGATTGATTAGTAATGCTTGCCCTTCATAAAATTGAGGGGAGGGATGAAGATAGCGATAGTAAATGTTCATTTTCAGGGTGGACATTTCTAGTCTGATCCTTTATTCTCCTCTGTCCCTTTCTACCATATGATTTGCTGCCTTGGAATCATCCAATCAGCGACCTGAGCCTGGAACATTTTCCTATGTGGAAGCTGGAGGCAAACTATCTCTTAGCCCCAGCTTGTTCTCCCTCGTTAGAAGAAACCTTTCCGTTATGCTGGGTACTCAGTGAATCCCCTTGTATTGATCAAGCCTTTGCATCATATGGCATCTGGCCAGCCTCACCAGTGCATTTGCCACCAATGGGGAGGGAACCAGATCTTCTCCTTCAGTATCAGAGAATTGCCTGCAGCCAACCACCCTCAGTTGGCTCTCACGTGGGACCCTCTGGCCGTACCACAGTCTGTAAATCATATATACACTGATCTTGCTGCATTTCTTCTTTCCATGAGTGAAGTATTGTTTTAACCAGTGTGTTATATGTTGAGTCCTCCTTGGAGGCTCTGAACCAGTAGAAGATGCAGTGGGCAGAGGTCTGTGGGCACCTACCTCTGGGGGTTGACAGTGGTCTGATCTGTGCCATCCGACCACACAGTTGGAGTCCTCACTTGGGGTTGGTAGAGGGCTCTTCCTGCTCAACACCTTCCATATATAATTATCAAGCCTTTTTTTATAAAAGTCTATAGCAGAGCCCATCCTAGCATCTCTCAACATGAAACACATCCTCACTTACAAGACAACTGCTAGGACTCCAAGCAAAATCATCAGGACCTGAACTAGATAGCAAAAAGCTGTTGGCAATAATACTCAATGTCCAGCCCTCCTAGGGAGCCTCCATGTTGGATTACACAGAAAGGAATGCCTTTCGGACTATTTGTATCTCTGGTTTATATTTAGGAAAAAAAGACTTCCTGAACCTTTAATGGGTAATGAATTACAATGTGTCCTATATGTTTTTTTTCTTTTCATTTTTCTTCATTTTTTTTCTCTATATTTGAAATGCAGCTTCAACAATGACATCAGTCAGAAAGGCACCCCAGGAAGCCAGCTAAACTGTTTTCTTAATGTACCTGCATACAAATGAACACAAAGCAGGAGTTAAATGCTGCTGAAGACTGTTAACCATCTGAACTGAGTAAGATTTTAAACAATTGCATAATGTTGCCTCCAGCAACAAACCTTACCTAATCATATGAGTCCGCATCCCTTCAGCGCAAATATAAACATTGCAAGAAACATTGCACTTCAGCCTTGAACCCAAAACAGCAAGATGCATGCTGAAAAACACTCCTCTAATGTACAATGAAGGAGTTAAAAGCACCAACTTATATGAGGAAACTCTGTACCTAGGGCTTTCTAGGGAAATAATTTTTTAATTTGATTGTTTCATTCATATGTGGGGTGTAAACCTGAAAGCAACAAATGAACAAGACAAACAAATGAAAACTCATAGACAGACAACAGTTTAGTGGTTACAGGAGGTAAGGGGGGAGAGGGTTGATAGAGGAGGGTAAAGGCGGTAAAATATGTGGTGATGGAAGGAGAACTGACTCTGGGTGGTGAACACACAGTGCAATATACGGAGGATGTATTATAGAATTTACAAGTGAAGACTATATAATTTTGCTAACCAATGTCACCCTAATAAATTTAATTAAAAAAAGAAAACCAGGACTAATGTGTGGCAAACAATTAATTTTGCTTCCCACGAAAGAAAAAAAAAACACTAAATTTTGCATTTACCATTACGGAAAAATTTTTAATATTGGCTCAGTTTTAAATATTGATTAAAATGTTAGGTGTACTAATACATGTTAGGCACTTAAAACAATACCTTGTATGTGATAAGTACTCTATGACTTAGTTATTATTATTATGCCCCTATTATTAATTCAGACGTGCCTGTGACTACTCCATGCACTGGTAACAAATGTATTTAGGTCAGGAAAGCTGTAGAGGGGCAAGTGTACTAAACCAGTCTTCAAGAATCTCAAATTCTAGCCTATGTGCACACATTAATTTTTGCTGTGAGACTGAGCATCTCACTTTACTTGTTCAGGTCTCATTTATACTCATCTTTAAAATGGGAAGCCTGTGCTCCATGACTAAGCCACTCTACATAAACTATCTGCTATCAGAACAGACAATGCTGGCCTACACTGAAAGACTGTAAATGCCCGTGCTTGAAAGGAAAAGATATTTTGAAGCAAAGGGGGAAAAGGCTTCTTCCAACATGGAAAAATAAAAAATAAAATAAAGGATAAAATAAAATAAAGTAAAAATAAAGCCTCCCTAAAACAAATATAGCCACTCTCCAAATATCTTAACTCCACATTTCCCACATTGCTCATGACCATGAATTCTTTTGTTCAAGAAGGCCGCCATACTAAGACCACCAGAAACCCACACCTTGTCTTAAAGGAGCTTGTAAGATAAACCTTCAGTTCTCTGAATAGAGACAAGAGAACAGGAGCACTGGCTACATACATTCTTTTTTTTTTTTTTTTTTTTTTTTTTTTAGGTTTTAGAAATAACATTTATTTTTTTGAAAGTTAACATGTGCATACATGTGCATATAGTTAAGAAAGTGAAAACACAAGACAAAGTCATAATCACAAGCAGTTTGGTTTGATGTGTCCTTCTAGGTCCTGTGTGTATCTACACAACTAAGCTTCCATTTTTATGTAATTAAGATTGTATAGTTATGTATCAAGCTTTTCCACACGTATGAATATTTACTATTTCAAAATCCCAAATGGGAAGACCAATTAAAGCCTGATGAGGTGTCTGCAATGGAGAGCCCTGAACAGTATGGAAAAGATGGGCACTGAAAGGAGATAGTAGTAGCAGTAAGGAGAATTACTGACAGTTTTATCTGCTTAACAATTCTACTCAAATCTAGCCTTCACAGTAGTTTTAAATCCTGACACAAGTCCTCAAGGAGAATATGACTTTATTCCCTGGTTTTTATGGGTCATTCTCAGTTTACCCCTGTTTTCTCAGTATGATTGCTACTAGCACGCTCTTTCTCTCTCAAAAGTGCCCTGGTTTGGATGATAAGTCATATGGTCATCTTTTTCATAAGCAGAGTAAACAAATAAATTTTTAAAAAGTGAACAATAAGACTATAGTTCTCTTTCCCCAGCCAAACAGTACCCAATAATCCAATCTGTAACTTCCCTCCTCACCTCCACCATCAAAATGCTTTATTTCCTTACAAATATAGGAGAAAAACAGAAATATCTATACACACAAGGTAACTTCTTATAGAGGTTAGGAAATAGGAATTCAAGGTTGTTTCATCTTTACCAGGACTATGATGTCATATGTCTGCAAACATCTAAAGTGAACAAAGTGGATGTGTATGCCACTGAACTTGGATTCAGGGCTTACATGCACACTGTCACTCCACCAGGGAGTCAGAACACCTTCAGAGTAACAATTTCTTCAATACGGGACCATGTTTCTGCAGTCCCTGATATTCTCCTCTCAATACATGAAAGATTTTGTCATCTACTTTGTCACAGCAATTCTTGAATTCCTATTGTAATGAACTGTTTAAATTACCAAGAGGGAATTTCTACACAGAACCAAGATCCAGAGGCTCCCCATTTGTGACTGCCAAATTGATTCTGCAGATATTTTGTTTAATGACTTATATTCATGTAAAAACTTCCAAATTATTATTTGCTTTCATGATTTTAGGACTGTAAAGATAGTGTGCTTATGTGCAACATGTCAGGTTGTTAAAATTATTTAAAATTCCCGGTGCCTCTTTCTTTCCGAATCTTTTTCAGTATTACTGGATACTGAAATTCCTTCTAATGGACTTTGTAAGAAGGAATGAATTAGCAAATCTTTGAAGTTGCCTAGACAAAAAGAAATATGAGGAAAACCCCACATTTGGGGGAATATACTGTCTACCAAGTACACTGGGTTAAATATTTTTCTTTTGTTTACCTTGTTAACCCTCATGAGAGTCTGGCAAAATAATCTTCTATTTTACCAATGAAGAAACTGAGTTCCAGAGAGCAAATTGTCTGAGATTCCACAAATATTGGATGATAAATCCGGGGTTCCAACTAGGACCTGCTAATTCAGAGCCTATGCTTTGCCACTTCTCTCTGATTCCGTTCAAATTTCTGGAGTCCATAAAGCAATTGCACAGAATGATCATCCTAAGGGACAACACTAGGATTCCAATGCAGGATTATCTTGTGCTAATATTTTAAAACCTTTGCCTGGGTACTACTTTCTCTTATAAAAGGGAAATCATATGGTAATTCTATTCGTAATTTCTTGAGGAACCTCCACACTGCCTTCCATAGCGGCTGCACCAGTCTGCATTCCCACCAACAGTGTATGAGAGTTCCTTTTTCTCCACAGCCTCTCCAACACTTGTTACTATTTGTTTTGTTGATGAAAGCCATTCTGACTGGGGTGAGGTGATATCTCATTGTGGTTTTCATTTGCATTTCTCTGATGATTAGCGATGTTGAGCATTTTTTCATATGTCTATTTGCCATTTGTATATCCTCTTTGGAGAAATGTCTCTTCAGGTCCTCTGTCCATTTTTCAATTGGGTTGTTTGTTTTTTTGTTGTTGAGTTTCATGAGTTCCTTGTATATTTTGGATATTAGCCCCTTATCAGAGGAACTGTTTGTGAAAATCTTCTCCCATTCAGTTGGTTGCCTCATTATTTTGTCAATAGTTTCTTTTGCTGTGCAGAAGCTTTTCAGTTTCATATAATCCCATTTGTTTATTTTAGTTTTTACTTCCATTGCCTTTGGAGTCAAATTCATAAAATGCTCTTTGAACCCAAGGTCCATAAGTTTAGTACCTATGTTTTCTTCAATGCAGTTTATTGTGTCAGGTCTTATGCTTAAGTCTTTGATCCATTTTGAATTAATTTTGGTACATGGTGACAGATAGCAGTCCAGTTTCATTCTTTTGCACGTAGCTATCCAATTCTGCCAGCACCATTTATTGAAGAGGCTGTCTTTCCTCCATTGTATGTTTTTAGCTTCTTTGTCAAAAATTATCTGTCCATATTTATGTGGTTTTATTTCTGGGTTCTCAATTCTATTCCATTGGTCTATGTGTCTGTTTTTCCGCCAATACCAAGCTGTTTTGATTATTGTAGCCCTGTAGTACAAGGAAAAATCAGGGAGTGTGATACCTCCAGTATTGTTCTTTTTTTTTAATATTGCTTTGGCTATTCGGGGTCTTTTGTGGTTCCAAACAAATCTGATGATTTTTTGTTCTATTTCTTTAAAAAATGCCATTGGGATTTTAATGGGATTTACGGTGGCCAAGACATGGAAACAACCAAAATGTCCTTCGATAGATGAATGGATAAAGAAGTTGTGGTACATATACACAATGGAATACTATTCGGCGTTAAGGAAAGATGATATAGGAGCATTTGTGACAACATGGATGGATCTCGAGAGAATAATGCTAAGTGAAATAAGTCAGACAGAAAAAGCAGAGAACCCTATGATTTCACTGATATATGGTATATAAACCAAAAAGAACAAGACAAACAAATGAGAAACAAAAACTCATAGACACAGACAATAATTTAGTGGTTACCAGAGGGTAAGGGGGTGGGGGGGGTGGGTGATGAGGGTAAAGGGGATCAAATATATGGTGATGGAAGGAGAACTGACTCTGGGTGGTGAACACACAATGGGATTTATAGACGATGTAATACAGAATTGTACACCTGAAATCTATGTAAATTTACTAACAATTGTCACCCCAATAAAATTAATAAAAAAAGGGAAATCATAAATATGATACAGCTTTGAGAATTTTTAAAAATTTTATAAATATAAGAAATTATTTATCCTACTAAAGTAAGCATGGTGTAATTAGGAGTCTCTACACTCTGCTTAATCTATGGTCTGTTTGCTTCATATGTAAAGCTACTGAGTGACCAAACTACGGGAGAAATTCCTATTACCAGATTCAATAGTGAGTCCAGTCTGCTTTATTTTGCTGACATTTCAGCTACTGATCCATCAAACTTCCCAAGCTTGTGTATAATCTCAATACCAAATGGACCCAAATAGTCTGGATATTTCATCATGAAAACAAATATGGTTGGAAAGAGAGGAGCAAGGGAGGATAACTTTATATAGAGAGAAAGGTTTTGGCTCTTTTAATAACAAGGTTAAAATAATAAAACAATAGCAAAATGCTGGTTTGAAGGGCAAGTACTTGTACAGTAAATGCTTCTCTCTCCAAAGTAAATTGAAAATCTTCCTCAAACATTCCCATTGTATCTCTCTTACTCTGAGAAGGACACAATATCACTTCTTGATATTCCTGCCAGAATTGCATGACATAAATCTAATCATTAAGAAATACTAAAGTCAAAATTGAAAGATAGTTTGTTCCCTTCTAAAATATTTAGGAATAACCTATACTCTTCTAAAATACTAATGCTATAAAAGACAAAAGAGATTTGTCTTTTTCTAATGAAAGACAAACTGTTCCCCCACCTGAACTCAACCCTACCAAAAAAAGGAAACTAATGGAGCATGATCACTAAATGCAATGTGTGACACTCTGTTCGATCCTGGCCCTGAATTTTTTTCTTTTTCTAGAAAAAAAATGTGACATAAAATTTGAATAATCTTTATAGATTAGATAATGTATTAATCTTGATTTCCTGATTTTATCATCACACTGTAGTATGTTAGAGGCTAATAAACCACTTAAAAATAAAACGACACTGATTCTTCAACTTTTCCACAAATGTTTCAGGAAGAACACACAAACACACATACACACACACACACACACACACACACACACACGTATACATATCCATACATAGAGAGAAATAAATAAACACAGAAAAAAGAAATAGACAGGAAAAGAACAAGACAAAGAGAATGAGAAAACAAATATGATAAAATATTAACTATATTTAGAGAATCTAGATGAATTGTATCTGGGAAACCTTTGTACTACTTTTGTAACTTTTCTGTATATCTGAAATTGTGTCAAAATTAAAATTTAAAGGAAAAAGTGAAAAAGTCCTCCTGAGTGAGACACCTATCTCCTGTACCTGATTAAAAAGCTTTTTTCTCTCTCTCCGGCACATAGCCCTCGACCGTGTGTCCCTGAAAATAACACGGTCTTATATTAAGTTTTGCTCCAAAAGATGCATTAGGGCTTATGTTGAGGGGATATCATTCTGAAAAATTATGCTAGGGCTTATTTTCCAGTTAGGTCTTATTTTCAGGGAAACACAGAATTAGTAGTTGCAAGATTCTTAATAACCTACTGGCTGGCAGACAGATGGACCTAAGTGCACATAACTTACCTAAAATCGGAAACTATGGACCAGATCCAACTGCTAAACATGTTTTACTGGTCCCCCTCCATGTTCTGACATCTGAAATTTTTCACATAATCTTAGAAAATCTGGAGGGTTTCCAGTCAAGATAGCAGTGAAGGTAAATGTTGTGTTCACGTCCTCCTATGAACATATCAAAATTACAACTAAACTACAGAACAACCATCATTGACAATCACCTGAAGTCTAGCTAAAGTCCTATAACTAGAGATATACAGAAGAAGCCACAACAAGAGTGCTAGGAGAGGCAGAGGTGCTGAACAGGCTGATCTCATGCCCATGTGTGGTGATTAAAAATTGGGAGGGATATCATGGCTGTGGAGGTCCTCCCTGAGGAGTGAGGCATCCCAACCCCACCTGGCCTCCCCAGGTCAGGGTTCCAGTGCCAGGAAGAGAAGTCCCCATAGTTTCTGGCTGTGAAAACCAGCAGAGATTGTGACTGAGTGAGATGGAAGGTGGGTGGAGTCCCAGGTGTGTCTCTTAAGGGGCCCATACACGGACTTACTCACTGATAGACTCACTCGCTCTGAGCTCCAGTAGTACGGCAGCAGCTCAAAAGGCTCAAAAGGTACCAGAGATGTACGGGGAAGAATTGAATTATCTGCCTTTAGGGTGATAGTCTGGAGGGGCAACTTTCTCCAGACAGAAGTGTTGTCAGAAGTCATGGTTCCTTTGTTGAGCCCTCCTCCTACACAGACTTCACACACAGGTGGGTACTGTATCTGAGTTTCCATCAGCCTAGCTAACACTGGTCACCCCACGCAGGTGATTCCCTGAGACTCCACACCACCCAACATGTGGACAAACCAAGCCACTTCTGGTGGCTTTTTCATACAAATGGCCTGTTTTGGCTCATGCTGTGGACTTTCGAAAATCTCTCAAAGATTCATAATCCCCAAATGTTACCGTAGACTCAAAGGGTCCACTTGCCTGCATGTATCCAAGCCAAATAAGATATGAATAGGACATTGTAGCAAAGAAAGCAAAGGTTTTTTTAAGGAATTGGCACCAAGTTTGGAGACACAGGTGAGCTAGTGTTCTCAAAAACCTAGCCCTTGGGTTGTTTGGAGAGGGTCCAAGATAGCAGAGTAGATAAATGCTGTGCTTGCCTTCTATTGTGACATTAAAATTACAACTAAATTATATAACAATCAACCTGGAGAACCATCTGAACTCTAGCTAAATGGAAATTTTATAACTAAGAATATAAAGAAGTCACTTGACACTGGTAGGAGAGGCAGAGATGTGCGCAGAACAGGCCAGCCCCACAGCTGCATATGGCGGTTGAGAATCGAGAGGGATATCTCAGCTGCTGAGATTTTCCCCCAGAGAAGTAAGGGACCCCAGCCCCAAACTGGGCACCCAAACCTGGAGTACCAGTGCCACAAAGAGGAGCCCCCACCTCTGGCTGTGATAAACAGTAGAGATTCTGACCATCTGGGTGGGACAGAAGCTTTGGAAAAACCAGATGTCCTTTTAAAGGACCCATGCACAGACTCACTAGGTCACAGGTACTCACCTTGGGTTCCGGTGGAAGGACAGTCGCTAGGTTGGAGTCAAAGACATATGAACTCAACTCATTCCACCCTGGTGACTCCCTGGAACCCCACCCTACCCAACTCAGACAATGCAGGAGGCTCTTTGTCCACAAGCAACCAGCCCTGCCCACTTTGCACTCTCTCTTGGACAACCCTAGGTGATTTGCAGGCCCCAGGTAGGTAGCAATTAACCTCAGTGTGCTCTGAGATTCTTGCTGAGGAGCTCCAGGCTCAGCATGGGCACCAAACCAGAGTCTATATTAACTTAGTGAATACAACTTGTCCCACTCCAGTAATTCCCTGAGACCCCACCTTTCCCAACTTGCAAACCTCATGAGGCTCTCTCAGCAACTAAGCCTAATGTGAGCCAGCAGGCAACAGCAGGCCGTGAGGTGTCCTAGGATTTTTGTGAGTTACTCCAGGCCCCATGATGATGGCAGCCACCCTCGTTTACAGCATGGCTTTTCTTATGCACTCTCAGGTCCAACACAAGCTGTGACCAACTGTGAATCACTTCATAGTTCCTACCAGGTACTCCCTGGCTGGTCACAGGCAGTGGATAACCTGGGCCTGCACTGGAGTCCCTCCCAAGAGGCTCCAGAACCAATATACCTGGAGGTTGGCTTTGGACCACAGCAGAGCAGCACCCACATAGTCCCACAAGAGATAAACCCAAAGGGAGGTCTCTGCAGGCACCAGAGCCTTCTGGGGCAATCCCATTCCAAGGGGTAAGGCCCTGACACAACAGCCTATAAGCTGTGAACATGGTCAAACCCCATAGCCAGGCAATGTGAGGGTCAACCCTACCTACTGACATGCCAACAGCAATCAAGGCTCAACTATAATGGGAGGGCACACACAACCCACACTCCGAGAGCACATGGTGCAAGTGACCAGGGAGACTGTGTCACTGGATCCCACAGGACACCTACTACATAAGGCCACCCGGCCAAGACTGGGAGACATAGCAGATCTACATAATATATACAAACACAGAGAGGCATCCAAAATGAGGAAACAAAGAAATATGTCCCAAGTGAAAAAAACAGAAGAAAACTCCAGAAAAAGAACTAAATGAAATGGAGGCAAGCATTCTAGCAGATACAAGCTTCAAACAATGGTTATACAGATGCTCAATCAACTTAGGGGAAGAATAGATTAACTTAGTGAGAACTCAACAAACAGATAGTAAACATAAAAAATGACATAGAAACTATAAAAAGGAACCAATCAGAAATGAAGACTGCAATAACTGAAGCAGACTAGATGAAGCAGAGGATCAAATCAGTGATGTAGAAGACAAAGTAGCATAAAACATCACATCAGAACAGCAAAAATAAAACATAATTTTAAAAATGAGGATAATTTAAGAAACCTCTGAGAAAACATCATCGTAATAACATTCATATCAGAGGGGTACCAGAAGAAGAGAAAAAGCAAAGGATTGAGAAACTATTTGAAGGAATAATGACTGAAATATTTTCTAACCTAGCGAAGGAAATAGACATACAAGACTAGAAAGTATAGAGAGTCCCAAACAAGACCTACACCAAGACACATTATAATTAAAATGGCAAAGGTTAAAGACAAAGAGAGAATCCTAAAAGCAGCAAGAGAAGGCAACTAGTTACTCACAAGGGCGTTCCTATGGATTGTCAGCTGGTTTCTCAACAGAAACTTTGGAGGCAAGAAGGAATTGACACAAAATATTCAAAGTGATGAAAAGCTAGGAACTACACACAAGATTACTCTACCCAGCAAGACTATCATTTCAAATTGAAGGAGTGAGAAAGAGCTTCCCAGACAAGAAAAAGGTAAAGGAGTCCATCACCAGTAAACCAGTATTACAAGAAATGTTAAAGGGATTCCTTTGATAAGAAAAAAATCGAAATATGAATAATAAAATGGCAATTAATACATCTATTGATAATTAATTTAAATGTAAATGGATTAAATGCGCTAATCAAAAGACATAGGGTGGCTAAATGGATAAGAAAACTAGACCCTTACATATGTTGCCTACAAGAGACTCACTTCAAATCAAATGACACACACGAACTGAAAAGAATGAAAAAAGATATTTCATGAAAAGGGAAAGAAAAAAAAAAGCTGGGGTAGACACAGTTAAACCAGACAAAACAGACTTTGAAGCAAAGGGTATAACAAGAGACAATGAAACCCCAGTAATCCCACTTCTGGATATTTATCTGAAGAAAACCAAAACACTACTTCAAAGGGACATGTGCATCCATATGTTCACTGAAGCATTATTTACAATAGCCACAATATAGAGTCAATGGATGAATGGATAAAGAAGAGGAGGTACTTATATACAATGCAATATTACTCAGCCATGAAAAAATTAAATCTTTCTATCTGCAACAACAGGGATGAACTTAGAGGGTATTGTCCTGAGTGAAACAAGTCAGAGAAAGACAAATGCCATAGGATTTCACTTATATGTGGAATAAAGAACAAAACAAATGAACAAGTGTTCTCAATATAGATGCTGAGGACATTCTGATGGATACTGAGGACATTTTGATGGTTGACAAATGTGAGGAGGGTTGGGGGAGGGACAAAGAAGGGGGAGGAGTTAAGCAGTACAAATTGGTAGCTACAAAGCAGCCATGGAGATATAAATTATAATATAGAGAATATAGTCAATAGTATTGTAATAACTACATATGGTGTCAGATTGGTACTATTAATAGATTTATCAGATAATCACAGTAAGTTGCATAAATGTCTAATCACTATGTTATACACTTGAAACTAATATAATATTGTATGTCAACTATAACTGAAAAATTTAAAATTGTTTTTTAAAAATCTGGTGATTTCACTTTTTAAGAAAAATCCAGATTTGAAGTTCCCTTTTAAACACTGAAAACTCGAGTAACAACTGGTTCCTGTGGCAGGAATTCACCACAGCTGATTAACAGCAACTCACTTGAGATTATAGGGGTGCCAGTTCTCCAAAGCCCCATTACTTGTCACCTTTTCCCAAACTGAGATCTGGTGTGGATGGCTGTTATTCACTGCACTTGCACAGTTATTTGCCTACAAGTAGAACAATATATGTGTGTAGTCACATCTTTTTCTAAAGTGAGGAATAAAAGAGGCTGATGGCATCCTTCACTCAGTCAGGTTACCTGCGTTGGCCCCGTGGGCGTCTGAGTTTGAGACTCTTTTTTTTTTTGAATGGTAAAAGATGTATGGTATTTATTGTTGTTTTTTTTTTAATTTCTTGGGGTGACAATTGTTAGTAAATTTACATAGATTTCAGGTGTACAATTCTGTATTACATCATCTATAAATCCCATTGTGTGTTCACTACCCAGAGTATGAAAGACTCTTGACTTAACCCATTGTGAGGGCCTGGGGTTAGTTTTAAGGCAGCAAGAGACTTTGGCTCCAGCTAAGCCCCCTCTCTTCACTGAGAATTAATGTTAATTCCCTGTTTGAACAAGCTTGAGGGAACCTTCAATACATCAATATCTACCAGTGATGGAATAGATACTAACAAGGAAGACACTACAGGAAAGAATCATTAGATAGATTTCTTTTTTCTTATTTTCTCTGACAGAAGTTAGGAGTCAAATAATAAGGTACTGAGAGAGAAGGCCTGGCAGGAAGTGGAAAGATGGAAGAGGTTCATCACCTTCCTGGAATCCAGGCAGAAATGCTGATCCTAACAGTTTCTTTAATTAGCTTCTATCTTCTGTGAGTAAAAAAGAGAGAAGTTTCACAATGATCTTACTTCTCCAATAATATTAGCAAACCCTTGTTTAGCAGTTAACTATATGCCAGACTCTATCCCTTTATACTGTACATGAAGTCTTTACAACAACCCTATGTTAACCTAAAAAGGCCAAGGTCAAAGACATCAAGCATTTATTTGAGATCAAAAAGAATAGCTATTTGAAAGCACTGATTCAGTCAGAAACCCAAGTAGTGTTCTGATTAGGAGGTGAAGGCAAAAGGTATTTAGGAGAAAGGGAAGGGGAACAATTACATCAATAGAAGAAAGTAATGTCTACAGGTGCTGATAAGCAAACATAGTGATGCTATTAGGTTGGTACAAAAGTAATTGTGGCTTAAAACGTTAAAAATTGCAAAAACCACAATTACTTTTGCACCAATCTAATAATTCTAAAGAGTGTTTTAATTTTCAATTCAATAGCTTTCAGTCCAGTAGTCACAGCATATGAGTTCTTGTTATATTTGCAACAGTTGTTTGGGATACGATGCTGCTTTAGGCCCAGTCCAAAGGTTATTTTGCCCAGTTTTAACTTTCTAAAAGTTTGTGGCATGAGACTTGTAAAGCAGTTCCTGTGGGATGGCAGCACCAATGCCACTTTAAAGTGGCTCCATTTATATTATTATTTTTACAGCTATGAGGTAGGTTACAATCATTATCGCATTTTATACAAAAGGAAACCTAGGCAGAAAAACATTAATTTGCCCCTAGTCACACAACAAGTAAGTTATGAAAACAGGATTCTATGCCAGAGCTATTATCTTACTTACTTCATTTTTCTTCCATACAAATGGCTCTAATTAACTCTTTACAATGAATTCTGAAGTGATTCAGTTAAGGTTCAGAGACCAAAATATCCTCACAGCCACCACTACTGGTGCTCTTAATAAACTTGCATATTGCCAGCTAAGGTGAAAGAAAACATGGTTGCTTTCTGTTAAGAATTGAAACCATGATCTAAACACGTGACAGTTGGTTTTCAGTAACTCTGGGCTGAGGAGGACATGTTTGACTAACCACTGAGACTCCTTGGAGTCCAGCTAGGATTGCATGTCCTAACTTTGGCCTGAGGCCCTTCATGTGGTTCTCTGAGACCCAATCATTCAGAGAGTAACCTTCTGGCCATATTTCTGCAGGTTACGGTTAGGTCTTTCTGTCTCAGTCTGCTTTCAGAAAAGATAAACAGTTGACTACAGATGCTTTGCAAAATTAGAAGCACTGACCTAGCTAACAACTTGAACATACAGGTGCCCTTTCAGAAATTTGAACAATCTTCGCTCCAACAGGTACCCCGAGCAGGCTCACCCTGTACCATTTGCTTTGCAGGAAGCAGCTACTCAGCTGAAAATGTATGTACCCTTGCTTCCTTAGGAATTTCTCTCCCTTCACGGGGCACTGCTCACAGAGCGAAAGGTCAGGAAATTAAAAGACTGCCCAGGGCCTCAGAAGCTCGACCTGCTTCGCTCCGTCCTCTGAAACTCAACCTTCTGGATTCCCAAGGTCTATTTTATTTTATGCCTTTGTACCACTTTGCTGAGTTCCTTCAGCATGTTGCGCCGACTTCACAGTCACCATGTGTCCTGTCCTCCCATCAACTGACACTTAATGACCAGATGGTGCAAATGGCCTGGCAGTAATATAATGCGTGAGCAGGTGGACTGAGAAAGGGGAAAGAAAGCAGCTTCGAGAAAAAGGACAGATTGGTTTGGTGTCTATTCCACTTTAGAATCAGTAAAAACAGAGAGAAGTCAGCAGCAACCATTTTGTTTTAGTGAGAAATAAGATAATTTTGTTTAAAAAGAAGAAATGGATATGATAATAGAGGGATGTCATGCTTCTATGTGAGGGAAACAAGTGGCAGGACTCACAGAAGTTTTCTGAGATTTCAAGGTCCTATGGGACAAGATGGCTTATCTTTGGAGTTTGGCGGGGTGAGAATAACTTTCTCTTCAATTGTTTACTCATCCCATAAATCATTTTATGTCAAATACCTGAATAGAGCTTGTAGGGTCATCACCACTATCCCAGAGCTCAAAATGATAGTGTTTTAATTGGAAGGAAGCCGTAAATACTTCAAATCCCAGACTTGTTTAACTACAACATTCATAGGAATCACCTAGGATCTCTTTTAAATGCACATTCTGATTCCGTAGATCTGGGGTAAGGCTTGAAAGTCTGAAATCCTGACAAACTTCCAGGTGATGCCAACGCTGCTGGTCCATGGCCGACGGTTTGAGTAGAAAGTTCTAATCTCAGTTCAATTACAGCTGAGTAAATATTCTACAGATATTCATAGCTGTGTCCAGGATCACAAACTCAGTTAGTGACAAAGCCAGGCGTGCAGACCTAGGTTGGAACTCACTCCACAATGCTACATTGCTTCAGCAGTGAGGAGAGACTCAATGTTTTGGTCCTTTAGTATCTTCTCACAAAAATAAGTTGATAATAATTATACTCACCATCTGTCATCAGGGTTAGTGCGGTAAAATCATTTAGGCAACTCAAACAAAAGATTCTTTTTACCAATTATCTTTCGCAGTCTGAGTCCAAACCATGGAATCCATGACAATCTTCCTTTTGCCAGATGTTCATCTAGCTGAAAATTTTCATTGAAGCACAACTTGTTTGCAAAATGTAAAATTAGAAGTGACAGACAAATCTATTTTTATAAGTCTTATCCTGTCTATTTTGAGTCTCTGCACTTTAAAAGAATTGAGGGCAGCTGTTGAACTTGACTGAAATATCTAATGATGCTACTCTATTTACTTCTAATTTATGAGATAGAGCTATTTTTCCCTGCTATTAATAATATGCACTGTGATGTAGGGCATCTATGGAACCATTTCAATCCTAAAGGAGACGTGCTTTAACCTGGATATAAGACTGAGAAAGTGGTTGTAATTGGATAATTCATGATTTCCTAGAAACAGAGTCCCAGCTTAAATTTACTTACCATGTAACCTTAAGTAAAACACTGTATGAGGTGTGATCAACAAATATGGTGAATGTTTAAAGTTAAAAAAAATTATTACAGTAAAAGACACATTGCCATTAATCCCACTCAAAATACTCCTCCTCGCTTCGAACACACTTATCCCATCATTCTTACCACTTTCTGAAACAGTCCTGGAAGTCCTCTTTCTTGAGTGTCTTTAGTTGTGCTGTCGTGGCTAGCTTGAGGTCCTGAATCGATTCAAAACGTTTACCTTTCATGGCAATTTTGACTTTGTGGAAGAGCCAGAAGTTGAGTGGTGCCAGATCCGGTGAATAAGGTGGATGAAGACACATTGTAATGTTTTTATTTGACAGAAATTGCTGTGCCAGAAGTTATGTGTGACACAGAGCGTTGTCATGATGGAGGATGAAACCGTTTGCCCATTTCATGTTTATGCATTGTTTGTGATGCATAATTTATGGCACACTTTAAAACTCACCTTCTTGGGATGGCCAGATAGCTCAGTTGGTTAGAACGTGGTGCTCTTAACAACAAGGTTGCCAGTTCGATCCCCACATGGGCCACTGTGAGCTGCGTCCTTCACAACTAGATTGAAACAACTACTTGACTTAGAGCAGATGAGTCCTGGAAAAACTCACTTAAATAAATAAAAATTTAAAAAAAAATAACCTTCTCTCAGCCATAGCTCATACCTGACTGACTGCACCGAACAAGTTGAAACTTGTCAGACACTGTTACTAAAGTTCGATGTGCCACTTCCCATATTGAAGATCCCTGCCTTTCCGTTGGATGGCACTCAGCAACAACCATCACTATATTTTTTGGTCACACCTCATACAAGCATACCTCATTTTATTGCCCTTCACTTTATTTTTTTTTTCAAGACATTGCACTTCTTACAAACTGAAGCTAAGAACTTCCAACAGCAAAAAGATTATGACTTGCTTTACTGCAACGTTTGCTTTATTATGTTGGTCTGGAACCCAACCTGCACTATCTCTGAGGCATACCTGGACTGTCTCCACTTAACCGTTTTCATCTGTTAAATAGAGATGAAATAGCTTCTTGTACACATATTTCCTGGCTCACCCAACTATTAAATTTGTAATTAAAAACAGTGCTTTGTATTTAAACAAAAATAATCACCACAAAAGGAAATTTAGACTTAAAAGAACAGTCTTAACCATATATGGGACTTTACTTCAAGCTCTGTAGGATTAATCTCTCAATCAACCAATATTTAATAAGGTGTTCTACATACAAGGTTATGTAATCAACTACGGTACTTAATGTTCCATGGGTCTTGGTCTCCAACTAACACAAGTAAATTCCAGAGCATTCCTATTTAAAACATAATTTGTATCATAAGCAAATGATGAAAACCTACGTAAGAGATCCAAGTCCTACCAAGTCCTACCAAGTCATTTATAATGTCAGTAGATGTAAAATTTCCTTTGGAATTCCACACAAAAAAAAAGAAGGTATTCAGTGAGAGTGAAAGCTCTAATATCTACCATACAAAGCCTATTAACAGAATTGGAGGGCACTCAAACAGAAATTTTCCCCATCTCCGTGTCTTTTGGTCACAGTCAGGAATCTAACATTCCTCCCCTAATGCTAAATGGCTCTAATTATGAATAATGGCTTTTCCTTTGTTTATTTATTTAAACATTGCTAATTGATTTCTTCAAAATATCTGTTCTCTACTGACCAATCATCCCATCTTTTAGCCAATGTAGGCCTCTCTAGTAGAAACCCACCTCATCTCCTCCTCACCTATCCCAAAGCGCCCTGACCTGACCTCTAAACAGGTACATAAAACTTAGGTAAATTGAAACTTTTGAGTCAAAGTCTAGTTTCCCTCCAGCCTTCTACATCGCTAATAGGTGGCAGAGTTGGGAGGAGACTAACAAAAAATCCATTAAATGTACATGTTAATTTAAAACTGTTAAAAATGTGTCTTAAGAGAAAACATGGCATATCATTTAATTCTTATAATAACCCACGTTAGCAGCAATAATTCTTCCTCTCATTCTAGAGATGATGGAACATCTGTTGCACACTTGGCATGAGGTCTCATGGTTTGAACCTCAGGTTTGTCCAAATGTTCTAACCTTCCTGCAGTGTCACACTAACTGTGGCTCCAAGGCTCTCTCTATCCTCTTCTTCCAACATCCTTTCTTATTCTCCTTCTCTTCTTACCTATTTTATGACCATCTCAACAGTAAACAGACTTTTTGATTCACCTTACCACCTTTCCTGGCAGATCTCAGACCCAAGGTTTAGACAAAGCTAAGCTTCTTTTCCGATTTAGTTAATTGCATTATTTTCTTGTCAGTATCAAATCCTGCTCAAAATTCTTTGCTGTATTTAGATATATTTAAAAACCCTCAGTCTTTTCTGGTCCATATAAAGTAATTCAACTTTAAGTTCTCTCTCTGTTTTGTACCTCCTTTATGGATGCAGGATTACAAACCACATCATCTGGAAGACCTGACAGGTCTTACTCATCTTCATCTTACTCCTCCCCTATCCAAGCTAGCAAAGTGCCCAGCACATAACAGGTGATCAATCAATGTTGTTTAAAAAATGGATGATTATCACACAGCACAAGAGGACTAAATTAGAGTTTATATAATATACACAGAAATATTGTTTGTAATTCTGTACCAGTGTTATCATTTGGGTGTAAAGCAGTGGTTTGTAACTGGGGATGTTTTTGTACACAGACAAGCACACACATACACACACACACACACAAACACACACCTCAAGGACACTTGGCAGTGTCTGGAGATACGTTTGGCTTTCACAATTAGGGGAAGGTGGCTACTGGCATCTAATGAGTAGAGACTAGAGATGCTCCTAAACATCCTAATAACTGCCCCTCGCCCAACACACACAACAAAGAATTATTCAGTGTAAAAATCAAGAGTGCAATATCGAGGAACCCTAATATAAAGTTATTGAAGCAAAGGGACCCTAGCAAGACTTTATTCATCGTGACTTCAATCCCGAAACTGTGTGAGTCCTATGCTCTGTACTCAAGCAGATTGCATTGAGCCTGGAGTCACTGACTGATCCTCTCCAGGCAGCACAGCCACCTTCGTCCCCCTAATCATCTCAGAATCAGAATGTGACAGATGCAACAGATTGGGTTAAGAGCCCATGGGATAAAGTGCCTGCCAGACCTGCCATGTCCTTGGAGACAGGGTAGTGAATTCAGAAGAGATTTCCATACAACAACACTGGGTGGGAACTCCAGTGCTACCACTTTTCAGCTGAGCAGACTTGAGCAAATTGCTGCAAGTTACTAAGCCACAGTTTTGATTAGAGGGGATGATAACCCCAAAGCTTCAAGTTGCTATAAGGATAAAAAATAAAATTATAGTGTCTGGTACATAGTGCGCATTTGAAAACAAAGAGAAGGCAGCTAGTACTATTTCATTAGACTCTAACTTTAAAACACTCACACTTTTTAATAGTGGTACTTATATTCAAGTAAGGACTGACTCTCTTAAAATGTACATAGATCTAGAACAAGTCACTGTAGTTGGTTTTCTGATTATTCAAAGTACCCACCACCCCTCCTCAAGGAAGGATCATAAATGCCATATCACTCATGTCACAGGACATCAAGGAAGTGGAAAGGATGAAAACCACTCCCAAGGTTCTGCCATGTTGTGTCCTCTTTGTCACAAGACAAGCCATGTCCCAGGGAGACACACGTTCCTTCAATTTAAGGTTTGTAATGAAGTCAATGTGAAGCCTTAGTCGATCCGTAAGACATGCACCGTGAGTGAGCAATAAACCATTGTAAGTACCTGCGGTTACCATTTCTTCTACATATTTGCTTTGCCGAAGTCCAAAACATGATGAGAAAAATATAAGTTTTGTAAATGCCCTTTATCCCTACTCTATTCAAAAAAAAAAAAAATCATTTTCCTCTCTGCCAACTGATTATGCAGCCACGTTGTTTGAAAGCTTGCATAATTTACATTAGCATGCTTAAGATCTCAGGTGACTATGCCTTTGAGGCCAGCATGCTAACCCCAGTGGGCCGAGTTGATATTCTTCCCAATATCTGACCCTTTTTTCCTTGTTAATTATAGGCAGACTTCCCTGGGCTGGCCCTGGATCTGCACCTGTTTCCCATCTTTGAGCAGCTGTTAATTAGGTTGAAAATGGTGGGTCTGGGCAGTACAGGCCACACATGCTTCATCAGGCTATTGATCAGGCTGGCATACCACACATGCAGTAAGAGTGTCAGCACAACCCAATTCCAAAATAAAAGCCATTCCTGGAGTTGCATGTTGGAGTCCAAGCCTACTCCAGGCTCTACATCGAATATTAAAACATGTGAAGAGACACTGTAGTCTTAAAATAATTTTTTTCTTTGAAATGCCTAGTATGAACCTAAGTACTATTATTTACTTCTCATTTTATTCTTTTAATTTGGAGTAAGAAAAAAAAAAACTTTCTGAAAATAGATCTGTATATGTATGTGGAAATAATTTAAAAAGTAGGTTGTGTGGCTATGAATTATATGTATGTAAACTATCCAAGCAAAATCCTAATTCTGAATTCCCATTTGGCCTTGTGGATAACACAGATAAAGTTTCACACTTCATTGTGATTTATGATTTGGATAACGACGAACATCGAGAACACTGATTATCAAAGGCGACATTACAACGTTCTATTGGTAGTTTTGAAGTGGGAATGGGTTTTAGGGTTGTCACAATGATTAAGCAATGCTACTGGGAGTTAATGAGTAGGCACAATGTGTTCAAAAATGATAATTTGTCCAACATCTGTTACAAATCACAAATAATGGACCAGCTTAAAAATCATTATATAAATAGCTGTATCTAGAATACAATTCCATTTCATAAAAATATTTTTGCAACTTTAATACACTGAAATTTAATATCCTAAAAGTTCCAAAAATGCAAATCCAAGGAAGATTAGACGTTTTTTGGGTTGAAATTTTTTAGTTATTACAGTTAAATGATTATATTGAGTTTTTTTAATTACATGTACAAGGTGTGATCAAAAGATACAGTGAGTTGTTAAATTTAAAAAGTTATTGCAGTAAAAGACACATTGCCATTAATCCCTCACAAAATACTCCCCATCGTTTCAAACACACTCATCCCATCATTCTTGCCACTTTGAGGGGGATTAATGGAAATGTGTCTTTTATTGTAATAAATTATTTTTATTTAAACATTCACTGTATTTTTGTCATACTCATATTATCTATGATTTGCATTCAAGGACAGTAAAGCGATGATTACAAAACATTTATTGTGAAAAGGGGAAGTTGGTTTGATAGTGTGAGAATCACTGTTCTCGGGTGATAAGTCTGGGCAGTTTTCATTTGTACATGCTTTGGGTATTGACTTTGTATTTACCTTTGATGCCTAGAACACGATAGATAGTCGATGATTTGTTTCTTACTTCCCCTCCTGACATTGTCACTTTGTCACTACACATTCTACTGTTGTCTATGACCCAAGCTCATTGGCCAGTAGAGCTGCCCCAACATGGCTACCCAATAGTCTACAGGCAGAGAAGCCCCTGACATCCCAGAAATGAGTCACAGTACCATTCTAACTTGAGATAAACCTTATGCTTACTTTATGTAAACATTGCAGAGGCCAAAGAGATGGAATACTCATCTAAAGTGCTATAAAGATCTGTTATTCTTGACCCTCCCTGAGTTCTCCAGTCACAAGAATACATGATTAGTCACTTTGTTCTTTCAAGCAAAAAAGACACTTTATAGAAAATCATGACATTCACCGTTTCTTGATCTACTTCCAACACTTATCAGTTGGGAAAATCATAGGGTTAAGCACAAGACATTTTTAAAGCAAAGTACATTTGCTTTCAAGTTCTCTGGGCTTTGTTTATATACTCAAAGACATACATCACCTCTTAAATTTTATTAAATATCCTATAAAAGCACTCCCATGATTTACCTTGATTTTAGTATAAACATAGTTTCTCTAGTAATTCTTTCATATTCAGAATCATGAATGATCTGAAAATTATGGACATGATATGCTTAAATTAGTAGATAAACTACTTAGAGTTATTAAAGATGAAAGTGTCCTATTGCCCCATGACATGCTTATATGAAGTACCAAGAGAAAATTAGTTATCAACTAAATTAGCTAACACATTTGGAAGTGCAGGGAAAATGCAACTTAAACACTATCACAAAGATCCAGCTTCTCAGCTCAGCTTCCTGCAGTGTGAGTCCCCTCATTGATTCTGCATGGTGACGCCTCCAAGAACTTTCAGGCTCCCCTCTTGTAAAAACAGAATGCATGCACCAATTCGAGTTCTAACGTCTTCCTGCTACACCACCCAGAGGAAGACTTAGAGTCACCTCACTTAGCACCCTTAGGAGAGAGAGGAGGCCTTTCTTTTTGAGAAACCTCTTCTAACACTTTGCAGTTTGGATTATGTGCCCAAACCTGAACTAATCATTGTAGTCAGGAAGATGGGCTCTGCTGATTACGTTATCCCAATGAGGGCACATCCCGAGAGCGAAATGTGGTTTATTTTCATCCTATTTTACTATTGAGGGTAGTAGGGAGGGTGGTTTCCCAAAGGAAATTTTTACCAAAATTGGTTGTATAGATGCTGACTGATAAAACCAACAGATGTTCATTGCAATGACTTTCCCCTAATTGGACTAATGGTGGTTGTTGTTTCATGTTTTAATAAAAGCTTGAAAACATCAAAAAAATACATAATTCTCTCTCCAAAAACAGATACACGTTTCTACATTTCAAATAAAAACAAGCTCCAATTCTTTTTGCAATTTAAATGACAGCAAATTCAAAGCATTCTCCATTTTTTTTTTTTTTACTTTTTATTACCAGAAGATAAATAATGGTGATTCATGGGATTATTTTTCTTCAGATACACTGGAATGAATTATTTTTGTGTAACATATAACACATTTTTTGCCTTATTTTGAAATTTTCCTATGAAATCAAATCATATTGAGTATTTCAGTCTCCCATCTTTAGCATTTGAATGAAAATTCTTATTACAAAGCCACATTTGAGAAAAGGCAGTTCTTTATAAAATGGTATAATTAAAAAATTGTGTACTCTAAACATCAACAAACAATTTGAAAAACTCATGCTTACAAAATTCATAAAGACCTATTGCTTATCTTTTTCTATAGGGAAAATTGGGCTTTCAAAATCTGTAATTGAATATCTTCTTTTATTGCTATTCTAGTTCATCCCGAATTTATAATAGGTACAGAGAATCTACGAGTTTTCATAAACACTTTCCATCTCTTCCAGTGTTCTCGGCTTCATGCCATTTCTTCCACTGTCCTAAGCATTGTCTTTCTTCTCTAATACCTTCTTATTCTCTTTCAAAAACACTGCTCCAAATCTTGTCTCTCCAACCAGGGAAATTGTCCTATACATATCAACTCACACCAAATATGCCTATTGGGAAAATGTATCCTGTCACTCCATAGCTTTGGGGTCCTTCATGCAGCCCAGCTAAATCACTTGATAGACTACCTGTCCACCCAGTCACTTATGACAGGAGCTGTGTCATTTTCTTTTTTTTTTTCTTTTTTTAATGTGTGTGTGTGTGTGTCATTTTCTTGTATGCCCTCCATTTTTCCTCATTCTAGATATATGTTCAGTTTTTAAGTCTTGTTACTTATGTTATGTCTCTTACATCTCTAATTCTGCTACTCCACCTTGGTACAATGGCCTCCTACCTAGTCCTCCTGCAGCCAAGCTTCATCTCTAGTATCACCACTACAAGAGAGCGTTCACAATTTATCCAGAGTTAAATCTGTAAAGTATAAATTGAAGTATAATCATTCACCATATTAAATCTTTCCAGAGCATGGCAAACATGGAGGATAAATCTCAAAAGCCCCTATCCATTTTCATCTGTCACCATCACTACTCTCCTTCCCTTTCCAAGGAGAAAAAAATTAATTTGTAGCATTTTGCAACTACACATAGTTTCTTCCCCAGAACTGTTATACCTTTTTGTCTTTGTTGTTTCTTCTGTCTGCACTGCCTTCAATCTGCCATCTTACCCCTCCTTCACTATATAGGTCAAGGTGACCAAATGGGCACAGCTTTCCTTTACTCCTCCAGACAGATTCCAGATTTTCTTCTTTGTATATTTTCATGTTATATGAGTTATGAGACTGTGTTGTATTTCTTTGCTTATCTATTTTTTAATTAATTAAAACTTGAAAGTAAAGCCTGTCTTTTTTCTTTCTTTCCTCTTTTTTAATGTATTCTTAAAACACAGCACTGAAACATTAACCAAAGCTGTTGGGATGGAGGAATGCATGGACAGATGAATATTGCACCAAGTACAAATCCTTCCACCTAGCTCTGAAGTCACTCCATAAGCTATCCCCATCTTAACTACGTCTTGTTTTTTTTTGTTTTTTTTACCTTTCCCTGTCACTCACAACCTCTGTTTAGTCGGAAAAAAACACAATTTATCTTATTATTCATTTCTATTATGTTTCTTTATTTTACTTAACTTTATGTTATGGCTTGTGATTTCTAGTTTATGTTTTGGCTTATGGTGGTCTTCCAGCCTTCAATGTCCACTGTCCCTAACTCTGACCCTACATTTAGAAAAATAACTATATTCAAGCCCCAACTTAGTACTTCCTCTTGTATAAAGTCATCCTTAGCTACTAAATCCTGTGCATTGGTTTTTTTTTAGAAGTGACCAGTCCTGACAGAACAAATCAATGATATCAAAAATTAAGCTACAAAGAAAAATTGTAGGTCAAGATTTTTTTTACTTCTCTGATGCAGATTAGTTTATTGCAATGACATTGTTTTTCTTCTCTAATATCATATGACTCTAATGCATGTATCTACTGCATTGTAATGATCACCTTATATATCTATGCCTTTCCCTTCCTGTACTATCTCTAAATTGGAAGCCTCTAGAAAACTATGCTTTCTTTATATTGTCAGTGTGCTACACAGTACCTAATACACAGTAAATGCTTAATAAATTATCTAACAAAATGAATGGATGTACTCACCACTCTATAAGGTAATGAGCTCAGTTAAAACTGGAATTATTTTGCATACTTTGCCCCATTACCTCTAATATTTGACACAGTGCCTACCATACAGTGAGTTGAATGGATAATCGTTGAATGAAGGGAAAAATTACATAGATGAAGAACTAGTCAGCCATAATGCTTCCCATGTTTTTGTGGCCTCGGGACCTACCACATTCCATCAGGAAGGTGAAACTAAATTAATACTAATATTAATGCTAACAGCCTCCACACATACAGAGATGGTATTCTGAAATGATGAATGTGGACAGGATCATCCTAGGAGAATAACAAAGACTGATCACATATATACTTTACTACTGAACGTTTAACTTTCCATGCTTTGCAAGAGAAAGAGAGAGAGAGAGAGAGAGAGAGAGAGAAAATAACTTAGTAAGTGCAGTGAAAAAGGAACCCTCTACACTGCTGGTGGGAATGTAAATTAGTACAGACATTATGGAAAATGGTATGGAGTTTCCTCAAAAAATTCAGAATAGAACTGCCATATGATCCAGCGATCTCTTTTCTGGGTAGCTACCCAAAATATCTGAAAACATTTATCCGTAAAGATATATGTACCCCTATGTTCATTGCAGCTTTATTTATGGTGGCCAAGACATAGAAACAACCAAAGTGTCCTTTGATAGATGATTGGATAAAGAAGATGTGGTATATATACAATGGAATATTACTCAGCCATAAGAAAAGTTGAAATACTGCCATCTGCGACAAAATGGATGGACCTTAAGATTATCATGCTAAGCGAAATAAGTCAGACAGAAAAAGTGGACAATCATGACTTCACTCATATGTGGGATATAAAACTGAAAACAACAAACAAGCATACAAAAAAAACATACACACAAACAACAGGTTAGTTGTGACCGGATAAGAGGGGTGTGGTAGAAAAGGGTAAAGGGGGTCAAATACAGGGTGAGAGAAGGAGAACTGACTCGATGGTGAACATACAATGTGATATATAGATGATGCTTTACAGAATTGTACACTTGAAATTTATGTAATTTTACTAACCATTGTCATCCCGTTAAATTTAATAAAAACTTTTAAAAATTCAAGAGAAAAAGAAATAAATAACCGCAGTGACTCCATCCTCTATTCCAAAGGAAATATACACCCGCCTTCAGTCTCAATTCCCAATATTCCAGCTCTATGATAAATATTTTGCCTTGTTAAACATGATTCTCATCTCTAAAATTATTTACTTTTTATGCAATATGCCCCTTAAGAGCAAGCCACTACTTCATCTGGGCCTCAGTAGTTAATGAAGTTTCAAAACTGAAGAAAAAGACAATTAATACCTACTGAAATATGCTATGTGGGTCTCCTCCCATATGGCACCCTCTTAAGAGATTTTCATGGGTAACTTTGACTAAGAAGCAATTTTTGTCTGAATGCTACTGAATATGTTATTCCATTGCAAAAAGTGAGAAGCACAATGCTCCAAGGACAAAACTGTGAAATGCATTGAGAAAGAGAAACCACCAGAGACGAAAGAAAAATAGCCAGAGGATTATGAGAAGAATCAGCATATGTCAGTGTCATAAAAGCCAAAAAGTGGAGAATATCTAGGGGGAAAAAATGATTAATGAGTTTCAAATAAGCAAAGAGATCTGGTGAGTATATTAAGATTACCAAATCATATTCAAAGCAAATTTCTGATTAACCTTGTTAATCATAGTATAAGTAAAACTTCAGAGTATTTTTGTTTTTTCATGTTTCGTTATTGATGGGAACTAATACATATATGAAAGAAAGAGTATTTCCATAAATACCCTACTTAGGCAGTTACTGAAAGTATAATTAATTTCTATCTGGAAAAAACAGCATATTCTTAATTTTTCAAGTTACGGTTTGTTCTTTAATGGCTATGACTCAGTTCGTGATGCTGGCAAAGGTAGCTCCTTCAGAGGGCAAATTAGGGGGAGACGTGGCGTTCTGTATGTCCCTCCCGGGCCACTAACAGGTGCTTCTCTGTTTGTCATTTTCATGGTGGTACTCTGCCAAAATATAGCTGTATCATTTGCCAAATTTACCCTATATATTCATTGAAATCAGAATTCCCTTCAATAGCTTATTTTTTTAAGAGACTGTTGGGGCTGCTACGCTGAATTTATTTGGTTAGGTAGTAGGGAACAGTGATGGAAAGAGAATGAGAAAAAAGTGGATTCAGAGAAGAGAATTTGCATAGAACAGTCTGACTTAGAAACCCTAATCTCTAAAATGCAAACTGGCCCCTATGCACGTTTCCACACGCTAAGATATCTAACATTAATTATTTTTTAATATACATTTTCTAGGGCATGGACAACACTTACATGTCTAACACTGTAATTGACACTCTTGGAGGTGGGTAATATAATAATACAAAAAGTGATATAGTGTTTACAAAATCTTTAAAATATAGACATTGCATAAAATGAAAAATCCATGATGCAAGTCACTTGGGTTTAGCTGGAAAAACAACACACTTTACTAAAAACTCTATGTTTCATTTCCTGTGTGCATCAGTTATTTTGGCTTTGTTTTGAGGAAATAGACCCAAACTCTAACTTAATCCAACATATGCATTCATGTACCCTTGCTTACCGTTGTGAGATGAATACAAATCTATCAGCTCTGCTAAAAATGAAAATAAGTAAAATATATTTCCAAATGAGAGTGAGTCTCTAGTGAGGTCTCCCACTAAACATAGGGTGACCATATGTCCCAATGTGCCTGGGACAGCCTAACTTACTGTCCCAACATCCTTATAGCAGAGCCTTTTTCACTCTCAAGTGTGTTGTAGTTCAAACAATAAATTATATACTCACCTTATAAAATATAGCATGTTAAGTGACTGTAGACATCAAATCTTCCAAAATAAATGAGCAATTTGGGTGCCTTGTCTTTACGCTTATGCAGTTGTCTGTGAATACCTTAAAGTTCTAAGAACTTTATCAATTTAAGTCCTTGTGATGTTTTTGTAGACTTAAATTGTAATCATTTTACTTTTAAGAAAACAGGAAAGACTCAGTCAATGTGGAGAAATCAGGACACTTGTTTAATACTGGTAGGAATAAAATATGGTGCAGTTGCTTTGGAAAAAGAGTCCATCAACTGCTCCAATGACTAAGCATAGAGTTACCATATAACCCAGCAATTCCACTCTTAGGTTTCTAGCCAAAAGAAATGAAAACATATATACACATAAAAAATGCTTATAGAAGCATTACTCATAATAGCCAAAAGGTGAAAACAATCCATCAACTGATGAGTAGATAAATGAAATGTGTATATCCATACAATGGAATATTATTCAGCGATGAAAAGAAAGTACTGATAGATGCTGCCTTGAAAACATTATGCTAAAAGAAAGAAATCAATTTCAAAAGACCACATGTTATATGACACCATTCATATAAAATGTTCAGAAAAGACAAATCTGTAGAAACAGTACATTAGTGGTTGCGTAGGGCTCGGAGAAAAGGGGATGAGGGAAGTGTTAGATTAAAAGGTTATCACCTTTTTGAGGTGATAAAAATGTTCTAAAAATTGACTGTGATGATGATTACACATATCTGTGAATTTAAAAGCCACTGAATTGTACACACTCTAAGTGGGTGAACTGTATGGTATGCAAAGTTCATTAACAAGAAAAAAAAAAGACTACCGTTCAGAATGGCAACCATTCACCACTAAAAATAATAACCAACATTTATAGAGAATTTATTCCATGTCAGGTGCTCTTTGACTGCTTTATATGACTTATTATCAATAAACACTCACAACACACCTATGCCATTGGTGCTGAAATTATACCAATTGGGATATAAGAAGTTAAGCATAAAGTTCTAAGTAAATTTCTCAAGGTCAGAAAAGTAATAAAAGATAGCATTGGGTCTTCAAACTCTCATAGACTAATTCCAAAACCTAAGCTTTTAGCCATACCCTAAACTGTCAACCATTTAATCAATCGAATTCATATCAGTGTCAAGAGCTTATTATAACCAGCTCCCTCTTGACAGAGAAGCCCTTAAACTTTAGCTAAGAACAGGACAATTATAGACGCATAATGCCAAAGGTAAGACTTAAATCAGTCCTACTTATTTAGGGCCAGCCTTGTGATTTAACCCTGTTACACACTGAATTTTGCCTCAGCTTGGAGCCTGTTTTGCAACAATGAATAGAGGGAAATCATACCTTGTCTCTGCAGGTCAGAGATAACTTAGAGCAGCAGTGAGTTTGAAACCCAAAGTGAGATCTTGGACTTACTTCTCTGTTGGCGTAGTTCTTTGCCAACCAGCATCCTTTCATTCTCAGTGTTATCATCATGTTTTTCTTGTTCGAGCTCCTTCTCATTGTCTCTTCTGCTGGCCACCTATTTGGGTTACATAGAAAGCAATTAAATTTAGGTCTCAGCTTTAAATTTGGTCCTCATATTAGGAATATATGAGGTCTGACAATTAAGTTTGTGAACTTATTACAACTATGTTGCTAACCTTTTTTTTGATATCAGAGGGATTATTCATTATGAATTTGTACCAACTGGACAAACAGTTAACCAAGTTTACTGTTTGGAAGTACTGAAAAGGCTGTGTGTAAAAGTTAGATGATTTGAACTTTTCATCAACAATTCACGGCTCTAGCATCACGACAATGCACCAGCTCACACAGCACTGTCTGTGAGGGAGTTTTTAGCCAGTAAACAAATCACTGTATCAGAACATCCTCCCTACTCACCTGATCTGGCCCTCAATTACTTCTGTCTTTACCTGAAGATAAAGGAAATGTTGAAAGAAGATATTTTGATGACATTCAGGACATCAAGGGTAATATGATGACAGCTCTGATGGCCATTCCAGAAAAAGTGTTCTGAAATTGCTTTGAAGGGTGGACTAGGCACTGGCGTCAGTGCATAGCTTCAAAGGCGACTGCAGTGATATTCAGCAATGAAGTAAGTAGCATTTTTTTCTAGGATAAGTTTGCAAACTTAATTGTCTGACCTCATATACACATATGGGATAATATTTAGGATATTTATTCATAATAAGTAAAAAAATAAATTAATACCTTCAGTCAACTTAAATGAAAACTAACAATGAATGGAGCAAAAGATAAAGTAAGCAGATGACATAATGGGTGGAATTTTTCCTTAAATGATTTGAAAGAAACTTAAACTTATATAAAATTAAAGCTGGCTTTTTGTTGTTTTAGGAACAGTTATATATACCCATAATAAAAATAAAATCAGGCAGGACAGATAATTCTTAAACAGAGCATCAGTGATAATTCAGAGTTTATAAATAGGAATTTGAGAAGAGCAATGTCACCTGCCTCTACGTGCCAGACTTTATCCCAACACACCCCTCAGTTCCTTTAGGAATTAGTTCTCATACAGAGATTCAGTAAATGGGATTCTCAGGCACAAATGGAGAGCTTAATGGTTATTTTTCTACCAGGTATCATAAACCAACTAGAACATACTGGTTTTCATTCTTCATGGAGAGAGACAGAGAGAGAGAGAGAGACAGAGAGAGAGAGAGAGAGAGAGAGAGAGAGAGAGAGAGAGAGAGAGAGAGAGAGAGAGAGAAAGGAAGAAAGGAAGGAAGGACAGAAAGAAGGAAGGAAGGAAGGAAGGAAGGAAGGAAGGAAGGAAGGAAGGAAGGAAGGAAGGAAGGAAGAGAATATTCTCATTCATTTCCTGAATAATTTTCCTCTTAGCAGCCATATAAGCACCTTCAAGTTATGACTCCAATAGCTTTCTTCACCATGGAAAACTGGTTTCTCAAAATGTTAAACATAGATTTACCATACCACTCAACAATTCCACTCATGGGTTCTAGCCAAGAGAAATGAATACATTTGTCCACATAAATATTTGTGTTCAAATGGCCATAGCAATATTGTTTATAATAGTCAAAAACTGGAAACAACTCAAATATTAATGAACTGGTGCGTGGAGAAGGGATAAACAGAATGTGATATACCCATACAATGTAATATTATTCAGCAATAAAAAGGAATAAAGAACGGATGTATCCTGCAATGTAGATGAACCTTGAACACCTGATGCTAAGTAAAAGACTCCAATCACAGAAATACCACATATTGTATGATTCATTTATATAAAACGTCCTGAAATGGCAACTCTGCAAAGACAGCAAATAGATTAGTGGTTGCCTAGGACTAAAGGTGGAACTAGGGAATGACAGCAAATAAGCATTAGATTACTTCAGTGGGATGGAGATGACCTAAAATTAGACTATGGTGATGGTTATACAACTCTATAAATTTATTTAAAATCACTGAACTGTAAACTTAAGACAAATGAATGATGTGGCATGCAAATAATATCTCAATAAAGCTGTTAAAAATCAGTCAATATCGTTTATCATATTAAGAAAATAAAAGAGAAACTATGTTCAGAAAAGGTAGGTGATAAAATTCAGTATCTAAGGAATGATTTTAAAATTAACTTTCAAAATATGTCTCCCTATGAGTCAGATTCCAAGTAATTGAAAACTTGGTATATCAATTAGGAGGGAGTAAGTTATGCTCTGATAACAGAAAACCTCCACAATTTCTCAGTTTCAGTCTCTTAACATAACAAAAGTTTGTTTCTCTCTCATACTAAATGGTCATCAGGTGTCATCGTCAAAGTCTGGGGCATACAGGGGGGACTATATCCACCTTAGAGCTCAAAAGCCAAGTGTGACAGAAGATTCATCTTTTATTTTAATTAAATATTTATTTAGTAAAATTTTTCAAATATTTTTCCTTGATAATATCTGCATTGGCTTACATGCTTAGAAAATCTTTTGCAAACCAAGAACAACATAAATATTCATTTAAACTTCCTGTTTGTACTGTTATGGTGTCAGTTTTTACTTTTCTTTAGTCTGTCGAGAATTTCGTGTTTGCTGTGAGGCAGAGATTTAATTTAATTATCTCCCACGTGGTTAACTAGTTGTCCCAACACCATAAATTAAATAGCATATTCTCTCTTCTTTCTTTGAAATGCTACCCTTCTCATTTACAACTATTGCTTCCTGGACTTCTCATTCTGTTGTTTTGACCTGTGGTTTCTACTTCATACTCCATTGTTTTAGTTTCCCTAATTTTACAATTCACTTTAATGTCAGATAAGTCAGCACCCTATGCTGCCTTTTCCAAATACTTTTTGGAAAGATAATACTGTTGGGGATTTATAGGAATTATGTTAATATTATAGGTTACTGAGAGAAAATTAAAATTTTTACAATCATGAATGTTCCCATTCAGAGACAGAATCTCTCCATATAGTTAAGTCATTTATTTTTCTCAATGAACTCTTGTAATTTTCTTCATATGTATTTTCCACGTTTCATAGACATTTAAATTTTTGGTTGCTGTTGTAAACTGGATTAATTTTTTGCCATTTTATCTATTTCTCTGTTAATTTAAATTGTAAGTTACTTTACTAAATTCTTTATAAATTCTAATAGTAATTTTGCAGATTTCAGATTTTTTCCAGAAAAGATTATTTTTGTCTCTTCCTTTCTAATGTTTTATTTTAATGTTTACTAAGTTTATTGGGGTGACATTAGTTAGTAAAGTTATGTAGGTTTTAAGTGTACAATTATAGAAGATTCATCTTAATCCATGCTTCTGACATTTCCAGAGAAAGAAAAAAAAAAAACATGGAACATCATGCCCTGCCTCTTGCAGCTTCTTCCCAGAAGTGAAACACATCACTCTTCTCACAACTCATTGGTCAAAGTAAGACATATGACCATAGTTAATTTCAAAATATACTGGGGAAATATGAAAGTACCATATATACAGAAAGATGACCAAGAAAATATTTATAAACAGTCATAACTATTACATTGTGATACACCTGAATCCTTCCATTACCTCAGCTATACCTGAGCAGAGTGCAAACTAGCCCAGAACCCACGAACAAAGAATGGGGTAGATTAAGAAAGGTTGATGTGTTGGGTTTGAGAGCCAAAGGATCAGTATTTACATTTAACAAGAGGATATTTTAAAGGAAACCTGGAAACCATGGTTAGGCACTAGATATTAAAGATTTTAAAGACCATTTTTAAATAGACTTGCATCTTAGAACTTAAAAGCTATGCTTCAGTAGTTGTTAAGACTTTAATGGGTAAAAAATTTCTACAATATTAATGGAAAAGATACTGCTACATTAAGTAGTGTGCTTTCACCTAGGCTGAGGACTAGTCAGATAAAATAACTAAAGCTATAAAAATAGCAGAGGAATTCATAACTTTGTTGAAGCATTAAAATCGTTCAATAAATGTTGAATTTAATTACACAATTGTATCTATTCTATATATCTTGAAAATTTCATATGATTTTATACCTATATTATCTTAACTATTTAATAATGGTAATCAACCTACCCCTACCCCAAGTACTACCTTTTAAAAAAAAATAGTATATGTTTGTTTATTTTAGCATTCAGGAAAATAAATATGAACTAAAAAGACAAAGACATTTAATACTAACTAAAGAAAGAGAATAGAATAGCACTTTTCCCTATAACAACAATGAAATGGGGCCTGGAATATAAGGGTAAAATTTCTAAAGCAATAGGTAAAATGCAAATGAACATAGAGTGCAAAGTGACATCAAACTGTCATATTTTTTGGAAGTTGATTGCCAATGGTTTACTTTATTCATTTATGTCAAAGCAGTATTTTAGACATAAGGTGATAGTTGGAAAATGATCAGATTATCATAGATGTCCCGAGAATCCTCATTACATTTTGTGACTGGTTAGTGGTTTGACAGGTTTTAATTTTGTTTCACACACTCTTTTCCCAAATAACACTATATATGTTATTGTTGTATCTTTAGAGTTCTTTAAAGGCACCATATAAATCCTAAAAGTTTCTCTGAGACATTTAAATTAGAGTATATTTAAGAAAAGAAAAGGACAAGACAGTGTGATTTTAAAGTCATTTGGCAAACTGATTCTGTCAAGAAAGCTTAGCTTCATTCTGTTTGCTGCAACAGCTTTTTTTTTTCATAACTCCACTCTTCTTGTTCTTGTAATACATTTGGGAAGCCTGTCAAGGCCTATCCACTCTCTAAATAGCTTTGCAGATTAAATTTTTAACTCTCTTCTCTTCATGCAGATGTATATTTCTGACAAAGCATTGCCCTGAGATGTCAGCTTCCATTTTTCTCACTGGAGAGAAAACATATAGGTGCAAGTGTGAATTCCTAAATCTCAACTTCATCAAGAAATGCATGCACACATGAATATGCTTCTCTCCAGGACCGTGCCTCTGTATTTGCATTGTTCACTCTTTTTAGATTTCCTACTCTTACTTTATCACTTCCATTTCCTTCAGTGGGTCTTGCAGATAAATGTGTGAGAGACCAAAACAAGAAAATAAATAGAATTTTTATTTTTGTTAACGATCTTAATAATAAAAATACACCAAGGTGCTAAGATCGTGTAAAGGAAGAGTATACAGTCCAAACTGGACCATTGTATACAGGGCTGGTTTCCTTATGCAGGTGATGCCTGAGATAAACCTTAAAGGATGAGTTTGTAGGAGGACAAAGAGTTACAATGTCAGTCCAAGCAAAGGACATGAGAGAAGTAAAACCATGAATTTGTAGAAAGAGAATGGTTTGTATAAACATCTTCAAAAACATAGGCAATCTTAAATTCCAAAGAATGAGGTAGAAGTGAGCACTTGCTATAATGTCCTACATAGCTGAACTGCATTCAGTCCTAGGAAAGGGGATGGCATTATCCTAGCCAATGGCAGGACCCACTTTAGGCCACATGCTTTGGCATTTGTCTACACTTCTCTGTTCATATAGCTTAGAATCTAGCTTGTAGAAAGAGTCCATCTGGTACAAGGATATTTAAAGAAGGCACCTCCATTACCCATAAGTGAAAAGAGAACAATGGCTTTTATTTGTCCCAGTCTAACTTTTACTGCAAAATTAACCTAACAACAAAAGAAGAGGCAGACTGGTGCAGTAAAATGAGTACTTGATTCATTATATGACGCATATCCTAGTCAGAGCTTAGCAGCAGCTAGTTGTAAGACCTTGTGCAAATCATTCTAATCTCATTGCCCCTCAGTGTCCCTCTCTGTAAAATAATAGCTACTAGATATTGGGTTTATGTGTTTTAAAATAATATTTCCCATTTAGAAATGAATAAGGAAGTAGTTATGGATTAAGTTACATGATATCTGAGATTGATTTCATAATAATCTAACAGTTTTGGTAGATGAATGTAGTAGACAGAAAGTTAAATGAAACAAGAGTGGCCATTAGTTAAACTGTTGTGTTTGGGTAATGGACACTTGGGAGTTCATTGCTCTCTAATTTTGAGCATGTTTGAAGTTTTCCATAATAATGTTCTTTAATTATTGCTTCTAAATTGTTCAAGGAAAAACACCAAGGTATAGAATAGCATATTTGTAAGGGAGGAAGGCATAATAAAATATCTGTATTTGTTTTATTTCCATAAACAAACATTGGAGACTGATAAAGAGCAGTTACCTATGATGGCATGAAGAGAAATGACAGCTACTGTGGGGGAGCAAGACTTCTCAATATATAACATTTAATATTGTTTTGACTTTTTAATCCCATTAATGTATCATCGATTCAAAAACGCTAACATTGTGTCACAAAAAGCAATAGTGATGGAATGATCTTTTTTAAATAAATGGTGCATTGTTCATTAGATATCTGTATGGTAGAATGAATAAAACTTAACCCCTACCTCACAGTACATACCAAAATCAGTAACAGATGGATTATAGATCTAAATTTGACGGGTAAAACAATAAAATTTTTAGAATGAAATACAGAGAAATATCTTCACAATTTTGGAGTCAAGAATGACTTCTTAAATAGAACACAAACATTACAAACCATAAAAGAACAAAGTGATAAATTGGAACTCATTAAAATTAAGAACTTCTTAATTTCAAAAATTGTTAAAAAAATGAAAACATTGAACCTGGCAGAAGATATTTGCAATCTATATAATGCATATATTGAACCCAAAAACTATATCTACTATATATATTTTTTAAATAATACAACAGCAATAAAAGTGACAGACACATTAATTTAAAATATAATCGGTATAACTCTATTCCTTAGGGGGCACTGCACATAGTGACTTCCTTCAGGTTCATGTAATATGGAAATGGAGGGGCAAAAAAGAATAATTTCATAGTAGAGAAATTTGACAAATGCTGCCTCAGCCAGGTGATTAAGGGCAACATCACAAATGATAACTCACACCACATATGATGAACATGGCACTTGCCTTCTGTGGTCTTTCTTCCCAAAACACATAGCCCCAATCTAATCATGAGAAAAACATTAGACAAATTCCAATTGAAGGACATTCACAAAATATTTTACCATTATGTCTCAAAACTATCAAAGTCATCAAAAATAAGGAAAGTCTAAGAAACTTTTATAGCCAAGAGGAGCCTAAGAAAAAATGATAATTAAATGTAATGTGGCATCCTGGATGGGAGCCTGGAAAAACAACAACAAAAAGACATTAAGTAAAAACTAAGGAAATTTGAATGAATTATGGACTTCAGTTAATAATAATCTATCAGCATTGGTTCATTAATTGTAAGAAATGTACTATATTAATGTAATATGTTGATAATAAGGAAATCTGGGTGTGGAGTATATGGGAACTCTCTGTACTATCTTAGCAATTTTTCCATAAATAAAAACCTAAAAAATTAAGCTTATAGAAAAAAAAATATATGGTACAAGTTGGTAGTTACAAAATAGTCATCAGGGTGTAAAGTATAGCTTACGGTATAATACTGTAATAAGTACATATCATGTCACATGGGTACTAGATTAATGGGGTGATCACATCATAAGTTATATAAATATCTAATCACTATGTTGTACACCTAAAACTAATGTAATATATGTCAACTGTAACTGAAAAATACAATTGAAAAATAAGAAATATGCAAATAAAAGAAATATATATATGGCAAGAAAACTTGAATATGCGTTTTCCAAGAGGTAATAGCCAAATGGCCAATTAATAATTAATATATTTTTTAAAAGTCAACATCTTTAATCATCAGGGAAATGAAAATTAAAACTACAGTAAGGAAAGACTACATGTACATTTGACTGGTTAATATTTTAAAAACTATTCAACTAACCAACATTATTAAGACTGATATCTACTATTCTCCTGTAAACGAAGAAACTAGAGCTCTTATGAGTTGGTAGTGAGCATGTAAATTGGTGCTGGAATCCCTTTGGAAAACTTTTTGGCAGTCTACACTAAACTTATCATTCATCTACTCTATCATTCAGCATTTCCATTCATAGGGACATACCTGAGACAACTGAGTGCATAAGTACAAGATATATACAGATTGTTTATAGCCAAAATCTGGAAACAACATAAATGCCCACCAGAAAAAAACACATAAATATATCATGGAATATTCATACAATGTAATACTACATAACAATAAAAAAAAGCAGACTACCACTACACACAACAACATAAATGAATATCTTACATAAGGTTGAGCAAAAGAAGCCAGAAAAAGTGTGCAATGTATGATTCAATATACATGAAGTTAAGAAAAAGGCAAAACAAATTTATCATGATAAAAGTGAGACTAATGGTTAACTTTGGGGAGTACTATTCAGAAGTGGGCAAAAGGCAGATTTCTGGGGGTAGAAATTGTTTAATGTTGAACTATGCAATTTATTGCATGGTTCTTAAGCTTCAATTAAGAATTTTTTTTTAAATGAACAAAATAAAGAACCAAATGACAATAAGAAAAAGGTATTTACAACAAATAATCAAAGGTAATTAATATATAAAAGGTCTTACAAATCAGTAAAAAATGTTGAGATCCAAATTTTAAAAGTGGCAAATGATATGAAAGGGCAGCATTAAGAAGATCTTGAAATGAGTAATATATATACAACTTAAAAATTCTCCACGCTGTGTAATAAAACACTGTTTCAGCAGAGTCAGGTGAGACTCTGTGAGAATCATGTGGAAAGTTATACAACACGACTTCCTTGAAGTTGTGGCAGATGAGCATCAAGAATACAATGTGCAGGAAACTTCTAATTCTCAGGTAATGTTCAGATTGACAAAAAGAAAAGTCCAGTTTCAAGTCTGACTTATATGGGAGTCAGGATATCTGTGGAGCAAACTGAACCCACATTTGAGGTTCACACTGCACAAAGCAGTCTGATTGGTTATATTTGCCCAAAGGAGGTGGAACTGAGGAGAAAACAAGAGCCTGTGGTAGTTTTGAAACATATTCTACATGTGCTGACATTAGCGACTCATGTCCAACAAACAGAATGTGGTGGGAGAGACTCTGCCTGACTTCTGAATTTAGGTGATTCAACTTCAGCTTTCTCTCCCTCTCTTCTTCCCTCTTCCTCCTCTCCCTCTTCCTCCATCTCCCTAACTCTCTCTTCCTCTTCCCACTTCCCTCCCTCCCTTCCCTCTCCTCCTTTCTCTCTCTCCTTTCCTCTCTTCTTCCTTTCTCCCCACCCCACAACACTCTCTCTTCATATGTGGCCTTGGAGCTCTAAGCCATCTTGTACCAAGTCCAACTATCTTGAAGCCACTATGCAAGTGAGACCTCATGTGGAGACCACATGAAGAAGAGGTCCAAGGAGTCCTAGCAGCTCCAGACCCCAGATGTTCAGTGGTTTCAGGCTCTGTACTAAAAATGTGAATGAAGCAGCCTTGGATATGAACCACCAGCCTACCCTAGGTACTGCAACCTCATGACAGACCCTGAGCCAGAAACACCTAACTAAGCCATTCTTGATTTCTTTTTTTTTTTAATTGAAGTTTATTGGGGTGACAATTGTTCATAAAGTTACATAGATTTCAGGTGTACAGCTCTGTAATACATCATCTACATATCACATTGAGTGTTCACCACCCAGAGTCAGTTCTCTTTCCATCATCATATATTTGACCCTCTTTACCCTCATCTACCATCTCCCTAACCCCTTACCCTCTGGTAACCACTAAACTATTGTCTGTGTCTATGAGTTTCTGTTTCTTCATTTTTTGTCTTGTTCCTTTGTTGTTTTCCTTTTTCTATTCCACATGTCAGTGAAATCATACTGTTCTATTCCACATGTCAGTGAAATCATACTGTACTTTTTCTGTCTGACTTATTTTGCTTAGCATAATAATCTCAAAATCCATTCATGTTGTTGCAAATGGTACTATTTCATCTTTTCTTATGGCAGAATAATATTCCATTGTGTATATATACCACATGTTCTTTATCCAATCATCTATCAAAGGACACTTTGGTTGTTTCCATGTCTTAGACACCATAAATCAAGCTTCAATCAACATAGGAGCACATATATCTTTATGGATAAATGTTTTCAGATTTTTGGGGGTTGCTACCCAGGAGAGGGATTGCTGGGTCATATGGTAATGAAGATTGGTGCAGCCTCTGTGGAAGACAGTGTGGAAGTTCCTCAAAAAATTAAGAATAGAATTACCATTCTTGATTTCTTGACCCACAGTAACCATTATAAACAACTGTTGTTGTTTCAAGCCACATGATTGGGAGTGATTTGCAATGCAGTGATAATAACTGGAACAGATCCCCAGAGAAGAAAGGAAGGAACCAGTTGCAGGGTCTGGAAGTTAGAAGGAGCCATTTGCAAGAACAGGCTGTGCCCTCACAGCGTCTAGGTCATTCCCACACCCTGGGGAGTGCTTGAATACTCCAGTAAAGAGGGCTGTTGTACAAAGGAACATACTGTGTCCCAGTAGAGCTAATAAAAAGAAGAAGATGCAGCTTTTCTGCTATCCAGAGAAGAGATACACTCCAAGTTGAGCAGGTCAGAGAGAGTTGGCAACAGTCCAGGCAGGGGCAAGAGGAGGACTTGTTTAGGAACATGAAGTACTGTCAGAGCAGACAGTGAAAGCCATTATAAAAACTGCATGTCTGCAGTTGGCAGCTCTGTATATCTATTAGAAGATTTTGTGCCCCCCCCGCCCCGTACAGCCTGAGGTCACATCCCAGTTCCACCTCTTGCTAACAACAGAAACTTAGTTACTTTTCTTCTCTGTGCCTCAGTTTCCTCTTATGAAAAAATTAAGATAAGTATCTTACCTAACTCATAAATTAGAGAATTACAAGGATTAAATGAATACTTAACATGTGAAGTGCTTTGAAAAGTGACTGGTATATGATAAGGATTAAATAATTTTAAACTCATTATTATTGTCACCAGGATTTGAGGGGATAAAATTAGGAGCTAAATCCAGAGAAAAAAACTAAAGTTCCTGCCAATCGATTATTAATATTTGAACTATTGCTGTAAATTTGACCTTTTTGTAATACATAGCCATGAAATTTGGGATCTATTGATTAGTCAGAGGAATGCATATTTGTAGACCAATAAGACATTATTTGTTTCCTAAAAAATTGACAAAGATTTGTTAAAATATAACCCACAGTGCTGGTGAACATGCAATGAAGTGAGTACTCAAACATGATTGGTCAATATCTAAAGTATAATATTAGTTCTAAGACCATCTTAATACCATAATAGTATCTCTATTTTCCATTACAGTAAATACACATCAATATATCTATCCTATGTAAAAAATAAGAATTCAAGAAAATATTTATATATTAATACATCATTTGTGATAGAAAAAAGATTAAACAAACAAATTTAAAAAGCTATATTTCTGACAATGGCAGAATCATGCAGTAGGATATTACACAGACATTAAGACAGTGATTTCCCATCAGAGAAATGCAAATAAAACCACAATGAGATATCACCTCACCCCAGTCAGAATGGCTTTCATCAACAAGACAAATAGCAACAAGTGTTGGAGAGGCTGTGGAGAAAAAGGAACCCTCATACACTGTTGGTGGGAATGCAGACTGGTACAGCCGCTATGGAAGGCAGTGTGGAGGTTCCTCAAGAAATTACGAATAGAATTACCATATGACCCAGCAATTGCTCTCCTGGGTATCTACCCAAAAAATCTGAAAGCATTTCTCTATAGAGACACGTGTACTCCAATGTTCATTGCAGCTTTGTTTACAGTGGCCAAGATATGGAAACAACCAAAATGTCCTTCGATAGATGAATGGATAAAGAAGTCGTGGTATATATACACAATGGAATACTATTCGGCGTTAAGGAAAGATGATATAGGAACATTTGTGACAACATGGATGGATCTTGAAAGTATAATGCTAAGCGAAATAAGTCAGACAGAAAAAGCAGAGAACCCTATGATTTCACTGATATGTGGTATATAAACCAAAAACAACAAAAGAACAAGACAAACAAATGAGAAACAAAAACTCATAGACACAGACAATAGTTTAGTGGTTACCAGAGAGTAAGGGGGGTGGGAGATGAGGGTAAGGGGGATCAAATATATGGTGATGGAAGGAGAACTGACTCTGGGTGGGGAGCACACAATGTGATTTATAGATGATGTCATACAGAATTGTACACCTGAAATTATGTAATTTCATTAACAATTGTCACCCCAATAAATAAATTTAAAAAATATTTTTAAAAAGACAGTGATTTCCCAGAATTCCTAGTGACAAGCAGCAATATTCATGACATAAAACCCTGGGCTACTGAAACCCATCAACCAAACACCACCAGGAAGGCACAAGGTTAGGTTTATTTAGCTTGGGAGAACGCCCTGCAGAAAAAAAGTATGAGCATCTCAGTAACGAGGAGGTGAGAGGGGCTGTTTATAGAATTTGAACTGGTGCTAGATGATTTTAAGGAAGAATGACAGAAGCCATGGCCATTCTGGATTGGATGCTGTCAAATAGTGTAAACAATTTGGTTATCAGATATCTTCACTGTAATTTTTATCCAGGAAGTGGGAAGACTAAAGTGTGGCTAGATTTGTCACGGGTGAGGAAGCAATGAATGTTACTCAAAACAGGAATGGTAGTCTTTTTTTGTTTTGTCTTTTTTTTTTTTTGATAACAGTGCGCCCTTGTCTTTGTCTAGTTATGCACATCAGTATCTTGTGCAAAACATTTAAGTCCTTTGTAAAAATCTCATTTGTTTTTTACCAAGGTTTCTATTTTACCTGGTTGTCAGCAGAATCAGTTTTCACTTTTGCACTGTAATGTAAATCCTAGTTATATAAAAAAGTCTATACAGACAGAGCAAAAATACTGAAAAGAAATAAATCGATACACTAAAACAATGATAAATTGTGGATTGTGGAGTTACAGAAAATTTTGTTCACATCTTTTTTTGTAGTATGTTTCTATATTTTTTTACAGTAAGCATATATTACTTTACAATCAAAAAGTAATAAATTATATTTTTAAAGAAATCGTGTGCTGTTCTATAAGAATAAATTTGGTAGATTATTCCATGAGAAGAAAATTTTATTTCACTATAATCCTGGGTAATGATGTCAGATACCAAAGCTGAAATGAGACTTTCCTATAGAAGAAAAAGGCAGCCCCTGTCACTTGTCGATAGTCTTAAGGCCACACATCATGCAGACATGATAACTCCCTAGAGAAGAAGACTGATTTACCTTGACACTTAGTAACTTACAGAAAACTGAAATGGAAAAAGAAGAGGTTTCTCTCAGAACTAATCATGATAACAATTCATATTCTCTGGTGCTGGGTTTGGCACGGAGAGTAAATAAGTGGCCATATGAAGGTCAATCATCCAATCCATTCAAACAATCTCATCCAGTCCATTCACTCCAGGACCTCCCATCCCATTCAGAGTGATAGCATCATCTGGTCATTAATAAGTTAATTCAGAGGTTCTCAACCTTAGTTCCACCATGACACACATGGTAGAGTTTGTTCATATTTACCACTTGCTCCCATGATTATAATAGAATTTCACAGAAACCATTTTTCTGGTAAGGTCTAACACTAAAATAAATTACAAGCCCCCAAACTATAGAATTCTTAAGATGTTATAACTAACCTTCTCACCTTGACCACAGAAAAAATATAAATGGCCCCAAGTCTTTCTCTCCCTTTTGAGACAATATATGAAAATACACATGAGGAAGAGTGAAATTATGGTGAAAATCTTGACTCCATTCTTATTTATTCTTAAAAAATAAGCCATATACAAACTTCAGTATTTTAATACAATACTTGAAGCAATATACCTCACAAATGACCTTGATCATTTGCTATGATTCAAAATCACCACATTCATTATAAAAGTCACCGTTTAAGAGTGACTTAATATTCCCAGAGAAATGGCATTGGATACTAGTTTAAAAGAATAAACATGAGATGGCCAGACAGAAAATGGATTGGAATATGGCATTCCAGAAGGCGGAAATAAAGTGTGCAAGGTATGGAAAAACATGATGATTTGAGAGATGCAAGAAGTTTAATGTAGCTAGAGCAGGGAGAGGAGAAGCATGATGGAAAATCCAAAATTAATTCATTCTATAAGTCTCAGCTAAATATCACAATGAGTAATATTGACCACAAAGGAACTCCATATCCTTGTACACTGGTGGGAATGAAAATTATGGAAAACAAATGGAGATTCCTCAAAAAATTAAAAATAGAACTACCATATGATCCAGCAATCCCTCTCTGTATATATATCGGTATCCAGGAAGGAAATGAAATCGGTATCTCAAAGAGATATCTGAACTCCCATGTTCATTGTAGTATTATTTATAATTGCCAAGATATGGAAACAACCCAAGTCTCCATCTATGAATGAATAGGTAAAGAAGATGTGGTACATGCATACAATGGAATATTTTTCAGCCATGAAAAAGAAGGAAATCCTACCATTTGTGACAACTGAGCTGGACCTGGAGGGCATAAGGTAAGCGAGACAGAGAAAGACAAATACTGTATGATGTCCCTTATGTGTAGACCTAAAAAGAAAAAAGCAAAAATAAAAGTTTGAACTCATAGAAGTAAAGAGTAGAATTGTGATTACCAGGAATCAGGGAGGGTGGGTAAGAAATGGGGAGATGTTGGTCAAGGGTACAAAGTTGCAGTAATGTAATATGAACAAACCTAGAGAACTATTGTACAACATGGTGACTATAGTTCATAATACTATACTGAATATTGGAAATACACTAAGAGAGTAGATTTCAGGATTATCTCAAAACACACACAAAAATGGTGACTATGTGAGATCATATGTTAATTAACTTGACTATAGTAACCATTTCACTATGTATGTGTATATCAGATCATCATGTTGTATATCTTAAATACATAGAATTTTTATGTTTAATTAATTAATTCCATAATACTAGAGGAAGAAAAATAAAAGATGAATAAATAAATAAATACATAAATATGAGTTATATTTTGGAAATCATCATTTTAATAGAATATTACATATGCTACATATGACTATAATGTATAAGTTACATGAAGACACAAGTGAAATAAGGTAGAGGAAACTCTGAAGATTCTACATTCTTGAAATCACAAAAATGGAGCAGGGCAGGGAGGAGCTGGAGTCTGACTTATTGAGGCAGAAATGTGACTAAAAACAGATTGAGAACATGGTGCTCCTGGTGCCCCAATTATGGAAATTCTTCCTCATGCTATGACATTAAAATAAAGAAAACAGCATGCAAATGAAGTATGCAACTAAAACCAGTCCAAATTCCTCTCTTTCCCCAAATATAAAGTTCGCAAGACTATACACGGTTCAGTCCTGTTGTTTCTCCCAATGGTGTCATACCAACCCTAATAACAATATCAAGAATAGATAATCAGTAATACTAGCTAAAATCCATTTAGAAATTATTGTCCATCAGGCACTTTTTTAAACCTTTTATATTGATTAACTAATTTGATCCTCAAAACAATCCAATAGATAGTTTTATTGTTCTTCGTTTTAGAAAGGAGAAAAGTGAAGCTCACAGGAGTTAGGTAATTTTCCAAAGATCACACAGCTAATGAGTAGTACAGCGGAGATTCAAACTCAGGCATGCTGGCAACAGAACAGAAATAAACAAACTAACTCTGTTCATCCGCACATATCACCCATCTTACCAGTGTCCTTCAACTTGTCAAAGGAGACTTTAGAGGGTGCAAGATAGGGGAGTCAGCGGATCTATGTGCCTAAGTAGTACACATGTCTCAGGATACATATTGTCCCATGGTATCTTCTCTTGCCCATTGCCCTTCTTTCAGGAGGAATCCTAGGAAGCTGCATTTCTATAGTGAGGCGTCACTACACTCGGCCACAACTGAAAGGATTAAGTATGCACACCCATATTAAAGATAACCAGTACACAAATGGCCAGCAACCAGATGCTCTCATGGGAATTTGAACAAAAGAACATGGAAGGTCATGAACTCAGGCTGTTGGCCATGTGCAAGCAGAGAAAACTGGAATATCAGTAAATATTTGTGGCTGTTAGCAACAAAAACTAAATTAAATATCAGAAAGAGAATTGTTGTAAAGGAATGGGTTACTTCACAGAAACAAAGAAAATAGCTAGAGTGGGATCTCAGTATAAAGACCCAGGCGCTCTCTCTAAATAAGGACCAGGGCTGTCTATAATATTATGCCAGAGCTGTTTATCAGCTTTAATCACATTTTATATCACTCCACTCAAAACTCAAATTCCTGGGAAAATAGAATATTATGGTCTAGTTTGAACCACATGCCAATCCCTTGTCTAAAGCTGGGAGATACTGGCTATTTTCAAGAAGGAAAAAGAGTTGTCAAAAAAGGGGGAAGTTTTATTATTATTGTTGTTGTTATTATTATTATTATTATTATTATTATTATTATTATTACTATTACTGCTAAAGGGAAGGGGCTTTGGTAAAACAACAGCAACAACAACAACATTCCTCTATTCCTATTCTTTGTTTCAAAAAAGGGAGAGAGATGCAAAGATAAGATCATGCTCATAAGTCACTTGGAAATCAGTAAGAGATGAAAAGTAATTCACAGAAAGAGAGAGAGAGAGAGAGAGAGAGAGAAAGAGAGAGAGAGAGAGAGAGAGAGAGAGATTTCCTTTCCAACTCTGTTTCCTGTAAGGGCTGGGTATGCTTCATTTCCAATGTCTGTGAGCATCTTGTATCCTTGCAATGAATCCCGCCCCATGTGATCAAACCTGAGTAGGCTTCTGGTCCATGCACAGAGAGAGGCTTGACAAAAAGATTCAGCCCCACATTGACACGAGGAATACAATGGTAAGAGAAAATAATTTGTTTTTGAAGGACTCATCTAATGGGGAAAATCATTATGAAAGCCAAGATCAAAGTGAATACAAAAGGTTAATGAAGCATGTATGGATCATCTCTTAAACAGAAACTGGTGAGTTTAAGAAAAGCTTTGTGAAGTAACTAACAACCAAATTTAATTTTGAAGGATGATTTAGAATCAGCCACCCAAAAAGGGGGATAATAGAGTAGCAAAAAAGAAAACGTGATTAGACCAGAAACCTGAGAGAGTACAGCATATGAGAGGAGCAAGAAGTTCAGCATGTCTAGAAAAAAGGGTGAGACAGGAGACAAGGTTGTCATGAGATGAGGCCTGCTGAGGAACTTGAATACTATGATTAAAAAATATGGGAACCATTCAAAGATTTTAATTTGACAGTTGTATAGGACACACATATCTTGTAATCCCTTCCATTTGAAGGTGGACAGGGTCTCCTTCATCAAGGATGGACCAGTCACTTGTCCTGGGAGTGTAGCATGATCAGTTTACAGCACTTTCTGCTACTTACTGACTTCGATGAAAATAACACATTGCAGGGCGTGAAATCTGGCAACTGTAGTGACCACAAAGTTTCTGAATGAAAACACCCATTAGGTTTCAGGAGAATGGCTTTTCATAGAATAAATTTTGAACACTGGGAGACAGGAAAGCTGAGCAATTAAAATTTCCCCTTTTTTCTCTCTCCGGGTAAACTAACCACAGAACAATTTGCATATCTCATTATAGCTGATCATTTTGTAATACATCATTTTGATGCTTCATGTCTTCTCTTCACGTCCCCTTTTGCTCCCTCTTCCCACTCTAGGTTTGTCCCTCTCACAAGGATTATTACTTAAAGACTTGCTTCAGTTTCTGTTTTCTAGAGGAGCAAGCAATGTTTAAACAGGAAGGTGACGTAATTTCTGTTTTAGAAAGATCACACTGTAAGTACTGACTTCGAAGTGGTGAGAACAATTAAGAAATAATTGCAGTAATACAGGTAATAATTGATGAGTTATTTGGACAATTTGGTAGTAGAAATGATAAAAGAAAGATTCAACTTAAAAAGTTAAATTCATAACATTTGGTAACGGATGAAATACAAAGAGAGATGAATAAATTAAGGACAACTTCGTAGGCTAGGGTGACTTGGATAGAGGAAAATGCTGTTCTTTGAGAGGATAAATTGAAAGGGTGTTATGTAATATTCTAAGGATTACAGTAAATCCATACACAGGGCTTTGTGGCAGAATAGACGGGGAAATGCTATCTTCTGAAAGCTATAGGGAGTAATCAAAAAAATCTTTAGCACTTTAACAGAGTCTGATAATTTTTCTAGTCTGAAAATTGGGAGAAAGGCATTTTGAGCATTGCAGAATATGCTCAGATAGTTTTTTAAATATTATTTTTTAATGAGTAATACAAGCAAATAGCTCAAAATTCAGAAGTTATAGGACATACAGTGAAAATTCTCCTTCGTACACCTACTCCCCAAATCATCCAGATTCCTTAGACACCACTGCGATCTGTTTTTAGGCATCCTACCACAGATATGTGTGCATAAACAAATACGTAGTTTCCTTCATATTTTTTACACAAATCGTATTTTACCCTACATAGTACTGAAAGGGTCTTGCTTCCTTTTTTTGTTTTTCTACCTTAACAGAGTATCAGTAGGTAAAGATCGTCCTCATTTTTATGGCTATATAGTATTTTATTGTGCAGATATACCATAATTTATTAAAGTCCCCTCACTTATGGTCATTTGTGTTATTTCCAATCTTATACTATTCCCTGTGAATTCATAATTTCCAGTCCTGCTTACAAAGAATATACATGTGCAAAAAAGAATCCAGGAAACATAGCGTGATACGAAGAGAAAAATAAATTCTCCCAAAGTCCCAATACCCACAGTCAACGTGTAACAATTTTTCAGTAAACTTTATTTACATCTTTATGTACATCTTTATAACTTTATGTACATCTTTATGTACAACTTTATTTACATCTTTATGTACATCTTTCTGCACAGATCTAGTAGGATATGTATTAGGGTAAACTTTTCTACCTCCTGACCTAATAGTGGGGGAAGAATCCAAATGAAAGCAAAACAATTTAGGCCTGGTTCTATAAGGGATGCTTTGCAATGTAACCCAAGGCAGAATAACAGTAAGTTGCTTTTAATATCACAATCCAGTTGGCAAGAAATAGAATCAAAATCATGTGAACAGTAATATATGAAGTTTTCATAAAATTTACATTAAGATACTATGGGAAAAAATGTACCTTGCAACTTTGCTTAACTGATGCTCTGGGCTGAATCCACATTTTTCTGCTTTCCACATATTTCTTGGTTTTCCCCTAGATTTCCCTGCAATACATTCACAAGTAGCTACCTATAACAGAGTACTGGAGAAGTAAATGTTCTGACTATTTGGGGTCATAAAATATCTTATAAATGGTCTGATACAATGTTTGTCTGATCTTAGATTTTAATGTTAAAAATAAATTTCCTTAGAACTTCAAAGGTTTTCTTTCATTAACTTGTAACTTCCTAAAATCGGTGCCTGTGTGACTCTTGTTGCTTTATTGATAACGTATTCTGAGATTATTTGGGGTATTTGCATGTGACTCTTTGCAGCAAGTGGCTACCTTACTGGACAGCACACATGTAGGGCCTCAGACCTTCAGGTCTGAGTAATTTTCTCCTGTCATTCCTTTGATAATTTCTTTTCTTCAGTTTCTCTCTTCCCTCTTTTGGTAATTCCTATTTTTCAGGTATTGAACTTCAAAAATAATCCTTTATGTCTCTTGTTTCTTCTCCCATTTTCTGTCTTGCTGTCATTTTGCTCTACTTAGTAGCAGAGTTCTTCTACCTTATAGTACCACTTGTGTGCTGAATTTTTTATTTCAGGAAATGTTCTTTGACTTTTTCTTTGTCACAACGTTTTGGTCTTTTTTTAAAAATCCTGATTCAATGCTTTTACAGATGTCTTTTATTAGAACTTCATTATGTTTTCTACTCTAATATCATTGTTTCCTCCATCTTCCTCTTTCATGTTGAAGAATTTCCTCAAATGATTGATAATCCTTGATTGAATGGCCATAATTGCAATACACTGAGCAGCTGATTAAGAGCGGGTGTTCCCGAATTATTGACTTTTTTGCACTTGGTATTAGGAGCATCAGAATGCCAGCCAATTTGCTAAGGAAGCACAAACACGCAGGACGTGAAGTTCTTTCTCTGAGGCTGCTCATTTTCTCCCCAGAAGAAACCTGCAGTCTCCTGCCTATAATGTTTGGGGGCTGGAGAGAGTAGACATATGATTGTATCGGCGTGTAATTCGGGTGAGAGAGGGGCTGTGAGTCAGCTATCCCATACATATATTTTCAACAAGTCCTCCTGTCTTTCTTCACATTTCTCACTTTGTACTCTGGTTTCCCCTAGATCTAAGCCCCTGTAAGGTTCTAAGAGGCAAATTGACTCCCTTGTCCATATTCCCATTTATAAATATCAAAGTTGTGTCTTTCTTTGTCCTACTACATGAATTATCATGCTTGCCTCTGCTTTTCATCTTCCAGAATTGCTGAGATCTCTTGACGCCTGAAGCACACTCTCTTGTTCTTCAACTTTTATCTCCTATTGTCTATGTTTATCTACTATTATCTACTTCTATGGATTGATAAGAATTTATTCCTTTTATAGCATTTTAGAGAGGTCTTTAAAGGAGCAGAAATAAACATGTTCTATGTCCCGTCTTCAAACTGAAGCTTCTTCTGGTTTTCCTTTCGAAACGTACAGTTTAGACTTAATTATAACTAATTTTTTAGATCACTATTGGTCAAAAATAACCTAGATGGCTAACCCAGATTTTCAGGCACCACCCTAAAAAAAACCTATGGTTTAGAATGGCTACATTAGGTAACAAAAATATTCATTTTTAACAAACACTCCCACATTTATTCAAATAAACTGGTCCTTGAATACATTGAGGAAAACTGTCCTAGATAAACTAAAGTTTGACAAAAAATTGTTTAGAATAGTTGAGTGAACAAAGGTGGGGGCTTCCAAATGGTTGAGAGGTTTTCAGTTGTTTCCAAATTGGATATTTATATCTACTTTTATTATATAAAGATAATTGCGGTTTGCAACATTTCTGCTTTTATTAGGGTTCCCTTTGGGGCTTAATATATAGTCACTTTTTAAAAAATATTTCATGAGCATATCAAAAAAGTTGTGTTCTCTGCAAGATACAGAATTTTAATATGCATATTAATGACATAATTTTACTAATTAACTCATTTTAAATGTCTAGGTCACTACTTACAATTTGTGTTCTGGAATTTTCAATAAATTAAGAAGAGGTATGTTAGTATTTACTACTATTATCATTGTACATTCAATTCTTCCTAAAACACCAGAAAATGCTTTCAATATTTATCTGCCATATGTTAATAATATGGAACATGTAAGTTCATTACACTTTATATTTTTATTTTTTATCATACTTTTATTATTATTCTTTAGTCTTTAGTCTTTTGTTTTTCATTTGTTTTTTAATGTATTTTTTAACTTTCAAAAACTGTATTTAATTATTTCTTAATTAAACTAGGAAATTAAAATAGTGTCTATTCATTTTTCAACGTGAAAGATATAAATGTTAGTTCATTTTTCCATGAACAATTATATTTTGCTTTGCTTGGTTATATATTTGGATGATGCATGTAAATGTAGATAATTGCATTTCTATTGAGAGATGTATTTAAATTGATTTGTGGTATCTATATCGTTCCTATGAATCCCTAACCTCAACTAGCACTATTATCAGTGGAATCATAAAAATGATATATACATTTATTAAAAATTTATTTTAACTTAGTATATTAATATCCATTTGTTCATCTATCAATCTTTTGAAGTAGGCCAATATCTTTTGAGTACAGATCTTCTGATGTGAGTTTTTATTTTTAAACCAAAAATCATGCCTATGAAATATTGTCTGTTATTTTTAGTTTGGATTTCTTTAGAATTGAGTGTCTTGATATCTGTAAAGCAATATGTACTAAGTTGAAAATATTTAGTTTTTCCTACCTTATTTACGAGAAGGTTGGAAATTGTTCATTATAATTAATTTCATCAAGTCTTCTTAAAGTGTTCAACAGTTTCCCCCCAGGTATAAATTTGGGGGGAAAATAGGACTAACTTTTGGTAACCATCCAACTCAACTGGAGAAAGCAGAAATACATGGCTTATTAGCATGAATGTTATTTGCTGCCAACCTGGGCAGTTTGACAGAAGTAATGAAGAGCTAAATAAAGTAGAAGCCAATAAGTAGATTAACATTTTTATCACTCGTGTATACCTTAAATCCAAGGGTAGGAATAAACTGCAAAATTATAAAAAGTTTAACTCTAAGCAGAAACTATAGAAAGAGAAAATTGAAGAAACAAAAACAGACAAAAGAAAATATTAAGATGAAGTCTTCATTCATTGAATGCATGGATGCATTTTATTATTGTCGTTGTTTGTTGTTTGTTCCAACAAGTTAAGTTGCTATGTATGAGAGTGACAAGGCAGGACATCACAGAAATGCTATTAAAAGAATTTATTTGTGAATATAACAACTTAGTAAAAGAGCCAAGACTTAATGAAATGATATTATTCATATATCAAAAAATGTGCTAAATTTTTTGCTAAAGCATCCTCTCCCACACTCCCAGCAGTTTTGGTATGAATGAGGGTATAAAACCCCACATCAAGAGATATGACTTAACAATTTTCAACAATTTGGGGGTGAAATTTCAGTAACAGGTAAAACTACCAGCTCAAATATAGTCTATTTTTTATAATGAGCTCTTTGAACTCAAAACACTTTTATTTGGTAAAGATTTGGTCAATACATCACCAAATTCATCAAAAGAGAATGTGATGTTTATCCTAACAGGTGAAAATTGAATTTTCTCCAGATTTCTAAAGTTCCCATATACCATACAAGTATATCCTTAAGGAAAATAAAAAGCGTTGGTAACCCATCTCTTGGAAGCTAAATAAAATAACTGACTTATTATTAATCAATGGACTATTTTTTGATGTTTACTACTGTTAGTAATAAAAAGTCAGTACTACTACTATGTATGCTGGGTTACAGGGCTGTGAAATTATATAATAATCCCCCATTATCTGCAGGGGACATGTTCCAAGTTCCTCAGTGGATGCCTGAAACCATAGATACTAGTACTGAACACTTTATATACTATTTTTTTCTCTTATACACATATACCTATCTATGATAAAGCCTAACTTTAAATTAGGCACAGTTAGAGGGTAACAACAACTATTGTTGTTACCCTGTATAGCAAAATAGAACAATTATAACAATATACTGTAATAAAAGTTATGTGAATGTGGTCTCTCTCAAAATACGTCTTCGTACTATACGTACAGCATGGAAACGCTAGATACATGGATGATTCATGTCGTGGGTGGGATGGAGCAGGGCAGCAAAATATTTTATCATGCTACTCAGAATGGCATGCAATGTAAAACGTATGAATTATTTTATTTCTGGAATTTTCCATTTACTATTTTTGAACAATGGTTGACCATTGGTAACTGAAACCACAGATAAAGTGGGGAAGGGCTACTGTATAAGTGTTAGATGGTCACTATCCTGAGGCCACTGAGAGTCTAATAAGAACAAAAAGACAAATACTCACGTGAATTAACAAACATCCCAGAATAATATGGGATAAATACCAAGTATGCAGTCTAGAAAATGTAGTCTCAAGGAACTTACCATCTTCACACTGAACTCACTGAAAATATAAAATATAATGATGCCTATAAAACATCAGTCCACATTCTGTTAATGATTTGACAACTTAATCGAGTTCTTAGTGATTGCAGGAGTTTTGTTTGTTTTTTAGTGTTTTGCACTTTACCTGTGTGACAGCTGAAATCACTTATACCACTTCTGTGTTAAGCATTGATCAGTTTATGAAAATAGCTATGTAAAAACATATGTACACTCCATCATGCCTGATAGTTTTCCAATTTATAGCCTTTGCAAAGTAAACATCCAAATGTTATCTTGATAGCCTTTATAATAATAAACCAAACAGTTACAATTGACATTTTTCCTGTATTAATTTTTATATTCCAGGATCTATCTCACTCTTATCTGTTGCATGTCAGAACCTTTTGTTCTACAAGATTTCTTTTCTTGCAGTATTGATCCTTATTGATCTTAACCAGTACAATAGTGAATAATTAAATATTTTCTCAAAGAAACAAGTCTTTCCCTCTTTTCAATATGACCTTCACCTGATGTTCAAATAGTTCCAGCATTACTGAGGAATCTTTTTGGTGCAAACTTGACCTCTGTTGTCCTACTTTGAAAATGCACTTGATTGCTAACAAGAGCTTTTAGAAATGTAACAGTGCTGATTTGTTAGATAATGAAATCCAAATTGTTCTAGAAAAAGGTGCAATTATACGGCATGTAATACACAAATAAATTGACTTAATGTTACATTATAATGAAAACTGTGCAAAATCCTCTACACAAGCACAATAAAATAATAAAAAGTAATAGAACAGGTAATAGATGTAAAATAAATGCTAAAAAAGTAGTTCAAATCATTTTCATACCAGTCAAAAGATACTGAGGAGGGCGCATCCAATCACAATAAAACACCAGAATGAAACACTTCTAAATAGTAATATAAATTTTTGTGGACACTTCATGTCCCATGATGTGGAATTGACATATAGTTTGATTTTCTTTTTCCTAATGTAAGCCACAGTTTTACAGTCCTAGTGAAAACATTTTATTGCTGGGGATGTATTAGACATGGTTCATTTCCTTTCTCAGTATGGCTTTAATTTTCCACATCCATGGCTTGACACAGACCCAAACACCAGAAGATGGTTGTCTGCTATAAACTGTTTGGTTTTCTTTGATTGCTTTACAATTTAATCTACAGTTCATTCCATTAACCCTTTCCATTTTAATGCTGCCAAGTCTCCAGCTCCTTAATATAAAGATAAACTTCCGCAAACATTTATGTTTATTTTGGTTTCTCACGCCCAGAGAATTAGGTGCTGGGGGGAAGGGAGAATGTTTCTTTCATAGTTAACTTTTTCAAGGCTCTGGGTAATTGCAAAATAATTGACATTTTGCAATGAGCGTTTTTTCCATTTCACTTCATAAGACATTCATCATTATTCATTCATTGGTTCGGGTATATTCATACTGATCTGCTGAGCCAAGAAAGTGCCACTGTCATTCTAACTTTCTCCTCAAATCCCTGATCTTTCGGAGGGTGTGGGGTGGACTAAGAGGAGGGGGGAATCCTTTCCCAGGCTACAGTGTTGTCACATCCGATATCCTGTTCCTTCCGGCAGAGAAAGTGTATCTGGGAGGGTCACCGGATCAGCCTGTGCCTCAGGGCGGCTCGCCTCCAGTACAAAAGACTTGACTCAACTCACGTTAGTCTTGGAGGTGGCCTATCGGTGGTGACGGACTGCCAGCTCAGGCTGTGGGTGAGCAGTGATGACTGCCTTGAAATGCTAAGTGCTTAATTAAGGACCTTTCATATCAGTTATTGAGGCCTCCATCTCCCATAGCCCTGGGCATTGTACTTTACCAAGGGCTCCCTGGAGCCAGAGCCAACTTTATTGCAGTGACAAGTGGAGAAAGAGAGAGAGAGAAACAAGTGGTTTCAATCCTCTCACAGCCTTCCCCAAATCTAAATACAATCCGACAGCTGACTAGTCATAGTTGGCCGTCTCCTAAAAATATACTTTTCCATGTTCATGGAAATACAGCAAACTTGTATCTCACTCGTAGTGATGAACCATTGAATCCTCCTCTGAGAAGAACAATCTCACTGTCGTCAGCCTCTTAGCGCACGGACGGCAAAAGCCTTTCCTTCTCCTTGCTCACCAAGACAGCTGCACCCCATGGAGGTCATATTTTAAAAGATGGAGAGATGTTTTGTCTGATGCCTTTTGCCAGCTGTCTTCAAAAGCCCTGATATTTTAAAAGTTCGTCTTAAACAGTGTATGATGGTAATCAGTTCTGCTTATAGCTTGTAACTATTTTGCTCTTTTAGAGTGGACCATCTAAGTTAACTACCTGAAAGGATTTTTATTTATCTCTATTGCCAAACATGTTTAAAGTTACTAAATAATGTAAGGTAAGTTTAAAAAAGCTACAGCTGCTTCTGGTAGCTGTTATCTTGGTTAATAGCAAAATGACTGATCACTGACAAGTGTAATGTAACTAACGTTAAAGCAAAGTACAGGAAGAATACAACCTACCTGAGCAGGTAAAAATACAAAGTCCTCATTTGTTTAAAAAAAAAAAAAAGACTGCACTTGACCAGCACTTGTGGTAGAATACAAAATATATATTTTTAAAACTAAAATAGAAGAACCATTAGCAATTCATTTTGACTGATTTGAAAGGAGCAGATTCTGGCAAAAAGAGCATCTACAAAACAATGTTAGACATTACACTGCAGTGTTGACCCATCACAGCTAAGAAAGTCAATTGTGAAAGTTCACAGAAGGAAAAAGAAACATTTTATGGTGATGGATGTCCACTAAACTTAATGTGGTAACTTTACAGATATGTGTCTGTATCGTAGTAACCATTTCACAATACAGACACATATCAAATCATTATGTTGTACACCTAACACTAACTAATACAATGTTAGTGTACATTGTTAGTGTACACCTAACACTAAGTAATACAATTACCTCAATAATATTTTTTTAAAAAAATGTTTGGGGACCTAGAATGTTTAGAGACTACTTCCTCCTCTGCCTGTATAGAACCACATGAAGAAACATTTCTTGGTGTAAAAATGTTCCCAAATCAAATGCTAATCAGCACTACAGTGTTTCCCTGAATAAGACCTAACCGTAAAATGAGCCCTAGCATGATTTTTCAGGATACATCTGCTGAACATAAGCCCTAATGCATCTTCTGGAACAAAAATTAATATAAGATCTGGTCTTATTCTCAGGGAAACACGATATCTCTTCCTAATACACTTCAGATTCATTTAATAATTTAATTTCTTATCCTTTCATTGAGAAATGTTTTGCAATTACATGTATAGATATTATTGTTATACACATAAGTAGATACATATTAATATCTAAAAAGTAATCATAGATCTGCATTATACTTTTTTCAGGCAAAGTAAAGTAGGCTTGGGAACAACAGCTGATGACATAAGCCTCGGGAGACAGATGGAATTTCAATGTTGACACTCTCTATTGATTCTAAATGATCAGGTTAATAGAAGAATTGGGATGGAGGGTCATAACATTATCTTTTTTATTTGTTTCTAGGGTGAGTAAGAGAGGGCACTTTGATGATTTACCATTTATGAATCAGAAGTGGGTTTTAACTCTTAAGATGTCAGCAGTCAGCTTTGCTAACACCCATCAGATTTCAATATTTCTACCCCGGGATACTGAGAAGAAACTGTCCACTTTGCAAGTTGCTTTTATCTAAAATTATACCTCAGCACTTAAATCTCCATCTCTGCTCCATGTTGAAGGGATTAGTCGTAACATTTTTGCTTACAGAAAAGACCTGTGCAAGTCAGGGCAATATCTTTATAGCAAACCAAATATTTATCCTACCCGCATCTTTCCAGACTGGAATTCCAGATAATTAAATGGTTGATGCAATTGCCTTAAATATTAGACTACAGAAATGTCTATAGTTGAATACCTACAGAAAAAAGCAAGCAGGAAATTTATTCCAGGAAAGAAATATCACATACCATATCAGAATACTCGTCTTTGCAGCAATTTACTGTTATAGTAAAATGTTATACTGATGCAGAATCTGTTTGTTAAATATGTCAGCCAACAGATGTTATTGCTCTGCTAGTAACCCTGGACCTGTAACTGAGGACTTATCTCCTCCTACCTTCTAATTCACTACTGCCAAGCAGCATAGATTACATTGAAGGACTGGTGATAACATCAAAAAACTAAAATGTGAAAATCTCTAAAATACATACAGTGAACTAAAAAATATTACTTTTCTTCCTCTTTTACTTCTAATAGAAAAATATGTGTATACTAAGTAATCTAAGTTCTCCTAAATTTGGTTCCATATATTAGAGAGATCAATAACTAGCTCAAGAAATTCAGCAATATTGGTAGTGTATCTCAATTCCACGGGACTTAAAGGAAATATTTTAGGATTTGAAAAATCCAGCTTTATTGTCCATCTTGCTGTTAGAATTCAGCAGATAGTATTTCAACTTTCTATAACTCTGGTTAAGTTTAGGGACCTAGATACATGGAGCTGAATAGTAAATAGAAGCTTGTTGAGCCATGACTTAGCTTTATCTCAAAGAACAAAAATATTGGTCCTAATGTTCCAATAAAATGACAGTGTGGCTGCATTTGAACCTGGTCGTGCAGATTTACCTTTGCCACTAGTTCGAAATATTTTTTTATCAAATACCTAAGTGCCAGACAGAATCCAATTTTGAGGGGACAGGTTTACACTGATGCCACAGGAGATGGATATAGACAAGATTTAATTAGAGAAACTAGTATTGGGGTTGGGGTATGGTAGTGAGGAAACAATAGAACTTTCCTAGAAAAGAGTAGATTTTAAATTGGTTTCAAGAATCCGGTCTCTGTTTTTAGCATTAACATCTGACATCTGCGCCCTCATATCATCAGTCTTAGGAATATTCAGCATTTTCCTAGCTGTAAAATAAAGCTCACACCACAGTTTGACATTAGAATGTAATTATAACGAAAAATTAATTGGAACAAATGTTATATGAGGAATTTTATTTTTATCTCAAAGTCAAAAGGGTACAAAGAAGTCAGAAATACTTACACGATTTTAAAACACTAAATTATTAAATCAAAAACCCAAATTAATAAAATAATTTGCAAAATCCAAATCAAACTGATTTTTTTCTGTCTTCAGTTCACTTGTACCTCAATTTACAGAATGACCGATTGCTTTTTTATGTGAATATACAAATACTAACTATGTGGGTTTTTTATATTTTATTTGCATATAAAATGTTTAAAGTATTTACATAAAATTTAATCTGACCCTCTAAAATAATCTGTATCTATCTAGTTGGAAGAAGACATATAAAATATTTTGAATCATTATTCATCTGCAATTAATGAGCTTTTGTAAACATTTACAGAGAAATCCAAAAATGTCAAATACTTTTAACTCTACTTATAAAACTTAATTTGACAGTTTTCTGATATGTTGCAATGCACAGAAGAAGTAGGGGCATTTTTTTTTCTGTTTTTTTTTTTTTCAGTTTTGGGTTTTTGTTTTGTTTCTTCAGTTTTTTTCTGTTTTCTTCTGTAAAGAAATGTTGAATCTATTAAATGAAACATAGTAGAAAACAGAGTAATACTTTTAAATCGGTCAAATTCTGGTGGAATAAACATAATTCTGGGGTACCATTTAATTCTAGACGAAAGAGAGCAAGAGAGAAAAAGAGAAAAGTGGGAAAGAGAAATCACTAAAAAGATTACTGAAAATTCAAAGTCCCAGCATCTGCACACACTCAGCAGTGTGATACTGACAATTATTAACTACAAAACTGTGGTTGCAGCATAAGGGTAAATAAGCTATCACCATGGAGCCGAGTGGTAGGACGCGTTCCACTGGAATGTATTTTCCAGCAGCAGGCGCTACCTGATGACAGCTACAATCAAGAGTGGCTGCAGGCAGCTGCTTTGCTCCAGGCCACATTCAATTATGTCGGACTGCATTAGTCCCTGGCGAAGCTGTCACCTTCTAGCCTGTGAAGTGATAGCGTGAAGAGGTTCCTGAAGTCTCTCCAGTCCCTTGCTTCGGGTTTCAGGGGGGCGGAAAGGAAACAATGTGGGAAAAAAAGACCATTAGTACTCTGACTGCTTGCAGCATTCATTTTGCTCTCAGAGTAGCAAGAAAAATATAGCTTAGGTGAGCTGGATTCAAGAAGTTGTCTGGTGTTGAATAATTGCAGGGTTATTTTTTTGTTTTGTTTCGTTGTTTTTTTCCCCCTTCCAACAAGTAGCTCTTTTTCAGGAGGTAGAACCAGGAGAGTGTCCTATTTTCAGGATCTGAGAGTCACGATGGCCCAGTCTCCTCAGGAGATAGCATTGCATTGGAATATATTTTCAAATATATGATATCCCCAAGGATTCCCTAGCAGTCAAGATATTTTGCAGAGTCTGATCTGCAAGTGTGGAATATATGACTTCTTTTCTAAGCTTTCCAGAACTTTAGGTTGGATGAATTTTGAGATTTCTTTCCTAAGGGATCACTTGACTTTTGGAGCCAAAGAGAAATAAACTGAAGTTATTCCGGAAAGTTACTGGGGACATGATGTATTTTTGATGATCAACCAGCCCAGGAGAGTTTGTAACCTTTACCACACTACAGCCAATGACTGAAGGATGGTTAAGATGAGAAATGTTCAAGGTTAAGTCGTCAGTATTTTCTCTTCTACACAGAGCATATAAATTCTCAAACGGAGTTGAGTTGGGCTTATAGCATCTCATGATATTTCATTAAAACATCTAGTCAAGTACCACAACATAGTGAAATGAGCAGGAAGATAGTTACTGAAGGCACTAAATAAATTCCAAGCCCCATGGTAGCAAGATGGGATCTGTATTCTCAAGATATCATCAAGTTGGAGGAAAAACTTAATGTAAGACATTGAAGACAAATTCTGGGACATATAGGTCTCTTCTTTCTGACTCACTTTATAATACTGGACAAGTTACTTAACCTCTCTAAGTGTTCCTGTTGGAAAAATAGGTACAAGGATGTCTCCACATAGAGATTGTGAGAGAATAGATAGTACGTGCTTTATATTATAGTACATCCAAATAAATTTAACCAAAGTATAGAAAGTCTAAATTTTCCAGAATATTTTGTTAATTTAAAATTCTTTTGTTCATCTGAAAGGTTTTTCATTTTTTCCACTTTATATTGGTAACTTTGGACCTTTTGTGGCCTCATCTGTATAGTGAATAATTATTTAGTTATTATTTCCTAAATGTCCAGTATCACCATGGTCAGAGTGAACAAACTTCTTAATATTGATATTTATCAATTGGTATTCTTTAAAATGAGTATCTGCTATGTTGCTCAGATTAAATTGGGCAGAGGAGCTGCCTGAGCTTTGTGAAGCAGTAGCGATCTGGCTTGTGACTCAAAATAAGTAAATAAATAAACAAATGAAGTACCAAGAACTCCTGGGCTAGGAGGCCATATCTCCCTGGCATGCCGTGAGCTACTGTGCCAAACACTCACCTCTCCAGAGACTGACTGTCTGGCTTAACAAGTCTTCTTCCTGCATCTAGTCTTCCTCACTAGGAAGGAATCACTAATATATCATCCTTCTGAAGGGAAAGAACTTAACTTCTGGCCCTACTTGTCCAGGTTTTTGAGAAACTTCATTGAATACCTGGAGGTTATTTGGTGACTTTCAAAATCAAATCCCCAAATAAGAGAAAGAAGACGTTTTTTGTTTCTTTTTATTTCTTTTCTTTTCTTTTCTTTTCCTTTTTTTTTTTTTTTTTTTTTTTTTTTTTTTTTTTTTTAAGTAGTTGGGTTAGTAGTAATGTATAGATCCTTGGAAGAGTTTCTCAAGATGCACATGTCCTGTATGTGCCTCTCTCAGCCTTTCTTACCTTAGTGTATGGCCCTGGAGCTTTGTCGGTCGGGTAGTTATATATGGTGGTACAGTGATTTTTCAAATTGCAAAGAAAGTATAGAGCCCAGCCCATCTGTGAAAGCATGGCTGATAACCTAAAACATTGAGAACACACATTCATGCTGACCCACTCTTTCAAATCCCAGGTGATTTTCCACAGACTCCTGGACATAAATATGCCTCACAATTAGGACACACACTCCTCTACTATGTTTCCACAGTGGCATTTTATGGCCTAACGTATCCTGCTTCTGATGAATCAGGCCCAGAGTTTATTGTTCTGTGGACGTCAATACCAAAATGTTGAGCACAGAACAGACTACACAGTTTCACAAAGGAGTAAACACACCCTGGGCTGGACACCATTATCATTCCTCCTGTCACCACGGTCTGGTTGGAATCCCAGAGGGAATCTCATACCTGAAACAGAATGCCATTTACTTTCTGTCATTTATTTGTCTGTCTGTCTGTCTGCTTATTTTTGTTTCACGGCACAATTTCCCAGCTGCTGGGAAAATGCTTAGTGTGTCTGTTTCTCTCAGAAAAATAAAACTGACGTCATTGTTAATAGAATGGGATTTCACTGTGTCCCCAGAGTAACAAGTACCCAACAATGCGCTGTTCTCCTAACAGGAAAAGATCCTATAGTTGAAATAAAACCATATTGATTCTCTGAAACCTTTTTCTCTTAAAGAGTCAAACAGTAAAAATAAACTGGGAAAAATATATTTCCATCTCTTGGAACAAATTCTTTTTCTTTAAACGCCAAGAATCCTTGTCCCTTTCTTATACCCTTATGGTGATGATAAACAATGTAGCCTCACACAGAGACCATTCACCCCCACATTAGCTAACATTTATATGTATGAACTGATGTGTTCTGAGCAGAAGTTAAAGGCAGCATTGCATATGAATTGGAAGAGAGAGAAGCCATGTAGGAGAGGCCAGTGTACAAAGTTGTGCATTAAGGTAAAGACAGGGAAATAAACAGAGTGGACAGAGAGAAGCAGGAGAAACAGTCTGTCTAGATCAGAAAAGCAGTGACCAAAAATGTTAAACTGGGGAAATTGTAAGAGGTAGTGAGAAGAGGGGAGGCAAAATGAGACGACCTACAAGTGATTAACAGAAAGCACTGCTTTGTGCATTTTTTTTTCTTTTGTATGCCTAAGAGAATTGTCTACACTTGACCAGAAATGCATCAAAAGACATTTTGGACATGAGAACAAAGTGAGGAATTATATAATTTACAAAATTTATTGCACTATGATAGTAGTTTCTTAAATAGCATGGATGTGTATATTCATGCTAGGAAAAACTGTATTAAAATTGTAATACTCAATATATACTAATAACAAAAGATGAATGCAAGTCACATTTGACTTCTGCAACAAGAGGTGCTCAAAGTGGTTACCATCCAGCGTCCAGACACTTCTGATTACAGCGAACTACTGCTTGAGCAGCACGGACCAAAGTGTCTACTTGTATACATTGTTTTGGCACTCCCGGTATATATACACATACTTATATGCACATAATACTAGCTATCTATTCAAATGCACTTACAAGATATCACACATAAATCATATTTCATGTAAATAAAAATCTTTGGAAAAAGAAAGATTCTTGTTAATATTTTGCTTTGGAGAGTTTTCAAAACAGTTATTACATTTAAGAGCATTAAATTAATATTAATAAAAGACCATAGTATTAAAATATCTACAAGAGACGCATTCATGAACATGAAGACTATACGGCACTTTCATGATTAGCAACAACATGCTTTTAAATTAAAAATGTTGCTTTGAAAAGTGGTATTTCTACATGCAATGGCATCTCATATGCATAAATATGTGATATTGAGTGCCCAAAGTTAAGGACGGTGATCTTTCAGATCATGACAATTCTTGTTCCCTAGTTTTCTTCAGATGTATATAAAGGGAGGTATAGATTGAGTATTGATATGTATCTGCAGTAAAGTATTAAGCTCAGCAGAGCACATGAAGATCAAACCCCTTTTGTTTGCCCAGATGAGCAAAAGTCAAATGTTTTCATCATTGGATTTTGTGAAGACAGGCCCTTGATTAATCATGTGAAGGTTCCTATAGTCTTAGCAAGTGGCTGAAGAAATAAGCCAGGCTGATCAGAGCATTGTGCACTTCCTAGGGAATTTTAGACATGCTTAATAGAAGCTCCTTGAATTAAAAAGACAATTATATACAGAGGGTGCCAAAAAAAGTATGCACATTTTAAGAAAGGAAAAAATTTTTACCATTGTAATACTCAATATGTACTGATAACAAAAGATGAATACGAGCCACGTTTGGCTTCTGCAATTACAAGAGGTGCTCAAAGTGGTTGACATCAGTGTCCAGACATATCTGATGACGGCGAACTACTGCTTGAGCAACGCTGACCACGGTGTCCACTTGTATACATTTTTGGCACACCCTATATGTATTTACCTTTGGACAAGAGTAAATATACATAATAGAATTTTTAAAAATAAACCAGGTATCGAGGTTTCTTATAATGCTTGCTTTGCCTTTTCTTTTAAGATAAGTCACTAGGATATACACAAAGGCTATTCATCTCAGTTGCAACTTGGCTAGAGCAATGCTACATTGTGCTGTCATGTCAAAATGGTTCACTTAGTGTGTATGCCAGGAAAATAAATTCTATTTTTTCATATTTCTCAGTGACCAATCCACAATTTCCTTTTCTCAATGTAATTTGTTCTCTTTAGATTCCAAATAAGAACTACAATCTCCTTTAGAAATATAATCCACATACAAGTCCATAGTTCCTTGTCTCTGACATGGATCCTGATGGATTTTATAATTCAGAATTTTGTAAAATGTAAAAGGTTATATACTATATATTATGTAGAACCCTCAACAGGGCCTAGGGCTGGAACATCATTGACCACATTGACATTTCTGTAGTGAAATATATGAATATTCATAATAAGTAGAATGAATAAAGACTATAAATAGCCTCCTCAGTTCAGGTCAATTTTTGATGCCAGATTAATTTTTTAAAACTTCGGGTTCCCAGAGGTTTCTGGATTTCACGGTTGAAGATGAGGAAATCTGAATATGTATTTTTAAATTTTTTACTATTTTTAAGACTTAGTTATTATAAAAGTGAAAAGAGAATTCTACTATTCTAGAAGCTGGTCTCAGAAAATACAATTAAATGTTTTAAAAAATGCTATTTATGGAATTTATTGTTTTAAGACTTGCTACATCATATCTCTATTTACTACATTGTAAATAAATATTTTCTATATTTCTATAAAAATTATTTTAAGATTATACATACAATCAGAAGCATAATATAAGCTGTTAAATTTTTGTGATAGAATAAAATGTGAAGCCCAAAGGATATGTGCATGAAAGGTACATTAAGTATCAAATTTGAGAAACACTATTTTTATTATTTGGTTTCATCCAAAGTTTTTTTTATCATTAAAATAACATATTTTCTATACTTAACCTAGAATTTCACAGAAATCTTGCGTGTTAGGCTAATGTTCAGTGTTAGATTTGTTTCAGTCAGATTATATTTTACTTACAAAAGAAGAGCAAAAGGGGCTTTTTATTGGTTAAATTTAAGTTATATGATTAGAATCTCCATCCGTGATACCACATATAGCCTGATAATTAGGTAAGTCCCAAATATTCCATTCTGGAATTTTTAGAATACCCATATGAATTGAAGAGAGAGAAGGGAAAAAGAAATGAAAAAAGAGAAGGAAGAGAAGAAGGAAGGGAGGAAAGGGTAAAGGAAAGAAGAAAAGAGAAAGGAAGAAGAAAAAAAGCAGAAAAGACAGCTCAATTTCCCTTTGAGACAGTGGTGCTTTAGCACCTTAACCCTAACTCTTCAGTGGTCAAGATAAAGAACAGGTATCTCTCATGGACACACTGGTTTGGGAAAAACAGGAAAACTCAGAAATGGGCTCCAAAGAATTAGGGTTGGTAATGATTCCCAAGTACGTGATATAAAACAGGACCTAGAGCAGATATTTTATAAAACTAACTATACTAAGAAAGCAGGCCAGACACCAAGAACACAAAGCCAGGGAAACATAGACTGACAGACAACTGAGGTGAAAAAAGGTGCTCTTAGACCCAGCCAAAGAACCTAAAGCCAGTGTCTCAAATAAAAACCAGAGTCAAAATAGGCATGAACACAATCCATGGAGGCTGACCACTGGTACAGAAACAAGATCCTCAGACCAGATATTTTTCTTACAAAGGGAGAAATCTAGTAGCTCACAGTCACAAAGAGGCCATGCCTGGGCAGCAGATTGCTTTGCCTTTATACAGTTAAAAAGCCACATGCAGAGCCTGAGAGCTGGCAAGAACTCACACCAAGTACACAGCCACATACATACTTATGTCCTGCTGAGGTTTATGGCACACTCCCAGTACATCAGGATAACAATGAGTGAATAAGACAACCTGAGTTAAGGAACATAACAGTAGCCCCCCCCCATAAGTATTTATTAATACACATCCAGCATACAAACATAGCCAGTAGAGTGCCCTCTTGTAGGTTTCATAAACATACTGCCAGTAGGTCTCCATCACCCGCTCGCCCCTCCTCCATCTTCACATCCCTGTCTTGGACCCCAGAACGACTACAGATAGGAAAAGAGTGAGTGAGGAAGAGAAAAATAAAGGAAATAAAAAAGAAGGAAGGAAGTAATCTCCCTCAGAGACGTTAGACATGCATACAAGCTCTGTCATCAAAAATTGCTCCTATAAACCCTGTCAAGTATTATGTTTGCTCTGATTCCTTAAGTCCCAGTGTCTTTAAAAAGCAAAATAATAATAGTAATAACTACAGTCCTATCTATTTTTGGTCACAGTTAATCGGTTCTTATGGTGTATGAGTATGATGCATTGTGGACTGAGGACATTTTTCATTGGATATTTTCATATTTTGCCTTTGGCAAAAATTCCACCAGTAGTGATAAATAATTCCATACCCTTAAATGGATATTATTATCATTTTCAAGTGTAAGCCACGGCTGGCTCCTAGCCTGTCACCTCTCCTAGAGTCACCAATGCTGAATGCATACCTGTTGACAATTCTGTGGGTAGAAACACCACTCCCACATCCATACTTTTGCTCTTTCATCATAATGGTGTCCCTTGAAAATGCAACCAGAAAGGAAGGGGAAGAAGGACAAACTAAAGCAAAGGCACAAATAATGTGGATTTTGCCTTTGGGCTTGGACTCTACACCTAATTCTCAGATAGTTTATTTCACAGCTAACTCACTTGTTCTACCAGGGGATCGAACAAAAATACAAACCCACCGCTTTTTTAAAGGACTTCTTTAATGTCTTGCACATAGTAGGCACTAAAAATTGTTGAACAAAGAAAAAAGTGAAAGAGGGGCAAGATTTGATTTGTTTTGCTTCCTTTTAATTTATGGGCCTCTCCTCCATTTTACTGTCTTCCTAATAATCCTTTTGACACTCAAATTTCCCCCATCCCATGGTGCCTACTACCTTTACAACGGTCCCGGTCCCTGCTTGACCCCAATGCAATATTCCACCCATCCTTAGATATTGATTTCAACTCTTACCTCTTTCCTTCTACCAAAACGTGTTCTTCCAGCCAATCAAAGCTCCTGTAACAATCAATCCCAATTATTTAACTGGATAACCAAATATTTTTAAATGCGTTTCCTAATGATTGGTTTACCCCTTGTCTATATCCACATCCTAAACTCAGCTAAGGAATTGTGAAACCATGGAAATTCCCAATATAAACTGGATGGAGATGTTAGACAGGACAGTTATTTGAGAATGTTATTCAAATTGTATCGTGTAGTGTTTGCCGTACCCAGTTGTACAGAGCTGGCCATGATTAAAAGGCTCAGAAAAATTGAACACCCACATTAATTTTGAAATAATAAAATCTCTACTTATTAAAAAGTAAAATAGTTGCAGAAGATTAAAATGAGGGAAAGAAAGAGTGAAATATACCTAAGAAAAACTATTGTAAATGTATAATATGGTAAAACAATTCTGTTATTCTTAAGGGAATCACAGACCCCCAAGCTAATAGGATTCCTTTTCACATGTTTTGTTATTGTTAATCAAGTATTTCACCTGAACGTTGAAGAACAGTTCTCCAAAAATGTATTTTCAGCCTAGTTTAAAAAAGTAAACCCATCAAATCAAAGACTCAGAAGCAAATTATTGGTTTAATATTGAGAACTTGGTCAATAGTTTTACGGGAAGCTGCATGGCTAAGAGAAAACACTAGAATCTGACTAAAGAAAACCATGTTTTATCCCCACCTCTGTCACTACCAACTAATTGTGCAACACTTCCAGCAGAGTAGAAGCTTAAAAAAATAAATAAATAAATTCCATGTTTAACAAATAAGAAAATAAGGGGTGGGGAGGGTGAATGGCCCTAGGCTAGTCATTGTGATTACTGTGAATCTATAAAATGCAGAAGTTGAAAATGAAGTCTCTACAGTTTATCTGTAATGCTGAAATTCTGTGTTCACCAAACTCACTCCAAGGGGGTCTATAGGTATGTTCTGAGATACAGATGGAGAAAAGCAGTTGGTCACAGGGAATTAGAGATCAAAGAAGTATCTTTGCACTGTCCTCTTTCCCTCCCTTCTTTAGGCTGGAGGAAAGGGATAAAAGGAATGTGGATAGCATGACAGCAATCCATGTAGGTGGCACTGCCCCAGGCATCAAATGCCGTCACCACTCTTGTGTCCACTACAAACCTGAAGTCACAGAACAGCAAAGCAGAAGAGAAAATCTGTAATTCAGTACTAGTGAGCCAACTGCCCTAAACAGCCATTTCCAAAGCAGTTATAGCCCACCCATATAAGCTTAATGGTTTGCATAATAGGGACAGCAGCCGTTACTTTACTGAATATTAGAACTCATAAAAACAGGATGAAAAAGTTGCAGAAAGATATGAGAGAAGTTTGCTTGAGTATAAATGAACATAAAAAGTTCCATCACATACCAAGACACCATTAAAAGCCACCATTTTAGGAACTAGGTTTCATAAACTCACAAGTGCTATGTAAATGTACATTTAGGTCTGGGGTATTTCACCACATTCAAACTACTCATAAAATCTTTTTTTTCCCTACATCAAACAGGAAAAAATCAATTCCACAATCTGAGTATTAAAATAATTGTGAGGAGAGGATGACAGAGACATGAGTTTCAATTATGGTTCAGCTCACAACTAGCTGTGTGACCTTGGGCAGGATTTAACTCCTCCAGTCCTCAGGTTCCATTTGTTTGAGGCATTTGGTCTACATAATTTTTCAGAACACATTCCAGATCAAATGTTCTAATGACTCTGAGAGATAGCACATGATGGTTATACTCTTCAGAGCTATTTTTAAGTGACAACAAAATTTACATAGCTAGGGAACATAGACAATAATTTTCTAAAACATTCCTCGACACATGTAAAAAAAAAAAATACTGGCAATCTACCAAAACCAAGGGAAAAGAAATATAATTTCATAACATTCTAATGCGTCAGAGTAGAAAGCAGGCCTTCAACCTAGGAGAAGCCAGTTTCCGTCAGAAAATCTGTGTTAGATAAAGTCAGAAGAAAAGATTGTATAGAAATACTAAGAATGATAGCATATCATGAAAACCTAGCCAAATTACGAGTATATATTCCAGGGGATAAGTAATGAATATTTTGAATGAATAATAATAACAAATACAAATTTGCTAACCTTTACTGAACACGCATATTCTGCTGGGCATTGTGATAAGGATTCAGGATAGATTATTTTTGTTCAATCCCATACCACATGGCATTTTACTAACTTTTTGAGAATTATACTATGAAAAACAATGTATTTTTGTCATGCTATAAATTTAGAAAGTATAGAAATTTAAGAAGAGAGGTTCATTTGGGTGCTTTCTGGACAGGCTTTTCCTCGCTTATGTGGACAAACAGATAGGCTGCTCAAGACATGACATCTTCTCATAGCAACCAGTACCTCTGTCCTATCAGCATTGTTAGGTGTAAGGGAAGTTTTGTAAGTGAATATCACTTATTAAGAGAAATAATAATACTAAAATACAGCATCAAATCAAGAGTTATATTAAAGCTTATCACGCTTTGCAAAATTTGGCTCTCTTCTCATTTTCTTAATAAAGATTAATTCATTTATGACACATTTTTCCATTACCTTTTTAAAAAATTTCTTGTGATGAGCTAAAGTTAAGAGTATGCCTGTGCCTTGAGTAAATTCAATTTGACAACTAAAGAATTATTCTCATCTTTCAGTGGCTTATGCAATGACAAGAGTCACTGAAGAAAAGTCACAAGGGTGAAACATCTCTTCTTTAAGACTTCAGATTTCAGCAGTCCTAATACAAAGATGTGAAATCTTATCTATATTTAACTGAGAATTTTTGCTCTTTTAGCTGAAACTTAACTGCAGCACATTAACATTACAATAAGAAACGGAAGTTAATGGAAGTATTTTAAAGACCTAAATTAAAGATTCCTTCTATATGGCATCCTCACTGCTTCCCTGTAATCGCCTCAAATATTTCTGTCCAGGTAAGAGAAAAGGAGGACGGTGAGGTGTTTTTATTTCACCTCGAAAAGAAAAGAATGAAAAAGTTAAAATCTTGTTCTAGCTTGCTTCTTGTTTTACTAGTGCCCCCTCTAGTGGAACTTTCTCAGTAATGCAGGCCCCCCCCAAAAAGCGGTGGGGGGATTTATGACACCAAGTACATGTTTTGTTTGCTGTTTTACATTTCCTTTTTAGAAACATTCTAAACAAAATGATGTGAAATAAACAAACATAATAGTGCATAATAGACATACAATAGTTTCACCAGCAATTGTAATTAAACAAGGGAGTGATAAAAATCTGTGCTATATTCGGAATGCAAAATGTTTTCAGATTCAATGTGGTAGACAGACATAAAAACATATTTTGCCAGAATTCCCTGTCATTCATTTTGTGACTTGACTTTTTTCCCTACATCAGCTTATTTGGCCATCAGCCTAAAACTTTGCCACTAGTCACTTCCTTCTCATTTACTTCACAACTTACCTTTCCCCTGTCTATTGTTTGCCATTATCCCTCTTTTATAACATGATTAGATGGATATTGCCCTTTTCTCTTTAACTTTTGCAACTCTTTTTCTGACTGTGAACTACATTGATGCCTGAGAACCAAGACATATAAGCTAATTTGTTTACAATTCCTGAGCAGTCTTTTTCTAATCATTTTCTCCCATCATTTTTTTCTCCCACAATAAATTTATGTTTGTATCAGTAGCGGGAAAAAAAAAAAAAAGAGAAAAACTACCCCCATCCCAAGTGACCATTCTCAACAGGGCCTCATAGGCTTCTTCCTGGAGAAGTCTTAAGCTTGGTAGATGCATCTTGTTCTACAGGGATCTCTGTCAACTTCTCTTTTTACGCATTTAATGTGCTTCCCCAGTGATAGCCTAAGGGTGCTTTCACTAAACAATTAATGTAAGACTTCTCCTGGGAACCTAATGGGTATTTAGCAGTAAGTTCACTTCCAGTGAATTGTATAATGTGATATTTTGACAATGCATATAGAGAAGGTGCAGAAACGTGAACTTTTTTCCAAAAATATAATAAACTACCTGCCCAAACTTCTCATCATTTTGCTATTGTTTGAGGACGAAGGAGAACCAAGCTGTAATTTAGGATATTGTTGTATGTGCCCACCTTTGCCATTTTGGCATAATACCACACTACTGTTCACTTTTGCTAATGCAATGTACAAGTCTCAATCTATTAGTGAAAGTAAAATTTGCTGTGACATTTTGACTCCGAAGCCGCAAGCAATGAAAGGTGTAGCACTGCAAAGGATATTTGTATTATGTTAATAAAAAATGATCCTACCATATGATACTAATACTGAGCAGAGAACACTGATTAGTATTTTCCCAGCCAAAGTTAATTTTAAAGTGGTTGAACACCAATGTTTTAGACTTAATCACCTCATCATCATAATAAATATTCTTTTGAAATGTTGCTTGAATTGTCTTTTGTTAAACAGAAAAGCTAAAACAGTAAGATGAATACGTAGTTTTCTGTCCTCTAAGATTTCTTAAAAATAAAGATCATTTATATTTGAAGATTTTATCAGAAGAGTACATTTTCCTATCTCAGATATATACTTTATCAAAAGTAAAATTATAAGCAGAAATAAACAGATTAAAATAGTAACACATTGTAAATAGTGGATTTTGATATAGTCCATAGCAAATTGAGAATTTATATATCATTTCATCTTTAAAACATATTTTGAAAAGGATTTCCTTGTAATTTTTCATCCTGTTTCCCTGAAGTGCTCAGATAATATACATAATTATGACCACACATATGTGTATGTGTGTATTAATATATATACACATACACTCATATAGATGGTTCAAATGTTTCTTTTTAATAAATTTGGCAATTTGTAAAGTTAATAGAAAGTCACTATTGCAAACTCTTATCATTTAAATCCACATAACATATACTTTCTCTTCAATTATGCTTGCTATTCCAATGAAGTTTAAATACATACTTTTCATTTCATACCAATATCCTCTTTCTCTTGTCTGAAAAATACTGGATGAAAAACCTGTGACATAATATAAAGCACATGCATAACAAATATCCCCACCAAAGAAGGAAAAACGATTGCTGTATTATCACTGCTGTTGTTATTCCGGGATTTTCATATCCTTAGTGACCCTTCGAATATGTCCGTGGCATCTTTAAGAAAAGGAACTTCAACTTTGCAAATATCTTCTCCAAATCAGAATTCAAATGATTTTAGTGATTATCTTCAAAAACTGTCATTTCCCAATGAGACCCAGTGTGGGCAGTCACAATTACAAATCAATTACCATAAAAACATTTTATCATTTTTGCCCTCCTCTTCCATATCCTTAGGGCTCTCAACGGATATTTTCCTAGGTACAGCAGGCTCCGTGTTCCTCCCTGTTAAGCTTATTAAGCGGATGTGCCTGTTTGAATTATCGTTGAACTTGAGTAGCAAACTCATATGTTGTGAAAAGAACTGCATAAACAGCTGCATCAATCTATTAAGCATAGCAATTGCATTATGAGGTCAATAAAAGATTGTAGGCAAGATATCTAGAAAGTAATTACTTCTCTTTAATGAATATATAACCTAGTAATTTCTGAGTGCTGTAGGCATAACTGTGCTCTATGTTTTATAGTTTATAAATAAATAGTTATTACCTGACACAAAGAGTAAAAATACATTCTTTGAAGAAAAGTTAATTTGTTGTAAAGAGGCACATTTGGCTTAAACTACTTACATATAATGGATTATCTAGTCATTCCAATATGCTGTAATTGAGAATTACCTCTCAATGAGGAATATTCAATTGCGTTTTGTACATCTGGAAGAAAACTGTATTTTCACCTCAGCTATTCTCCTCTACATTAAAAGCATGATTTAGAGCACAGATTTTATGTAGGGAATAATGGCAATGCAAAGGCAACCTTATGCTATGAATAATTTAAAATTATTTCTTTAATTTAAATATATTTGCATGCAAATTACGTGATATAATTATTCTCACATAGCAGTCTAGCTTTGCCTTTTTTTTTCTAGAAGCCCATTTCTCAAGCTATGACCTCAACGTTTATTGTGAATTGCCAATGTAAGCATGCATATTTGCATGCGCTCTCTCCCTCTAACCCAAGCAGTACTCAAATTAGAATGTCATATTATAATATCATTTATTAGATGGATATTTTGAAAGATGGTTTCATCAAGATATTAATTTCCAATTTTATTAAGTAAAAACATAATCAACCCCTCTTGATACTTTGACAAAGGAACTAAACTTAGAGTTTACAGGACATTTTGCAACTAAACATAGCACTCCACTGCCTTCATCATCCTTGAAATATTGGGGTAGGAATCATTTTCTTTTTAGTAACAGGAACTGTTACAAAGCAACAGTAATTGTTAATGCTCTATTGTTAGTACCACCTGTTTATTTCCAAGCTCTAGTCTCTTTAAAGACTCCAAATATCAAGTGAGAAATCACTAATGTTTAGCAGCTAAAATTAAATCCTTCAGAGAATTTTGAAACTACAAAAACTCCATTCTTTAAACTTATCATTTATCTCTTAACTTTTTTCATATTGTCTACATGCAATTGAAAAAAATAAAATACCCCATCCAAGTTTGAAGATGACACTAAGAAAAGAACTACATATTTCACCTAATTCACAGAACCAGGCATTTCTTAGGCTACAAAATAGATTTTTTTTAAAAATCAGCCAACAATATTAACAGAAGCTCAATATCTGCTGCAAAGCTGACCACCCATCCCAAATCACCAATGTAAGTCACCAGATGCTGGGAGTTGCGGGCACTCACCTCCCGTTGGGGGTCGGGGAACTGCAGATGGAAATAAGGAGTCTTGCTCCAGCCTTCACCCTCCACCCATTGAAATCCCACAAGAGAATTAGCTTCTAATGTCACTTCTGCCTTGAACCATGTAACCTCAGGAAACTTATACAACCTAAGCTTTAGTGTTTCTATGTGTAAAAGTTCCCCTTCGAAGAGTCACCGGCCCTTTCAATGTTAACTTTCTACTATTTAAACATAAGGAGGAAAGCAACAATGGCAGAGGAATATAAGGGCATAAAAAAAATATCCTTATTTATTAAGTGCCTGACATGCTCCTGGTTCTGTTTTAAAGGCTTTACAGTATTTGCTCATTTATTTCTCAAAAGAAATCTATGAGACAGGCACAGTTACCACTCCGTTGAACACTGAGAAAATTGAGGCACAAATTATTAAAAAGTACCACACTTGAAAGTGGCAGACGTAGGATATGAAACCACCCCTGTCAGGAGTGGATGCTTGCCTCTCAATCTTTACAGAAGTGATGGACAGTTGGTGGCATGGGAGAGTAAGGGATGTGAAACCAGGAAGAGAAACTTTAGCCTAGTAAGCAGTTGGTCCTACAACTAGCAAGAATAGGCTCTGAGGACTTATTGAAGGACCATACAGAAAATTGTTCACTTGCCTTCATCTTGAGTTTCCTCATCTGATACCATTTATAGATATCATCCTTACTTAAAAATATTGAACAATAGCTACAAAAAATTGACAGGACTTATTTTTCAAAGTCGAGCACCTTTTTAGCCAGATAATCGACTATTCATGCTGGTGCTTAAAAACAAGAGAAAAGAAAAGAAAAGAAAAAAAAAAGAAAAGAAAAGAAAAGAAAAGAAAAGAAAAGAAAAGAAAAGAAAAGAAAAGAAAAGAAAAGAAAAGAAAAGAAAAGAAAAGAAAAAAAGAAAGAAAAAGAAGAGAGAGAAGAGAGAGGAGAGGAGAGAGGAGAGGGGAGAAGAGAAGAGAAGAGAAGAGAAGAGAAGAGAAGAGAAGAGAAGAGAAGAGAAGAGAAGAGAAGAGAAGAGAAGAGAAGAGAAGAGAAGAGAAAACTAGTTTAACTAGGATTGTGTAAGTATTCTTCCATTGAGTGGTTATTGTGAAAGAAGAATAATCTAGGAGTTGGAAGTAAAAAATTCTGCTCCTGGGTCTATTGCTAACTAGCTTTGAAAGCTCAGCTAAGTCTCAACAATTGTAGGTCGAAGTTTTCTCATCTGTAAAATGAAAGGTTGATTTCAGTTTCTAATCCATGTGTAATATTTCACAATAATTTTCTTAGCTCCATGATCACTCTAACAGTGTAAGACTATTAAACCAGAGCCATGTGCATGTTAACCATTTGTCTACCATTTTGCAAAGCTGAATCATTGGGCTGCCTGAGATGTACCTTGTTAGATTTAATTTAATATTGATGTCTAAAATATTTATTAAGCACGTACTTTGTATACAAATAAGTAAGTTATGTCTTCTGCTCTAGAAGAGATCACATTCTAGTGTGATTTAACATGCTAATCACATACAAAAGTATTGTTGCTATCCTAGAAATAAGAACAATACTTTGATGATTCCATCACTGATAACAAGGTTTATCAAATTTTAGTTTGCACACAAGAACCACAGGGAGAGCATATTAAAAACGCAGATTCTGACCCAGGAGGTCTTAGAGCCTAAATACTCTAGGTGGTTCCGAAGCAAATGGTCGGTTTGAGAAATACTAACAGAGAACCCTATCTTAAGTGTACTTAATGGGACCAGTGCACAACCAAAAGTCATCCTCTCTATATTATTCCAAAGTTAAGAAAATCCAGTTTACAACTACAACAACTCTATTTAACAGGTCCAAAAATTGACGGTGTGTTAAAGCTGTTTCTAAATGACTTAGAAAAGACAGTTCAACCAAGCCTTCGTTGGTCAAGGTAACAAACTAGAAGATGGCAGAAGATTAAGCACCAAAGCAGCCACTCCAAAGAAAAACAACACGAAAGCAAATGGAACTGAAGTACAAAGGATGTTAAATCAACAATGAAAAAGAACTTCTCTAAGTATGAACAAGTTGGAGACAGAACAAGAAACTGATTTTCAGTTACCTTCCCAAGTTCCAAAATTTGATGGACAGCACAATTTTCATGATAAAGGTTAAAGTTTGGGAGAAATTTCCATTCACCTTTAGTAAGAGACCATTATTATGTGAAATAGGACAGGGAATCTCTCTTCTAATTTAATATTATATTATTAATTGTAATAAAATATTTTAACATTTTCTTTTTTTAATTGAAGTTTATTGGGGTGACAATTGTTAGAAAAGTTACTTAGATTTCAGGTGTGCAATTCTGTAATACATCATTATATATCACATTTTGTATTCACCACCCAGAGTCAGTTCTTCCATCACCATATATTTGACCCCATTTACCCTCTTCCAAAACCCCTCCCCCTCTTTACCCTCTGGTAACCACTAAACTATTGTCCATGTCTATGAGTTTTTGTTTCTTCATTTGTTCGTCTTATTCTTTTGTTGTTGTCAGTTTTATATACTACAGATCAGTAAAAACATATGGTTCTCTACTTTTTCTGTCTGACTTATTTCACTTAGCACTGTAATCTCAAGATCCATTCATGTTGTCGCAAATGGTACTATTTCATCTTTTCTTATGGCCCAATAATATTCCATTGTGTATATATACCACATCTTCTTTACCCATTAATCTATCAAAGGACACTTTGGTTGTTTCCATGTCTTTGCCACCATAAATAAAGTTCCAATGAACATTGGAGCACATCTGTCTTTATGGATAAATGTTTTCAAATTTTTGGGTAGATAACCCAGAGAGAGATTGCTGGGTCATACGGTAATTCTATTCGTAATTTTTTAAGGAATCTTCACACTACCTTCCATAACAGCTGCACCACTCTGCATTCCCACCAACAGTGTATGAGGGTTCCTTTTTCTCCACAATCTCTCCAACACTTGTTACCATTTGTCTTGTTGATGATAGCATTCTAACTTGTGTGAGGTGATATCTCATTGGGGTTTTGATTTGCATTTCTCTGATGATTAGTGATGTTGAACATTTTTTCATATGTCTATTGGCCATTTGTATGTCCTCTTTGGAGAAATGTCTATTCAGGTCCTCTGCCTATTTTTAAATTGGATATTTTGTTTTGTGTTGTTGAGTTGTATGAGTTCCTTACATATTTTGGGTATCAGCCCCTTATCGGAGGCATTGTTTGCAAAAATCTTCTCCCATTAGGTTGGTTGCCTCTTTATTTTGTTGATGGTTTCTTTTGCTGTGCAGAAGCATTTTAGATTGATATAGTTCCATTCATTTATTTTAGATTTTATTTCCCTTGGTTTGGAATCAAATTCATAAAATTCTCTTTGAACCCAGGGTCCATAAATTTAATACCTATGTTTTCTTCTACACAGTTTATTGTTTCAGGTCTTATGTTTAGGTCTTTGATCCATTTTGAATTAATTTTGGTACATGGTGACAGATAGCAGTCTAGTTTCATTCTTTTGCACGTGGCTTTCCAATTCTTCCAGCACTATTTATTGAAGAGGTTCTTTTCTCCATTGTATGTTTTTGGCTTCTTTGTCATAAATTACCTGTCCATATTTATGTGGGTTTATTTCTGGGTTCTCAATTCTATTACATTGGTCTGTGTGTCTATTTTTCTGCCAATACCACACTATTTTGATTATAGTAGCCCTGTAGTACAAGCTAAAGTCAGGGAGTGTGATACCTCCAGCATTGTTTTTTTCTTAGGATTGCTTTGGCTATTCAGGGTCTTTTGTGGTTCTATACAAATCTGATGATTTATTGTTCTACTTCTTTAAAAAAACACCATTGGGATTTTGATGGGGATTGCATTAAATCTGTATGTTGTTTGGGAAATTGGTTATTTTAATTACATTGATTCTTCCAATCCATGAACATGGAATGTCTTTCTATTTCTTTGTGTCTTCTTCAACTTCTTTTTAAAATGTCATTGTTTTCAGTATATAGGTCTTTCACATCCTTGGTTAAGTTTATTCCTAGGTATTTTATTCTTTTTGTTGCAATTGTAAAATGAATCGTGTCTTTTTTTTATTTCTTTTTCTGAGATTTCATTGTTAGTATATAGGAATGCAATGTACTTTTGTATGTTGATTTTGTAGCCAGCAACTTTACTGTATTCGTTGATTGTTTCTAACAACTTTTTGGTGGAGTCTTTAGGGTTTTCTGCATAAAGCATCATGTCATCTGCAAAGAGTGATAATTTAACTTCTTAATTCCCAATTTGGATGCCTTTTATTTCTGATTACTCTGGCTAGGACTTCCAATACAATGTTAAAAAGCAGAGGTGATAGGGGACAGCATTGTCATGTTCCTGAATGTAGAGCTTTAATATTTTCATAATATAATATTTTTCCTGGCAAATCTTCAGTCAGGCCAAAACATATCAGAGTTTAGGAGGCTGAGAGTATTTAATGATATCCGTTGACTATACTAAGAACTAAAGAAATATGATATACTACAGGGATATCTACAGATATAGTATTTTCTATATTGTCCCTCTTTCACAGCCACTACTAATTCATGTGGTTGAACAATAACTACCACTAATACTAATACCATTCCCATAAATATTACTATAACCACTCTATTACCTCTAGTAGTATTCATGTTATTACTTCTCTATTCAAAAGCACTTTTAAATAATTTCCTTTTTGCTACTCATAACTCTCCCTGTGAGGTAGATAAGGAAGATACTATCATTTTTAATTTGCAAATGAAAAAAAATCTCGGAGATATTAAGAAACACACTATTGGTTAGTTTGTAACAGAAAATTACTATGCAAAAAGGGAAAAATAAAATACATTCACAGAAAAAGGAAGATCTACAAATCATTGAAGGGTGAAAAATCTTGGTCAGAAGTGGAACTGGTTCTCCATTGCTAAAGTTTAAGATGTGAGTTGAAGTTTTTCTAGGACCTGCCAAAGTTAGAAATAGCTCTTTTCCCTAGGCTTATCGAGCCTTCAAATCTTTTGGTGACATTCAAGCAAAAATTGAGGTCTTCAAAAACCAAAGGCTGCTGGTCAAAGCATTCACAAGCCCTGTATTATATATCAAATGCATGCAATATCAAAGAATATCTAGGTGTTAGGATATTCAGCACTGCCTCCAGCCTTCTGCCCACATAGATAACTCCTCTAAAACCCAAACATTCCCAAACTCAGGAGCAGGTTTTTCTTAGTGATTGGGCATGATGACCTAGGTGTGGCCCCAGCTTCTAGCCCAACCCCTAACAAATAGAAGTTCTAACAAATGGAAGAGGCAAACTAATCTTTTAATAGTTTTGACATATTTTTCAAGAGTAAAAATTATGGGTTTGGGGTCAAATCCAATAACTTCTTTTTGCCTTATTTGGAATACAAAGGGAATACAAAGGGTTGATTTTCCCCTAATTTATCCATGAATTTACTAAAAAGAGAAATAAAGGAGAAATCCTGAACAAATTATGGTTAAGCAAAATATTTGAAAATGTTATTCATGTTCCCTCCATGTAAATACACAACCTTCCTTTTAAGGAAGAGCAGGAGGCACATGGCATTCCCTGCTTAAGAACAATGGTCGTAATTTACTAGCCACAGAGAAGAAGATTATTATATGAAAGTACCAGTTTCTCAGACTCCATCTGAGCATTTTTCCAAGGTTTTCATGACAAGAAATATTGTAGAGCAGTCTACACACGAGTAAAATATAGAGCAGCACCAGAGCAGAATCCTTATGATATACCATGAATGCAAGTTACCTGGGCATGTTTCTTACTTATGATGAATCCTGAGTTTAATGGAAGAGAGTGTACATACACCCAACCCACACAACTCTGTGCCTGAATGAAAAGAGAGTTACAAGTCTTCATTTCCTGTTTATCCCTCATCACCTAAAGGTAGTAGCTACTTTCAGCAGTTGGAATTTCAATTTCTAGATGAAATGAATATTCTCTGTACTTTAAACATATAGAATCAAGACGACTGCATATAGGAAGAACTAAATACAACATATATTTATTCCAACTTCTTCCATTTATAGATAAGAAAACTGAAGCCAGGAGAAGAGTATGTCAATCTCTTCTCTCTGAAGTAGCACAGCTTCACTCCCTAAGTCTGTTTTGTAGAGGAATAAGATTGATATATGTGAAAATGTTTGAATACCTAATACAAAGGCATTTTTAAAAAATTTTTCAACCACATGCTTGTAAATCACAAACTACACATAAGGTAGCAGTTAAGATTCAGCTTGGTCTAGAACATGTTATCTTATTGCATGTTTTACTTTAATATTACTCTAGCCCTGAGTAAAATCTTTTCTATTATTGCACTCAAAATCATCCCACCTGAGCACATCTCATATGAGAGTAAGGTTCTCAGGCTCGATGGGCAGACAATTTGGTTCCAAATCCTCATTCTACCACTTATTGACTAAGTGATCTTTGGGATAATAATTGCAAAATATTTGCTGGATACTTTTAATGATGTTTGTTCTAAGATTAGACAAATCATACAATGTTCTAAAGAATACTTTAAATGTGTATATCACCTTTCTCCAACTCATCTGGGATATTTTGCATCTAGAACAGTTTACAGAGATGGTCTAATTTGTCATGCCGTCTGATGAGATACGGTAGTGTTATATTAACCAAATCCCATTTTAATAAGATTAATTTCTATTCTAAATATAAATCTATGTCATCAAATTATGATCAAAGATATAACATGTAGAAAAAAAGTCCTTTTAACTTGATTCAAACACAAATGTCATTTTCCCCAATACTAGCTTAATAAATGTTCTGTGCAATATTTTCCGAATATAATGCATCAGGTTTAAGGAAATAAAAGGATTTCTTCTAAGTTACACAAAGATCATGACAGAACCTAGACTAAGAGCCAGATCCCTTCTGTTTATCTTTTGCACAATTTCTGCGAGACTATACTATGGCCTTTTAAGTTATCACCTTAAAGTTACATATCCCTGGTGGTGGTCCTTTGGAAGGAGAGAATAAAGCAATGCCAGTTATCAGGCCACTTTTAAATACTGTCATATATACTTTAACCTTCAAGAATAATAAAGAAAGATTTCTCTGTCTTTATAATTGCTATAGGAGAGCCATTTGAAACACAAAAGTGTATTGCTTTCCACTGTTGGCTTTTGAGCTCATAACTTTATGAAAACTTCCTTTGTGGAAGAAGAATCCCTTTCTATACATCATTCACTTCTTAAGCCAGTCCAAGAAAGGGAGATCTAAACAACTTTTGACACAACTCAAACTCTATATTTAAAAAAAAAAAAAGTCATCCTTTTTAGCATCTAAAAGATGAATGTGGCCTCTGAGATATGTGTGATGTTTGTTTTTTAAGGCTGCCAATATCCATATTGAATAGTAAGTTCAATAAGATATACAGAGGGTGCCAAAAAAATGTGTACACATTTTAAGAAAGGAAAAAGCTGTATTAAAATTGTAATATGCAATAGATACCAATAATAAAAGATGAATACAAGTCATGTGTATATATATTTTTTGGCAACCCCAGCATACATATACTGGTTCTTTGCTTCTTTTCTTTGCATGTAGAATTAGATCTGCAAAACTTTATAATACATGATCATTGATTACTAAATTCCATTCTCCCATTTAAAAAAGACTTGACTGATAGAATATGGATGATGCCTAGAGATGTTAAAGCAAATGATAGGATTTCAGTAGTCTCCTGCCCACTGCCTTCACATGCCTTTCCTAATCTTGAGCGTGCAGTGCATATGGTAGTGGTTATTACTGTATTGGTATCTCACCCCACAAGAAAAGTTTTCTCAAAGACCAAATTTAAAGGTATACTTTATTAGTGTAGATATTCAACCAGGAATCAGAAACCCTGCATTATGTGATAGGCAAGTCATTTAGTAGAATCAGCAACACAAGATCATTCAAGAAAATAGAGACAGATTTAAATGTGTCAATCAGAAAGCATAAATCCAAGGGATAAAGCCAAATCAGAAATCACAGGAATATAATGAGGATCAATGAGATGGCTCTGATAAGTATTCTCCTACAGGTTTGTGTTGTTGTAGCTACCTTGTATTGACCTAGCCATGATATATAAGAGGTTTCTCCTCACGTGCATATTAGAGGCACAGAATTTAGCTTTGAACAAATGGATGGAAGAAGGACAATGTATGATAATGATATTTATACATATTATTCATGAAATGTGGATACAGGAAACAGAAGAAGGGGACAAAGCCAAGCCTATGACCAGATGATGCTGGCACTTATCTCATATAGGTGACAAAGGCAGCCTTAACATTTCCCTCAGCTTAAATGAATTGTAGATAGACTTCTTCCTGCCTTCTGAACCCTTTTCTAAAAAGGTTTCTGAACCCTTTTCTTAAAACTTTTATTTTCAAAAATTTGTAATTATAAATTATTTCTCTCCCCTTGAGATGAAAATCTTTTTAACAGTTTCTTGACAGCTTTGCAACCCAGAGATGTCTTTCTGAAAGACCTGGAAGCCATCCCTTTCAAACAATCATCTAGGAAGATAGAGCGTCTATTTTCCAGTTTGTATGGGAGGATAGAATGCTTACTTCAGTGGTTGCCTTGCTGCAAGTTGTAAAATAACCTTCTCTTATAAAGATATGAGAAAGTTTTATTTAACTTGGGTAAAGCCAATGAGTAAACAGAGACGTCCCACTATCTCCCCTCCCCACTCACCCTCCTGACCATTTCAGCTCTTAAAAGCTCTCCAGGCCTTTGTTTCAGTGTAATGGAGGAGAAACTCAACAATATCTACACCAAGACACATCATAGTAAAACTTATGAAAACTACAAAGAAAAAAGTCTTGAAGATTTCCAGTCAAGATGGTTGTGTAGATAAACATTGTGCTTGCATCTTCTCACAACGACATCAAAATTACAACTAAACTAAGAACAACCATCATTGAGAATCACCTGAAGTCCAGCTGAACAGAATTTTTATAACTAAGGGTACGTAGTAGAAGCCATTTCAAGACTGGTAGGAGGGGCAGAGAGGTGGAATGGGCTGGTCCCACACCTGCATGTGGCAGTTAAGAATTGGGAGGGATATCTCAGCTGTGGAGGTCACCTCTGAGGAGTGAAGGACTCCAGCCCCATACCAGGCTCCCCGACTCAGAGTTGTAGTGCCAGGAAGAGAAGTCCCCACAACTTCTGCTGTGAAAACCAGTAGAGATTTTGGCTGAGTGACACAAAAGATGGCTGGAGTCCCACGTGCTCCCTTTAAAGGGCTCGCACATAGACTTACTCGCTGACAGACTTACTGGCTCCAAGTTCCAAAGATGGGGCAGCAGCTCAAATGGTGTGAGGGACATATAAAAGGAATTGAATTGTCTGGCTTTGGATTCACTGTTTGGAGGGGCAGCTTTCTCCCAGACAGAAGGGCTGGGAGAAGCCATTGTTCCCTTGTAGAGGTCTTCCCCGTTCCAGCATGCAGACTTAGGCAGCCACCATATCTGAGTTTCCATCAACCTGGCTAACATAGTTCATCTCCACTCAAATTTTGGACACCCAAGCTACTTCCAGTGACTTTTCCATACAAATGGCCTGCTTTAATTTATGCTGTAGCCTTTCCTAAAATCCCTCAAGGGTTCATAAAACACAAACAAGCAGCATCTGGCCTCAGCATGCTCCATACCTCTTACTAAGCAGACCTAAGCCCAGCATTGGTTCAAAGCTTGCCCTTTTTCAGGTAGCTCAAAGCCCAGCACAGGTGGCCGCCATCTGTGGACTGCTTTGTGGTTCATTCCAGGTGGCTCCAGATAGGGCACGGGCTGTGGCTGAAACTGGCCTGTGGTAGGGCTCCTTCCAGGAGGTCCCAAAGTGGGCACGCCTGTTGGACAGCTTCAGACAACACCAGAGCACCACCCAGATGTCTCCACAGACACACCCAGAGTAGGCAGGTCCAAGAGCACTGCTAAGGTGAATCCTGCTCCATGGAGTCAACCCCTGCAAAACAGTTTCTGCACTATAGTCAAGGTCAGTTCTCACAATCAATCAGCCTGAAGGTCAATCTCTCCCACTGACAGGCAAACAGCAACTAAGGTTCAACTACATCAGGAAGCCCCAGATAACTCACAACAGGGACACATGTAAAGCATCTGACTCAGATGACCAGGCAGAGTGTGCCACTGGGTTCCACAGGACACTTACTACATAAGACTACTCGACTACTAAGACTGGGGGACATAGCAACTCTACCTAATACATAGAAACCAATACAGGGAGGCAACCAAAATGGGGAGACAAAGCAACATGTCTCAAATGAAAGACCAAAACTTAGCTCCAGAAAAAAACTAAACAAAATGGAGACAGTCAATTTACCAGATGCAAAGTTCAAACCACTGGTTCTAGGGGTGGCTTGTTAGCTTAGTTAGTTATAGTGTGGTGCTGGTAGCACCAAGTTTCCCAGTTCAATCCCCGCATGGGCCACTGTGAGTTGTGCCCTCCTAAAAAAAAAAAAAAAAAGCCCAAACACTGGTTCTAAGATGCTCAATGATCTAAGGGAAAACTTCAACAAAGAGATAGAAAACATAAAATTAAAAATAGAAAACAAAAACAGAACTAGTCAAAAATAAAGATGACAATAACAGAAATGAAGAATACATTAGAGGGAATCAACAGTAGAATAGATGAAACAGGATCAATTAGCAATTTAGAGGATAAGGTAGAAAAAACCTCAATCAAAACAGAAAAAGAAAAAAAAATCTTAAAAAATGAGGGTATTTTAAGGAGCCTCTTAGACAACATCAAGTTTAACACTATTTGCATCATAAGGTTACTACACTGAGAAGAGAGAGAGCAGGTATTGCAAACCAATTTGAAAAAATAGTGACTGAAACTTCCCTAACCTGGCAAAGAAAATAAACATATAAGTCCAGGAAGTGTAGAGTCCCAAAGGAGATGAACCCAAATAGGCCCACATGAAGATATATCATAATTAAAATGCCAAACTTTAAAGACAAATAGAGAATCCTAAAATCAGCAAGAGAAAAGCAATTAGTTACCTACAAGGGCGCTCCCATAAGACTGTCAATTGATTTCATATCAGAAACTTTGCAGGTCAGAAGAGATTGGTATGAAATATTCGAAGCTGTGAAAAGCAAAGGCCTGCAAACCAAGACTACTCTATCCAGGAAAGCTATTATTTTGAATTAAAGGACAGAAAAGTAGATTCCCAGACAAGATAAAGCTAAAGGAGTTTATCACTACCAAACAAGTATTATAAGAAATCTTAAAGAGACTTCTTTAAGAAAAAAAAAATCAAAATTCAAATATTAAGATGGTAATAACAACCTGTCTATCAACAATTACTTTATTTTTCTGAGAGGAAAAGTAGTTTAATGAGTAGATACTTGTGAAGAAATATAGAAATAGACATGTCAGATACATAGGGTTTTGTGGGAACATTGAATATTTATAAGCAATGTAGCCAGAGGATTTAAGAGGATCTTGACCTTGCATTTAAAAGAAGTCAGCCTTTGGCGGGAGAATAGGCCATCCTGGGTAAAGGTTTACTATAATCAGTGGTAGGGAGAACCATAAGAGGAAAAAAATCAGATCATATGTACAGAATGATGAGGAATGAACTGAGAATTGAGGGAGAACAGCATTTAAGAGATTAGAAGAGGAATAAGAGTCTTGCAGGAAGTGTGGAATGTGTGGGCTCGGGTGAGTAAAAAGAGAAGAGCATTTCAAGCAAAGCTCTCCCATTGTTCAGGATTAAACATAAATTTCTCTAGATGTCTTTACTGACTCCCATATGTTCTTCTCTAATACAATTTTTTAAAACATTTTTCATTAGTTTTAGGTGCACAAAACAATGTAATACTTAGACATTTATCATTTAACAATTACTTTAAATATAAATAGATTAAATGCTCCAATCAAAAGACATAAGATGTCTGAATGGATTGAAAAACAAGAACCAAACATATGCTGTCTAAGAGAGACCCACTTCAGATTAAAAGACACACACAGACTAAAATTACGGGATGTAAAAGATAGTTCATACAAATGGAAATGAAAAAAAAATAAGCTGAGATAACAATTCTTCCATCAGACAAAGGACACTTTAAAACAAAGGCTATAACAAGAGACAGAGAAGGACTCAGTAATTCCATTTCTATGTATTTAGCCAAAGAAACCTAAAACACTACTTCAAAGGGACATGTGCATCCATATGTTCATATGTTTATTGAAACAGCATTATTTACAATAGACAAGATATGGAGTCAGCCTGGGTATTTATCAATGGATGAATGGATAAAGAGATGATACAAACATATATACAATGGAATATTACTCAGCCATAAAAAAGAATGAAATCTTGCCATCTGCAACAACATGGATTGATCTAGAGGCTATTGTGCTGAATAGAATAAATCAGACAGAGACAGGCAAATACCATAAGATTTTACTTATATGTGGAATCTAAATAACAAAATAAATGAATAGACAAAACACAAACAAATTCATAGATACAGAGAACATTTGATGGTTGCCAGCTGGAAGTGGGGTTGGAGGGAAGGGTGAAAAAGAGGAAGGGATTAAGAAGTACAAATTGGTAATTACAAAATAATCATGGGGATGTGAAGGAATATAGTTAATAATATTTTAATAATTATGCATGGTATCAGATACTAGATTTAGTGGGGTGATCACTTCATAAGTTATACATGTCTAATAATTATGTATGTAACATATACATGTATATAATATACATAGCATGTATAATATACTATACAATAGACATAGTATGTATACATGTCTATATACATGTCTAATATGTATAATATATACTTGTATATACTTGTATATATGTATATATTATATACATAGTTATTAGACATGTATATGACTTATGAAGTGATATACATAATATCACTGAAACTAATATTGTATGTTAACTGTAATTGAAAAATAAAAATAATTAAGAAAAAAATAAGTATAAAGGGAAAAATAATTTGGATGGCAGCAGATTTCTCGTAAGAAACCATGGAGGCCAGAAGAAAATGAGACAACATGTCCAAGTGTTGAAAGAAAAGTATTATCAATCCAGAATTCTGTATTGAGTGAAAATATTCATTAGAAATAATGAGAAATCAAAATAGTCTCAACTAAAGGAAAACTAAGATAATTTATATCTAGCATATCTACCCTAAAAGAATGGCTAAGCAAAATTTTCTACCCAAAAGAAAAATGATAAAATGAAGTATCTTGGAACATCAGAAAGGTAGAACACCACACAATAAGCAAAAAAATGTGGGTAAACACAATAGACTTTCTTTCTTTTGAGTTCTCTAAATTAGGTTTGAGGGTTGAAGATAAATTATAACACTGATGTGATGATTCTAAACATATGAAGAGAAAAATTTTAAACAATCATAAGTGAGAGAAGGAGAAGGGATGTAAAGGGAGATAAAATTTCTATACTTCACTGAAACTGGTAAAATTATGACACCAATAGAAATAAGTCTATGAGAAGTTGTATACATTTAATGTAATGTTGCACAATCACTAATGAAATTATACAAAGATATATTCAAAAATAGAATAGATGTATCAAAATGGAATTCTTAAAGCTGTTCATGTAGCCTACAGGGAGGCAAGGGAGAGAAAACAGGAAAAACAGAAAAGAAAGAGAGAAAACAAAAAACAAAATGGCAGATTTAAGCCCTAACATATCAATAACTGCATTAAATATAAGTGATCTAAATATACCAATTCAAAGACAAGGTTTAGCAGAGTGGATTGAAAAACAAGTCCCAAATACATGTTGTCTACAAGAAATTCATTTCAATTTTAATTATCTAGGTAATTTGAAAGCAAAAGGATGGAGAAAGATATTTCATGGAAACATTAAAGAAAAGAAAGTAGAAGTGTCTATATTGATATAAGGTTTTTAAAAAAGCTTGTAATACAAGAGAAATTACCAGATACTGAGAGATATTATAATACAAAAAGATAAGACAGTCAGTTCACCAAGAAGACACAAAAATCCAAAAAATAGGAGGTCTGACAAGTTTGTGAACTTGTTGCAATGATGTTGCTAACCTTTTCCTGTATCAGAGGGATTATTCATAATGAATTTGTACCAACTGGACAAACAGTTAACCAAGTTCACTATTTGGAAGTGCTGTAAAGGCTGAGTGAAAAAGTTAGGCAACCTGAACTTTTCATCAACAGTTCATGGCTCCTGCATCATGACAATGCACCAGCTCACATGGCACTGTCTGTGAGGGAGTTTTAGCCAGTAAACAAATAACTGTATTGGAACACCCTCTCTTCTCACCTGATCTGGCTTCCAATGACTTCTTTCTTTACCAAAGATAGAGGAAATATTGAAAGGAAGATGTTTTGATGACATTCAGGACATCAAGGATAATATTAATATGATGACAGCTCTGATTGCCATTCCAGAAAAAGAGTTCCAAAACTGCTTTGAAAGATGGACTAGGCACTGGCATCAGTGCATAGCTTCCTAAGGGGAGTACTGAGAAGGCGACCATAGTGATATTCAGCAATGAGGTATATAGCACCTGTTCTATGAAGAGTTTGCAAACTTAAGTGTCAGACCTCGTATACACTCTAACCAACAAAACAGCAAAATATACAAGCAAAAACTGATACAGTTGAAAGGAGAAATGGGAAAATCTACAATTATACTTGGAGATGTTAATATCTCTCTCAACAAGTAATAGAATAATTAAACCAAAAACCAAGAAGGATATAAAAGAAATTAATAACATGATATGTCATTATTTGGTATGCCATGCCATATGATATGCCAAGAAAATCTACTCCATATTTATTGACTATTCCATCCATCAACAGCAGAATACACATTCTTTTCCAGTGTCCATGGAATATATACCAAGATAGACTATATTCTTGGCTATCAAACAAAACCCAACAAATTTAAAACAACTGAAATCATGCAGAGCATGTTCTCGAACCACAATGGATCAAACTAGAAATCAATAACATGAAGATAGCAAGAAATCTCCAAATGTAAAAACTTAAAAACACATTTTGAAGATTGAATTCGTAATCAAAAATCTCCCAACAAAGAAAAGCCCAAGACCAGATGGCTTTATGGGTGAAGTCTACCAAACATTTAAAAAATTAAGGCAATCCTTCTCAAAGTCTCCCAAAAAAAAAAGAAAATCTGAAGAGGAGGGAACACTTCTACTTACATTTTAGGAGGGCAACATTATCTTGATATGAAAGCCAGAAAAGGGCAGCATAGGAAAAGAAAATTACAACCCAATATTCCTGATGAACATAGATGCAAAACATCAAAAAATTACTAGCAAATTAAATTCAACAGCACATTAAGAGAATTATATATCATGATCAAGTGGGATTGGATTTATCCCTGAGATGCAAGAATGTTTCAACATAGATCAATAAACATACACCACATTATCAGAATGAAAGATTATAAACATATGATCCTCTCAATAGATGGAGAAAAATCAGCTGCTAAATTCAGTGTCCTTTCATAATCAAAACTTTCAAAAACTTAAGACGAGAAGCAATGTACCACAACATAACAAAGACCACATACAATAAGCGTACAGCTAACATCATACTCAATGGTGAAAAACTAGAAACTTACTCGAGGATCAGGAACAAGACAAGATGCACATTCTTCTATTCAACATAATGCTGGAAGTCCTCGCCAGAGCAATCAGGCAAGAGACAGAAATGAAAGGCATCTAAATTGGGAATGAAGAAGTTAAATTGTCACTTTTTGCAGATGACATGATTCTTTATATAGAAAACCATAAAGACTGCACCAAAAAGCTATAAGAAACAATAAACAAATATAGTAAAGTTGCTGGCTACAAAATCAATGTACAAAAATCCATTGCATTCCTATATACTAACAGTGAAATTTCAGAAAAAGAAATGAAAAAAATTCCTTTTGCAATTGCAACAAAAAATATAAAATACCTAGGAATAAACTTAACAAAGGATGTGAACGACCCATACACTGAAAACTGTAAGATATTTTTTTAAATAAATTTGTGAAGAAGACACCAAGAAATGGAAAGACATTCATGTTCGTGGATTGGAAGAATCAACATAGTTAAAATGGCCATAACACCCAAAGTAATGTATAGATTTAATGCAATCCCCGTCAAAATACCAACGGCATTTTTAAAGAAATAGAACGAAATATCATCAGATTTGTATGAAATTACAAAAGACTCTAAATAGCCAAAGGAATCCTAAGAAAAAAGAATAAGTCTAGATGTATCACGCCTTCTGACTTCAACTTGTATTACAAAGCAACAATAATCAAAACAGCATGGTATTGGCAGAAAAACAGACAGACCAATGGAATAGAATTGAAAACCCAGAAATAAACCCATATAAATATGGGCAGATAATTTTCTACAGAGGAGCCAAAAGCATATAATAGAGAAAAGAAAGCCTCTTCAATAAATGCTACTGAGAAAATTGGAAAGACATGTGCAAAAGAATGAAACTAGACTGCTATCACCATATACCAAAATTAACTCAAAATGGATAAAAAAAAAATCTATCCACAAGATCTGAAACAATGAACTGCATAGAAGAAAGCATAGATATTAAACTTATGGACCTCAGGTTCAAAGGGTATTTTATGAATTTAACCTCAAAGGCAAGGGAAGTAAAAGCTAAAATAAACGAATGGGACTACATCAAACTTCTGCACAGCAAAAGAAACCATAAACAAAACAAAGAGGCAATCAACCGAATGGAAGAAGATACTTGCAAACAGTGCCTCTGATAAGGGGACTAATATCCAAAAGATGTAAACAACTTGTACAACTCAACAACAAAAAAACAAACAATCCCATTTAAAAATTGGGCAGAAGACCTAAACAGACACTTCTCCCAGGAAGACATATAAACAGCCAACAGATATATGAAAAAATAATCAACTTCACTAGCTATTAGAAAAATGCAAATCAAAACCACAATGATATATCACCTCACACCTGTTAGAATGGCTATCATCAACAAGACAAATAATAACAAGTGTTGGAGAGGCTGTGGAGAAAAAGGAACCATCACACACTGTTGGTGGGAATGTAAATTGGTACAGCCGTTATGGAAGGCAGTGTGGAGGTTCCTCAAAAAATTAAGAATAGAAATATCATATGACCCAGCAATCCCTCTCCTGGGTATCTACCCAAAAAATCTGAAAACATTTATCCGAAAAGATATATGTACTCCAATGTTCATTGCAGCACTATTTACAGTGGCCAAGAAGTGAAAACAACCAAAGTGTCCTTCGATAGATGATTGGATGAAGATGTGGTATACATACACAATGGAATACTATTCGGCCATAAGAAAAGATGAAATACTGCCATTTGCAACAAAATGGATGGATCCTGAGATTATTATGCTGAGTGAAATAAGTCACACAGAAAAAGTTGAGAACCATATGATTTAACTGATATGTGGGATATAAAACTGAAAGCAGCAAAGGAACAAGACAAAAAAACAAAGAAACAAAAACTTATAGACACAAGATTACAAGATTACCAGAGGGTAGAGGAGTAGTAAAGGAAGGTCAAGGGGGTGAAATATACAGTGATGGAAGGAGAACTGACTCCGGGTGGTGAACGCACAATGTGATATGTAGATGATGTATTACAGAATTGTGAGCTTGAAACCTATGTAATTTTATTATTGTCAACCCAATAAATTTAATTTAAATAAATAAAGACTGTTTGAAATATTTCAAAATAAGAAACTCTCAGCAAAGTGTGAATAGAAGGAACATATCTCAACATAATAAAGCCCACATATGGCAAACCCACAGCTAACACCATACTCAATGGGGAAAAGGTAAAAGTGTTTTCCTTAAGATCAGGAACAAAATAAGAATGTCCACTTTCACCACTTTTATTCAGCATAGTACTAGAAGTCTTGGCCACACCAACTAGACTAAGAAAAATAAATAAAAAGCACTCAAATTGGAAAGGAAGAATTAAGATTGTCATTATTTGCAAATGAGATGATACTGCATATATAGAGACAGTAATAAAGATTCCACCAAAAACATATTATAACTCAGAAATAAATTTAGTAAGTAGCAGATTACAAAATTAATAATTGGAAATTAGTTGCATTTTTATACAGCAGTAACAAACTATCAGAAAGGGAAATTAAGAAAACAATTCCATTTAGAATTGCATTTTAAAAAAACAAATATAATGTAAAATACCTAGGAATAAATTTAACTAATGAGGTTAAAGACCTGTACTCAGAAAACTATAAGACATTGCAGAAAGAAATTAAAGAAGATACAAATAAATGAAAGCTATATCATGCTCATGAATAGAAAAAATTAACATTGTTAAAATGTCCGTACAACCCAAAGCAATCTATAGGTTAAATGCAATCCCTATCAAAATACCAATGGCAATTTTCGCGGAAGTAGAACAAATAATCCTAAAATTTACATGGAGCCATAAAGAACCCCAAATAGCTATGGCAATCTTGAGAAAGAAGAAAAAGTTGGAGGTATCACTCAACCTGACATCAAATCATACAATGAGAATATAGTAATCAAAACATCATGGTACTGGATAGCCATATGGCTCAATTGGTTAGAGTGCGAGCTCTCAACAAGGTTGCTGGTTCAATTCCTACATGGGATGGTGAGCTGCGCCCTCTGCAACTAAAGATTGAAAACGACAACTGAACTTGGAGCTCAGCTGAGCTCTCCACAACTAGATTGAAAGAACAATGACTTGGAGCTGATGTGTCCTTGAAAAACACACTGTTCCGCAATATTCCCCAATAAAAAAAATAAAAAAGTGAAAAAAAAACAGCATGGTACTGGCATAAAAACAGACACGTAGATCAATGAAGCAGAACAGAGCCCAGAAGCAAACCCACACCTATAGGGTCATTTAGTCTATGACAAAGGAGACAAAAAATATACAATGGAGTAAATGGTGTTGGGAAAAGTGGACAGATACATGTAAAAAAGTCTTCTTATGCCATGTAGAAGAATAAACTCAAAATGAATTAAAGACTTAAATGTAAGGCCCAGAAACATAAGACTCAGAAGAAAACATAGGGTGAAAACCCTCTGACATTGCTCTTAGTAATATATTTTATATATATATATATATATATATATATATATATATATATATATATATATATATATATCTCTTCTGGCAAGGGAAACAAAAGAAAAATAAATAAATTAATAATAAATAAATAAATGGGACTACATCAAACTAAAAAGATTTTGAACAGCAAAGGAAACCATCAACAAAATGAAAAGATAACCTACTGAATGGGACAAGATATTTGCCAGTAATCTGATAAGGGGTTGATATCAAAAATTTATAAAGAACTTATACAACTGAACACCAAAAAAAAAATTTTTTTTTAAATGGGCAAAGTACATGAATTGCATAGACATTTCTCCAAAGAGGACATACAAATGGCCAACAGACATATGAAAAGATGCTCAACATTACTAATCATCAGAGAAATGCAAATTAAACCACAATGAGATATCACCTCACACATGTCAGTATGGCCATCATCAATAAATCAACAAATGAGAAGGTTGATGAGGATGTGGAGAAAAGAGAACCCTTGTGCACTGTTGGTGGGATTGCAAACTGGTCCAGCCACTGTAGAAAACAGTTTGGAGGTTACTCAATTATTTAAAAAAAGAACTACCTAATGACCTAGCAATTCCACTTCTGGGTATTTAGCCAAAGAAATCCAAAACACTAATTTGAAAAGATTTATGCACCCCAATGTTCACTGCAGCACTACTTACAATAGCCAAGATATAGAAGCAACCCAAGTACCTGTCAATAGACAACTGTATAAAGAAAAGGTGGTACGTATATACAATGGACTATTACTGGACCATAAAAAAGAATGAAATGTTACCATACATTTGCATTACCATGCAACAACATGAATGGACCTAGAGGTTATTATGCTAAGTGAAATAAGTCAGACATAGAAAGACAAATACCATATGATCTCACTTACATGTGGAATCTAAAAAACAAAATAACCATTTTGACTGGCCTGAAACTAATAAATTAAAATAAAACAAAAAAAAGAAGAAAAAAAAAACAAAATGACAAAATACACATTAAATTTCAAATACTACTTAGTAAAAAATAAATAAAAATAAAAATAAAAAATAAAAATTTATAGTTATTGCCCCAAAAATAAAAAATAAAATAAATAAATAAATAATTAATAAAAAACAAAATAACCAAACAAACAAAACAGAAACAGACTCATAGATACAGAGAAGAAACTGACGGTTGCCACATGGCAGGGTGGTTGGGGGGCTGTGTGAAAAAGTGAAGGGATTAAGAAGTACAAATAGGTAGTTATAAAATAGTCACAGGGGTGCAAAGTGTAACACAGGGAATATAGTCAATAATATGGTAATAACTGTATGGGGTCAGGTGGGTACTAGACTAATCAGGGGGATCACATCATAGATTATAAAAATGTCTAACCACTATGCTGTACACCTGAAACTAATATAAAATAATGTTGAATGCCCAGTATAATTGAAAAAAATCTAAACAAAATTTTAAAATTAAGTAAATAATAAAAGAGAGAAGATAGTCACATTTACTGCACACGGACTTTGTGAAAATTAAATGAGATAATCCAAGTGAAGCACCACAAGATACGACACGTAGTAAACAACTGATAAATGACAACTACCACTGCTATTATTACCATTAGCAACACTCTAATTAAGTGCCAAACTAGTCACTACATATATGCACATATTTACAGTCCTTATTAAATAAAGGTGAAGCTACCGGTCATGTAAAAACACTTTCAAAAGCCCAAATCTGGTTCCTAAAGGGTTTCTTTCTAATGTATGTAAAACAGCAATAACAATTGCCTACTATGACTTACTTTGCAAGACACTTCATTGGTAACTAAATGCCACACTTGCAAGTGTTATATCATAGAGAGAATGACATTTCAGCTACTTCATATATTTAATCTTGTATTAACTTATTTATTACAAACCAATGATGTAAATCTCTATACTTATCAGATATTTGTTTAGTTCAAAAGAAGATGACAACCTGAATAGCTTATTTTATTACTGCTTCATTAATTATCTTGGAAACTCAGAACTATACTCTCAGTCCAGCAACCATAGTCACTGCTGAGGGACTATGGCAACCATGTATGTGCCCCGATCCTGACAACTTAACAGGAGACATTATGACAGGAGGTATCAGGAGGTACAGTTGCTACAGACACTTTTAAGAGATAGCTAGTGGTTGCTTGGTAACCCGCTCTACGGTATGCGGCTAGCAGAAGATAAAGTGAGGAACTAACAAGGGCTGACAAGAGTTCATACTTCCTTGAGAGAGAGAGAAAGGGTATGATGCAGCCAAACATTTCCAATAATGAAAAGAGCTCAAAACCCATTGAATCCTCAGAGATTACATTATCATTTCTGCCACCATCACTTGTAAAACACACCTGACATTTTGCAAGTGAAAGGAGTAACTTATAAAATTAATTCCTATCTAGTAATTTTATATGAGTTAATTAGTCTTTACAAATTCACTATGAGCATACATATGATTGCAATAATCCACTTAGTGGCTCCTAATATTTATTGATTCTGCAAGGACAATAACTTATTAAATTTTATTTGTAAGAACAATGGGGTGGCACCAAGAAGTAGTGTTAAACAGGCTTAGATTAATGAGGGAGTCAAGGGGTGGCCAGTTAGCTCAGTTGGTTACAGAGCAGTGCTCTTAACAACAAGGTTGCTGGTTCCATACCCACATGGGCCACTGCGAGCTGCGCCCTCCACAACTAGATTGAAACAACTACTTGACTTGAAGCTGATGGGTCCTAGAAAAACACACTTAAAATAAGTAAGAGTTAAACAAAATTTTTTTAATGAGGGAGTCTAATAATGACTGAATCCATGGAAGAGTATTTTCCCTATGTAAATTCTTCTAGTTGTACTATATTGCAATTTTAAATAGTACCACTAAGAGTCAGCCCTGTGAAAACTTTTTTTTTAATTTTTTTTATTGGAGAATTTTGGGGAACAGTATGTTTCTCCAGGGCCCATCAGCTTCAAGTCGTTGTTCTTCAATCTAGTTGTGGAGGGGCGCAGCTCAGCTCCGCGTCCAGTGGTTGTTATCAATCTTTAGCTGCAGGGGGAACAGCCCACCATCCCATGAGGGAATTGAACCGGCAACCTTGATATTAAGAGCTCGCGCTCGAACCAACTGAGCCATCCAGCTGCCCCCAAAACTATATTTTAATAAAAAGAAATTAACAATTCTTTTTAAGAGTATTAATTGTCATTAGTAATACAAAAAAGACCAAAATCAGTCTCCTACAAATCTTTATAATTTATAATACAATCCTGCTCAAGAAAAAAATAAAGTTCTTTTTTCCTTTCCTGGAAATATGTTTTTGCTTTATTCACTATTTCTCATTGCTAATTTTATCATGAATCTACAAAAATTGTACTACCTAATATTTATATTATCCCCACCTTATTACAGGGCTTAGGAGATCCTTGACAGTCTCAGCAATCCTTGGAAGTAATTGCAAAAGACCAAGTTAGAGGATTTGAAAAAAAGAAGTAAATAAATGGATTATTTCTATGCATTTCAATTTGGAGTCAGACTACTTCAAAAAGGTACGCATGCCGCAAAGCTAATAGTACTCACACTTGCCCTGTTCAGCTCTGTAACTCAAAGGGCCTGACTGAGGTACAGACTGGGCTTTCAGTCTCTACATCAACATGAGCTGACTTCCAACCCGGTTATGCCAATGGAAGGCTATTATGGATTCCTGGTACCAATTCCAATGCTGGAGGGGTGGTTTCCCCACCAATAAGCAATTCTCAGACACCAGCAGGGTGTCCAGGAATATAACTCAATTCTGACCTTATCTACCTGGAGATGGCATCTCTACAAGACCACATCCCACCCCACTTTAGACTCCAGCTGTTACCTGTGCTTCTGACCCACTGGCTATATATTGGAGGTTCCAATGACCTCCTCTTACATAAGATGCCAATGACAAGTCCAGGTTATTACCTATACTTTTAACCAACTGGCTATAAATCAGAGGTTCCCACAACCTCCTCCTCCTGTTTTACTAATTTGCTAGAGCTGCTCACAGAACTCAGAGAAACATTTTACTCACTAAATTACCAGTTTATTATAAAAGGATATAACTAAGAAACAGACAGGTGGAAGAGATGCATAGGGTATGGGAAAAGGGTGCAGAGCTTCCATACCCTCTCTGGGAATGCCTCTCTCCAACAACCTCCATCTGTTCACCAACCTGGAAGCTCTCCAAACCCTGTTCTTTGGGTTTTTATGGAGGTTTCAGTGCTTAGGGTATGATTGATTCAATCATTGGGCTTCACAGATCCAAACTCTAACCCCTTTCTGTACCCCAGAGAGAGGTGAAGGGAGGGACTAAAATTTGACTCTCTAATCAAATGGCTGGGTCTCCAGGCAACCAGCCTCCATCATTAGTTGCTTTCCAAAAGTCACCTCACTAACAACAAAAACACCTTTCTGACTCTCATCACTTAAGAAATTCCAAAAGTTTTAGGAGCTCAATGCCAGAAATAGGGACAAAAACCAAATATATGTTTCTTATTAAAAATCACAGGATCACACAGGCAATGGTGGAAAATGGATGAGCAGGAGGAAGGAAGAAGCCAGGGTATTTCTCTCAATGCTCATCCTTTACCTCAGTCTCCACAGTGGTTCGAGCTTGAACAGGATGACCATAGCCCCTGAGTTTAGGTAACATCACAGTATTCTCCTTTGTCTTCAGCCTGGGAGTAGAAGTGGCATTTTGCTGTTGCTAATTTCAGGAATTCCTCATCATCCTTCTTTTAACTATCAGCTCTCCCATCATGTGAGTAACCAACTTCCTGCACTAAATTCTCTGTTTTAAATTCTTAAGGTTTTTTTTTTTTTTTAATTTTAATGGTAAGCCCTGATTGGAACACTGCATAATAGAGAAAAAAATGAAATTGTTTGAATTTTCAACAAGGAGTGGTACTCACTCAGTAGAAAATTTTACAGTTATGATTATATAATTTATTTATATAAATTTTTATATAAATAATTTATTTATATAATTATATAAAGCCCTCTTTATAAAGACTTCTAAAGAAAAAGGAAGTGATTGTGATATGATATATAATATGTAATGTTAAGTGAATAAATTTAGAATATAAATAAACATAACTTTAACCGAAAAATTAAGATCCTCATTTTAAGGTGATGACGAGATTATGGGGGACTTTCTTACTATATTTTAAATATTTTCTGTAATGTAATATTGTTTCTGTCAGTAAATAAAATAATACAGGTAATAGTCACATCCCTTGGCTACTGCCATTCTGGAATTTCCACAAGTAGGGTGGTTCTAAAGCATAAGCATAATAGAGCTATGATCCCTGGGCTGTGACTAAAGTATCTCTAGCCAAACATCGTTTGTCCTATTATCCTAACTGGAGCCTAACATTAAGGATATGTTTTAGAAGTTATCATAAAAAAATATAAAAGGCTCACTTAACTATACAATGTATTGTCTGGAACTGGTAATATAGGTGCCAACTAATATACAACATTAGATTAATTTATTTAAATAGCTCTAAGCACCTGTTGGAACCTTTGGAAAGTAGCACTTGGAAGGAGTAGAAGACAGGATATACAAGATTGAATTGAAATAATACATTCAGAAGGCCAGTTTGGGTACTGAGTCCCACAGTTCGGACCTCTTAAGAGTCAATGGCACCAGGTGCTCAAAATGAAATGATGAAACCCAAGGTACTTATGACTTTGATTAAATTTAGTGACACATTAGATGAAATGGACATAATTGACATATATACAGCACTTCATTCTAAAACATCAGACTATGCATTCTTTTCTAGTGTACATGGGACATTCTCAAGGATAGACCATATATTGGGACATAAAATCAGCCTCAGCAAATTTAAGAAGATTGAAATCATACCAAGCATATTCTATGATCACAAGGCTTTGAAATTCGATACCAACTGCAAAAAGCAAGCAGGAAAAAACACAAACACATGAAGATTAAACAACACTTTTAAAGAATGACTGGGTCAAAGAAGAAATTAGAGGAGAGATCAAAAGATACATAGAAACAAATGGCAATGAAAATACATCCTACCAAAATTTTGGGGATGCAACAAAAGCAGTTTTAAGAGGGAAATTTATATCATTACACGCCTATCTCAAGAAACAAGAAAAATCCCAAGTAAATAACCTCATGTTACAACTTAAAGAAATAGACAAAGAAGAACAAGTGAAACCCAAGGTCAACCGAAGAAAGCAAATAACAAAAATCAGAGCAGAACTAAATGAAATAGAGAACAAAAAGACAATAGAAAAAAATTAATGTGACAAAGAGCTGGTTCTTTGAAAAGATTAACAAAATCGACAAACCCTTGGCTCGACTCACTAAGATAAAAAGAGAGAAGACACTAATTAACAAAATCAGAAATGAAAAAGGGGAAGTTATCACGGACACCACAGAAATACAAAGGATCATGCAAGAATACTATGGAAGACTATATGCCACCAAATTCAATAACCTAGGAAAAATGGACAAGTTCTTAGAAACATATAGCCTTCCAAGGCTGAACCATGAAGAACTGGAAAATCTAAACAGACCGATCACCAGTAACGAAATTGAATCAGTCATCAAAAACCTTCCCAAAAGCAAAAGTCCGGGACCAGATGGCTTCACTAGTGAATTCTCCCAAACCTTCAAAGAGGATCTAATACCAATCCTGCTCAAACTCTTCCAAAAAATTGAAGAAGAGACAGTACTCCCTAACTCATTTTATGAGGCCAACATTACCCTGATACCAACCTGGTAAGGACAACATAAAAAAATAAAACTACAGACCAATATCTCTAATGAATACTGATGCAAAAATCCTAAACAAAATTATAGCAAATCGAATACAACAATGCATTAAAAAGATTATTCATCACAACCAAGTGGGGTTCATCCCCGGGGCACAAGGATGGTTCAACATCCACAAATTCATCAATGTGATACATCACATAAACAAAATAAAGGACACAAATCATATGATTATATCAATTAATGCAGAAAAAGCATTTGACGATGCAACATCCATTTATGATTAAAACACTTAATAAAATAGTTATAGAAGGAAAATACCTTAACATAATAGAGGTCATATATGACAAGCCCTCAGCTAGTCTCATAATTAATGGTGAAAACCTGAAGCCCTTGCTCTACATTCAGGAACATGACAGGGCTGTTCCCTGTCATCTCTGCTTTTCAACATAGTGTTGGAAGTCCTTGCCAGAGCAATCAGGCAAGAGAAAGAAATAAAAGGCATCCAAATTGGGAATAAAAATTTAAATTGTCACTCTTTGCAGATGACACGATGTTATATATAGAAAACCCTAAAGACTCCACCAAAAAGCTATTAGAAACAATCAACAAATACAGTAAAGTTGCTGGCTACAAAATCAACATACAAAAGTCCATTGCATTCCAATATACTAACAATGAAATCTCAGAAAAAGAAATACAAAAAACAATTCCCTTTGCAATTGCAGCAAAAAGAATAAAATACCTAGGAATAAACTTAACCAAGAATGTGAAGGACCTATATGCTGAAAACTACAAGACATTTTTGGAAGAAATTGAAGAAGACTCAAAGAAATGGAAAGATTTCCATGCTCATGGATTGGAAGAATCAACATAGTTAAAATGGCCATATTACCCAAAGCAATATACAGATTTAATGCAATCCCCATCAAAATCCCAATGGCATTTTTTTAAAGAAATAGAACAAAAAATCATCAAATTTGTTTGGAACCACAGAAAACCACGAACAGCCAAAGCAATATTAAGAAAAAAGAACAATACTGGAGGTATTGCACTCCCTGACTTTAGCTTGTACTACAGGGCTACAATAATCAAAACAGCATGGTATTGTCAGAAAAACAGACACATAGACCAATGGAATAGAATTGAGAACCCAGAAATAAAACCACATAAATATGGACAGGTAATTTTTGACAAAGAAGCTAAAAACATACAATGGAAGAAAGACAGCCTCTTCAATAAATGGTGCTGGGAGAATTGGATATCCACGTGCAAAAGAATGAAACTGGACTGCTATCTGTCACCATGTACCAAAATTAACTTAAAATGGATCAAAGACTTAAGCATAAGACCTGACACAATAAACTGCATAGAAGAAAACATAGGTACTAAACTTATGACCTTGGGTTCAAAGAGCATTTTATGAATTTGACTCCAAAGGCAATGGAAGTAAAAGCTAAAATAAATGAATGGGACTATATGAAACTTAAAAGATTCTGCACAGCAAAAGAAGCCATTGACAAAATAGAGGCAACCAACTGAATGGGAGAAGATTTTTTGCAAACAGTGCCTCCGATAAGGGGCTAATATCCAAAATATACAAGGAACTCATGCAACTCAACAACAGAAAAACAAACAACCCAATTGAAAAATGGGCAGAGGACCTGAAGAGACATTTCTCCAGAGAGGACATACAAATGGCAAATAGACATATGAAAAAATGCTCAAAATCACTAATCATCAGAGAAATGCAAATAAAAACCACAATGAGATATCACCTCACCCCAGTCAGAATGGCTATCATCAACAAGACAAACAGTAACAAGTGTTGGAGAGGCTGTGGAGAAAAAGGAACCCTCATACACTGTTGGTGGGAATGCAGACTGGTGCAGCTGTTATGGAAGGCAGTGTGGAGGTTCCTCAAAAAATTACGAATAGAATTACCATATGACCCAGCAATCCCTCTCCTGGGTATCTACCCCAAAAATTTGAAAACATTTATACATAAAGACACGTGTGCTCCAATGTTCATTGCTGCTTTGTTTATGGTGGCCAAGACATGGAAACAACCAAAATGTCCTTCGATAGATGAATAGATAAAGAAGTTATGGTATATATACACAATGGAATACTATTCAGCGGTAAGAAAAGATGATATAGGAGCATTTGTGACAACATGGATGGATTTTGAGAGTATAACGCTAAGGGAAATAAGTCAGACAGAAAAAGCAGAGAACCCTATGATTTCACTGATATGTGGTATATAAACCAAAAACAACAAAAGAACAAGACAAACAAATGAAAAACAAAATCTGATACACACAGACAATAGTTTAGTGGTTACCAGAGGGCAAGGGGGGTGGGGGGAGGAAGATGAGGGTAAGAGGCATCAAATATATGGTGATGGAAGGAGAACTGACTCTGGGTGGTGAACACACAATGGGATTTATAGATGATGTAATATAGAATTGACACCTGAAATCTATGTAATTTCACTAACAATTGTCACCCCAATAAATTAAAAAAAAATCACCAAAAAAAGTCCTCGCTCTAGAAATATATATATGTGTATATGTGTGTGTGTATGTGTGTATGAAATGCATATATATGTATATATATATATATATGTATGTATATATATGTATATATGTGTGTATATATATGTATATATGTATATATATATGTATATATGTGTGTGTATACATACATATATATATATATATATATATATATATATATATATATATATATATATATATAAAACGTTGACCAGTGTTCACTTGTATACATTTTTTGGGCACCCCCAGTATATATACATATATGTGTGTTTGTGTGTGTGTGTGTGACTTTTATTCATCTTCTGTTATTGGTATATATTGAGTATTATAATTTTAATAGTTTTTTTTCATTTTTTAAAATGTGTATACATATTTTTGTCACCCTCTGTATATATATCCCTCAGAGACCTAGCTTTTCCCCTGGATAATCAGCAAGCCCCAAGGCAGCAGAAGACAGTAGCCTGGACCCAACTAATGGTCACATAATCCAGATCTCCAGCAGGCTAAAGGTAACATCTTGACCTAAGTTATGTTTCAGCTCCAGAGCCCTTAGGTACTGTGTTTCCCCAAAAATAAGACCTAACCGGAAAATAAGCCCTAGCATGATTTTTCAGGATGACATCCCATGAACATAAGTCCTAATGTGTCTTTTGGAGCAAAAATTAATATAAGACCTGGTCTTATTTTCGGGAAACACAGTGGAAGGGCCTCTTGGCTACTTTCCCATGAGACTGGATGGAAGCAGTATGGAAAAGACCTCAGAACTGTCCTCAGATCAGAAGAAATGATTCATTACCCTTACCTCACTCTGACCAATCAGCTTCCAACACGACCCTGGACCCTAAGCAATGGTGTCTTGTGATTTTGCCATATATAATTTGTAAACTACATGTCATTGGGGTGCTAGGTCTTTGGGCGTTAGGTCACCTGTGCCTCCAAGGCTTGGCTCCATTTTCTTAAATAAACCTTTACTTTCTTTGCTGCAAACTCCTGTTTGTGTCTCTTTTGGCTTTGCTACATGCAGGCAAAACAAACCCCTTGAGTTCAGTAGCAGTGACAAAGAGAATCTAAGATTTCTGAGAGTTAGGGAGGGAGAACTTTTCTGAGACTGATCCATTTTATGTGTCTTCAGATCTGTTCTACTCCTGTGCACTTAAGGAAACCTTAACCTACTTGTGGACTTGAGGGGAATCACTCTTCTATGACACAAAATTGAGATTGGGATCATTTTTGATATAATGGTTGGAACATTAATACAGTAAAATTTTTTTGGGTCCCTAAATTTATTTTTATTCAATGTCACTACTTCCATCAGCCCTCCCCAAAATATCACTAAATTAATTGCACAACTATTAATAAACAAAACATAAATTTGCAAAAAAAAAACAAAACATTAACGATGTTAGAGAGTAATATTGTTTTGGAAGCTGGAAATCAAATGGATGTGTTTTAACTAGTGTATAAGACCAAACAAAGCTGAATCTTTAGTTTTCATTGTGGGGGGGACTGAAAAACAACCTAATTTACATGGTAGAATCCTTCAAAAGTTTAGGAATTGTTACCCATGGTAACCCAGGAAGTAGAAATAAAGATGCAGCTTAAAACAAGTTTGGATAAAAGTCTACACAAGTTGTTCCACTGCCAGATATTCTCCTGAGCTCCTTCCAGGCTCAGCAAAAGACTGGAGTTCTGTTTTCTGAATTCCTGGACATGGAGACACTAAACACAGTTGGAGTAGGATAATAAATAAAATTAATGAATTAAATGTTAAAACCACCATCTCTCTTCCTTCAGTTGGCCTTCAGGACATAAATAGCCAGATGTAAATCACCATACTTAAAATTGAGATAAAATACTCAGAGGTGATATGGTTGGCCCAAGAGAAAAGACATAAACATATTGACATCAGAGACTTCTCACTGAAAATAGCCCAGTCAGAGCTTCCATTCAGTTGCTTTATTTCCCCATATTTAAACATAAATGGTCATCACCTCACACCCATTAGGATAAATAACAGAGAGATCCAAGATGGCAGAGTAGATAAACACTGTGCCTGCTTACTTCCATGAACACATTAAAATTACAATTAAATTATAGAACAACCAACTTGGAGAACAATCTGGAGTCTGGCTGAACAGAAGTTTTATAACTAAAGATATAAGGAAGGAGCCACATCAAGACTGGTAGTAGGGGTAGAGAAATGAAATGGGCTGGCCCCAAACCTCCGTGTGGTAGTTGAGACCTGGGAGGGATACCTCAGAGATTCCCCTCAGAGAAGCAAGAGACCCTAGCCCCACACCGGCCTTCCCAGCCCAGAGCACTGGTGCTGGGAAGCAGAACCCTCACAACATCTGGCTGTGAAAAACAGTAGAGATTCTGACAATCTGGGTGGGGCAGAAGCCTGTGGGAAACCCAAACATCTACTTAAATAGCCCATGCACAGACTCTCTCACTTGCAGGCACTCACCTTGGGCTCCAGCAGAGGGACAGTAACTCTGGGGAAGCCAGAAGCAACCGGGGGGTGGGGGAGGGGGGTGGGAGGGGGCAGACTGAGGTGTGTGGCTATGAAGCAAGAGCTGGAGGACAGTTGTCATTTCCCTGTGTGGGATCCTTCTCCGATGCAGCTGGCAGGCAGGCACCTTCTTTCCTATATTAAGCCCTCCCCCTCACAGCAAAATCTGAATCTGATTAATCTGGTGAGCTCAGCTGCTCCACCCATCTCACTCCCTGAGATCCCACCCCACCCAACTCACACAACATCAGAGGCACTTCCTCTAAAACGAGCCAGCTCCACCTGAATTGCACTCTTCCTTGAAAAACAATCAGAGTCCACAGGACAGTGTGCTCTGAGACTTTTGCTGAGTAGCTCCAGGCTCAGCGCTGGCACCAAATCACAATCTACATTAACCTGATGACCACAACTCTTCCCACTCTACTGATTCCCTGAGATCCTGCCTCACTCAACACATGTACCAACTTCATGATTTTTTTGCTTCCCTGGAGGTACAGTTGGCACAATGCCATAAAAATGTAGACAAAAAGTAGTTCTATAATGAAATTCACAATATGCCAAAATATAGATTCTCTGCTCTTATATGCTAAAGAAATGCAGCTTTTGTCAGTGTCTGGGGAGTTTAGGATGAATGAGAAGCCATATTTCTAACCCACATACATATATAATGCTGTGGGTAGCTCTTTAGAGGTATCATCTAGACACTTCACAGAGAAATTCTCTCCCTGAAAAAATGAGATAGTGATTTATTAACAGCCTATGGAAATACATTTCCCCAAGAGAACAGGATATCTCAGTATCTGTCATGTGGTTCAAGGGACCTAATATATTATGTAACATAAATGAAAAACAATAAAGTATAATTTTGATGCAGACATAGATTGAGTTTGCTGTCACAGTAAACAAGGGTTGATTAACATAGTAAAACAAAAGGAAAAATAGGAACATGCCAAACAAGATGAGAGTCAGGAAAAAGTCCTTATTGACAGCCATTATAATTATGTAATTGGTACATAATAGTTTGGATGGAGATTATTAAATTAAGTTTCACCACAAAAAGTCATTTTGAATTCTTTATACTGTCTTGATAATTATAAATCTCAAATCAGTTTTAGAATTGTACATGATATATAATAGCTAGTAAATAAATGTTTGTTGTATAAATGGATTCATTAAAAAGGAGACAAAGTACAAAACACTTGTGAAGTTTATATTTGAAGGTAAAGAGGTGTGTTGGCTACTAAAGAAAAGAAATTAAGAATTCAGTAATTTATTTTTAGTGGGAAATATGAGGATTTTAAAAGACAAAAGGAAAGATCCATTGGAAAGAGAAAGGTTGAACTATAAGCAAGGAAAAAACAATGTAGGTTCAGAGGAAGAGATGGACTCAAAACCAAGGACAGATTAACATCAAGAAGAAGGAGGAAAATCCTCTCATGTAACATAAATGAAGAGACTACACTAATCGTAGATGTTAAAGGATTTTGGTGTTTATGTAGAGAAGATGAAGTAATTTCCAACAAATGGTAACTATTTTCTCTATAAAACTAAAGGTAAATGAAGGGGGTCAAATATATGGTGACAGAAGATTTCACTTTGAGTGCTGAAGTATAGAATTGTAACCTATATAATTTTATGAACCAATGTAACCCCAATAAATTCAATGAAAAATTCAATGAAAAAGACAAAAAACAAAACAAACAAACAAACAAAAAAACAAGATGTAAGTGAAGGGAGGAGGGTGAAGACCAAGCATAAGTTTAAGGAGCCTAGAAGAGGCTTACCTAGAAGAGGTAAGAGGGAGAGTGAGTTGCAACAGTATTATTAATCAGTGTTGACAATCCACTTGAGATTGATTATGACTTTAAGTGAATCCATTTTACCCCTGTTGTGGGGTTTTCTTCCACAGCTCTTAGCTTCTATATGTAAGCATACAGAATTTTTTAAGAATAGGGCTGTGATTTTGCCAGACGGAGAAAAAAAGAGAGAGGATCAAGTACTTATATGACATCAATTAGACAACTTTTGAGATGACAAACCATGTGAATATAAGATGAAAACTGAGGGAAGTGACAAAAGAAGAGGACTGATGAATAGAGAGAAAATAGAATGATCAGTAGATTATAGGTCCTGATGAGGTATAGGTCTGGAATAGTGTGAACAACTGAACGTGCTAACAGAAAGAAGAGAATATTATGACTAGACAGGTAAAATCATGACTTTGAAGGGGAATTTATACCTGTTGATAAGGTCCAAGTTGTGAGCTAGTGAAGAAGTGAAGGTTGTTGGAGATGAGGAACTCAACTGAAAGGCCATCGTATTGGATAAGTCATCCATGGGATATTGAATCCCCAGGATGATTGCTGGATACTTTGTGAGAGTGATCTGCAATTGGATTATGCAGTCTTCAATAAATGAAGTAGAGTGATTGCCATGAGAAGGGGGAGAACATAATGCAGTTAAATATACCTCAAGAGTCAGGTATTGTACAAGATGGCGAATAGGTAATGTCTGGAAGAGATAGTGGGGATCAATGGACAGCAAGCACATCAGCTCCTAATACAAAGCCCCTGCTTGGAAGGAATACAGAGGATGAAGTATGTCAGAGGGGTATTCCGTTAAAACAAGGATAGGAAGAAAGCTTTGGGAGATGATATTGGATATGTAAGCCAGTTGACTGGGTATGGAGGGATAGTTATAGAAGGCACAACAGTTGGATTTGAGGATTGAAGATAAGAAAGAAGGAATAAGGAAGTTAAGAGCCTAATGGGAATAATAGTGTGGTAACATAAAAAGCTCAAGGGATCTTACACATTTGGTGTTGACTACTGAAAATAAAGATAAAGGGTTTGGTAAATATTGTGTCAATTCTCTTTGGGAAGACTGGGGACTAACCCTAGTAGGAATCTTGATCACTTATTACTCCTTACAATTGCTGACTCTTTCTCAATTTTATTCAAGCCCAACAGTAGCAGGCTGAGTGACCATCAGTACTAACAATGCTTTACTGATTAGATGCATATAGGATTTGCCATTTCTTGATATTACAAAAGACAAGTAATTTTATATTAACTTTGGTTAATCACTAACTATGGCAATTTAGTCTTTTTATATAAATACGCAAATCAGCTGTACTAGAGTAAGTCAATCACCGCAGTCCCATCATAGGTTTTATAATTTGGGATGATTAATAGTACCTATTTCCTTTGTCTTGAAAATAAAGCACATGTGTAATCCCTTATTTAAAAGGCAAAGTTGAAAATTTTAAAAGGATATAGTGAATAAATTATTCATAATTAGGTTATTTAATTTCACTAATAAAGGAAGAAAAACATTTCCCTGTTTGAAAAAAAAATGTGTGATTCAATGCAACATATAGTGATGTATTATAGACACTTGAAACCTATATTTTACTAACAATGTCACCCCAATACGTTTAATAAAGAAAAAAATAATAAAAATTTAAAACATGAAAAAAATATGTATGATTGTCTTTGAAGATTTAAAATTGAAACAGGTAAAAGTTAATACATTTTCATTAACTCCATCCATATCTTAGAAATAGGGGGTTGGGAGTGTGTTCTCGGGGTCTTCAGCTGCACTGGAGGGTAGCTACTGGTCAGATGTATTGAACAGTTCCAGGGGCTGATCTGCCTCGGTGAGCAAAGCTACCATAAGAAACCAGAAGAGAGTAGCACACTTTCTACAAGCCTGGGAAAAACAAAGGGTAGAGCATGAAACACACACAACAAACACTGAGAGAAGAGAAACTACAAAAAAGAGCAATCAGCCTCTGTGTGAAAGTACTATTTTTTTTTTTAAGGTGAACTTCCTCACCTATTTGAAGATCCAATTTGCCAAATGACAACTTCTGAAAATTACCATGATCTGACATCACAACAAAGGCATTGATGTGTGCAGGCACCGGTGTGTGTTCTGATGCCTCTGTCTTTGTCTGTTGTTCTTCAAGTAACTGCCTGATAATCCGTACGCTTTATCTCCTCAAAGATCTCTGAAAGTCTAAAGCAATGAAATCCTTGGAGGTGTCATTTGAGAGACATAAGCTATGCAAGAGTGAATTTCGAACGTGGAGGAGCTTAGCCTGGACATCTTTTCCACCTGGGTGGAAAAAACAGAGCATCCCTCCTTTTGTGGTCCACTTGGCAGAGTTAGATTCTCGTCTGGATCTGACAGCAGGATCACAGCAAGTGACAGTTCTGGCCACTGGAAGGGGCACTTCTTAATGAATGCTGCAGTGCCAGGCATTCTCTTAGATGCAGCATTGTAACAGTATGTGGTTTGGGAGTACTTACTCTCAGAATAAAATCATGAAGAATATGGTGTATCTGTCTGTCTGTCAACTCTCTAGGTGACGCACTGAAAGGCAGCACGACCTGGAACTCTGTCTTAGGAACCTTTCTGACATCCAAAAACACAAGTGCTTCCATAGCCTAAAGTCATATGGCTTTCCACTGTGTTCTTAGCAGAACTCAGAACGAAACCTTCTTAGTGAGTATCTATCTCTACTTGCAAAAAATCTCTAAAGAAAATTTCCTACGCAGTTTCTTTAATTATTATAGACTTCTCAGTTGTTCCCAAGGATATTGACAAGAACGCAAGAGATTAGAATCTCTCCTTAACTTTGTTCATATTTGAATGAAAGGGATGAGTTTTTGGAGGGCTGTCATTGGCCGAGTCATTTTAAAATGGAAGACAATGGGGCTATGTCTAAACAAAAAACATCTCCAGACAGAAAGGGGAAAGGGTGCCAATCATATAAGATAGGCTGAAAGACCCAGATATGTGCTGAAATTTGCCTCTTTTCTGCCTTACATTTTTCAACCCAAATTTCAAACTATTTTCCCCCTACCTACAGGCTCAGTGTCTTCCAAAGGTCCAGAAACAGTATTGATATTAGGCAATGGGAACATAAACAGTCCTAACTTAAAGTCCTGAGTCTCCTACATTACCATTGTTTACACCTTGCCCTTGTGTTCCAGCTGTGACAACTTGTCCAGGTATGGTCACTTAGCACGTGCTGGTCTCCTGCATGTGAATCCACACTATTATAGCCCATTGGCTATTAAATGATGTATATTCAGCCATGTCATCAGCTATCATGTGTATTAATAAAAGAAAAATTTATAAAACTACCTAAGGTCTATAAAGTCCATGACAGAGCTAGACTGACATCAAAAGAAAAACTTGCAAACATAGGTATTGATAAACTGGTAAGCTTTGTTTGACAAATTTCAGTATGGAATTTAATGGAACTGGGATTACAGCCAGGGAAGATAATGTGACAACAATGTTTTCAATATCTTCATTCTAAAAGATGATGGCCGAACTGCTTTTTCATTGTACCACAGGTAAATGATTGAAAAGAGAATTTACACTAGATTTAACATTTATTTAAACTAATAAAAAGTGAACCAGCTTAGGTGCCAGGAGTCACACAAGGTCTTGTGCGGATGCGAAGACACCCTCAGATACCCCAGTTAAGATATTAGGCAAGTCATTTAATATCTCCTTTTTCTCATTGTATCTATATCTGTAAAACAAAAGATTCATGTACATAATCTTCAGTTTTGAATTTATTGGAATCTGTCAATGGTCATACAGGAGCCCCCCCACCCCTCCACCCCATAACCTCACTATAGATTGAATATTGTCAGCTGATTCAGAGTTTGCATGTTGTATTTCATTGACTGATACACTGTCAAAAGTGCTAAAAGAAAAAAATCTAAGTATATCTGGTCATGTCACATAGTGTACTAAAGCTAGCTGCTGTAATAGGCAAACCTGCAAACAGGTGAGAAAGTTGCTTTTTCATTCGTAAAGAACATTCGTTGGTGTGGAATGGGGATGAGAGTGGGGAGAAATAGGAGAGTTCAGAGATGCAGGCTGGTGGGGTCTCTGCTGACTTCAGCATGTGGCTTTTGTGGTAGCCCTGGGCCAACATTTGGAAGAAAGAAGTCAAATGGAGCATCAAATGGAGTTTCCGTTGACCAGGCCTGGAAGAGTGTTTCCAAGGGGAAGAAACACCAAATTGGAAGTGAGCCACCCAGTCTCTGCCACACAAAGACATATCCAAAAAGTCATTTCAGAGCAGAATATGAATCTATAAATTTTTTAAGCCCCAGCTCAGTTCCATTTTGTTCCAGAAATATTTTCTTGGTTACCACAGGCCTCAACAATTACATCCCCTTCTAAACTTTTTATCTTTACCACATATTCTGGCACTTTATCATTTTGTTATTTGATAACAAATCATTTTGATATTTGATAAACATCACTTTGATATTTCTTTATGAAAGTATGTCTCCTTTATTAATACCATAATACTCTGGAGAACAGAGATAGTCTTAAACTTTTTTGTATGTCTTACCTTCCACCCTCTCCATTATCATTTAGCACAAAGCACTTAAATTAAAAATCATTAAATTTTTATTAAAATGAATTTAATTTAATAATCTTGATGGTTTTTCCACCAAATTCTCATAAATATAAGCTATATTATGGCAAGGGTGTAATTGAGCATCTGTTTTGTTTGTTTGTTTGTTTGTTTGTTTGTTGTTTGCAGTCCCATTGCCAAGAACAATTCTTGGCATGTCAAAGACACTTAAAATTATTTGCTGACTGAAAAAATTCTATGATTATATTCTGTTGTCATCAGGCCTTGCTACTTTTTTTTTAATTAAAGTTTATTGGAGTGACAATGGTTAGTAAAATTATATAGGTTTCAAGTGTACAATTCTGTAATAGAACATCTATATCTCACATTGTGTGCTCACCACCCAAAGTCAGTTCTCCTTCCATCACCATGTATTTGATCCCCTTTAACCTCATCTACCATTATCCTCCCACTTAACCTCTGGTAATCATTAAACTATTGTCTGTGTCTATGAGGTTTTTTTTTCTTTATTTGTTTGTCTTGTTCCTTGGTGTTTTCAGTTTTATATCCCACATAGCAGTGAAGTCATATGGTTCTCAACTTTGTCTGTCTGACTTATTTCGCTCAGCATAATAATCTCAAGATCTATCCATGTTGTCATAAATGGCACTATTTTATCTTTTCTTAAGGCAGAATAGTATTCTATTGTGTATAAATACCACAACTTCTTTATCCATTCATCTATCAAAGGACACTTTGGTTGTTTCCATGTCTTGGCCACCGTAAACAAAGCTGCAATGAACATTGGAACACATACAAGTTCTGACAATTAAGTTCGGGAACTCATCCTAGAAAAAGTGCTATACACCTCATTGCTGAATATCACTATGGTCACCTTTGAAGTACTCCCTTTGCGAAGCTATGCACCAATGCCAGTGCCTAGTCCACCCTTCAAAGCAGTTTTGGAACTCTTTTTCTGGAATGGCCATCAGAGCATTGTTTTGGTTATTGTTGCTTATGGACCTTGAGGTTCAAAGAGGGTTTTATAAATTCGATCTCAAAGGCAAGGGAAGTGAAAGCTAAAATAAACGAATGGGACTATATCAAACTTAAAAGCTTCTGCACAGCAAAAGAAACCATCGACAAAATAAAGAGACAACCAACTGAATGGGAGAAGATATTTGCAAACAATGCCTCCTATAAGGGGCTAATATCCAAAATATATAAGGAACTCATACAACTCAACAACCAAAAAAACAAAAATCCAATTAAAATATGGGCAGAGGACCTGAATAGAAATTTCTCTAAAGAGGACATACAGATGGCAATAGACATATGAAAAGACGCTCAACATCACTAATCATCAGAGAAATGCAAATAAAAACCACAATGAGATATCACCTCACATTGGCTAGAATGGTTATCATCAACAAGACAAATAGTAACAAGTGTTGGAGAGGCTGTGGAGAAAAAGGAACCCTCATACACTGTTGGTGGGAATGCAGACTGGTGCAGCCATTATGGAAGGCAGTGTGGAGGTTCCTCAAAAAATTAAGAATGGAATTACCATATGACCCAGCAATCCCTCTCCTGTGTATATACCCCAAAAATCTGAAAACATTTATCTGTAAAGATGCAAGTTCTGGCAATTAAGTTCATGAGCTTGTTGCAACGATGTTGCTAACCTTTTTTGATGTCAGAGGGATTATTCATTATGAACTTGTACCAACTGGACAAACAATTAACCAAGTGTACTATTTGGAAGTGCTGAAAAAGCTACATGAAAAAGTTAGAGGAAAAAGACATGAACTTTTCGCCAACGCTTCATGGCTCTTGCATCATGACAAAGCACCAGCTCACACAGCACCGTCTGTGAGGGAGTTTGTAGCCAGTAAAAAACAACTGAATTGGCACACCCTCCCTACTCACCTGATCTGGCCCCCAATGACTTCTTTCTTTACCTGAAGATAAAGGAAATATTGAAAGAAGACATTTTGATGACATTCAGGACATCAAGAGTAATATGACAACAGCTCTGATGGCAGTTTATTATTTCAGGTCTTATGTTTAGGTCTTTGATTCATTTTGAGTTATTAGGTTGACACAAAAGTAATTGTGGTTTAAAAGGTTAAAAATAATTGCAAAAACTGCAATTACTTTTGCACCAACTTAATAATTTTGGTGCATGGTGACACATACCAGCCTAGTTTCATTCTTCTGCACATGGCTTTTCAATTTTCCCAGCACCATTTATTGAAGAGGCTTTCTTTTCGCCATTGTATGTTTTTGGTCCCTTGGTCAAAAATTACCTGTCCGTATTATGTGGTTTATTTCTGGGTTTAAAATTTGATTCCATTGGTCTGTGTGCCTGCTTTTCTGCCAATACCATGCTGTTTTGAGTATTTTGAGATTAAAATATTTCAGAAAAGAAATTGTTAAATAGTTTGTCGTTAGACAGTTGGTGGAATTATAATTGTTGATTGTCAAGAAATTTGGATAAATAAATGAGTATTTTCACTGTTTTCTATTTTAAAATATATCAGATTTATAGGAAAAATTCATTTTATATGCTCTTGGGGATTTCTCTACTTAGAAAAGAATCTGACAGAGAAGATTTTCACAAATAAATAACCATCTTATTTTTCTATCCTGTTCTTTATCTTCTTATAAATAAAGGTTTGCAGTCTGAAACTTGAGAATGTTTATTCATGTCTCTCACTAACAGATGATGCAATGAAAGTACTCTGCCACCAGGTGGTGGTCCCTCTAATATGTGCTTTGAGATTTAAAATAAAACTATGAATGATTTTCCTCTTAACTCACTGGAATATAACTTTTAATGCTCTTTATATTTAGATGTTTCAATTATCAGATTTAGTCTGGTATGCAAGGAGCTCTATCATCAGTCCCCAGTTTCCTTCTCAGGTTCATCTCCCACACCTATCTTGTATAAGAACATTTACTATATCAAACCTAATCTGTTTACTATTTCTCACGTGGTTTTCCTTATTACACTTCTGTAATAAAGGAATCTTAAAAAATAAAAATAAAAATAAAAAACTAGAACCCGAGTATAGCATCTGGTACATATTAGAGGCTAAGTAAATGCTTCTTATAAGCCTTCACTTGTTGATTCCTTTTAGCTAAAGTGTTTACCATCTCCTCTGTGTAGCTATAAAAATCCTTCACTGAAAGTTCAATTTCCATGTCACTTCTTCCACCATCATCCCAGTAGGAAGTGATCTCCCCACTGCCATGCCCAGGTAGTGCTTTATTTGCACAAGTGCAGCTCCTATACACTGTCTTAAGTTGTAGCTTTTAAACATTAATTCCCTCTCTTAATATCCCATAGCCTTTACCACAGTATTTGGGTATTCAACAACTATTAATTGAATGAATGCATGGCAATATCACATTCTTTTTTATTTTAAAAAGGAAGTCCCTATAACTATTACCTTTGCATTAGTTATTAACTTTTCTTTATCATTTATCCTGAAGTTGTAACCAACACAGGTAACTCCTGTATAACATGGTTGTTAGGGTCCTAAAAAATGTCATGTTATGCGAATCCATGTTGTACGAAATAAAGAACTAGTACAAAAAGGGGGTTAGGTTCCAAAAATTAAAAAAAAAATACTATTATATTTTTATAATTAAGAAAAATATCTTTATTAATTAAAGCAATTTTCACCAAAATTATAGCATATTAATATTTGTTTAATATTTTCTTAGTCATCACTACTAAGCACCATTAACCAAAGGCATTTTCTTTCTGACAAGATAGCTTCATCCTCTGAACTTAATACTCCATGAACAAAATGGATTTAAAATTCCAAAAAATTTTTAAATTCTGCAGTCAAATCTGATATCACATCCACTCTCGAATGAAAAATTTCAAATGAGATATCTTTTGCTCTTGAAAGCTTATTATGTTCTGTGTTGTTTAGGGATTTCTCTAATTCTCAAACCATGCTACAGTGAAACCGTGTTCTAGGATGCCGTGTGGTATGAGGGTTTTCCCCAATTCTGGAATTGTGTTAGAGCTAAACCATTTTATAGAAGTGCCATGTCATACGGAAGTTACCCGTATTCCGTAAGGTATCAGCACTGCCTTAAGATACTCAGCCCTACTGTTGGGGTAAATCTTTAGTCTCTTTTCAGGTTAAGTGAAAAGTAGATTCTCTTCTATCCCACTCACTACCTCAACAAGTTAGAGACTCTTCTTTTCCAATTCTAGCCCCCTTTGCCCATGAGTCTCTCTACTTATCGTCTAAGCTTACTTTTAATATCTAACACTAGAACTTTTAAGAAAAATACTTGTCGTTTTTCCTTATAAAAAGGAAATATTACAAGCACTAGCTGTGCTTCTCTTTTATTAGAATTAGTAGCTAGGTGACCTTGAATTGTGTGTCTAATAGATCTTCTTTCAGAAACACTCTAGTAATAACTTGAGTTCCCAACCTGTGCTAGTAGAGAGTTCCCAGAACTGTTACCTGAAAGAGTTTATGCTCTTCCTAAAGAAGAGAACGTTTTAAAAGAGAACTATTTTAAAATGAGGTTTGGGATGGAAATTTAAGACAGTTTCATGACAGCAACATTGATCTCTTTTGGAAGTTCTAAAATTTATGTATTGGGTTTTCTCAAAGCTAGGTCACCTTTCTCTGCTACCATTTGGTCTGTTTTAAAAAGTGATTTCCTAAAGACCAAAGACTACCTCTTTCTATTTCGAGTCCAACTTTACACTGTCAGAACTTAAAATTCTTCAGACTCTATGGCAGAGATGCTGTAGGTCAAAGTACAGCTTTATATCAATACCCAAATCTACCCTCACAAGGGTCTCAGTCTTCAGAAGCGTTAACAGTACCACCTATGACAGACTCCAAAAGTGTTCCGTTCAACTGTTGTGATAATGAACCCCCATGTCCAAATCTCAGGCTTAGCTTTTATTATTTCTGCAAATCCTCAATTGGACAAATATTTATTCTACACCTACTATATGCCATATATATTGTGAGGGTCTAAGAATGCAAAGTTAAATAAGACATGAATTCTTGCCCTTGTTATGTTTACTGTATTTTGGTAATTTCTTTACTCTGCCAGATATTCTACCCCCTCTTGTGTGGTTTTTTTCAGGTCCCTGACTCCTAGCCTAATATCATCTAAATAATTGATTTCCCAGACATCGTGAACTCTAGAATGTTCCAAAGCTCACTGTTGCTATGACCTATAACCAAACATGCTTTCATGCAGTCTTAATACATTGAGATCTGACACCTAACCAACAGAAGGAGTAAAAATGCTTAGCAAATATTAGGTAATAATATCTGTGCTCATTCTAAGGCTTACAGAGTTTCCAAAATAAAAATGGCCAGGAGAAATCATCTAAGTCAGAGCTTCTTATGCACTTAAATGTGCATAAGGATCACCTGTGGATGCTGTTGAAATGCAGATTCTGATTCAGTAGGTCTGAGGTGGGGCCTGAGACTCTGCATTTCTAACGAACAGCTAATAACTATACTGCTGGTCTACAGACCACACGTTAGACAGTCAGGCTCTCAGCACTTTTTCCCACTTCAAAATGAAGGCAAAGCCATGAGAGATATACAGGATCCAGTCAATAGGGTCCTATACTCAGAGAACATTATTTAACATTATTACATTAATTCGGTCAGCCAGTACAACAATTAATTTTTTAAAAAGTCAACTGACACTTTGGTGAGGGTTCAATGGACAGCGTTCTCTCTTCCTAATCAGGACATAAAATTAAAGGAGGTTAAACCACTATGGCAGTTTGTTAAAAATTCAAAATAGAATTACTATACAATTCAGTACACTTCTGGATATACATACACACACAAAAGTTGAAAACAGAGACTCAAAGAGGTATTTGTACTATACCTGTTCATAGAAGCATTATTCACAATAACCAAAAGATGGAAGCTTAGGATAGTGTCTATAGGCAGACAGATGGGCAAACAAAATGATACATGCTACAACACAGACGAACCTTGAGGACATGATGCTAAGTGAAATAAGCCAGTCACAAAAGAACAAGTACTGTGTGATTCCATTGATATGAGGTACCTAGAGTAGTCAAACTCATAGAGACAGAAAGCAGGACTGTTGTGGCCAGGGGCTGGGAAAAGGAAAGAATGGGAAGTTAGAACTACATAGGTACAGATTTTCAGTTTTCCTAGATGAAAAGAGTTTGGGAGATGAATGCTGGTAATGGTAGCAAAACAGTGTGACTGAACTGAATGCCACTGAACTATACACTGAAAAATGATTAAGGTGGTAAATTTTACATCATGTGTCTTTTACAACTGAAATTGTTTCAGAAAATTGAAAGAGGTTAAAAATATATACAAGGGTATGAACTATCCAATGGACTAACATGAGGGTATCTTTCGAGCCAGATTTGTTTTTCGAGGGTTCCAGTTCAAATCAACAGTGAAAGAAACTATTTTCTGTCTTTATTCAATTCAGACAGAAAATCAATTAATGGTATGACTTGTACCCAGGATTATGAACTCTAGAACCAACGTCTTTGTAGCATATGAAAGTTCTGTTCTAGAGACCACACACAGAGACTCCATACATCTGTTAGTATTGTAGTAAGAACGGCCCTGTATATCTGTAATTCTAGATTGTGTGTCCTGACCAAATTTCTCTGGTCCTAAGTTTTCCTGAGGTTGACAGCCACAACTTTCATAGAAGGATAAAACTGTTCCCTGGTGGAAAAGTGTCTCATAACTCTGAAAAGTCTTTTTTAATTAAGCAATTTTTTTAAGTAAATCAAAACCCTGTTAATAATTTTGTGCGAAGATTAATCCATAGGTTCAGTGTTTAAGCTATTTGCAAGTTAGATAGACATATTTAAGACTCAGCTCTGTGATTGAATATGTAAACATGGATATCTAATCAAATATGCAAAACGTGTAATTAAATACTTGATTTCAGTTTTCTGGTTTCAAGCTGAAAGATACAAGATTGTTCAAGTATGTTTGTAACCATTCTTGAAAAGAATGTGGTTTACTATATAAATTTGTTAGACATATCAGAGTTCAGTACTTGGATAATTTTTCTTGCTAGGTTACATATTTTAAGTATTTATCAATAAAAGTTGAACATATTGAATTTATAAATACAGTTTTAAATGTTTAAGGAAATTAAACTAATGTACTTGGAAAATGAACTGATTATTAAAGGTGCTTATTCTGTTCTATCTAAATTGATTGCACATTGATCAACAGCCCCCTTGAAAATGATTGCTAAAATTCACTATGGAAGAAAAGCAAAAAGCTTGAGAAAAATATGATTGAATTGAATACTTCAATAAACTTAGTATCAATTTAAAAGACTAAGGAAACGTCAACATATTTTCTATGCATAAAACCTGCTTTAAAACCAGTGAAAGTCTTACACTGGCACTCCTAAGTCATCCTAGGCAGACAGTCAGCCTGTTGAACAAGATCAGGGAAGCAGATTTCAAAAACTTGTTTGATAAAGTTATATAACCTTTAAATATTTCATCACTCCACTTGTGATTGTGCATCCAGCACAAATGGAAAGCCTAAAGTCAAAATGAGGGCCCCAACAGGACTGCTTGAGAGGACCCTGGATCTAGAGAAGGTCTGGGAAATTAGCTGTCAATGCCAAGCTGAGTAACTGAGTGTGTAGCACGAAGGAGTCAAAAGTCACAAATCAACAATGTAAATCGTAGTTGAGAAATGGATAACATATAGTGTTAGAGCCTGCAGTGGAAAAGAAGCCAGTCAGCTGGACCAGAACCCTAAAAGCACATAAGAATCTCCTTGAGAGCAAAGAAAGCATTGTTCTTTGCTCTGCTGTCTCCAGAGATCATCCAGGGCCTAGTATGTTTCCAAGCAGAAAACCTGTATATCACAGTGAGAAATCAGGTGCTCACATATCTGTTGAATGAATGAAAGACAAGATAATAAGACTGAAAAGGATTCGGCAGTCAAAAATTAATAGAGAGGGGAAGTAAACAAAGTGTTGTGTGTACAAAGACTTTAATAGCCAAAGGAATTAACATTTTGCCCATTGATCTGCCTTTCAATGTGGTCAGCACTGATTCAACAGGTAACTGAAAATAACATAATGATTGGGAAGGTTTGTGGGCAGGAGCTGCTTCTCATAAACAGATAATAACTAAACCAAAAGCAAATCATCACTAAACATCTCCATAGATGTTAGCATGCCTGATTTCTGGAATAGTTGGGGATTACCATTTCCTGAGTGCAGCACTTCTAGGAGTGTGTTCTAGGAGTGTGGGATGGGTAGTAACTGTAACTTGAGAAAAAGACATCCATACAAGATTGCTTTTTAAGTAATTAATTCCTTAGCTTGATGTACTCAACTTTAGTTAACTAACTTTTTAAAACTCCCTGAATGAACCCATATCCAAGTTGAAAAAAAAAGATACAATGTAATATATAGATGATGTATTATCAGAATTGTACACTTGAAACCTATGTAATTTTACTAACCATTGTCATCCCAATAAGTTTTAATAAAAAATAATACATTTTTTTAAAAGATTCAAATAGACCTTACCCTCTGCCAAAAAAAGGTGGTGTGGGGTGTTCTCATCTACTAAGTTTAAGAAATGCTAGGCTAAACAAAAATAAACACAACGTTTCTTTTCTTTGAAGAACTTCTCAGAGTCAATAATATTTTTATGTTCATCGTGAATTTTGAAGAAAAGTATGCATTGTTTTGTAAACATGTTGAACCTTGGTCCCAGAATACCTTGAGGAAATAATACTTCACAGAATCTGCCTAGACCCTTGAAAGCAAGCTCAACTCAGATCTGAAAATCAATTCGCAAACAATTCTTCATGAGATCTAATTGAAATTTAGCTTTGTGGGATACAAATTTTTTTTTAATGTTTTAGTTCAAGTGATTCCATTGTTAGCTAAATTCCCCCTTTGAATATAGGCATGATAGATTACTTTACAACTGCAGAGAGGAATTTTAAATATAGTGCCATTTTTTAAGAGACCTTACAATAATAGACAAAGTATGCATGCTACTCTCACATTTTTCAAACAACTTCCCTTCGTTTATTTAAGTCTCTCCAGTATCCCTGTGAAATAGTCATGGCACTTGTGTCAGCCGCAGAAGAATCAGAGCTGTGGCATTTTATGCACGTCACAACTGAGCTCTATTTCTTGATTTAGAGGCCAGGCTGTGTTTTCTGTTTTTGAGTTGGGTTTGACCATTATCAGATGTGCAAATATTCATTCCCTTCCCTTATCAAGTATAATATAAAAGTAACCATGATGACATAACTGAAATACAGATTTGAAGAATTAAATTTATACTTAAAATTTTTTTCCACAGCCACAGTGAGTAAAACAGTGATCAACCTTGCAGCTTTAATTAGAATTTTCCTCAAATGAGTTGATATCTCACCTAAAATATGCAAAGTAATATTTCTCCCACTTGTGTTTTCTAAATCAATTTTTTTCAACTTTCATCAATCAATTAAACCAATTCCCCGGATTGGTCTATCTTTAGAACACTGAGCCAGCCAGCTGGTTCAGCAAAAAAATACATCCCAACATGACTTAAATGATTTCTAAATAAATATTTTTTTTAAAACTTTGGGTGAAATGTCAAAAAGGCTGCTCCTTACTCACACAGATAGTCAGGGTCAGAACCAAAAAACATCCTAAATTCTATATTCCCCACGTAAACAAATCTAAGCTAATCACCAAACATTTCTTTGTATAATGGATATTACAGGAAAACTTTCATTCCTAAAAATTCCGAAAATCAAGATGACAGTTCCAGCTTTGAGCACCTAAAGGATTCTAAAGTAATGACTGATGCTTATATAGATTTGCCAGCATCTCAGTTCCTTTCTATAGGCTGTAAATATGGCATTGTTAGTGCTTACAGGATAAAAATCTTGTTTTTATTCATTTCATATTTTCCAAGTGCTTGGTGAAGCGTCTGGCCCAAACTGTGTGTTCAAGAAATGTTTCCTTCTTATTATTCTTATTAGCTTCCCTGCCTGGCAGATATAAATAAGTTTCCATTAGTGTTTGGTCCAATCCCAGCATGAAGCTGAGACACTGGAAAAATCTGGCTCCATGATACAGAAAATTCTTTTCCCCCAAATATTCAGAGCATCAGATTAGCTGACAACATATGGGCCAGAGATGAGAGCACCCATCAGGGTTTTTGGTGTTTTTGCTTTATAAAAACCTTGAGAAATTTTGTTTTGAAGCTGATATTTTCAAAAAAGTTCTTTGAATTTTTCAGAACATTTCAATCACTGCTTTTCAAGGGAAATTTTAGTAATTTTTTTCTAACTGAATGGAAATCTGTGCTATTCAAACAACAAAGATTTTTTTCTTTTGAAAGTTATTCATTTCCTGCTTCTAGGATTGCCAGGGGAGTTGAATTTTTAAAAAAAAATTTAACCAAGCAGGCGATCAGAGTTATACTGTGTTAAAGACAACTTAAACTCTGAAGTTCAGAAGTTTTATGTTTCCTTCTAAATTTGGAGCCCATGGTTTTCAGATGGGTTCTTGTAATAAACTCACTAAATAAGTTTGCTAGACCTATAGCCAAGTTTAGTTTAGTGTTTAATTTCTTTTTACTAGTTTTTATTTTCTTTCTTTAGTCTCATGTGGGTAACATAAAAGGGTTTGAATGTGCATGTGTCTCTCAGCAGTAGGGCAAACCCACACTTGGCACAAAGGCAATACTCACCTTTTTTTTTTTTCAGAAATCATTTTTTCACTGCATTTATTCTTATACATTAAGATTATTTTTTTCATAGTTGCATGCGTAATAACATTTTAAATAGAGGAACACTGCAGCTCTTTCCACCACCATAATGGTGAGCATGTATGTCCTGACTGACGCTCTCAAGAGCATCGGCAATGACAAAAAGAGGGGCAAATACCAGGTGTGTAGTAGGCGTAACTTCTCTGCCGGCTGGCAGTGCTCCAAAGTCACCACTGGGTTTCTAACCGTGACGATGATACATGGTTACATTGAAGAATTTGAAATCATTGATGATCCCAGAGCTGGGAAAATTGTTGTGAACCTCACGGGCAGGTTAAACAAGGGGGAAGTGATCAGCCCCAGATTTGAGGAGCAACTCAAAGATTTCAAAAAATGGCAGAACAACCTGCTTCATTCAGGCCAGTCAGTTTTGTTTCATTTGTTCTAACAACCTCAGCGTGCACTATGCACCATAAAGAGACAAGATGAAAACACACAGGAGGGAAAATGCTGGGATTCTTTTCCTAGGGGGTGTAATGCATAAGTGCAAATAAAATGCCTCAGTGGAAAAAAATAATAATAAAAATAAATAAATAACTACAAGAACACTGCAGCTCAGTGTCAAACAGCTTAGTCAAACAGCTGTGACTCAAATTTAGAACTGTTGAACTCCGAGGCCTAATTGCACTCGACTTTTCAGTGGTCCTCAAACTTAGAGTGCTTACAATCTACTGCCACAGATGTTCAGGCACTACTTCTGGGGATTGTGACTTAGTAGATCTTCCTTGGGGTCAGAAATCTGAATTTTTAACAACAATCCCAGATGGTCCTGAAGCAAATCATCCACATTTCAATTAATTGGATCACCTTCCCATTAAGACTTGACTACACCTGCTTCCTCTCACCTGCCTCTAGAGACAAAGCAAGATTAGATGTATCCTCATTCACAGCTCTACCACCAATTACCACATGGTATAAACCAGAGTAAACCACTTTTCCTGTTTGGATCCCAGCTTCCTTAGCCTGTTAAATGAGAGTAACTATATTTTCCTTACCTCAAAGAATTGCTGCTGATGATGATCAAGGGTTGGAAAATATTGATGAAGGAGGGAGTGAGGATAAAGGTGAAGAAGATGATGATGAGGGGGAGGAAAGAGAGGAAGATGAAGAAGATGACTCAATGGAACACTGATGGATTCCAACTTTTTTTTCTTGTTAACCACCTAGATGACATCTGTGTGAGAAAGGCAAGGAACAACTGTTGCCATCTTTTGAGCTGGTAAATAAAGGCACAGGATTTGGAGCAGATAGTTGCTCATGTTCTCTCATTCTGTCCATAGACAAAGCTCTTAAAATATACTACTTATTGCTGGAGTTGTCACTTAATGCACTCCTCCTGTTCCAGTGTTGATTTAGAATTGGAAGCCTGTTTTGAGAACCCAATAAGCACAGTTTTGCTATATTTCAGAGTTACCTTTATTCACATATTTCAAAGAAGAGAAATGAAACAAATCTGAAGCCTCTATTTTGTTTTATTTTTCCAATTTGTGAAGGTATTTCTGAAACTGTTAAAGGTATTGTTATTTGAGTTTCTGGTACTATGAATGGGAAGAATTAAAAATGAGGGTCTATTTTCAGTTTTGGTTTTAAAAAGAGAAAGAAAGTGCAGTCTCCACAGAAGTACCCACCATGGGGCAAGACCACCAACCCCAAAGGTCAACTGTCCTGAACAATAGATCAGGATCCTTTACAGGGGTGAGAAAATGACAAAGTTTTTTTTGTAAAATAATCCATACAGGAAGACAATGATAGATTAAAAACACTGAAGCGTTATTTTAGAAATTAAAATTTACTTATAAGAAATTCCCGTAATTAACAGTGTATCCTAGCATTGCTAGACTATTAGAACGGCCCTGTAGGTCACACCTTGATCAAATACTAGAACATTCAGAAACCATTTTAATTTCAAGCCTGAAGTTCCAAAGTGCCATACCCCGCATTAAGTTATGAGATATGAACAAGATATGGCTTCTCGGGGAGCTTACAATCTAAAGGAGAGAACTTTGTGGAATTAACTAGATTATAATATGGTTAATTCTTGTCATGATGAGAAAATGCAGAAAACAACAAACAAACAAACAAAAACTCAGAGAGTATATAAAAATAGAACAACCAATTCAGGCTCAACTAGAGTTGAGTGGTGTTACATGATTTTCAGGATAAGAAGAAAATATAAGGCAGGCTTATATTTTGTTAATTTTACTGATTATTCTTAATCATTAGAGTTAATATTTATTGCTCATTTATTATGTGACAGATATTGTCCTCAATGTTTATGCCATTCAAACCTCTCTATAACCCTATAATATGGACCTATTTTCCTCCACTTAAAAAGAAGCACAGAGGAAGGTAAAATAATTTGTCCAAGCTTAAATAACTAGTAAATATGGAACGAGGATTAGACTACAGACAGTGTAAACCCAGAGTCCCCGTATTTAACCATCATCTAGTGTGGGATCCTCCTGGACAAAAGAAAAGTAAAGCAAGTGTGACCCAATAACTCAGAAGAGTGGTGAATGCTGCTTTTGTCAAGATCATTCTCATCAAAGATCCAAAATCCAGGGGCCCATTTTTTTAATCCTCATGGATTTGACCCAACAGTGCAGATAAGTTGCTCAGTCATTCACTCGTGAAGCACTTTTTTCACATTATCTCTGAATAGCACTGTCTCTTGATTTTCTTCCTACCTCAGCGTCCCTGTTCATGACATCCTTAAATGGTTCCTCTATGTTTTTCCAAGACATCAAAATATTGGTCCTGGGGCTTAATCCATCACCTTAAATGATGTCACTCCATCTCAAGGTTTTAAATGTATATATGCTGACTTCTAAATCAATATCAAGTGAAGACTTTGCCCTTAAGCCCCACACTCAAATATAACCTGTTTACCTGACCACTACTTAGAAGTCTAACAGATAGCTCCAATTTAACACAACCATAACCAAATTCCGGATCATGCTTTCTCCTTTCACCTCAAAACAAACAAACAAACAAACAAACAAAACACACCGAAAAACAATGACAAAAAAAAAACAAAACTCTTTTGCTGTCCTCCTGACATCACACTAAATAACATGTCCATCCTTTTCGTGCTATTTAGGCTAAAAACCTAGAAGTCATTATTGAGTCTTCTTTGACTCTCATATTCTATATCTTATTTATTCAAAAACTTGCTGATGCTATCATTAAAATATATCCAGAAATCTACTTCTTCACATCTCTCCCAAACCCACCAACCATCATTTCTAGTTTGGATTATCATAATAGCCCATATTGTATTCTCCACAAAGCTGCCAGACTGATCCGCCACGCAAGTCTGATCACATGACTCCAAACATTACCCATCTGACTCAGAGTGAAAGCCAAAGCCCTTATAACAGCCTACAAGGCCCAATATGATTATCAGAGTCCCTGACTTCATCTTTTCTCATTCGCCTCAAGAGCCTTCAGCTCCAACTACTTGAACCTTCTTCAGATTCCAACCTTTTTAAATTTTCTGCAAACCCTGGGAACAGGTTGCAGTCATTTTCTTTGTGTTTTTTATTGGGTTTTTTTTGTTGTTTTTTGGTTTTTTTTTTACTCTTGTGCTCACTTGCCCTCTTTTTGAGGTCTCTTTTCTCCCATTTACAGCATGGTTCTGACCTTATTTGCAGGGAAATACCTTGAGCAGAATACAGGGGGAAAAGAATCTTGCCTCTTTCTGTTCCAAATTCATTTTTGTCCCTTCCTGTCTCAACAAAAACTTTATGGAATCAATACCACCTTGCTCTGTGGGAAAAAAAGGAACACCATCGGCTCCCTTAGCTCTGCTGGAAGCTGGAGGGTGCTAAGCCCCTGTGTAAGTAGTGCATAAAATTTTAGCTTTCTTCCTCCTTTCTCTGTATACTGGGCTCAGAGATTACACTGTGTCTCCATGTGAATATGAATAGTTAGCATTTACCAACATGTATCTCTTTACTTTATCTTGTTTTAAAAAAGAAAAAAAAATAGCGTTACTGAAGGTCAGCAAAGGGTGGGTTTGAGACTTTTGGGTGGGTTAAGTGGGCATTTTGACAATGGCTTTTCCTTTGGCACATTTAATTATGATGTTTCATGGACATCCTTGAAGTTTAAGGTGACACTTTTAAAATAAAATTATCTCCTAATGATGACTGGAGCCCTGCCACTCCATGGGAGAGTCAGCAGAAGCTGTAGGATCTTATTCCGAATTGACATCCTCTATTGTAATTTTGTTCCTGTTTATTTTTAAATTTTCTTTTTGCCTCACTGGAAAGGAAAGAGGATGCCCAGTCTTAAACGTTAAAAGTGTACTGGTTGCTTTGTTACAATAAAGCTAAATGTGTGCACAAAGCATTTGATGCTTTTCTCTCAAAACAGGTTCACTTGTATAACATAGTGTCAAATGTTGTCACCCTAAGTCCATAATTTTTGATACGCACTTTGAAGGATGATCTCAGGGCTATTTGGATTGAGTACAGGGATTTGAATCAATGTATTAATGTCTCCATAGCTAGGAAACATTCTGGGTACATCACCATCAGTTTCTGAAAATTTCCAAATCATTTGGATTCCAGATTATTCAAAACTAATATTGTACCCTTAATTTGTATTTCAAGTTGCCATTTTTAAAAGTGGGTCTTTATTTACCTGTATATAATAATAGTGCCTGCCACCACCATCAGAGAGACCTGGTGCTCTAATGCACACAGGGCAATTGCTGGCATATCTTCACTGGCACTATAAAATGTAGCTGAGAAGACAGGTTTTCAGAGTAAGAAGTCTGCACGGGTGGTAAGAACCTCAGGTAAGAAGTACTTCTGTCTCTAAGTACCAGCTATTTAGCATATAGTTCTCAAATGAGACCTGTCTATGTGAATCTGGGTGAGAAGATGGACTCTGCTCTGTCTGTAAAATGCCATCGTGCATAGAATAACATTTTGAGAAGGTACCTAATGCCTAAGCTTTTTAACACTGCAAAATATAGTAGCTAATATTAAATGTCACTTACCTTTTTCAGAGTTGAATTAATGGATAGCCTGGTCAAATTCAAAGCTTTTTGATGTATAAAACTTTATAAATGGATCTGTTCCATCAATATCCAAAGTGTAATGAAAACCTATCTAGTATGTAATTTCTGCATAGGTCTCTGTTTAGCAAATACATCACTGTATACTGGTCAGGAATCTAGGTCCAATAAAGGAACATAGAGATTTTTATAAAAAATATTAAAGCATAAATTGTAATGACAAAAAAAAAACATAAAACACAAAGCTTCTTTTGTTTCTTTGATGTAGGTGGGGTTATGTGATGACAATACTGCGAAGAATAGTTAGATACTCAGTCTACACCCATCAGCATTTAGTCCTACTTAACCCTCATCCATGACAACTATAAAGTGTAGAAAACCTTTATTAATGCATACACACAAGCACATGAAAGCACGTGCACACACGGCTGCCACTGCTAAGTTAGTGGCAGATTTTTCCACTATCTCTAATTTGAACATCAGCAAACAATGAAAGATAACATCTCTATTTAAAACAATGCAGATGGGTTAACACCCAAGTTCCTGACTGTCCGTGAGTCTCCCACCAAGCCACATGGACAGCTCCAGACCCCAAGATGTCACCTGTCTCAGGTATATAGACTCCCACTACCCTGTTCAGTAGGAGAAAAGTTTTAAAACAATTGGTATGACAAAATAGACTGACACCAAACAGTCACAGCTTGATTTCATGGCACACCACATGGAATTCTTCTAAAAATAAAGTAACTTTAGCATTTCCTTGTTATTTGGGGCTACAAAGCCATAAGCCTCCCACCTAGCCAGCGAATGCGCAGACTGGCTGAAAAACAAGAGGCAATTTGCATGTGAAGAATAAACAAACAGAAGTCTTACTGCATACGATGTCACAAAAACAGAGTTGATGTCTTTGTTTAGAAAGGGGACGCAGCAAAGTTTAGTAGTTGAGTAACACAGCACCTTTCCCTGTCTGTCTCCTAATACATATTTTAAATGAACCTGACTTGACCTCAATAGATCATCAATCAGGACTCACTGATTCAAAGTGTTCCCCCACTCCAATATATCAGGCACACAGTATCAATTTCTTAAATAATGGTCCCACCATCTCCCCTGCACTCGTCATTAAATCACTTTCCATTCTATCACTTGAAGTCTATATTCCACTGTCTGGTATCCATTGCCTATCATAAACTTTTTCCTCTGTCAAATTTTCAATTATTCCTCCATATGCACTTCACCTCCCCACCCACCACCCCCATCTTCCAAAACATTCGTACACATTCACACATTCTAGTAAGGTCAGTATCTTTAGTATCTCCCAATTCAGATACACTCATCTCTGCCTCCTTGTTGTCACTGATATTCAGATTAGTCAGAAAGTATTTAGTCAGACTATGTGCTTAAGTGACTGTACAAGGTTCAGTCGGGAAAGACTCTAAAATGTTAGGGTTTAGCATTAGAGACATTAGAAACATAACTTAAGTCTATAACATAAGCAGCAAGACATTTATTTACACACAGAGAAACACAGATACATACAGAAAAAACAGCTTATGTGGTCATCAAAATCTATTTTCTTTTTCTCCTGAGTGTCACGTGTCTCACTTGTCTTCAAGTCCCAGCTTTCCTTCAGAAAAGTGAGGCCTTATTGTCTGTATTCTGGCTGATGGACTGGGACAGACGTATGTCTCTTTCAGGCCTAACTCATAAAAGCTTACAATCTTCTGCACTCTTTAACTTCCTTTGTCTTCCACCAGCTACAGAAGATCTAAAAGAAGAGCCAAGAGAACTCTGGGGAGATGCAATCTAATGGAACTACAGTATGGTCACATGTGAAATTTAAGATTTTCTAGTAGCCACAAAAAAGAAAAAAATTTAAGGTAAAATTAACGTTAATAATATATTTTATTTAACCTAATATATATAAAATATTGTCATTTTCCCATGTAATTGATTAAAAATTATTAATTCAATGCTTTCGATTATTTTCATCACACTAAGTTTTCAAAATCCATGTGTTTTTTCACACTTCCAGCACACCTGTTCATCAGTACATCACATTTCAAATGCTCAGTGGCCACATTCAGACTAGTGACAATAATGTTATACAGACAGCATAGCTCTAGTGGATGGTGGAATTTCAAGATGGAAGGAGTTGGGCGTCTGAATCATTTCATGAAAGAGCACCTCCAAAATACTCTCTACGAATTATTATATGAGCAACACCTAAACTTCTATTTTGTAAAGCTTCTATTTTGTGATTTTGAGGTTGCTTATTACAAGTTAGCCTCCCTTACTTAATAAATTCCTATAATATAAATACATATGCATGACAGTACACTCAGAGATATTTTTACTATCAAATCAGTGGTATAGACTGAGAGTCTACGGGAGTCCATAGGAGTCTAGAGGAGACGAGATCTTGGAAGCCATAGGTGACATAAGAAAGGAAAATGGAATTTGAAAGAATGACTAAAATAAACAAAAATGAACAAAGAAGGCATTCCAGAGATGAGTCAAGGGGAGAAAAAAGTCTGATGCTTATAGAATTTAATTTCACAACAAATTAATCTATCAAAGTAAAGAGTTCCTTTAGGACAATAATGAAATTATGGTAGAAGACATAATAGGAGACCTTACTGGGGCCATCTTAACTGACAATATAAGTAGATTTGAACTTTAAATTTCCTAAAATGTATCTCATAACATCATTTGGTTACTCAAGAAAAAATTTTTTAATCCTATGCAGAATAGTGTAGTAGAACTGTTTAAATGAATTAAACTAGAGTGGCTTAAAACAAAGAAGTCAGTTTGGAGACAATTGTAGAAGTTTGGGCTAAAGAAAATTAGGTCTGAAGGAATTTGAGAAACAAACGGGAAAGGAAGAAAGAAAAACATTTGGAAAGTACCTATCATTCATCGAGTTCCTTCACATTTAATCTTTCTTAAAATGATACAGAGGTATTATCATTTTTACTAATGTAAAAGTAGGCTTAGAGAAATGAACTAACACATCTAACTTTTCACACTAATAGCCGCTAGACCTAGAATTTAAAACTAATGTCATGACTCTTTCAATTCTCAAAAAGAAAGCCACTGTGTACTAATAATTTGACTTTAGAGTGTACCCATTTGGGGGCACTCAGAAGAGTAGTAGAATGGTCCTAAAGCATGACAGGAGAAGGAGCAGTTAGAAGTATAAAGAAAACAGGAGAGCAAAGTATTACTGGAGTCAAGAGAGGAACGGAAACAAAGAACTATGACTTTAGCTAGTGGAGCTGCGAGGATCAGGAAGAGTTTTCTTTGAGTAGAGAGTAAATATGTGCTTATGTGTAGAGAAAGGAAAATGAAGCAGAAGTCAGGATTGCCGCTATTAAAGAGAGGAGGGATAATCAAAAAGACCTCTCATGCCTTGTTCAGTTTTTAATGTTCTTTTTCTCTTGCAAACCCCAAAAGCCTTCATAGTTTATTCCAGATTCAATATCCGTCTATAGTATAATGAAAGAGTTGTGAAGAAATATATATCAGAAATTTATATAAGACCAGAACTGTTGATAAATGGCCAGGTGATCTTGGACAAGTTTCCTAACTGTGATAGTCTTTAGGGTTTATTACAAATATTCCATCCAGCCCTTTCTGGGCACAGAGTCAGATTTTACTTTCCTGTTCCCATTGAAGTTAGGCATGGCCATGTGACTTACTTTAGCCAATGAAATATGAGCAAATTGACAAAGAAGCTTTAAGAGCCTGTGTGTGATTCACCACATTTCCTTCTTCTACCAAATAATTCCTAAAAATGTGTGTTAAGATAAAGTTTCAATTAACTTTGCTTCTTGAGTGCCAAGTTTGAAAAGATCCTCCTTGCTAATCTAGACTGAACAACAAGTATGAGCAAGAAATAGATATTCACAATGATAAACGACTGAGATCTGGGATTGTTGGTTTTGTAGCATATCCAAACCTATCCTGATTGATATAATAAACAGTCTCATATTCAACTTATAGTCCATCCATAGGATGAGATGGTTGGAAAAATTTGGTTTTTGTTTCATATTTTTAAAGCCAAATAAGACTTTTAAAATGAAATATTACTCAATATGTATAACATATAACGTTAGAGGCACATTGATTTAAGCAGGGGAGGGTGCTCAAAATATAAGAACTTCTGGGTTTCCATTGGGCATAGTTTCAAAATCACTGGAGCAAGTAAGCTGTAAACTGCCTTTAAAATCTGACAAGGTAATTTTTAATGAAAAGCAGTATGTTAGGCACTTGTTAAAGATTCAAAAATGAATATGACACAACATCTACCACCAAAAAAATTAAAATCTAATAAAGAGCATAAAACTAGTGTACAAATATTTATACACTATATTCTGCATGGCAGAATGTTTCATGAAATAGAATTTTCTGAATAAATTTTGACCCTAAAACAATTTTAAGCTTATATTGATTAGACAGGAGCACATCCAAACTAAGGCATGCTTGAATTTTGGTGATAGCTAAAGTGATCTCATAGAAAAATGTATTACTACAAGAAAATATAAAGATGCAATTTGTGTTATAGGTTTATATCACAACAAATAACATATTAGAGGAATTAAAACTTTTTAAATTTTTATCAAGAATAGCATATAGATTGAAATGATCAAACAAGATGCACAACTCAAACCTATAATTATCAAATACACAACATGCGTCAAGGCACTGGTTGGTTGGAAACTATTGTCTGTGTATGCCTATCATGCAGAGATAGAACGTCAGGTTTTCCAGAATGTCAGATTTTCCAGAATATCAGGTTTTCTTGTGTCAAATAATCATACTGGGAATTTTGAGTATTTACTGAGTGTGGTAATATTCTTCAGGAAAAATTGCTGCATAAAAATACAAAACACTTAATAAATGTATTATTTGTTTTCCTATCTTTTCCAAAAATGTATTTGAGAAGAAAAATAACATATCACTAGCACCCCATTTTTCCTTCTGTTTTGGAAACACTGCCATATGTATGTGGGGTATAAAGAGGTAAAGATAAAAGATTAAAAGGGAGAGATTGCTGCTTCATGTAAAGTCGCATTTGAGTTAGGCATTTAAAAGAAGGAATTTTAAGGGACAGATATACTTCTGAAAGAACAACACAGCATTAAGATACACAGACTGGCATGGGCAGTAATGTTGTTTGGCCAGACCTTAAGACACATGAAATAGAGTAATGAGATTTAAAAGCTATAAATATATCTTTGCTCTTTGCTTTAGAACATAGAAGGCTGTGAATGTCAAGATAAAGAGTTTGGACTTCATTCTGCCGACAGTGGGGGCCAATAATTGCCATTTTTTACCATCAATGCACCACACAATATTAAGCACCAAAAATCTTCAGCAGAGAGTACTGTCTTAAGTCTATCTCAGCCAGTAGGCCAGACAATACGCTTGAACTCTATCTTCCTGCCTTAGCAGAAATGCCTAACTATCCACCAAAAATTTCGGCTCCCCCTGCTAGGATGTGAAATTGTCACCGAGAGATGGTTATCCAGGCAGAGCCTACACTTCCCACCCATCCTTATATCAGATGTGGTCACAGATCAGAGTTTTATCAGTGGAATGTGAGTAAAAATGAGATATGTCACATCAGCCAAGGTTGTTAAGAAAAAGGTAAGCGCTTTCCACCATCCACTAGTGAAAAGCAAAGTGTTCGTAGACTCTAAGGAAAAGCAGAGCCACAAGGTATAAGGATCTTGGGATCCCAAAGAATCATAAAGAGAAACCCCCACCCCCCACCACCACCACCATCAGGACTATCCGCAAAACTCAGCCACACGAGGGAAAAACACTATCCTGAGACACTGAAATTTGGGGATATTTATCATAGAGGTTAGTTTTACCCTAATTAATATGGAAATTGGTCCAGGACGCAGGAGGCTGCAGTGCAAAAACCTAAAAATCTTTTGCAGTGGCTTAATATTTGGGTGGTAGTTGGCAAAGAGATTAATATTAGATACTCATTGAGGAGATCCACATTAGAGGTGGCAAAACGTTTGGCAAAATGGTCATCTGTGACAATGTGGGAAGAAGACCAAATGCCTACTCAGCCTTTTGATTTGTTTTAATTACCTATGGTTGTGTAACAAATGACCCTCAAATTTAGGAGCTTAAAACAACACATTGATTATCTCAGTTTCTACGGGCCTGGAATCTGAATGTGGTTTCTCTGGGTCCTCTGGATTAGGCTTTTTCACAAGGTTACAATTAACGTGTCAGCCAAAGCTACAGTGATCTACAGGTTCAAGCAGGGCAGGGTCAGCTTCCAAACTCAGCTTAGTCCATTCAAGCTTCTATTAGAAAATACTGCACACTGGGGGGCTTACAAAAAAACGGATTTATTCCTTGTAGTTCTGGAGTCGGAAGTCCTGGTTCATACAGCCAGCATGGTCAGGTAAGGGTTCTCTTCTGGGTCACAGATGGTGTCCTCGTGTGGCGGGAAGGGCTAAGGAGCTCTATCAGATCTCTTTTATAAGAGTACTAATGTCCTTTATGAGGGCTCCACCCTCATGACCTAATTACCTCCCAAGGGCTCCCCTACTAATACCATCACCTTCGGGGATTAGTATTTTAACATGAATTTGAGGGAGAGACACATACTCAGACCATAGCGAAGCTCACTAATTGGTTGTTGCCTTAGAGCTACTGGACCAATGGCCTCAGTTCCTCTATAGCTGTTGACAAGGGGCCTCTTTCAGTTCCTTGCCAGGTGACCCGCTTCTCCAGTACAAGCACGAAAGAAGAGTCAGAGAAAAAAAAAATATGAGAAAAACAGAAGTCAAAATCTTTTGTAACATAATCTTGGAAGCATTACCCCATTGTTTTTCCAGTTTCTTGTCTAGTCATTGGTTCTAACCCACATTTAAGAGAAGAGGGTTACAAAGGAAACGTTGGGAGCCATGTCAAAAGCTGCCTATCACAAGGTCTAAAGGAAGAGCCTGAAAAAGAGTGTCAGTAGTGCACTGCTACCAGCTGCTTTTATCACAGAGTTACATAAAGAGATGAGCTCAGGCTTATGTAAGAGCAGAGACGGGGAGAAAAAAAAATGAAGAAAGACCAGACAGAGTATTGGGGGCTCCATTTCTTCACTCCCAACCCTATGCTATTGCTGTCACACATTTTACTTTTATGCATGTTTAAACAGTTAGTTATGCTTTGAGTTGATTTAAGTAACAACAACAACAACAACAAAAATTGTGTTTACCCATGTATTTGCCATTTCTGATATTCTTCATTCCTTTGTCTAGATCCCTATTTCCATTTGATATCATTCCCCTTCTGCCTAAAGAACTTACAACATTTCTTTTGTAAGAAGGCCTACTGGTAATTAATTGTTCAACTTTCATTGGGTCAGATATAGTCAGACAATGATTAATGGGCAAGATTACTACAACATTCTCAAACATAGCTTTGCAAAAACCCATTCCTGCTTTTTGTCCTCTATAATTTTAACTGACAGTTTTTGCATTACAAATGTTACAAAAATTACAAATAGAGCTTTTACACATCAAACCATCATCCATCCTCATCATCACTACTACCATTTATTGAGCACTTATTATTTTCCCAAGACTCACACTGAATACTGTAATATACAGTATCTGATTTAATTCTGATATCAAGGATGAGGTATTATTATCCTCACTTTACTATCACAAAGAAACTGAAACTCAGATAGATTACCATTGCACAAGGTTACAAAATAGAGAAAAAACTAGGTCTTTCTGAACTCAGGTCCCATGCTCCTAAGTCAATATCCTACACTACCCTTTACTGCTTCCTTAAAGAAAAATTTCCTATTTTCCTAGTTTACTGGGAAGCTAACAGGGTGAGATTCTAGTTAACTGAGATATAGCATATCTCATTCATTTTAAAACATCCAAAATTAGGATTAATTTTATGATAGATCTTATTATTCAGCACATAAGTTCTATTGAAAAGAGGGCAGTCATTCCTTCTGCTTGTACAATACCTTCAACTAAGATGGAAATAACACCGTTATCAAGATTTGAAGAATGGATAGCTATTGCTTGGGGGAAAAAATCCTGGCAACGATAGTAGGATAGTCTCTCTCTCTCTCTCTCTCTCTCTCTCTCTCTCTCTCTCTCTCTCTCTCTCTCTCTCTATTTCTCTCTCTCAATCCTTCCCTCTCCTTTATTGTATAGCTACTTTTCAGAAAATCCTTCTCTAAAATCTTTTAATTTCATAAGAGCACAAAAATAGTTAAAACAGAATCTGTTTATTTGTAATACTGGTATTGGTGGCTGACCAGTGTTCATTTGCTTCTTGATTACTGGAACATGTAAGAAAAGTTAAACCTTTTTACTTCTGCAACTTTAGAACCCTATTTGTGATTTAAACAATTAAAAACATCAAACAGCAATTCAGCTAGCAAATTTGCAATTGCTTTCTAAATCTACCATATCTTAAAAATTTAATTATCCCATACAAAACTTTATTAGTGAAGTTATACATAATACATTTCTATGTACCTAAATAAATTAAACATTGTAAAGGCCTTAAAATAAGCACTGCATATAATGTCCTGTTTTTCCAAGGGTCTGAGAGGGAAGCTATTCAGATTCTCTCTACTTTTTTTATTAGTTTCAGGTGAACAAAACTATGCAATAACTAAACATTTCACCCCCCACAAAGTGACAACTCCCTCCCCCAATCTACTGCCCCCCTGACATCCTACATATATCTATTACAATTCCATTGATTCTATTCCCTATGCTGAACTCCAGAGTAGGATATTCTCTTTATTTTATTAGATTTATTGGAGTAACATTGGTTAATAATATTATATGTTTCAGGTATACAATTCTATAATACATCATCTGTATATGGCATTGTGTGCTCACCACCCAAAGTCTAGTCTCCTTCCGTCACCATATATTTGACCTCTTTTACCCTCTTTATCTTCTCCCCACCTCCCTTCCTTTCTGGTAACCACCATACTGTTGTGTGTGTCTATGACTTTGTTTGTTCATTTGTAGTTTTATGTTTAATACACCACATATGAGTGAAATAATATGGTTCTTGTTCTTTTCCATATGACTTATTTCACTTAGCAAGATACTCTCAAAATCTATCCATGTTGTCACAAATGGTAATACTTCATCATTTTTTATGGCTGAGTAGTATTCCATTATATATATGTCCCTCATCTTCTTTATCTAATCAATCATTTAAGGAAAACTAGGATATTCTTTTAAGAAATGCTAAAGCACCAAAACTCTTCATGACAGTATTGTGGACAGTATTTTCAAAAATGCAAACATTAACAATCCTAAGTTTGGTTTCACTTACATGTGGAATCTAAAAAAAAAAAGGAAAAAGAAAAAAAGAACCAAACAAAACAAAACAGAAACAGACCCATAGAAACAGAGACCAAAGGGATGGTTACCAGAAGGGAGGAGGATGGGAGAATAGGTGGAAAAGGTGAAGGGGAATACAGATAAAAATATTGTGATAAGTTTGCAAGGTGACAGATGATTACCAGAATTAGTGGGGTGACCATATTGTAAGGTATAAAAATGTCACATCACTATATTGTACACCTTAAACTGATATAAATAATATAATATTGTATACCAATTATAATAAAATAAAAAATAAAATAAAAGTGATCTCAAATAAAATAGATTCTGAGTATGAAAAATCTTTAAGACTATCTTGAACAATTCATTTTATTTATATTTTTCTTTATATGTATACCCTAGTGTGATAAAATGTAAGATTTGTGTCTCAGTACATGTGTTTTCAATACATATAAAATAAACATTTAAGTAATAAGAAAACATTGTATTATATATCATTGGCATCATTTTTTTTTCCATTTTGCTACATGAAATGATGGGACATCTTATAATCAAAGGCATTTTAGATACAATGAAATGTGGTATGTCACTGGACAAGACATTCTTTTGAATTGTCCTTCCAAAATGTTAGTAGAATTGGTGGTGTCTGTGCACATTACAGCCCCTGAAGAACTTATGAAAAATGGCATGTTTTCTCAAGGTAAAGAACCAAGGTTAAACTATATGATGATGGAAGGAGAACTGACTCTGGGTGGTGAACACACAATGTGACATATAGATGATGTATTACAGAATTGTACACCTGAAACCTATGTAACTTTAATAACCATTGTCACCCCAATAAACTTTAATTTTCAAAAAATCAAGATTAGAATTGGACTGTGTTCAGTGGCTATAAAATACAGCAAAGGAAATTATTGAATTAGGATCCTCAAACTTGGCCTCATTAGTATTATATTACCAGTGATAAAAAGCTTTGCTTTCCACATAAAACACTGCTGTACCAAATTTATTATTTTTATTTTATTCTTTTTTGGTGACTTTTAAAGCAGGGAGAAAAATGTAGACCAGGCTACTTAAATAATTGATTAAATTGACTCCTTTGCTTTACCAGCAAGTGTGAAACTTTCCAAAACAAGAGAAATAAAAACAATAGCAAAGGAAAAAAAAAAAAAAACAGCTCAATGCAATTCCCTAAATAAAATACCTAACACAGAGTGAGATTAAGATAGCTCTTTCTCTCCTTCCCACCAAAATAGTTATCCTCTAATTGCTGAGTTGAACTCCCAATAATATACCTAAATATCTCTTGAGACATCAACTGTACCAAGCTAACAGAAATACGTCAAAGAGAATGAGGTATGCCAGTGGTATACTTTGGGTGCCAGCAATAATGTTGTCTATAGAAAATCTGAAAACAATGATAAAAACAATTTAAAGTTGGTCTGTTTTTTTGTTTTGTTTTGATTTGGGGTTTTTTTATTGTTTGTTTGTTTATCACCATGTACCAGAAATTCTAAGCAATGTCAGTAATATTCCTTCATGCCAGAATAGGCTACTCCCATACATCATTTTCCCTTGGTTCCCAACTGGAACAGCAGGTGAAAAAAAAAAAGGGGGGGGAAAGAAAGAAAAACGAGGTTAATGTAAAGAAGTATGGGATAACAAAAGATGCTTGGAGGAGAAGCTTGTCAATCATTCCAGGTACACTACAGAGGCATTAACTGATAACCAGCATATAGAAATCCAAATATTCACAGAGGTAGGGCTTCTTACAGATGATTTCTTTAAAGGTTTCCCTACCCACCCCCAATACAAGAATAAGAAAATTATACTATCAAGCATTAATGTAATTAATGGATCAAATTAAAATTGGCAATAACACACTTTTCCTTATTCTTTTCTGTCATACGCCACAGACTAAAGTGGAAGCTGACCTCACAGAACAGCTTTTCTGCAGCCTGGAGGACAGCGTGGCACCTGGATAATAAGGCAAAAGCATTAAATCCAAGGTTTCTGAAGCTATACAAACTGAAGTATAACAAAATCATTGGTCAGGAATCAAGAAAAGGGGAGCAGCAGCAATCTTTATATATATAATTTGTGTTCTGGTCCCTGGTATGATGTATACCGTAGGTAATCAGTGTTGACAAACTATGTTTTGTAGACTTTGTGGGCTAGTTGAACAGGAATATGTGTGGGCTTTACTGTTTGTTTTGTTTTTTTTATTTACCCCTCTGGAACCATGTGGGTAGACAGGTGTTAGGGTTAAAAAATTCATATGGTATATGATAGGATTTTGGTGAGGAAATGGAGCAGAAGGGATGGACATTTGAACAGCTTGTGAGGTTTTAGAAGTGAAAAGGGAAGGAGGGGACATATTTTGCCTACTGAAAAAAAAATCATTGAAATATACAGTTGTGTATGCTAACGAAGCAAAAAAGTCTAGCTCTAAAGTTAAGAAGAAATAAGAAGAGAAAGATATTTTATAAGGACTAAGAGACTATGTAAAATGGGGATACTTTTTTATCGAGAGTTTTTCCAGCTAATGAGTCCAAGGATAGATTAATTCCATTATTAATGAATAAATAAATGCAAGACATAGAGAAAAAGAAGGAAACAGACTCCTGTTGTAATCCTAGTTCTTATGAGCCTGTTTACAACTATTCATTTATTCAACAAGCATTTATTGTGTTCTTAAGATATGCAAAGAGATTCTACTAGTGACTGTGGATGATGCAAAGAGATTTTCTTAAATAAATGAATTTTCATTTAATTTATAAATAAAAAATAATATAATAAAAATAGTTATCATTTTTGCAATCTTACATATACTTTTGGGTAGGTGCTTTACATGAGTTATTTATAATACTAATAATAATGATACAGCAAGGAAGATATTTTTAATTCCCATTTTATAGGAAATTGAAGCTCAGAGAGTTTCAAAGATCACAGAGCTGGTACATAACGGAATCAAGATTTGAACCTAAATCATCTGCACTTTGCTATATGAATAATAGCAAAAGCACATGTAGGAAGCAGCAGCATCACAATATAAAATAATCAAAAGCTCAAAGGAAAGAAAAAAAAAATTCAGCCCTCCTCTCCTCTCTGCTTGCTTTCATGTCTTTCTCCATCACTGATATCCATTTTTATTTTTGCATTTATTCAATAAGTCATTTAACAAATATTGAATGAGTACCTACCATAAATCTGGTGCTATTCTCGTGTCAGGAGGCAGAAGAAAATACAGCAAAGTCCTTGCCCTTATGGAGCTTACATTCTAATATGGGAGTCAAGCAGGCAATACACAAAGAAGTATAATGGCAGGAAGTGAAATGTGCCATGAAGAAAAATAAAGCAGAGTAGGAACAAAACATTTAGAACAATCTTTCAGGGAAGGCCTCTCTGGGGAAGTGACACAGAGATTCTGCAAGGTAGTGAGTTATGCAAATAGAGGGAAAGGCTAGTAGAAAGGCCCTGAGCAGAACATATTTGGAGAGTTCAAGGAAAAGCAACGGGCCGGCCAATGTTCATATGGCCACAGCAGAATGAGTGATGGAAAGAGTGGCTGAACATGGGGTCAAAGATGGAGTCAGGTTACGTAGGCAACAGATAACGTACATTTTTGTGGGTCATGGGATTTTTTTTTTCATTTACCTCTATATTTAATATAGAATATTTTTAAATAATTTTTTACTTTTCAATTACAGTTGACATACAATATTATATTAGTTTTTTGTGTACAATATAGTTATTAGACAGTTATATAACTTACAAAGTGATCACCCGATAAATCTAGTACGCATCTGACACCATACAAAGTTACTACAATATTATTGACTATATTTCCTATGATATACTTTACACCCCCATGACTATTTTGTAATGATCAATTTGTACCTCTTAACCCCTTCCACCCTTTCACTCATCTCCCCAACCCTCCTCCCTTCTGACAACCATCAAAATGTTCTCTGTATTTATAAGTTTGTTTCTGTTCTGTTTGTTCTCTTATTTTGTGTTTTAGATTCTACATATAAGTAAAATCATATGGTATTTGTCTTTCTGAATTATAAATTTGTCATTGATAAGCTGTAGTTTTCTTTCAGTACAATTTTTGTCATGTTTTTATATCTTATTTCATTAAAAGAATTAGGACATTTTCCTTATTTTACTATGCTCAGAAAAAAAGTGTAATTAATTTTGGAATAATCTTACCTTTACATATTTTGTAGAATTTTGTATCTTGCAACTCATTCTTATATGTAGACTGGAAACTTGAGAGATATGATAGAAAAATATTATAAAGTTAGATTATGCTGCTACTTCAATAAGGTATTGTCAAAAGGGAGACTCATCAGACTGATATATTTCTTGAAAAAAGAGAAGGTAACAGCAAGAATCTTTGTTACAAAAGATCTTTTTACACTATGCAAGAAATTCAAGACCACTAAGTGTCATGTTAATCACACATTTTTTAGAATTTGCAATTGTTTCAATTCTGTAGGGAAAGGATGACCTTTTCAATACATGGCTCTGGACATGGGTATCTCTATGGGGGGAAAAAGTGCATCTTGATCCCTAATTCATATTATATACAAAACTTAGTTTGAGAAGGGTCATAAAACTTAATGTGAAAGCAAAAATAAAACCTTCTTGAAGAAAATATGAGAGTGTAGTCATAACCTTATGATATCAAAGATTTCTTAAATGGAACACAAAGATAACTAACCATATAAGGAAAAATAATAAATTGGAGACTTCATTAAAATTAAGAACATCTGTTGATCAAAATGAAAAAAATGAAGAGTGAAAAGTATGTGTATGTATAACCCAGAAAATATAGAGAACCCCTACACATGAAAAAGGCAAAGGGAAATAATATGATCATAGAAGTGACATCCCATCATCTTTGTCATAGTCTATTGGTTGCAAACAAGTCGCAGTGTCCGCCAACATTCAAGGGTATTACACAAGGGCACTAATTCTAGGAGACAGAGAATGCTAGGACCATTTTAGAGTCTTTCCATCACATATCCCACCCGCTTTTTACACAAAGGAACAATTCTAGACACATTAATCTCAACTTGCTTTTTTTTTAATTAACTATATATTCTGTCACTCACTCCATAAAAGGATATCTTTCCCATTCCTTTTACAGCTTCACAGTACTCTTTCATATGAATGTGCCATATATTTTTCATCAATCTCCTCTTAATGGTCCTTTAGGTTATTTCCAAACTTTTGCTATTACAAATGGTGTGGCAATGAATAACCACATACAGACATAATTTCTTTCCTTTTGTTTTGTTTAACCAGTGTACCTATGGGATAAATTTTTAGAGTAATTTCTTAGGGTTAATGCATATGTAATTTTGTTTTCCCTGCAGTAATATATGAAAGTGCCTGTTTCCTCACATTCTTGCCAACAAACATGTTTTCAAACTTTTGGATATCATAGTGCATCATAGTTTTAACTTACATTTATCTTATAAGCAACATTAAACATCTTTTTATATATTTAAGGGACATTTGCATTTTTATGAGTTTCTGTTTCACCCATTTTTCTGAGAAGCTGTCTTTATATTGGAATAATTGCCCTTTGTCTAGGGTATAAGATGCAAACATTAATCCTGTTTTACTTTGTTTAGGTGTTTGTTTGAAGTTTTTTTTTTTTGCTGTGTAAATGGGTTTTTTTGTATGTATATATACAAATATATCATTATTTTCCTTATTGCTGCTAGATTTCAAGTCACAGAAAAATTTTCTCCACTCCACTTAATGAATAAATTCATTTAAATATTTTTCCAGAGATTGTATGATTTTTTTTACCTTTAGATGTATGGTATTTTGGAATTAATCTTGGTTTGCAACATGAGAAATAAAACCAATTCTAATCTTTTTCCATATGCTTATTCACTTGTTTCAACTTAACTTATTTGAGATACCACATTTATCATTAAATTTCCTTATGTACCTGGGTCAGTTTTTTTTTTTTTTTATCTTTTTCCATTAGTTTCATCAGGCACTAATATTACAGTGCTTTAATTATCAAGATTTTTTTTCACTGTTTAATTTAGAACTCAAAGTATCTTTCTCTTTCATGATTTTATGAGTTACTCTTGCCCATTTATTCTCCCAAATAAAGTTTTTAATTGATTAGTCTACCAAAATAATAAAATAACAACATTAATGCCATTTTTATTTGCTTCATATTTACAAATTAATAAGAATGGGTGTCCTTAAGATGTTATGTCTTCTTATCCAGGAGGAAGGGACAACTTTCCCTTCCTTCAAGTCTACTTTTTAGGTCTTTTAGGAACATTTTGTAGTTTTATGTAATAGCTTTTACCTATCTGTTATTAAGTTTGTGCCTAGGTATTTTATTTTTGGCATTGTAAATGGAGTTTGTTTTCCACTATTTCTTCCAACTGGTTGTTATTTAAATATCTGCAGGCTATTGATTCCTAAATATTTTTTAAATTCTATTTTATTAAATTTACTTATTATTTGTAGTGCTTCCATCAGTTATTTTTTGCTTTTCCAGATAATCATATTTATATGCAAAAAAGAGAGTTTTATTTCTTCGTGTCACAGTTTTATGCTTCTATTTGCTTTCTCTTATCTAAGTTTATTGACTAATACTGTATTAAATAGTAGATAGTGGGCATCCTTACCTTTTTTCTGACTTCAGCAGAGAAGAAAAGCCTCTAGTTTTCCTATTAAGAAAGATGTTAACTTCTTTGGTCTTAGGAATGTGTGTATATAGAGACAAATATATAATCAGGTTAAGGAAGTTAACTACCAATTTGTAATTAATTGTGTTTTTTAACATTAATAACTGTTGAATTTTGTCAAATGCTTTTTTTCTTATCAAATTATGTTTTTTTCTTAGCTCTGCTAATAAATTGATTTATATTAATGGTATTCCCATTATTGCATTCCTGAAATAAACTCTGTTTGGTCATAATGCATTTTTAAGTGCTCTTGAAATCTCTTTGTTAATATCTGAATTATAAATTTGGCATTGATAAGCTGTAGTTTTCTTTTGGTACAATTTTTGTCATGTTTTTATATCAATTTATGTTTGTTTTATTAAAAGAATTAGGACGTCTTCCTTCTTTTACTATGCTCAGAAAAAAAGGGATAACTAGTTTTGGAATAATCTTATCTTTACATGTTTTGTAGAATTTTGTATCTTGCAACTCATACTCATACTTAGACTGGAAACTTAAAAGACCTGGTAGAAAAATATTATACAGTTAGATTGTACTGCTACTTCAATAAAGTATTGTCAAAAGTGAGACTTTTTGTTACAAAATATCTTTTTACCCTAAGCAAGAAATTCAAGACTGCTAAGCATCATGTTAATCACACATTTTTCAGAATTTGCAAAAGCCCAACAACTCAGTTTCAAGCCAAATAAAGTGTAAGCAAAAATTAGGTGTGAGAGGCGAGAACTTGGGGAAAATTAAGTTATGATATGGGAAGAGCCAGAGAAGTGGGAAAGCACAATCTGACAGGTTTCTCCAACACCCTTCCTGGAATGTGCTCCAGCCTGAGAAAAGTAATAATTCTGAGTATAAATGCCATCCATAGAGAAAAAGCCTAGGGGCAGGTGCCACAGCCTTGTTCTTTCCTGTTGGTCTAAGAAACAGGCAAAGACTAAAGCCAATGTTTAGGAGGATTACGGAAATGGGCAGAGTTCTGAAGCGAATTTCTAAGGAACAGAAACTACAAAGGGGAAGCACAGGTGAAAAGTTTTGATGCTAGTCAATATTCAGGACCATGGACTAGACAAGAACACCAAGAGTGGTGGATAACTGACAGTGTGGAAAAGAAATTCAATAAAGTAGGAGTTGATTAGACTTTTACAGAATTTGTATTGCCAAGGGGGGAAAAAAAGGCCAGGTCTGGTAAACAGAGACTTGTCATTGTGTGTTCCCTAAACCTAGGCAATCAATTGGCTGATGTGTTGCCTCCCAACAAAACACACCTAAAGAGGGTGACAAGCTAAAATGGTGCAGCTTCTAAAAGGGAAATCCCTCTCAATCTACTTCAGCTGTGGTCATGCAAAACCGTGTTGAGCTCACCAAGAAACCATCTCCACTGTCAAGGCAAAGATGCCTCATTCTTCCTACCCTGAGAGTGTTAGAGATACTTAAATTTGTAATTGATTCATTGTCAAATCATGTGGAGACGCCTCTCTGCACCCAACCCCAAGGAAAACATCTGGAACTGGAATTAGATGTAGTAGTTAGATGTAACAAGATGTGTCTCCCACTGGGGAGCAGTGAGTGCATTTTGAGTTGCAACTGGATGGTTCTTAAAATCATAAATGGGAAAAAAACACACATGTACAACTGTATGTGTGTCCCAGCACAAGGGCTTAGAAAACCAATAAGTCAAATACAGTACACTGTTATTTTATGTGCCCAGAAGCTCTTAATTCCTGGGGAGGTGGGAGGAACGTTTTTCTATTAAGTTTTGTTTAGATAGAACCAACCTCATCTCTTCCCTAGCCTCAGTTCTGAGTACTGGGGATACAGAAGCAAACAAAACAGACCAATCCCTGGCTTCTTGGAGCTCTCTTTCATTCTGGTCATTAGAGAAAGGCACTAAACATAAACACACACACACACACACATCTGTATACACACACATATACATACATATATATATATATATATACATATATATATATATATATATATAATATAGTCAAGAATAATAAATGCTAAATAATAAAGAAAGAAGTATAAGGAAGATAGAAGTGCATTTAATGAGGCAATAAATGCTTTCCAAATAACATTTATTGGACTTTTATGTACAGTCCACTCAATAATTTTGAAGTGTAGAGAAACACAGACAGAAAATTACAATTGCCAATGAATAACTTTCAAAAATATATTTCCTTCCTCTTTATTGAAAAGGTTGTTAAGGTTTCCCCCTGCATCTAAAGCCTATCTAGTCAATACTGAAAATACTTGAAGTTGATGTAATATATGTACCAAAATATGCTCTTTATTTCATTTATGAGATGTTGAAGAGATTTGCAAATATTCCAAAATTCACTTTTCTTTGTGTGGAACTGTCAATGCAGAATCAATGACTTTTAAGTATCTTAAATCCACCTCTGTAGATTATTTCTACTTTTTCAGAAATATACCATTCGTGTGTAATCATTTGGTTTAAAACCATGTGCGGAGGAAACAATAGAAGGAAAGGTTTGCCATGTAACCATTTTCAAAGAACATATTTTAAACCATAGTCACAGAAATTCATGAAGCTTTAAGAAGAAAAAATGATTGTATGTCATCAGCTTAGCCATACCAAATAAGAAAACTCATGCATTAAACATCACAAAAGAAGTAATACAGCTTTAGTTCAATCTATAATTTGTGAGCTATCACAGAGATTCTGGTTTGGCACCACTCAGAAGTGTTCACTGAATGTCATTGTAAAGGTTTGAGAGGACTCTCCAAGGACCAATTAAAGGAAAGGAGAACTAGGCAAGATTGTTCACCAGTAGGAAAAAGCCAGAATAATGGTGCAAGATGGATATGGTTTTTCAATTTTCTTGGTTTGTCTGTAAATAGGGAAACACAAGACAAAAATAAATAATAATAATGAACATCTCATCCAGCTATTTGTTTATGATCATTAAGAAGGGATTTTTGTGCATTCCATTCGGGGCCTTGACCCTTCTAATTCCCAGCTATCTCCACTCCCGAATACCAAACGAAGCCATCGACTACATCATCACTGCTCCTTTACCGTTGTGTGTGTATGTGTGTGTGTGTGTGAGATACATTCATTGGGTGTGCCAAAAAAAATGTATACACGTGGCTTGTATTCATCTTTTGTTTTCAGTATATTGAGTATTACAATTTTAATAGCTTTTTTCTTTCTTAAAATGTGTATACATTTTTTTGGCACCTCTGTATATTTTCAACTTGTTTTCATTTGATTAACAAGCAGTATATGACAACAAGTACAAATTAAAGATTCTTATTTAAGTATACAAACAGAAAATTTCCTTTACGAAATATTCTTTATCAACTTAAACTCATTACCAGCCACCAATTTTCACATTTTATTGTGTTATATTAATATATTATGCATGAATAATTGATACATATATTTTAACTTCTAAAACAGTTCAAGGTATATAATAGACACTCAAATGTTGATTTAAATAAATGTTGATTTAATTGTTTAATTGTTAACTAATTGAATAATTGAACTGGTTAGACTATGTGTTTTTACTATGTCCTTTAGAGAGAAAAAAGTCTTTCCTCCTTTTCAGTATGCATTGTTTACCCAAACATAGTAGATATTTTCAGATATTTAGGGAGAAAGTTACTGACTGAGTTCACTACATGTAACACCTCCTTTCACTTAGGAGTCTCTATAAGTCTGGAATATGAATGGAGAAGACTACAAAAGGAAGGACACAATGGATGGATTCGCAGGTTTCTCAATTAGCCCATGGATTTTATTTTTCTCAAATGTGAGAATCTTCTTCTATATGTTACCCAATGCCTGACAATAAATAATAAATCTTCACTAATTACATGTTATGTTAAGAAGAGGCAGAAATTTAGAGAAAATTTAAATCCCCTTGTAGTGACTCTATCCTGAAGAGTTCCCTATTTTCTTTTTTCTTTTGTCTCTTTCACTTCTGGGTTCCTTTAGTTCTTTCCTGATTTAACCTCTGAAATAAACCAGAGCAAGTTCTCCTCTCAAACTACAGAAGGCTGAAAAGTCTTGGAAAGTAGAAGAGTCCAGTATAAGGGCCAATCAGAATATCAGCAAGTAAGAATTACACAGAGCCTTGGGCTGAGTGATGGCCCTGGTCTGGAAGCCAGTAGAGTGGTGAGGAGCAGAAGGAGCCTTGGGTTGAGATTAACCAGTCATGTCCTTTTAAACAATATGCTTTCCCTCTCTGAGACCCAACTTCTTCATTTGTAAAATTAAGGGATTGAATTATGTGTTTCATTCCAGCTCTGATTTTCTGTAATTCTAACAATTTCCTAAAGCATGTACTTTGCAATCATCACAAATACCACAGATACATTCCACACACACATGCCAAATATCAAAGTGAGTAAGCATTTTCTGAAAATATTTTTTTTTACTTTGCTATGATCAACTGCTATGTAAAAACTGAGTTTCAGTCAGTGTCAAGTAAGTCATGAACACACTTTGTACAACTACTTTAGAAATGGTAACAACACTATTTTTCATTTTTTTACAGGTCCTTCAAATTCAGTAGACTATGAGTTCCTCCGGGGCAGGTACTATTTCTTAGTCATTTTTATATCCCCGGTGCATGATATCTAGCATGAAAAAAATTAAACATTTTAAATAATTAACTAAACAGTTTGTCCAAGCTAGAGAAAAGCATGCTGACTGATCTCACTTCCAACGCATGACCACAAACCTCAAGAAGGCCCTTAGTGCTGCCTGGAAATCATACCATATTTTCCGGTTCAATCAGACAATACTCATAAATGCCTATTTCAGACTTCATTTTCTACCCTCAATCTTCCAACAGCTTCTATCTCATCCTTGCTTCCAAAGGGAACATTTGCAAGCTTCCACATGCATCCCTATCAGCAGCTGTACCCACGTGACATGTCTTCCTGCTCATATTAAGGATGAACCGTTTATACTCCTGGGCAAGTCAGCCTCTCCACTCTCTCACACCATCACAAGAGTGATCATTCCTTCAGGAATAATCCCTTTAGTAATTCCTCACTCTCTGTTGAATCATTATGTTCTCCCTCTCCACTGCAACTTTTCCATCGCTATGCAAACATGTTATTATTTCTCTCATATGAAAAAGAAAACTCTCTCTTGACCTCACTGCTCTATTTCATTTTTTTGAATCCACTCCAATCAGACCTCTCACTTTTCTACTGAATCTCCTTTTGTCAAAGTCACCAGTGACCTTCACCTGCTAAATTATACTTGTCAGCTCTCGGTCCTCATCATACTTGATCTGTCAGGAGCAAAGGGCTTTTCTTATTTATCTTCCAAGACACACACTCTTCTGGTTCTCCTACGTCACAGCGTTCCTTCTCAGCCTACTTTGCTGATCTCTCCTCATCTTCCTGAATTCTAAACAGTGGTGGACTCCAGGGGCCAGACTTTGGACTTTTCTTTTTCTATCCCTGTATTTATCTGAGCCAGGCCTATGGGTGTGAAAATCATCAGAATGTTTATGATTCCCAAATTTATACCAAATGTATACCTTGAAGGCTAACTTATTTCCTAATATCCAAACTTGTACATCTAATTGCCTCCTTAACATCTCCACTTTGAAGTATGATAGACTTCTCAAACTCAGTGCATCTCTATGTTAAAGTCATAAACTTCTTCCTCCATCTATTCTTCTCTCAAGCTTTTGCATCATGAAATTATATAACTCAACAATTCCAGTTGCTCAAGCCAAAAATTTAGGAGTCGTTCTTGATTTCTCTCGCATCCCTATCTGTAATCAAATCCTACCAGATCCATCTTTAAAATATACCCAAAATACAACCACCTTTAAGCACCTTCACCTTTACCATTCTGGCCCAAACCGCCATGCTCTCTCACCTGAATTATTGCAATAGCTAATTTCTTTAGCCTGTGCTTGCCTTGAGAAAATCCTCAGCACATCAACCAGAAGGATCCTATTGTGTCAAATGAGGTCTGAATTCTGCAATTTCTTTCCTATCTCTTGCAAAGTGGAAGCAGCACAAGGGGGGAAAAAAGCCTGATCAGAATGACAGGCCTCTAATAACTTTTCTGTCCTGTATTCCCCCTTGCTATGTTCCCTGCAGCCTGAACAACCCCTGAATTACTGCTTAAGCATTGCAGATCCATTCCCAGTCAGGTCTTTGTACCTGCTGTTTCCTCTGCCTACAACATCCTTCTCCCAGGCGGCTTGCTCCCTTACTTCTTTCAGGTGTTTACTCTAATGTCAACTCAATGAGATCTTCCCTGCCCTGCTTATTTAAATTTTCAATCCCTTTTTACCAACCTCCAGCAGTCTCTAATCCCTTTTTCTCCTCTATTCCGTAACATAGAAATATCTTGATAAGTATATATTTAATAAGAGAATTGAAAGAAAGGGAGTAACAGTAACACAAAGTCTGTGGGAGAGATAATTTTTTAGACATGAAACTTATTTTTAAATGCCTCAAACAGATTCATAAAGCATTGCCTAAAAGAGTCCTCCAAAGTCTTTCTATAATTAAAAGATAAGAGTGGTTTATAATTAGCGTATAGACCAATTGGGTACTATTAACATACTAACAATAAAACAGTTTGGATAAAAAAAATGTTCCTTGAGAATGAGAAATATCAACAGATGAAATTTTTGCAGAAATAATGATTGTTCATTCATCTTTGCTATAGATTAAAGCTAGAATCATTCTTTTCTCTAAGAAGACCTAGGAAAAAGAGGAAACAGTTTAAATGTAATTTGAATTTGATCTTCACCAACTGAAGAAAATTAGATAAAATACTAAAACATATAGCACCTGTCTAGCACATGCACAATATGGGTAGTAAATGAAAGCTCCCTCCTTCTATTATATTATACTGTGGGGACAGAGCCAGGAGTGCAGTTTCCAGGCTCTCAGCCTCAAGTGGAAAGGTGCTGGCTCGCGTAGTAAATGACCATCAACCGTGATTGGATGGCCATCAGCTGTGGCTAGTTGGCCATCAGCTGTAACCAGTGAGCCATTGGCCACCAATATAACTGCTGTGGCTACGCTAGCAGAAAAAAATGGGGGGCTAGCAAGAAGATGGTGGCTGAGCCTGCAAGCGGTGCAGTGAGGGTTGTGAACAGTGTGGCTCCTGCTTCCTGTGTCTCCAACCCAGTCACCAGCGAGAATATAGTTGTATGACTCCCCTACCTATGGCTCCATGGGTGTTCCTTTTTGGCCTCACCATGTCCTGCGTTCTTATGTGGGGAGCGGGAGCAGAGACTCCGCAGGCTGCCCTGCGCGACAAGTGGCTCAGCGAGCAGGGTCCCCCGCAAAACATATATATTATTATTTTATAAAATAGTTTTATAATTTACTGTCCAAACCATTTGTTATATCATATTCAAAGTATTTTCCTAAGCAATTTAAAATGTTTATTCCAATTATATAACTTTCTGCAAGAAAGGGATTTGGTTATTGGGTAGAACAAAACTTAAAACTTTTTTTTACTTGCTTTACTGCTTTGGGGGGAAGATTTGTTACTTTGACATTGCCTTCATGAATTATCTTATTTAATTACTATTGCAGATGTTTAGCATCTTAAAGAGTGAAGGGTCTAAAAAATAAGTCATGAGCACAAGAATAGTTGAATTTAAATTTTGAACTGTACCTTAGCTATTAAGGAATCACAGGGTGGTGACTCGGTTAGCAGTTTATTATCATATAATGTAAGTAAATGTTAAATGAAAAGAAATGCAATCATTGTGGGGGGATTTTTGGAGGGGAGAAGATGTTTGGCCACCTTCTTATGATTTCTTAGCCTGGAGGGAAGCTTCTGAATATAAGCTGCTAGGATGACAGTGGAGAAGTGAAGTTCAGCAAAGTCTGGAGAGATTTAGGAAAACAAAGAAACGGGGTTTTAGAAGAAGAAGAAAAAAAAGAACTAGGAAATTAGTTCATAATCCAGAGGGCCAAACTCTCCTGTTTTCAAATGAGCTCTTGAACTCTAGTAGAGCTGCTCAAAATGGGGGTTGCTGATTGAAACTTTGGGGGAGCAGAAAGTGACTTGCTACTTCTGTTTGTTCTTTGTTCTAGTCATTTACCCTTCCTCCGGACAGCCTATTACTTTCTTTCAAAGACACTGCTGTATCTATTGTTTAGTAGACCGTTTTTCATTTCCCCATCAAAGCACCCTTCCTCCTTCTTTTCAGAGTATTGTCCAGGGGTTCATACAGGAAGATGAAAGAAAGGATATAAGGTCGATGGTCACAGGCAGAAATTAGCTACAGTTATAAAAATAAATAGTAGATGTCCAGTGATTTTGACTTTCTACTCTTTGAAGGTCTCCCTGGAAAGATGGAAATGGAAGAACAATGTCCTTTTAGTTCCTACAGAGTTTTCCTCTCTAGTTAGTTGTGAACCTGAGTGACAGAGAAAAGATGATCCAAGGCCCCTGCTGCTCCTAGGAAAAGAAATCAGTATAAAAACACTTTTACATAACCTTGCACAAAACCCATCATTATATGTGTGTAACTTCTAGCTCCACCCAAAACCGATCCCAATTAAAGTGACAACAGTACTAAAAATCATGCTGAGAACATTTCTCCATTCTGCAGTACTCCCTTTTCTGCATAGAAGGAATATAATTTCTCCTTTCTTTCTTTTGGTTATATTCCTGTGCATTTCCCCAGGTGGATGAAGAAAAAGCCTTGAACTATTTTACTAGCCTCCATTCCATGACAAAATGCCATGTAATGGCTGCCACATCCCCTGTATTTTTATACAAAGTTGTAAGCCTTTCTTAAGAATATAAAATATTGGATGTGAAAGTTATATTTGCCATCAAGATGGATAAAAATTTATTTTTCAGACTTATTAATCTGTTCTGTTTGTATTTGTGATAAGCCAAGGAAGGAAGTAAAACTAAAACTCTAGAGAGTGATATTATCACATGACTGGTCTTGAGCCCTCAGATCCTAATCATAAGCTTGTGAAAACTTGGCTCAAAGGAATAAACATCTATATTAATAGTCCAGTCGACAGGGAACACAGTACGTGTGTGTGTGTGTGTGTGTGTGAGAGAGAGAGAGAGAGAGAGAGAGACTATATATCTTGCTACTTTCTACTGATACACTTTGGAAGGCCTACTTTATCACTATGCCAACTACCAAACACATTCCCAATGAAGCAATGGGCAGTCAGATAAATCATACTTAACAGATCCTATCCTAAACCAAATCCCAACTCCAACCCAATCGATATGTTCGATTTTGCTCTGCTTTAGATTTTATATAATTGCTTTTAATTGGGCTGAGAAAATATGAATCCCACCTGCCTACTGCTATGATATTTATATGTCCTTTCTCTTTTTTTATTACTTATCTCATTTAATCTTTACAGCACCTCTTTAAATTAGACAGTATTATATGTCCTCTCTTGTTTCTATCGTAGCTGAAAGGAGATTGTAGCCAAACAGAAACACAACACTTTCACTCAACAACTCACCAGTACCACCAAACGTATCTTCTGGCAAGGATATGCTCACAATCTTTTTATTACATAGCATTTGTCAGGGGTGTTTCAAGAGTACCTATAATATACAGAGGGTGAGTTGTATACACATTTTAAGAAAGGAAAACACTGTGTTAAAGTAACACTTGATGGTAACCACTTCGAGCACCTCTTGTAATGGCAGAAGTCAAACGTGACTAGTATTCATCTTTTGTTATCAGTCTATATTAAGCATTACAATTTTAATACAGTTTTTTTCCTTTCTTAAAATGCGTTTACATTTTTGGCACCCTCTGTATTTTTTTAATTATTATGCATCCTTTACCCTGAATTCTCTTTTCAGAGTTTGTAAATATATATCAATGTAACACACAGAATATATTTGCAAAAAAAGCATTTGTCATAGCAAGAACTTTCTCAAAATAAATGGAAAAATACAAATTAGATGTAAATGTTATGTATTTCTGTAGACAACAGATGATATTAAATAGTCTTGG